>NC_063167.1:14340046-14942859 GCF_023159225.1 Perognathus longimembris pacificus | reverse complement strand
TACTTCTGGCTTTTGGGTGGTTGGGGTAAGAGTCTCATGAACTTTTCCTGCCCTGGTTGGCTTTGAACTGTGATGACAAAGTAACAGTTTCGTTGTCTGAAAATTTTATTTTATGTAATCTGCTCACTTACTTATTTGGTTATGTTGTGCAATGTGGTGCCTAATGTTCAATTAATGTTTTCATGGGGCTGGGAATATGGCCTAGTGGTAGAGTGCTTGCCTTGTATACATGAGGCCCTAGGCTCGATTCCTCAGCACCACATATATAGAAAAAGCCAGAAGTGGCACTGTGTCTCAAGTGCTAGCCTTGAGCAAAAAAGCTTAGGGACAGTGTGTAGGCTCTGAGTTCAAGCCCCAAGACCAGCACACACACACAAAAGGGAATACTTTTCTTAGCTCTAAAGTTAGTTACCGGGGCTAGGAATATGGCCTAGTGGCAAGAGTGATTGCCTCATATACATGAGGCCCTGGGTTTGATTCCTCAGCACCACATATACAGAAAATGGCCAGAAGTGGCGCTGTGGCTCAAGTGGCAGAGTGCTAGCCTTGAGCAAAAGGAAGCCAGGGACAGTGCTCAGGCCCTGAGTTCACGGCCTAGGACTGGCCAAAAAAAAAAAAGTTAGTTACCTCTAAAATAACCCCCCAAAACATAAATCAACTGTGCTAAAAAAATTAAAAGTACGGTCTCCTCTTAATTCCCCAATACCTTTTTCTCTAGACATTCTGCAAATTTCAGCTGTTTGAGTAGTTTCTTCTGTTTGTTGCTGAACCGATTATCCTGTTCTGCACTTGTCCCCTGCAGAGCAACAGTGTAAAGGTCCAAAGTTAATTCATTTATCACTTTTACAGGCAATGAAGTAAATAGAAATACCATAACTAAGATTCAGATACAAGATGTATACATTTTCCCCAATGTAACTAAATGGTACTATTGTTTTAAAATCATTACATGCCCATAACAAGGCAAATACAACATAGTAGCATACAGTATAAAGCTGGCACATCTCCATAACCAATGTTGTATCCTTTTACTTATGCTGAGACAAGTAGTATTTTTCTGTTTAAATGACAACTGAACTAGTGAAGTTTCATCCTCTCCTGAAAGCTGGCGTGCTTCCAAAATCATTGTAGAAACCCCATAAAAAGCAATAAAGTACCTGGAAATGGTACTGTTAATTTCCTATAACTTTTAAGAATTTGAAATCCAAGTTTATCTTAGTAACAAAATGTCAGCAAAGAACAAGGAAAATTAGAGCTTATAAATACATGAGATCATCAATGATCAGTAAATGTATCATTCCTAGTTGCATAAATATGGAAATAACTGGCTGTATCGTCTAACTAGTAAATGATTAAGAAAATATCGCTTGGGAAGATATAAAACCTGAATTATCCTTAGCCATACCACCATATAGCTGTGTGTTCTGAGAAAATCACCTAACTTCTGAGAATGTTTCCTCACTTGAAAGAATAGGAATAATGAAGACAGGAGCCTGTAGCTCATGCCTGTAATCCTAGCTACTCAGGAGGCTAAGATCTGAGGATCCTGGTTCAAAGTAAGCCTGGGCAGGAAAATGTGCAAGACTCCAATTAAGCACTAAAAAAAGCTGTAAGTGGAGTGTGGCTTAAGTGGTAGAGTGCTAGCACACAAAAGTTCAATGACAGAATCTAGGCCCTGAGCTCAAGCCCCAGGACTGACACACACACACAAAAAAAAAAAAAAAAAAAGAAAAAGGAAACAAACCCAATCATCACATACTGTATAGAAGTGTTTAAATGTACTCAGTCAGCCTAGACAAAGCTGGGGTGACCCTGTCTCAAAAAAAAAGGGGGGGGGGGTTGAGGTGTGGCTAAAGTGATAGAACACGTTTTGCATGCATGAAGTTTTATATTCAATCCCCAGTATCACAAGAGACAAAATTTAAAAGCATTAAGTATGAGTCCAGAAAGAAAATAAAAGAAGTAATAAAAAGTGCTGTATCGGGGCTGGGGATATAGCCTAGTGGCAAGAGTGCCTGCCTCGGATACACGAGGCCCTAGGTTCGATTCCCCAGCACCACATATACAGAAAACGGCCAGAAGCGGCGCTGTGGCTCAAGTGGCAGAGTGCTAGCCTTGAGCAGGAAGAAGCCAGGGACAGTGCTCAGGCCCTGAGTCCAAGGCCCAGGACTGGCCAAAAAAAAAAAAAGTGTTGTATCAAAAGTGTATGTTGGAGGGCTAGGAATATGGCCTAGTGGCAAGAGTGCTTGCCTTGTATACACGAAGCCCTAGGTTCGATTCCCCAGCACCACATACATAGAAAATGGCCAGAAGTGGCACTGTGGCTCAAGTGGCAGAGTGCTACCCTTGGGCAAAAAGAAGCCAGGGACAGTGCTGAGACGCTGAGTTCAAGCCCCAGGACTGGCAAAAAACAAAAGGGTATGTCAAGGACTTTCTATGTGGCAGTTGTTCAGAAAAAAAAAAAAAAATCACTTAAGCATTACTTGAAATATTCAGTACTAGACTACTGCTCTAAAATATTTTTTTTTAAGTCAGTCATGGGGCTTGAACTCAGGACCTTGGCAGTCTCCCTGAACTCTACAACTCAAGGCTAGTGCTCTATCACTTTGAGCCACAGCACCACTTCTGGTTTTTTGGTGGTAACTGGAGATTAGTGTCTCATGGACTTTCCTGCCTGGGGCTTTGAACCTTGACC
This sequence comes from Perognathus longimembris pacificus, assembly GCF_023159225.1. NCBI lineage: Eukaryota > Metazoa > Chordata > Mammalia > Rodentia > Heteromyidae > Perognathus > Perognathus longimembris. The sequence continues at coordinate 14,940,164 of NC_063167.1, read as the reverse complement.
CTCAGATCTCAGTCTCCTGAGCAGGTAGGATTACAGGAATGAGCCACCCGCGGAGCTTGGCTCTACAATCTTTTTTTTTTTTTTTTTTTGGCCAGTCCTGGGCCTTAGCACTGTCCCTGGCTTCTTCCCGCTCAAGGCTAGTACTCTGCCACGTGAGCCACAGCGCCGCTTCTGGCCGTTTTTTCTGTATATGTGGTGCTGGGGAATCGAACCTAGGGCCTCGTGTATCCGAGGCAGGCACTCTTGCCACTAGGCTATATCCCCAGCCCTCTACAATCTTTTAACTCAGAGGTTAAATCCAGTTTAACTCCTGAATTTAGGAATTTATTGGAATGCATATATAACACAGTATATAACACACACCAATACTTTTTCAGTCTCAAAGAGAACTGTCACCTTAAAATTTGCAAGTCAACCACCTCATTTTGATTCTATGGGAACTCTATCCCACTAGAACACTTGACAGAGTCAAAATCTTTACTTGCTTCAATATGTTACTTTTGCCCCCTCCCCCGTGGGGGAATGTATCCATTAAAAAAAGAGGGATGCAAGTTACAAGTTGATAGCTCAGCAGTGGGAGAACTTGACAAGCTCATTTGAAATTACCATTCAGTTGCTTGCCTGACCTAGGAACAGTTAAAACAACTGGTAAGGTGTCTTAGGTCACATACTCAGGCCAATACTTTTCACTGCTGATGAAAATCTAGTTGGCATAGTTGTTTTCTGGAAATTGAATCCAAGACCTGTTAGGTAAGTGCTCTAAATCCCGGCCTTCTTCCCTCTTCCAATTTTCCCTTTAAACACACACAGACACATACCACACCGCAAATTACATGCTCCAGGGGGTGTAAAGTCAACCTGTATTATACTAAGGTGAGAGGCTGGCTTTGACCGAGTGGTCCCTCCGTGGTTCTATTCTGCATTGAGAATTTACAAACCCCGAAGGGACCACTTGTACGCAACTTTAATCCTACAAGTGTCCCTCCCTAGCTATCTAGAATCTCGACCTGGAGCTCATTTCCTAATAAACGCTGGGAAGTCCGGGCCCTGAGGATCAGGTAAGTTCCCCGCTTACATTACAGGGCGCCAGGGTTGGAACACTTCTGGAGCCCTTGAGCTCCAAAAGTTAAAAACGGAAGAAAAAAAGGGGGGGGCGCGAGGAGAACTGGCTCATTTCGTGGCACCCTGGGCCTCTGACCAGAGCCTCCGACCCAAACATCTCCACAACACACGAACCTGAGTTCCCGTCCCCGAAGGGGTAGCGAATTGGGCGGGAGCTTTCGTGAACTCTGACCCGGCGCTTGGGCGAAGGCTCGCGGGGGGGGGGGGGGCGCCTTTTACAAAAGAAAACCTCCAAGGGGTCCTCCTTCCCGGACGCTCTCCCGGGGGGTACCCCAAACCGTGCCCTCCGGGCCTCCCCGCCGTCGGGAGTCACCACGAGCTCCCCCGCGGCCTCTCTGTGGGGACTTCCTCCTCAGGGCTCCGCTAGGCCCCGGGACCCCGCGGCGGGAGCGGCGCTCGGCCCGCGGGCCCCGCCAGACCCTCAGCCAGGTCCCACTCCGGCCCACTCCCGCCGCCATTTTCCTGCCGCCGCCGCCGCGCCGGGGCGGGGGGGGGGGGAGGGAGAGACGATCCCGGAGGAGGAGACTGCGCAGGGGCGCACCGGTCTCCTCACAACGCGCGGGGGGGGGGGGGGGGCGTCGGTCCGCACCGGGGAGCCTTGGAATCACGCAAGCCTCCCTCTACCAAGCACCGCGTCCCGAGTCGAGTCTTCCTGCCGGGTCCTACCGAGAACCCCCTCACCTCACCCTCAGAGCCCCGTGCTAGTACTTACGCGGAAGAATCCCGCGTCCATCTTGCTGCCTCGCTCAGAGATCGCTCCTTATCCCAGGGTGCACCGCGCCGCCGCGACGGAGGGCGGGACCAGCGGAAAAGAGTCGAAGGCCGGGACGCTGCGCGCGCGCGCGCGCACCGCTGCACCCGCCTCCACCAGCCGACACGAAGCTGCGTCTGCTCAGTGAGCCCGGGGCGCTCTACGCATGCGCGGGGGCTCTAGGGCAGGCGGGCCCTTGCGGAGCCTAGGCTCCCAGGAGCCAATAGGAAGAGCGATTCCTGGAGATCACGGCCAATAGGATTGGAAGGGAGTGCCGCAGGCTAGCCCCGCCCTCCAGAGCCTTTTCGTGGCGCGTGACCCACCTCGTTCGCTCTACGCGAGTTGACCCGTCGTGGGACCCGTAGTGAGGGAAGTTTCCTCCTCCCGCCCTCGGGGCTACGAGGAGCGTTTGAAGAGAAAGGCAGTGCGGCCCGGCCGGGTGATGCCGGCGCGCCGTGAGCGGTCTGCGTGTCCCCCTGTCGTGTGGTCGTGGTGGGCTTCCCGAGCCTGCTAGTTATCGGGATTGGCGCTAAAGTAGCCGAGCTTCGCCTTTAATCAGTAAAACCCGCTTCTAGGCCAACGGGCTCGGCTGGAACCGGAAGCGCCCATTAGATGGGGTTGGGCTCGGGCCGCCGGCCGAGGGTCCTCCTTCGAGGGCCCCACGTGCCCCCTGCGCAAGGCCTTCCCTGGCCATTTTGCCAAGTTCCCTCCTACGCAGACATTGGGTTCCTGGCACGGCACCTGGCGCACCTCTGCGTTAGGGGTGTGTGTGCTTTCGAAGCTTCTACCAGCCTTAGGCCGAGACGTCTTGACGCTTCGCTCCAGAGCTTCAGACCTCATTGGTTAATAGGATAGCGGAATATACGCTCACACATAATAGGATACACATGTATGCGTGTGCATATATGTACGTGCGTGCACCTGCACGCGCGCGTGCGCACACACATATGAATGGGTTGGTAAGAACAGGGCCTTGCCAGGTGCGGACATCACTCACAAGCTTGACAGGACCAGGCTGATCACACAGCCTTCCCTACACCCCCTCCACACACAACACAAAAGTCCCTGCTCTTTCCAAAAGCAGTGAGAGCGTCCTCCCTCCCCCCCCCCCCCCCACCAGGCGGCATGCTTACTCTTGTCCTTTATATCCACTTCCAAGACGCTGAGAAACACATTTAACGGAAGTTGTGCACTAGCCTCCTGGCCTGGTCTCCCAGGGTCTTCCCTTTCCACTCCAGCATTTGTTCTGAAGATGAAGGCTGGGTACAGATGGCTCATGCCTGCAATCCTAACCTGAGGCAGTAAAGTCCACAAGATTCTTACCTCCAAATAAACAACACAAACCATAAGTGGGGCTGTGGCTCAAAGTGGTAGAGCACCCACCAGCCTTGAGCAAATAGAGCTCAAGGGACTGTGCCCAGGTGCTGAGTTCAAGCCCAATACTGGCGCATGCACACGTGCACACACAACAACACACAAGTGAAACAAGTATCTAAAGATGATAAGGGATCAAGATGGTACAACCCTTCAAATGAAGTTGGGCCTTTAACACTTGGGTCACAACTCCACTTCCAGTTTTTTGGTTTTTGTGGGTTGTTTTTTTTTGTCAGTCCTGGGGCTTGAACTCAGGGCCTGAGCATTGTCCCTGGCTTCTTTTTTTTTTTGCTCAAGGCTAGCACTCTGCCACTTGAGCCGCAACACCACTTCCGGCTTTTTCTGTATATATGGTGCTGAGGAATCGAGCCCAGAGCTTCATGTATAGGAGGGGAGCACTTTACCACTAGGCCATATTCCCAGTCCCCTGGCTAGTTATTTTTGAGATAAGGTCTCTAGAATTTTTCTTGCCTGAGCGTCTCAACCAACATCTTCCTATCTCAGCCTCAGGACTTTCTAGGATTATAGGAGAGAGCTACCAGCACCCAGCTAAATCAACCCTACCTATCTTAGTGGGCGTGGCTTTGGGGTTAGAACTCCAGGTGTAGTGCCTGCTAGGCAGGTTCTTCTGCACCTGAGCCACTCCTACTGCCCTCTAGTTGTTGTTGTTTTTTTTTTTTCTCAAATAGAAAAGACATGAAAGTAGCCTAGAGGTTTCTGTCTCTTTTCTAGTATGAGTCACTAGATGGCATTCTACCCTTTCAGGATCATGCACTAGAAATAAATAACACATTTGTCTTGGTTTGGTTGGTTGTCTTCTGGGAGCCCTGGCTGTGTGTTCTTAGATAGTGAGGGAAGCAAAGGATACAGAAGACAGGCCTTAGAAAGTTCATGGGGAGGCAGAGGATGTCGCTGCAGGCATGCAGGACCAACCATAGCAATCTTTTTTTTGCCTTTGTACTGATTCAAAGACCTCCAACGATGTACTGTTCAAACACCACAGCTTCCAAATAAGAACTGGAAGAACAAGAGCAGTGCTCACTGCATAGAACAGGAGAGCCACCGCTGGAAGTTTTTCTAGGTTCTGTATGGATTTACATTATTTTTTCCAATATCAACCTTTTCTGTGGATTTTTGGGGGTGGGTTCCTAGTACTGGGGCTTGAATTCAGGGCCCCCCATTCTTCCTTGGTGTTTTTGTTCGAGGCTAGCATTTTGCTTTTGATCCACACGTCCACTTCCAGCTGACTAATGGTGATCCTTGGATCTCAGCCTCCTGAGTAGTAGGATTATAGGAATGAGCCACCAGTAGTAGTTTTGTTTTGTTTTTTCTCTCTCTCCTGGTCCTAGGGCTTGAACTCAGGAACTGGGCACTGTCCCTGAGCTTTTTTGTACTCAAGAGTAGTGCTCTACTACTTAAGCCACAGTGCCACTTCCAGTTTTCTGGTGATTAATTAGAGATAAGAGTCTCACAGATTTTCCTGATGGGGCTGGCTTTGAACCACAATCCTCAGATCTCAGCCTCCTGAGTAGCTAGGATTACAGACATAAGCCACTAGCACCCAGCTCATAGGATCTTATAATAGCGTTATTACCATTTTAATTGGCATATTATGCACAGCTTTATATTAATGCGTGAACCAAATGGTTAAATTGATCCTTATAAAACAGTAACTAGAAGATTAAGGGCTGAACTATGCTCTTCCATTCCTATTCTGAAATCTTAACCTGTAGAACCTTAGAATGTGACAGTTTGGAGATGGGGGTCATTAAAGAGGACATGAGGTGGGCCCCTGCAGTAGGATTCTTTACAAGGGGAAATTAGGATACAGACAGGTACAGAAGGAAAACCATGTGCAGACAGAGAGGACAGCCTTTGACAGGCCTAAGAAGGAGAAATCAGCCCTGCTGACATCTTTGCTCTTGGATTTCTAGCCTCTAGAATTGTAAGGAAATAAGTTTCTGTTATGTTGTAGCTACCTGAGCAAACTCATACATAGATGTTATCCTATGTGGTCATGGGTGCCTGAAAAATCACACTGCCAGCAAACAGCAGAACACCTTTAGGACCTTGTCCATCTGCTTCTGTTGGTCACAATGTTACATTTGGCAGTATAGTGCATAGGGGTTAAGCAGTGGAAAAAACATCTGCCAATCATCCTACTGGCCAATGAGCATTCCTCAGTCTGGCCAGTCTCCGAGACCAGGTGCGTGGAAGGGACAGAGAGATACAGTACACACACACACACACACACACACACACACACACACACACACACCACTTACTCTCATTATTTCACAGAGCAAACACTGAAAAGCTGGAAGGAAACTGAATACATGGGTTGTAGTTCTGAGATCCATGAAGACAGGGCAGCATTCTGTAAGAGCACCCAGAGAAGCTGGTGGGAAAGCACACTGGAATCAAGAGGCAATGGCAGGAGGACCTCAAGTTCAAGGCTAGAGTGGTTTGGAGACCCTGTCTCTAAAAACAAAAGAAGAGGGGGCTGGGGATATGGCCTAGTGGCAAGCGAGCTCACCTCGTATACAGGAGGCCCTGGGTTCAATTCCCCACCACCACACATACAGAAAATGGCCAGAAGTGGCGCTGTGGCTCAAGTGGCAGAGTGCTAGCCTTGAGCGGGAAGAAGCCAGGGACAGTGCTCAGGCCCTGAGTCCAAGTCCCAGGACTGGCCAAAAAAAAAAAAAAAATAATAATAATAATAAAAAATAAGAACAAAAGAAGAGCTAGGAGCCCAGTGTTTACAATCCTAGCTATTCAGGAGGCTTAGGTCTGGGGAGCTGAGGATTGCCATTTGGAACCTGTCCAAGCAGGAAAGTCCTTGAGACTCATCCCTCTCCTCCCCTCCCCTCTCCTTCCCTCTTCTCCCCTCCTCTCTCTTCCCCTCCCTTCCCTTTCCCTCCCTTCCTCTCTCTTTGCAGGTCCTGGGGCTTGAACTCAGGGTCTGGGCACTTCTTTGGCTCAAGGCTAGTGCTCTACCACTTTGAGTCACAGCTCTGCTTCAGGTTTTTTTCTGAGTAGTTTATTGGAGATAAGAGTCTCACAGACTTTCCTGCACAGGCTGGTTTCCAACTGATCCTCAGATCTCAGCCTCAGCCTCCCGAGTAGCTAGGATTACAAGCATGATCCACCAGCACCCAGCTTAGAGATTCTTATTTCTAATGAACCAAAATGCCAGAAGTGGAGCTGTGACTCGAGTGGTAGAGTGCTAGCCTTGAGCAATAATAGCTAAGGAACACCACCTAGGCTCCGAGTTCAAGCAACAGTATGGGCACAAACAAAACAAAACAAAACAAATAGCAAACTGGAAAAGAAGAGCACCAGGAGCTTGGGTCAAATCCATGCATTGAGAAGATCACATGTGATCCAGTGAAGGACTCTCTGTGGGATACCGGGGCATTACTTAGGCGGTTTCATAACAGCAATCACCTGTGATAATCCAAGTTTCTACCTGCTTCTCATCCTTGTGGATATATGGCCATTGTAGGATCTGCTGAACCACAGCAATTTGCTGCATTCTCACCAGGACATGTGCTAGGAAAAGAATGGGTATTCGGGGACAATGGGTTACAGATTTGAGACAATGCTCCTGCTGTCAGCTCCCACCCAGTGGCCTCAGACGGTTCCCAGAGACATTTTTGTTGAGACATTTTTGCTGTACACCCACAAATAGCTACTTAAAAAAAGAAACAACTTGACAATTTGAGGGCTATTTAGAACAGGCATTTAAAAACTAACAAATACACAGATATGCCTGTTACTTCATGCAATAGACTAACTTGTTCCTCAGCCTCCAGTCTCTCCCACGCCAGTCCATTCTGAACATTTTAACAGGATTCATGTCCTTAAAGCATAGTTCTTGATGTTTTTGTTTTGTCAGTCCTGGGGCTTGACCTCAGAGCCTGGGCACTGTCCCTGAGCTTTTGTTGCTAAGGCTAGCACTCTACAACTTGAGCCACAGCTCTACTTCTGACTTTTTGCTGCTTAATTAGAGATAAGAATCTCATGGACTTTCTTGCCAGAGTTGTCTTTGAACCTTGATCCTCTTGGATCTTAAGTCTCATGAGTAGCTAGCATTACAGGCATGAGCCACTGGCATCTGGCTTTATATAGGAAACTTAGAAATCATATCCAGGCCTTGACAATGACTCTTAAAGGGAGTTGTTTGGGTTACTTTAATTTGTTTTGTTGTTTTGAAACAGAGTCTCATCATTTAGCACAGGTTGGCCTTGAACTCAGGAACCTGTCTCAGCCTCCCAAGTGATGAGGTTATAGGCATACAGTGTGCATGCAGCTCAGAATCAAAGCAGCTGTGGGCATAAAGGGTAGATCATATGCCTGGCATACAGTAGGAAGTCATTTTATGGCAGATACCGTTGCTTACCAGTAGTATGAGTTTATTCCAATGTCTCCTACAATCCCAGATATCCCGAAGTCTTAACATCTCACCAGCTCTCTGGTGTTGAGCTATGAAATGAGAGTCAATTTGTCACATTTGAGTGAATTAACAGGTTTCTAACTCCAAGAAAGACCTGAGGGGTCATAGGTGATCTCTGTGTGTGAACCCCTCAGGTCTCCCGTGGGAGCCTATAGTGTTAAGAAATGGGCCAGGCACTCACACCTATAATCCTAGCTACTCAGGAGGATGAGATCTGAGGATTACAGTTCAAAGTCAGGCTGGGCAGGAAAGTCTGTGAAACTCTTATCTCCAATAAACTACTCAGAAAATTGGAAGTGGCGGTGTGGCTCAAGTGGTAGAGTGTTAGCTTTGAGCACAAAGAGGCTCAGGGACAGAGCTCAGGTCTTGAGTTCAAGCCCCAGGACTGACCAGAAAAAAAGGAAAAAAAGAAGTGTGTGTGTGTGTGTGTGTGTGTGTGTGTGTGTGTGTGTGTGTGTGTATACCAGTTCAGGGGCTTGAACTCAGGGCCTGGGCACTGTTCCTGAGCTCTTTTTGCTCAAGGCTAGCGCTCTATGCCACTTGAGCCACAGAGCCACTTCTGGCTTTTTTTTTTTTTAAGTTCATTGGAGATAGGAGTCTCACAGCCTTTCTTGTCCAGGCTGACTTTGAGCCCAGATCCACACATTTCAGCCTCCTGAGTAGGTAGGATTCCAGACGTGAGTCACCAGCACCCAGCAAAAAACAATGGAAGTCTTTAGAAGAGGGATGGACTTGTTAGATCTAACCTTAACTGAAATAATCGCAACACATGTTTGATTTAAACCAGTTTTATTTGTAAGCTTTTATCTTTAAGCATATAATACGTTTTTATTGATTTGGTGGCTGTGTGAGGGAGCAGGCGCCCCATTAAGAGAGGCAGACAAGTGGCTAGCTGCCAGCCTCTGGGAAGGGGGCCCTGTCTTCACAAAGTTAGTAGCACCTCAGTTTGCACACAGGAGCCATCCTGGGAGGTTTGTTGAGTTATATTCATTAGTGAAAAGCAAGACATTAAAATCTTTTTATTCTCCCGGTTCCTCCTCCCTCCTCCATATCCAAGCCTTGTTCATGTGGCACAAGGACATTATACTGGGACAACCCCAGGAAGGTTCCACTCTGGACACAGGAGTCTAATAGTTTCAGAGCTAGAACATTCCAAACCATCTTGTTATTTTATTGTTTTGCTGGTACCAGAGCTTGAACTTAGAGCCTCAACTCTCATTTGGCTTTTTCACTCAAGGCTGGGGCTCTGCTACTTGATGCATACCTCTACTTCTGGACTTGGGCTGGTTAACTGGAGACAAGAATCTCACAGACTTTGCTTCCCCGGCTGGCTTTGAACATTGATCTTCAGATCCCAGCCTCTTAAATAGTTAGGATTCTAGATATGAACCACCAAAAAGCTATATAAATGGACTTATTAGTTGTAAGACACTTTTTGGTTTCAATCATTAAAATGTAACCAAATGAATGTCTTGAACTGAAGAAATACCATAACAGGGCTAGTCTCCAGCTATGAAGTCTCTGTTGGGAGCCAGGCAGTATATGCAAGCTGCTTTGCTTTTTTTTTTTTTTTTGCCAGTCCTGGGCCTTGACTCAGGGCCTGAGCACTGTCCCTGGCTTCTTTGTGCTCAAGGCTAGCACTCTGCCACTTGAGCCACAGCGCCACTTCTGGCCATTTTCTATATATGTGGTGCTGGGGAATCAAACCCAGGGCTTCATGTATACGAGGCAAGCACTCTTACCACTAGGCCATATTCCCAGCCTGCAAGCTGCTTTTCTAAGTCTTTGTATAACAGACCTGGTGGGAAGATGTTGCCATTCCTACTTACTGGTCAGGAAACTGCCTGAGCATGGGGAGCTTGAGTCACCTGTTCAAGGCCATACAACCAGGAAGTCGGGCTTGGAGGCAAGGCGGCTGCTTCTTCTTCTTCTTCTTCTTCTTCTTCTTCTTCTTCTTCTTCTTCTTCTTCTTCTTCTTCTTCCAGTCCTGGGGCTTGAACTCAGGGCCTGGGCACTGTCCCTAGCTTCTTTCTACTCAAGGCTAGCACTCTACACTTGAGCCACAGCGCCACTTCTGGCTTTTTCTATATATGTGGTGCTGAGGAATCGAACCCAGGGCTTCATGTATGCAAGGCAAGCACTTTGCTACTGGGCCATATTCCCAGCCCCAGGCAAGGCTTCTTAATTCCAAAATATTTATGCTTATCAGTAGACGGTCCTCTGGTTTAAGAGTCAGAGCTCAGCTGTCAACAGAGAAATGGTTTGTGTATGTGATATCCTGAGTATGTTTCCAGTCTCTGCAAGGTGACCACAGGTGCACGGGAAACAAAGATTTGTTAGTTTCTTAGTCTCTGTCTCAGTCTCTGGATGTAAAAGAACTGCTAGGGCTTCTCAGGATCCAAAGAAAGAGGAGCTGGGGTTATAAACAGTTGTCACCACAAACAGCTCTTGTAACTTTTCTTCTTTCCTTCCCTTTTTTTTTTTTTTTTTTTTTGGCAGTACTGAGATTTTATTTATTTATTTGGCCAGTCCTGGGGCTTGGACTCAGGGCCTGAGCACTGTCCCCGGCTTCTTTTTGCTTAAGGCTAGCACTCTGCCACTTGAGCCACAGCGCCGCTTCTGGCCATTTTCTGTATATGTGGTGCTGGGGAATCGAACCCAGGGCCTCATGTATATGAAGCAGGCACTCTTGCCACTAGGCCATATCCCCAGCCCCAGTACTGAGATTTTAAACTAAGGGCCTTATATTTGCTAGGCAGGGGCTTAGGTGCTAGTTTAGGTGCTCTACTATTTGCACCACACCCCTAACCCTCTTGAACCTTTCTTAAAGGGGAAGAAATACGGTGACCTGTCTTCCTAAACTAGCTGTAGTTATCTTGTACTGGAGCAGATTAAGTATTAGCATGTTTGTTTTCTGAGTAGTTGGTTCATGTTAGTTCCCCGGCCCCTGCCTACTGCTCTGCATACTGTACAGATGGACGATCCAAGCTGATCCCCATGGCAGACCCTGAGTGCCTCTCTCAGGAGCATTTGCCAACTCTTGAGCAGAAGAATCAGGATGATATCTGTCTTTCTGTCTATTTACCTGTCTGCCTGCTTGTTTATCTAACTCTAGCATTTGTAGGGAGAGAACCAAAGCTCCCACCACATCAGATGACAAAAGAACATTGCCCAGCCTTCGGGGAAGGTAGCAGCAAGGATGTGGACACATCTGGGGAGGCTGGAGCAGAGCCAGGTGAAGCGGTGCAGCAATGGCATGAGGATGCTTTGGTGCAGCTGAACAGAAGGAATGCATATGAAGCTGCCAGGCAGAGAGGTATGCTTCTGGGAGAAAGCTCTTCAGACAGAGATGGGGTGGGGGTGAGGGGTTGCCCTGGGGCAGGGGTCACCGAGTCTCTGAGGGCAGGTCTACAGGACTGAAGGTCACAGTTGCAGGCTGTTGTTGGCTGTTGGGGTCTAGGGCAGGAGGGGTAGCTGGCTTGGGACCCTTGGGCTCGAGTTCCCTCCTGGTCCTCATTCTCCTGTAACGAGATAGGAACATGTGGGTGAGTCTTCTCTCCTGGGTGGTGGGGAGCAGGCTCTGTGACTACCTACCGGGCAAGTGACAAGAGTAGTGTAGATCACTATAAAAATCACATTGATTCAGTGTCACCCACAGAATGTTTCAACTGCAAAGGATGGTGAATATCAGCGAGTCTGACTCCTGCAACTCCCCCCCTCCCCGCTCCCAAATCAACAGAATTCTCTGATGGCTTCGTCGCAGTACCGTATACTGGTATCAGGATCCTAGATGGTATTTCTGAAGCTGGGTTAACTTAGGTCTTATTCATCAGTCCACTGATGAAACCATCCCATTTTTCTGATAGCTTTGTTTGTGACTGCTATTGCTTGCTGAACCAAAGCAGCTGGGTTTAAAACAAATTCAATGATCATTTCTTTCGAGGATGAATTCATCTTTCTGGACTTGAGTTACTAAACAAGTAATATCTTTCCTTACCCAAACTCTGTGGGTCTATTTCTCACCCAAAAAGTTTCAGATTTCAAGTAAAGACTCATTTTCCTGAATAAGGACATTGACGGGGAAATGAGCACACACAGATCTCATTCTGTAACAGAAACCCAGTGGAACTATGATGGTCGTGTTCTAAACACGCCTACAGATAACCAGTTCCTTTGTTCCCCACCATTTGTCAACCTAGAGCCTCTTCTTTCTCTTTCCAAGGGGACTGAGTTCACACTGATGTGGGTGAAATCCCTCTGGATGGTTTTTCAGGCGCCCTTCTTGATCACTGTGTGTCCCTTAAGAGGGAGATTGACATTTTCTGGAATGTGGACAGTCTGTTTGCTGAGAATAGAAAGAGGGCCTGCAACTTTTATTTTCCAGTCCTGGGGCTTGAACTGAGGGTCTGAGCACTGCTGGCTTCTTTTTGCTCAAGGCTAGCACTCTACCTCTTGAGCCACAGTCCCACTTCCAGCTTTTTCTGTTTATGTGGTGCTGAGGAATCGAACCCAGGGCTTCATGCATGCTAGGCAAACACTCTACCGCTAAGCCACATTCCCAATCCCAGCCTGCAACTTTTTGTCTGACATTTGTTCTTACTCAGGAATGAATAAAGTATCAGGAAAAATGGTTGTATTAAAAACAGAATGAAGTTGTAGTACTTTTGTTTTGTGCCTGTCCTGGGGCTTGAACTCAGGGGCTGGGGGAAAATCTCTGAGCTCAAGGCTAGTGCTCTACCACCTGAGCCACAGCTCCACTCCTGGCTTTTTAGTGCTTAATTGGTGATAAGAGTTGCATGGACTTTCCTGGCTGGGTTGGCTACAAAGCATGATTCTCAGATCTCAGCTTCCTGAGTAGCTACAAGTGTGAGCCACCAGCACCTGGCTTATTTTATCCTTTCCTTATTTATTTTTGGTCATGGGCTTGAACTCAGGGCCTGGGTGCTGTCCCTGAGCTTTTGTGCTCAAGGCTAGTGCTCTCCCACTTTGAGCCACAGTGCCACTTCTGGTTTTCTGGCGGTTAATTGGAGATAAGAGTCTCATGAACTTTCTTGCCCAGGCTGGCTTTGAACGGCGATTCTCAGATCTCAGCTTCCTTAGTAGCTAGGATTACAGATGTGAGCCACCAGTGCCCAGCATATTTTATTTTTATTTATTTATTTATTAGTGTGGTACTGGGGTTTGAACTCACCATGTCACACTTGCTTGGCAAGTGGAAGCCACGCCTCCAACTAAAGAATGTTTAAAAATAGCAATTATTAGTATTAGTATTGCTTTTACTATTGCTACCTCATGAAAGGTGGTAGTATTTTCTCTGAAACCATGCAAGCTGGGCTTGAATCCTAACTCTGTAGCAGAGAGCTGGAGCTGGATGACTAGACCAGATAGATCCCAGGCCCCGGGGCCTCCCATACCTGTTATACAGCTTGAGCAAGATCAGAACCGCGGTGAAGATGATGATGACGACCACCACAATGGCAGCAACGATGGCCCCTGAGCCTATGAGGAGAGAGGAGCAAAAGGGTGGATGGCGGGGCCCCACTGTGGCACCTAACGTTGTTTGGATTATCAAGTCTCTCCCTAAAACTAACAAGAAAACTCGGTCTCTCACTGGTGAATCCAATCATCGAGAGATGACTGGATCATAAGGACTCTGGCCTGATCAATAGATCTTTGTATCCACTGATGGATCCCCTGGGAGGGGGTGGAACCTAGAGGGTAGGCCCAACTAGAGAAAGTGGGTCACAGGGAGCAGGGAGGTGCCTCTGAAGGGTGCATCTTTTTTTGTGTGCCTGTGCCAGTACTGGGGCTTGAACTCAAGGCCTAAGCACTATCTACTATCTTTTTTTTTTTTTTTTGATCAGTTGTAGGGCTTGAACTTTGGGCCTGGGTGCTGTCCTTGAGCTCTTCAGCTCAACACTAGCGCTCTACCACTTGAGCCACAGTGCCACTTCTTGTTTTCTGATGGTTAATGGGAGATAAGAGTCTCATGGACTTTCCTGCCCTGGCTGGCTTTGAACTGAGATCCTCAGACCTCAGCCTCCTGAGTAGCTAGGATTACAGGCATGAGCCACCAGGTGCCTGGCTCCATTAGCTTTTTAGCTCAAGGTTAGTGCTCTACCACTTGAGCCACAGTGCCACTTCTTGTTTTCTGATGGTTAATGGGAGATAAGAGTCTCACAAACTTTCCTGCCTGGGCTGGCTCTGAACCTCCATCCTCAGATCTCAGGCTCCTAAGTAGCTAGGATTACAGACGTGAGCCACAGATGCCTGGCTTTTCTTCATGACTTTGGATGGCCGCACAGTGCTGTGCTGTTTGGATGAACTGTAATCTGTTCACCAACTTCCTGTTGATGATGTTCACATTGTTTTCAGTTTTTTACTATTAAAAACAAGGCTAGAGCCAGGCATGCTAGCACACACCTGTAATCCTAGCACACCTAAGGCCACAATTTGAAGGTCTGAGGACAGCCTGGGCTATCTAGTAAGACACAAACAAAAACCCTAAAATAATTTCTATTTGGCTTGGAGTGATCCCCTCTCCTCTGAACCTTCCCTTGAAGCTCTCTGGAGACAGTGGCCGCCATACAGGTGCTCATCCTGTAAGGAGCAGGATAAGGGGGCTGGGATGAGGATGACATGGGGGTGGGGAGGGTCCCTCCCGAGTTTCCATGGGGGAGATGCCTCTTGCCATTAAGCTACCACCTGCAGGTTCCTGAGGCTTCCCGTCTTTGCTGAAACTGACTCCATGTACAGGGTGTCTGTCCTCATGCACAGCGTGTACAGGGAGACAGCAGCCAATGGAAAGGACCTTAAGAGTTCTCTGGGTGATTTTGTGAAGAACTGCCTTTAAAGTTTTCATTTGAGAATCCTTCAGTCCTGGGTGAAATACTTCCTTCTCCAATCTCTTATTCTTTTTTTTTTTTTTCCCCTCAGTCCTGGGGCTTGAACTCAGGGACTGAGCATTGTCCCTGGCTTCTTTTTGCTCAAGGCTAGCACTCTACCACTTGAGCTACAGAACCACTTCTGGCTTTTTCTATATATGTGGTGCTGAGGAATTGAACCCAAGGCTTCATGTATACAAGGCAAGCACTTTACCACTAGGCCATATTCCCAGCCCCCAATGTCTTATTCTTTTGTAAGTTGATGGCCTTGCAAGAACAGTTGGAAAGCAGTCATAGATGAAGGTGACATCTTAAAAGAGATTCAGGCTGGGCACTGGTGGCTCCCACTTATAATTTTACCGCGTCAGGAGGCTGAATTCTGAGGATCACAGCCTGGACAGGAAGAGTTGTGAGACTCTTATCTCTAATTAACCACTTGAAAACTGGAAGTGGAGCTGTGGCTCAAAGTGGTAGAGCACTAGCCTTGAGCAAAAGAGCGCAGAGACAGTGGCCAGGCCCCAAGTACAAGTCTCAGGACTGGCAAAAGAGAGAGACACAGAGAGAGAGAGACAGAGAGAGACAGAAAGAGAGCGATGTTCAGATTTCTACTGTCTTCTAGATGCCCAAATGCCATAATGAAAATTATAGCAATAGCAGCAGCAGCAGCAACAATAATGCTTGTCAGTGCTTAGTGTAACCTAGTTCCAATCTCTGCTCTTCCCCTGGATTATTTGGGTTCCCACAGACCCTTGGGCAGCGTCATCATTAATACCCATCTCACAGGCCCAAAGCCAAGCCTTGCTCTCAAGCAATTGGCCAGTGGCAGAATTGGAACCCAAACCCAGTGCTCTATGTTCTCATTCTCTGCACAGCAGCTGACAGTGGCACTGCCCCATCTACCCACCCTCAGTTCCTTGGCCACATTGACTTACTCTTTTTCTTTTTTTTGGCCAGTCCTGGGGCTTGAATTTAGGGCCTGGGCACTGTCCCTGAGCTTCTTTTGCTCAAGGCTAGCACTCTACCACTTGAGCCATGGCACCACTTCCGTCTTTCTGTTTATGTGGTACTGAGGAATTGAACCCAGGGCTTCATGCATGCTGGGCAAGCACCCTACCACTAAGCCACATCCCCAGCCCCCGACTTACTCTTATACAGGAAGTCTTCTCCCCTGGTGGTCATGTTCAAGACAGCATCTCCCAAAGTTGTAGCTGTGGTCATGTCGATCCTGGTGAGAACAAAGAAGAAAGTACTTAAAACCCCAGTAAGCCTTATTGTGTCTGTACCATGGCTCTCTTGGTGTCCAGCTGCTTGACTGAATTATTTTAAGACCCAGGCTGGTCTCATACTCATGATTCTCTTGCCTTAGCCTCCCAAGTGTTGGGATTATAGGTGTGTGTCACCATGCCTAGCCAAGCATGCTGTAGGAAATATGAGACCCATTCTTCATAGATACTGGAGTATATGTATGGGAATTGAAAGTAATACCTCAGATTTTAAAGCAAGTCGATTTCCCAAAGATATTTAGATTCATTCTGTTCCTCTGAGGACAGGATACAAATGCACAGTTCTGGAATGTTACACATAAGGGGTGACTCGGGAGGTGTGTGTAGTTGGTGCCCTGTCACACCACTAGGAGGGAGTGTCAAGATCCTCCACCAAGAACAAGACTCTAAGCACTCTGATGCTGAAAGTAATACTCAGAACTACAGGGATCCAGAGACGAAGGGAAACGAATCAGGGTTTCCTTCACTATTTCGGGAGGACAGGCTGCAGCATAGTATAGAATATGGGCTTGGCATATGTGACAGCCCGGGTTCTATCAGCACCAAAGCCAAATGTATCTCATTGTTTCTGAGTGGCATTTTTACCACAGCTGCTAACAATCTGGAGGCTTGCAAAGGATCTACAGCAAGTATAGGTGATGTCTATGAGGTCATAAGGCCTCAACGCAGCCACACCTTGTGCAGAAGAGACATTACACATACTGTAAACTGCACACAAGGCCCTGAGTTCAATTCCTGATATGGTTAAAAGAAACAAAACAGTTATGCTTGCTTTTCCTCCCTCCCTCCCTCCCTCCCTCCCTTCTTTCTGTCTTTCTTTCTTTCTCTCTCCCTTCCTTCCTTCCTTCCTTCCTTCCTTCCTTCCTTCCTTCCTTCCTTCCTTCCTTCCTTCTCTCTTTCTTTCTTTCTTTCTTTCTTTCTTTCTTTCTTTCTTTCTTTCTTTCTTTCTTTCTTTCTTTCTTTCTTTCTTTCTTTCTTTCTTTCTTTCTTTCTTCCTTTTTCTCCTTTACTATTGCCAATCCTGGGGCTTGAATTCAGGGCCTAGAGGCACTGCCCCTGAGCTGCTTTTGCTCAAGGCTAGCACTCTACCACTTGAGCCACACGCCGCTTCTAGTTTTTTCTGTTGATGTGGTACTGAGGAATCGAACCCAGGGCTTCATGCATGCTAGGCAAGCACTCTACCACTAAGCCATATTCCAAGCCTATCTCCCCACTTATTTTTCTTTTTAAAAGTAAGTAATAATAAAAATCAGGTTCATATAAGAGGAGTTCATGTATGTACCACTCAGAATTAACAAATATTTACAGTTGCATTTTCTTGAGACACAGTTGGCATCCTTTCTTATTTTGGTTCAACCATTATATTTTCATCACAGTTTTAAAATGTTTGCCAAATAGGAACATATCTATGAACATTATATACACTGCATAGATCAAGACAGATACAGATTTATCTATCTATACACATACATATATATATATACATATATATATACATACATATATATATGTATATATATATATATATATATATATATATATATATATATATATATATATATATACACTTTTCCTGGTCCTAGGCCTTGAACTCGGGCCCTAGGTGCTGTCCCTGAGCTTTCTTCCTCAAGGCTAGCACTCTACCACTTGAGCTGTAACTCCACTTCTGGCTTTTTTGGTGGTTAATTGGAGGTGTTGAATCTCATGAACTTTCCTGCCCAGGCTTGCTTTGAACCATAACCTGCAGATCTCAGCCCTGGAGTAGGTAGGATTACAGGCATGAGCCACTGGTGTCAGGCAGTCTGTGTCTTCTAGTCTCCACTGAGCACCGTGGAGCCAACCATGGCTGTGCTGGGTGCTAAGAACACTCTAGAAAAGACAGAGAAAAAACTTGCTGTAGGAAGTAGCTCATACTCTCGTGAAGGAGAGAGAGACTAGATCTGATCTCATGGCAAGGCTCGCAGAGCACACCCTGTGCATGCCTCTCTCTCTGCTGGCTTTCACCCTGTTTGCAGCGGCTCAGCCACTCCCCTCTGCAGAGCTGCAGGGACAGTGGGCCACTGTGTTGTCCCATGCAGCTTCACACACCACGCCAGGCCGTGGCTACCTCTGGATATCTTTGCCATCTACTCTCTACCATGGGGATCCCTGGAACCCCCATCTCTAGGGGTCAATATCCGGCCTGAGATGTCCTTTGGGGTCAGATTGGGGGCTCTGCTGGCTATGACCTGGCACGGGACCTCTCAGCCTCACACAGGTCTCGTGTGGCTAGATCCTAATGACTCGTAGGCTCTGCCTTCACTTTCTCCAGCCCTGCCTCCCACTCCTTAGTTCTTTCCTGTCCTTCCTTTCCCAGTGATCCTTGGGCCTTCATGACTCAGGAAATCCAAAAGGCTCTGCCTGACGTCTCTCTCCATCTGCCAACCCATCTTCCGATCCCTGATTGCCTTACACAGACCCCAGCTGGCATCTCTGCTGCTTCCCAACCATGTGAACACCATCTTCAAAACCCTGTCAGCCCTACCTCATATGCTGCTCACCCAGACAGACCTAGAGACCCTGCTCTTGCCTTCCCCAGCCTCCACCTGCTCAAGAAACTGCCTCAGCGAGGTTGCCGGGCTCTGTCTTGCCCGCTCACTGTCAGGTCATTGGAGGGAGAGACCGTTTCTGGTTCTTTTTCAGATGGATCCATCTCTCCAAGATAAAAATGTCGGGTCTCACCTGTCTTCTCACCTGTGCCACTGAAGGACTCCATTCCTCCTGGCTCAGGTTGCTGCTCCGAGCAGCCTTTTCTTGAGGGAGCTGAGTGTTAATGAGCTCACTCACTCCAAGGCCCATAGTAGCTATCTGTAAATATTTGCTGAACTGAATAGAGACAGGGGATTTAGATCGCAAATCAAGGGAAAGTTCTTTCCATAAAAATAAGCAGCCAAGTAGGCTGGGAATGTGGCTTAGCGGTAGAGTGCTTGCCTTGTATACATGAAGCCCTGGGTTTGATTCCTCAGCACCACATATATGGAAAAAGTGGTAGAGTGCTAGCCCTGAGCAAAAAGAAGCCAGGGACAGTGATCAGGCGCTGAGTTCAAGCCCCAGGACTGGAAAAAAAAAAAAAAAAAAAAAAAAAAAAAGAAGAAGAAAGAAAGAAAGAAAAAAAGCAGCCAAGCACAATGGCTCAAACTTGTAATTCCTGCTGCTTGGAAAGCGGACATCAGAGGATGACCACAACTTGAGGTCAGCCTGGACAAAACATTAGTGACGCACCCTTCCCATCTCAACAGAAAAAACGGCATGGTGGTGGGTTCCTGCAGTCTCAGTTATGCAGGAAGCCATAGGAAGATTCTCAGGTTGAGGCTGGCCCTAGGCAGACACATGAGACCCTCCCTGAAAAATAACTAAAATTGGAAAGGGCTGGGAAGTGGTTCAGGTAGAATACCTGCCTAGAATGCATGAGCTCTGAGTTCAAATCCATGTACTGTCCTCCCCACCAAAAAAAAGCAAAACCAAAAAAACCCCCAAAGCACAGTCTAGGCTGAGTATTGTAGCACACATCTATACACAAATCCATGCCACAAGTTTGAAGCCAGCCTTGACTACACAGTGAGACCCTGTCAAGAAAAAGTCATGGACAAACATGAACATTTGGAGATAAGTCTTCTCGGCCCTGTTGTCAAGGAGTGCCGTCCACAGTCCATCTTAGCATGAGAATAGTGCACGTGCCCAAACCTGCCTCCACCCCCACCCAAGCCCAGGTGGCTCACCAGGGACACTTTCTTACAATCCCTTTGAAAATGAAATGCAACTGGGTGCCAGCAGCTCATGCCTGTAAATCCTAGCTACTCAAGTGGCTGAGGTCCGAAGGGATAGAAAAGTCAATGAGACTCCATCTAAAAAATAACCAGGGGCTGGGGATACGGCCTAGTGGCAAGAGTGCTTGCCTCACATACGTGAAGCCCTGGGTTCAATTCCCCAGCACCACATATATAGAAAATGGCCAGAAGTGGCGCTGTGGCTCAAGTGGTAGAGTGCTAGCCCTGAGCAAAAAGAAGCCAGAGACAGTGCTCAGGCCTTGAGTCCAAGCCCAGGACTGGCAAAAAAAAAAAAAAAAAAAAAAAAGCGGGGGGTGGGGCTGGGGATATGGCCTAGTGGCAAGAGGGCTTGCTTCAAATACATGAAGCCCTAGGTTTGATTCCTCAGCACCTCATATATAGAAAATGGCCAGAAGTGGCACTGTGGCTCAAGTAGTAGAGTGCTAGCCTTGAGCAAAAAGAAGCCAGGGACAGTGCTCAGGCCCTGAGTCCAAAAATAAATAAATCAAATAGCCAGCAAAAATCTTGGTTGGAGACATGGTTCCAGTGGTAGAGCACCAGCTGAGAAAGCAAGCTGAGCAAATACAAGGCCCTCAGGTTAAGCCACAGGTGCTAGAAAAACAACAACAACACACAAACCAGAAATGCAAATAGCCACCGACCAAGGTCAGCTTAGCAAGAAAGATGTACAATCACTAGATGACCCATGTTGTATCCATGGAAACAGTTAAAACAACATGTTCAGAAATAACAGAAGCCACCATCCAAGCCTTAGCCAGATGCCACATCATTCTTCTGTGTGCACTGATCTAATGAGCAGAATGCCATGTCACACAGGGGTTCCTGTCCCGTTTCCAATGAAGACACTGGGCTTCGGGGCTGCAAAACTTCCTGTCCAGAGACACGCATGTGAACTGCAAGGCCTACATTCCTCTCACTGAGCCACCTGCCCCCAAGAGCCATCAAGTGAAGTCATGACCAGTCTCTGCAAGAATACACAAGCAGCTGGGCGCTGGTGGCTCACGCCTGTAATCCTTGCTACTCAGGAGGCTGAGATCTGAGGACCACTTTGAAACCAGCCCAATCAGGGAAGTCCTCAAGACTCTTATTAACCAGCCCATTAACCAACAAAAAGTTGGAAGTGGAGGTGTGGCTTAGGGGGTGTAGTGTCAGCCTTGAGCAAAAAAATTAAGAGATATCAGAGACAATGAACAGGCCTTGAGTTCAAACTTCAATATTGGTACATCCACACACATACACAAGAGTAGACATGCACACAACATGCACAGGCACACTGACCAGTGGTAAGCAACTCCTAAGGACACAGGACACAGCACACAGGTTGCTCCGAGGCGGCCTCTGAGTGCCAGGATCCAAGCACAGACTCCTTTTCGGCTGGGAGAGCAGTGAGTGGCTGCGGAGTAGGTCTTGCCTCATCTCAGGGCGGAGGACTCTCAATCACATCTCTGTTCTGCCCCTTCAGAGATGGTGGGAAGCGGGCGGGCGGGCAGTAGAGCAACAGCAGCCAAGATGTGGGTGTTTTCATGTGTGTTAACCAAGTGAGGTCCAGCAGGGAGGTTTCAGTCCCTGGGGCTACCATCCATGGCTACAGAAAAACCAGGGAGAGTGAGGATGGTTTTCACTGCAGTTAATCTATCATTATCATCATCTTCTTCGTCATCATCATCACAATAATCCTGTGTGATTAATTGGGTGCTGTACTCAGGGCTTTTTGTGTGTACTCAGGGCTTTTTGTGTGAAATCTCACTTGAAAATCCTCATTCTAGAGCTGGGAATGTGGCTTAGTGGTAGAGTGCTTGTCTCACATGCATGAAGCCTTGGGTTCGAGTCCCTCACGACCACATAAACAGAAAAAGCTACAAGTGGTGCTGTTGCTTAAGAGGTAGAGTGCTAGCCTTGAGCAAAAAAAGAAGCTTAGGGACAGTGCTCAGGCCCTGAGTTCAAGCCTCAGGACCAGTGCTAAAACAAACAACAAACAACAACAACAAAAACCCCACCCAATTTCATTCTGATCCAGTGAAGTGGATGCAATAATTGGGCTCTTTGATACAAAGGAGGAAACTGAGGCTCAGAAGAGAGAGGAAACCTACTCAAGTTCAAAAAGCTGTTCGAAAGCTGTGCTCTGGTTTAAGCTGATTGCAAGGCCTTTTTTTTTTTTTTCCAAAAACTCTCACCAGATTGCCTCCCATGAGCAAGCACAAGTACAGATAATCTGAATCGACATGGGGCTTTGCTGGATGCTAGAGGCTCATCCCTGTAATCCTAGCTACACAGGAGGCTGAGATATGAGGACCGCAGTTCAGAGCTATTCCAGGAAGACAAAACTATGAGACTCTTATCTCCAATTTACCAGCAAAAAAATCTGGAAGTAGAGGTGTAGCTCAAATGGTGTAGTGCCCAGCTGTGAGCAGAAAAAGCCAAGCAAGAGCACAAGGCCCTGAATTCAAACCCCAGGGCCCGCACACAACATAAATCAAAACCCAACAAAAGCCATGGGCTTTGATGAGAAAGCCCACACAGGCTAAGTAGGGGTCAGCAGGCAAAGCCAGAGCACCCCGATCCTGGCTCCCACCTGACTGGTTCCTGCCCTAGGCCTCCCTCAGAACCCCAGGTAATCGCATTGACAGTCTATAAGGATCATTTGTTCCCGGGTTGTTTACGATGGCCTGGTGGGCAGCTCAGCCTGGGAAGTGGTGGGTGTTTGCTGATTGACTCATCCCTCTTCCCGCTCTCCCTAGGTCAAGTGGAAGAGCTGTACCTGAATGATAAATGCCACCAGCTCCCCTGGCCCTGTGCAGGACAGCCATTCTGCACCCCTGGTGTCCCCCTCCTGGCTTACAACTTCCTCTCTGAATAAGACAATCCCCACAGACACCCCTACAAGTGACCCTGCAAGCAACTTAGGGAACAGAACTTGGGAGAGACTTGAACTTATTCAAACACTGAGATGGATTTCTGCCCGTCACCTCTGGAATTCGGGATGACTTGAGTTGCTTGACAAACAAGAGCCTCCCTTCCAAGCAGCCTCTTGCATGTCAGAAAACTGACCTTCCTCTCGGCACCTTGTCATTTTTTTTTTTTTTGGCCAGTCGTGGGCCTTGGACTCAGGGCCTGAGCACTGTCCCTGGCTTTTTCCTGCTCAAGGCTAGCACTCTGCCACTTGAGCCACAGCGCCGCTTCTGGCCGTTTTCTGTATATGTGGTGCTGGGGAATCGAACCTAGGGCCTCGTGTATCCGAGGCAGGCACTCTTGCCACTAGGCTATATCCCCAGCCCCACCTTGTCATTTTTAACCAGTGCTCCTGATTCTCTTCTGCCATCTCTTCCCCATGACCACCTGCGAGGCTTAGGGCTGTCTGGGTATGGAAGGCCTAACTCACAGGAGAGGTTAAATAGTAGCTGAAGTTGGACGCTAGTGACACACCTGTAATCCTACTCAGGAGGCTGAGATTGGAGGATCGCGGTTCAAAGCCAGCCTGGGCAGGAAAGTCCCTGAGACTCTTTTCTCCAATAAACTACTCAGAAACAGGAAGTGGTACTGTGGCTCAAGTGGTAGAGTGTTAGCCTTGATTAAAAAGCTGTACAGCTGTACAGCATTTATCATTCAGGTACAGCACCCAGGCCCTGAGTTGAAGCCCCAGGACTGGCAAAAAAAATAAAAAAGGAGTAGCTGCTATCAGCCCAGCAATTCTACCTCAGCCAGCAGGTGGCGATAACACTCGCCTGTTGGATGAATCTTCTCATGTTCTTTCATGATTTTTCATCTATCTCTGGGTTGACTTTTCCTGAATGTGCATATCTTCCTTCCTGCCCTCTTTGGCTTTGCAGGTTCATTTGCAGGTTCATGCCTGTAATCTTAGCTACTCAGGAGGCTGAGATCTGAGGATCACAGTTCAAAGCCATCCTGGGCAGGAAAGTCCATGAGACTCATCTCCAAATAACCACTAGAAAACCAGAAGTGGGGCTGGGGATATAGCCTAGTGGCAAGAGTGCCTGCCTCGGATACACGAGGCCCTAGGTTCGATTCCCCAGCACCACATATACAGAAAACGGCCAGAAGCGGCGCTGTGGCTCAAGTGGCAGAGTGCTAGCCTTGAGCGGGAAGAAGCCAGGGACAGTGCTCAGGCCCTGAGTCCAAGGCCCAGGACTGGCCAAAAAAAAAGAAAACCAGAAGTGGCACTGTGAGCTGAAGAGCTCAGGGACAGTGTCCAGGCCCAGAGCTCAAGCCCCACGATCAACCCCCTCCCCCCACAAAAAATTGAGGCGGGGAGGGTGCTAAAGGCTTTCACCTGTAATCCTAGCTATATAGGAGGCTGAGATCTGAGGGTTGTGGTTCAAAGCCAGCCTGAGCAGGAAAGACTGTGAAACTCTTATCTCCAGCTAGCAACAACAACAACAACAAAAAATCCAAACCCAAAATAATAGAAGTAAAGCTGTGGAATCAAAGTGGTAGAGTGCCAGCTTTGAGTGAAAAAGCTAAGGGATAGTGGAGACAGGGAGAGGGAGAAAGGAAAGAGAGCAAAGGGAGAGAGATTACTCTTGGAGGCCCAACTACCCTAATCACAGAAATTTCAAGCCAGGGGCTCATGCTTGTCCTCTTAGCAACTTGAGCCTGAGATTGGGTGGACCACAGTTTGAGTCAACCCAGACAATAGTTTGTGACATTTTCATGTCAGCAAATAAGAAGCTAGAAAGCTAGATGCGAGGAGCCAGCCCTACCTCGCTCTGCCTTTTCCAAGGGCTTGGCTAACCTTGTTAATAATGAGTGTAAGGGAGAACTCTAGGAAACGTAGTGTCCTTTATCTTGTGCTAGGTGTGTGTGTGTGTGTGTGTGCGTGCATGTGTGCGTGCGTGTGTGCGTGTGTGTGGCCTGGGGCTTGAACTCAGGGCTTTTCCACTCAGCGCTAGACCGCTACCACTTGAGCCACAGCTCCGCTCCTGCGCCCATCATCCTCACAGGTGACATTCTTCGTGGGAGCTCGCGTGTCCTGGTCTGTGAGCCCCCTCCCTCCCTTGCCTTTCCCTTGGAAAGCCAGGAAGCCTGGGCTGGAAGTCAAGTGTCCTGGATTCGAATCTTACTCTTGTTACTCACTTGCTGTGTGACCACAAACAGGTCACTTGCCCTGTCTGGACTGCCACTGGCTCTCATGTGACACACACAGCTGGGGCCCAGTGACCTCCCTTGGGGCCAGTGACCAGCTGTGTGCGGCGGCTGAGGACGTGGCCCCTCACACTCCCAAGGCCAGCTGCCTCCCACACCCTCTATTCCTCAGGGAGCCCCCTGCTCCCCGCTGGGGCCTGCAGAGCACAGGTGTGGCGCTGCCCGCGGTGAGCACTGGCCAGGGCCCGTCACAATAGGCCTGACACTCAGAGGGACGCTTGTCTGGGGTCCTCCGGCTCCATGGAACCTGCCTTCTCCCCGTACGGTGGGCCTCCCTTGCCCGCAGCCTCCGAGGCACCGTGCCAGCCCCAGGCTCTTCACGTGTTGCTACACAGGCCCCACATCTCTCTGGCGGGACAAAGGAGGAGGTAGACAGCCAGAGGGGCAGCCCTCTGTGCAAGGGGCCAGCAGTGAGCTGGGGGCAGTGGGGGACAGAAAAGGCCTTGCAGAGGGTAGGGAGCCGCTTCCCATCTCCCTCATTGACTGGCCTCCCTCTGCTCTGCAATCTTTCCCTGGGCAGCCTCCACAATCTACAAAACCCTCAGCACCCGAGTTCATAAAGCTAGAGCTAAGAAACCCAACCAAGCCAGCGCCGGTGGCTCAAGCCTGTCATCCTAGCGATTCAGGAGGCTGAGATCATGGTTCAAGACCAAGCTGAGCAGACAATTCTGAGACACTCTTATCTCCAACTGACCAGCAAAAAGTCAGAAGTGGTAGCATGGCTCAAATGGTAGAGCATCAGACTTGAATAAAAAAGCTAAGAGCTCTAGGCCCTGAGTTAAAGCCCCAGTACTTACACACACACACACACACACACACACACACACACACACACACACACACACACACACACATCAAGTGTCAAGTACCTGATCTGAGATCCCCACAGAGGTGGGACATAAGCCAGGATTTCATAGTCTGTGCATTTTAAAGGTGGGGGAGGGGAGGAACTAGCCATTTTAACTGGGGAGAACTGTGTGTGTGTGGGGGGTGAGCCTAGAGGAGGAGGCGGCAGATGACCACATTCAGGAAGGGAAGGGTAGGATTGGGGGAGGGGATGAGTCACTAGGGTCCCAGCCCAAAGGAGCCCCAAAGAAGGAGGGCAGACTGGGAATCTAGCCTCCATAGCAAGAGGCTGGCTTGCCAATCCATTGATTGATCCATCGACTGATCAGGACTTTCTCAGGAGTCCCTATGTTGTAGACTCAGGGGGAGATGATTGACCGTACAGACACCAACCGGCCTGGCCCATCAGCTGGGTGGCACAGAAAAAGTTCCTAAACCTCTCTGTGCTTGTTTCCTTTTTCTTTTTATTATAAGTCAAGGAGATAAGGCAACAGTCTTCCTAGGAATGTAGTGGGGGAGGGGTTGAATTAATATAAGGCAACTCTTTAATACATCCCATGTCCCTCCCCTTCCTCATTTCTAGAAAGATCTGCCAACCTCCAGTTGCATTTGAATCAAGACAAAATCAGCAAGAGCCCTAAGGTGAGAGAAATGTCAACCTCTCCAGTTTCAAATTGCGCCTGACTGAGGAAAAAAAAAAGAGTAATTTAATTTATTTCCTTCTTCCTGCCCTGGTTATATAAGTGAACTTCTGGGTGAGGTGCCCTTGGGGGCCTCAGGGCGGCAGGGCTGGCAGCCACATAAATAAATCCTCTGTGCTCCCTGCCTGGCCCAGGTTCTGAGCAAACACTGGCTGGGGAGGGGGGAGGGGGGAGGGGAGGGGAGGGGGAGCACAGGGCTGGGGAGGCGGAGCCTGTTCCACTTAGGACCCCCTGGCAGGGGAGGGACAGGCCCCACCTACCAGGCCAATGTGACAAGGAACATTCCAGTAGGGCAAGGGGTCCATGGAGCCCTTTGGGGATGGGGAGGAAAGCCCACCCCAGCACAGCCCCCATCCCTGCCCAGTCCCCAGACACACCCACGTTGCCCCCCTCTATGTGCCCAACCATTGTCTGGATTTGGGGCATAGATCTGTATTTTTGTATGTGGTACTGAGGAGCAACTCTGCTCCTGATTAGCTGCGATTACAGGCATAAGCTACCACATCTGCTACCTCTTCAAGCAGTCATTAGCTCAGTCTCGATGGCTTTGCAATATTCTTTTTTTTTTTTTTGGTGGCACTGGGGTTTGAACTCAGGGCCTTTGTGCCTGCTCTGCCTCTAGAATCAAACTCCATGGTAGTTTTGTATGGAGAACCCTGGACCTATCTTTGCTTTAAAATAATACGTAAGATTGTGCTAAACAGAAGTTTTCCTTTTCTTTTCTTGGCAGTTCTGGGGATTAAAGCCCAGGGATTTGCTCATGCTAGGTGGAGCACTCTACTACCGAGATACATCCCAGCCCCACTAACCAGAAAGTCCTTCTGACAATCTGAAAATGGAAACCCAGTGCTTATTTGTCATTCATTAATAGAAGGTAACAAGAAATCGGGGAAACAATAGCATATCCTTCTAGGTAGACACAGTTAGCTCCTAAAGTACCCCTCCTTCCCTCCCTCCTTCTCTCTCCCTATCAGTTGTGGGGCTTGAACTCAGGGCCTGGGCACTGTCTCTGAATCCTTTTGCTCAAGGCTAGTGCTCTACCACTTTGAGCCACATCACTACTACCAGTTTGTCCGTTTGTTTTTAGTAGTTAATTGGCTCTTGTTAGAATCTCATGGGGACACTTTTCTGTCTGGGATGGCTTCAAAGTGCGATCCTCACATCTCAGCTTCCTGAGTAGCTAGTATTACAGGCATGAGCCACCGATGCCTGGTTTTCTCTGTCTCTGTCTGTCTCTCTGTCTCTCAGCAGCACTGGAGCTTGAACTCAGAGCCTTTTACCCTTGCTTAGCTTTTCCACTCAAGGCTTGAGTCATACCTTTACTTCTCGCCTTTTGGGTGGCTCACTGGAGATAAGAGTCTTGTGGATTTTCTGCCCTGGCTGGCTTTGAGGCACGATCCTCAGATCTCAGCCTCTTGAGGAGCTAGGATCACAGGCCTGAGCCACTGGTGCTGGCTCACCCTCTGTCGTTGAAAAGATGAGCAAGTGCTTCGGTGCTGCAGGGACCACAGGCAAGCAGACTGGGCTCCAGCCAGGATCTGAGGACAGCACCTGAGCTTACTGTCCCCAGGAATGGGGCCCACTGTCCCAAATTCAGCAGCCCTACAGGTCCCCAACTTCACCGATTACAATCACCCTCCCTCCCTAATCCAGCCAGAATGTAGGGAAGCTCCTGATCTTACAAGAATTAGCTCTTTCCAAAAGCGCCAAATACACCATTTCTATTTCTTGCATCAAGGCAGGATTTCCACATCTCAGATGTTTGCAGCATCTCCTGGGTTGTTTCTTATATTATCTAGATATTTCCTTCTGGAGGGTCATTGTGTGGTCCGCTTTGAAGGCTTTATTTGCTTAGATGGTTTTTTGTTGTGGTTTTTTTTTTTTGCCAGTCCTGGGGCTTGGACTCAGGGCCGGAGCACTGTTCCTGGCTTCTTTTTGGTCAAGGCTAGCACTCTGCCACTTGAGCCACAGCGCCACTTAGGGCCATTTTCTGTATATGTGGTGCTGGGGAAATGAACCCAAGGCTTCATATATGCTAGGCAAACACTCTACCACTAAGCCACATTCCCAGCCCAGGAATGTTTTATGTTTTATTCTGACCTTATCTTGCAGTGATAGTGTGGCCAGCTCTAGGATTCTGGATTGAAAGAGTTCTTTTCTTCCTATTCCTAACCATGTAGTGAGAAGTGTGGGAACTTGATTGTGTTCCTTCCTAAATGATACTCTGCTACCTTGCTCTGTTTCTTTTTTTTTTTTCTGTCACATTCAATGACCTCCTCCTCCTTCTCTCTTGTCTTGTCTCCTCCTTGTCTCCTCCTTGTCTCCCAGGGACAAGCGGGCTCTCGGGATTCTGCAGCAGTGATGGGGCAGTGGATGCTGAGCCTTTGCCTATTTTATTTTTTTGCCAGTGCTGGGCTTGAACTCAGAGCCTGGGCACTGTCCCTGAGCTTCTTTTGCTCAAGGCTAACACTCTGCCACTTGAGTCACAGCTCCACTTCTGGCCTTTTCTGTGTATGTGGTGCTGAAGAATGGAACCCAGGGCTTTGTGCAGGCTAGGCAAGCACTCTACCGCTAAGCCACAGTCCCAGCCTTTTTATTTATTTTTTTCCTTGAGACAAGGTGTCCTTACGTAATCCAGGTTAGCCTGGAGTTTGAGATCCTCCTTCCTTAGCCTCCTAGAGACTGACATTATCATTATAGTATTGAGATTACTAGCATCCCTGCCTGTTTTTTTGTATTATTACTATTATTATTATTAGTGTGTGCTGGTCCTGGGGCTTAACTCTGAACCTGAATGCTGTCCCTGAGCTTTTGTGCTCAAGGCTAGCATGTTACCACTTGAGCTACAGCTCTACTTTGGCTGTTTGGTGGTTAATTGGAGTAAGATTCTCACAGACTTTCCTATTCACACTGACTTTGAACTGCAACTCTCAGATTTCAGTCTCCTGAGTAGCTGGGATTACAGGCATGAGCCGCCAGTGCCTGGCTTATTGTTATCAACATCTTACCCCATCAGGGCTTTCTGCCATTTGGACTAATGGCCCATGGTCCATAACTGCCAGTTTCTGCATAGAAGAGGGAGACATCGATGGCTGAAGGCAAGGAGCAGAGAGTCAAGCAAGCAGGCATCTCTACAGGGCAGGACAGGAGGAGCAGGAAGAGCCACACCCTGGGGCCCGGTGCACATCAGTCCCCACACAAAGCATAGACACTTCAGGTTCTGCGTGTGTAGATTCAACCAGTTATGGGTGAAAATATTCACGATGAAAGTACATCTGTTAACTAGGCACTGGTCGGTCACACCTGTAATCCTAGCTATTCAGGAGGCTGAGATCTGAGGATCCAAAGCTAGTCTGGGCAGGACAGTCTGTGACACTCATCTCTTATCTCCAATTAAGTATATTAAAAAAAAAAAAACCAAAACAGAAGTGGAGCTGTGACTCAAGGGGTAGAGCCCTGAGTTCAAGTTCCAGCACTAGTGCATGTGCACACACACACACACACACACACATGCATCTGTCTTAAACATGTACACTTTCTTCTTGTCATGGTTCCCTAAAGAACACAGTAGAATGATTTCCATGGCATTCACACTTAAGGATTCTATACCTCATCTAGACATCACTGAATGTCCCCAGGAGGCCATGTGGATGCTGCACTATTTATACCAAGGCTGGAATGCCTGTAGTTGTAGCCTTGGGGGTGGGGGCCCTGGGGCTGTCCTGGGGTAAACCCTCATGGGTACCATGGGATGATGGCATGTCCCAAAGTGCTGAGTAGTGAGGAGGTCATGGGCAACTAGGCATGGTCCCTACACTGCAGCAGCTCACGCGATAACAAATAAACCGACTAAGACTCAAATCAGGTACTCGGTACTGCCTGAGGTCTCAGTATACCTTCTTTCCTTCCTATCTTCCCTCCCTCTCTCCCTGCCTGCCTGCTCGCCTTCCACACAGTGTGCTCGGACCCTGCAGCAAGGGTGTGAGCTGGCCTCTCAGCCAGCTCCAGGACCAAAGTCTCTGTCAGTCACTCCTGGTGTGGTACCCAGAGATGGCAGTATTTTTAGGGACTCTCCAAAGTGTTTTCATTTCTTTCAAAATCCTAAGGAAAAATGACTTTTAGGTTTAAGAAAACGTCTTAATATACCCCAGAAGGGCAACATAGCATGGGGCAGAAGTCAACATGTAACCCTGCTCATTGCATGATGGCCAGTCAGGGGCCTCATGTCTCGGAGCCTGCTGGGGAACTTCACATACTAAGTCTAGGGATGTGCCAGTCTGAGGGTGGAGGCATGCTGCACGTTTGGCCTGTGGTTCTGGGGAGCCGTCCAGAACTTTTGGAGAGTTAGACATTTGTTTGGCCCTGTGAACTGTGGCTAAACTCTCAGGAACTTCCAGAGTCGAGGCGGGCAGAGAACAGGGGACAGTAGTGGGGGGCAAACTTCCATTATGCTTTTTATTGCACAATAGAATGAGAATAGCCTCTTCCCCACCCCATAGATGGAAGCTTCAAAGCAAGGCTACTGACCTAAGGGACTGTAAAACTCCAGACAGGCAACAGAAAGGGCTCCTTCTGGGTTCCCGGCACCCCAAGTGAAGATGCAGGCTAAGAGACCGATGAATAGATGAAGAGAGATGGAGAGGATTTTTGTGTGTGTGTGTGTGTGCCATTACTGGTGCTTAAATTCAGGGCCTTGCACTCTTGCTTGGTCTTTTCCCTCAATGTTGGTGCTCTACCACTTGAACCACAGCTCCACTTCTGGCTTATTGCTGCTAAATAGAGATAAAAGTCTCTAGGACTTGTCTCCCTGGGCTGGCTTTAATCCACCAGCCTCAGATCTCAGCTTCCTAGGATTGCAGGCATGGTGCCTACTTTTGGCTGTTTTTTTTTTTTTTTTTTTTTTTTGCCAGTCCTGGGGCTTGAACTCAGGGCCTGAGCACTGTCCTTGGCTTCTTTTTG
The DNA here is from genome assembly GCF_023159225.1 of Perognathus longimembris pacificus. Taxonomy (NCBI): domain Eukaryota; kingdom Metazoa; phylum Chordata; class Mammalia; order Rodentia; family Heteromyidae; genus Perognathus; species Perognathus longimembris. The sequence continues at coordinate 14,908,801 of NC_063167.1, read as the reverse complement.
CTCAAGGCTAGCACTCTACCACTTGAGCCACAGTGCCACTTCTGGCCATTTTCTGTATATGTGGTGCTGGGGAATTGAACCCAGGGCCTCATGTATACGAGACAAGCACTCTTACCACTAGGCCATATTCCCAGCCCTCTATTCATTGTTTTGACTGTGTAGCCCACGCTAGCCTTGAACTTGACATCCTCCTGCCTCAGCCTTCTTAATGCTGGGATTGACTTTATAGGCACACTACTGTGCTGTGTTTGAGAGGGATTTAAAACTCCTGAGGTTATGTGTACAGACTGATATATTGACTCCTGGGGACTTGTGTCACCTCTGGTTCATAAACCAGAAAACAGAGGCATCAGCGGGCTATGCAGTTTGAACTAGATGCCAGGTAGGGCCAAGTAGGACAACTCCCCCTGCCCTGACTGCTGCCACAACTGTCCAGACAAGACTCAAGGCCCATGGGCCTGTGTGGCTTCCCAGAAGCCTCTGCGTTAGCCACCGCCTCTCAGTGCTGGGAGGCCCCTGGGAGGGCCCCACAGGCTCAGGTGTGTCTGGCCCAGGCAGGAGGCCCTCAGTGAAGGCCAGGGGCTGGCTGCTGAATAGACTTCCAGTCTCAGAAACTGGCACACCCTCTTTCCTGTATCCAGGCCAAACTGCATCCACTGCCTCCAGAGCCTCAAACTACAGGGGCTGTTTTACTCCTATCACCCCACTTCCACCCTCTGCTTCACCCCAGCCCCACTCAGGAATCCAAGAAGCCCCCTCCCCCCATCCTCTGTGCAGCCTCTGCTTGGCCTGGTCTCCTTCCTACCTTCTGGCCTTCTCCCTCCCGCCTAGGATCTATACTTCTCTCCAGGAACTGTTTTCTTGGCAAACAAAGCAGGATCCATTCTACCAGACACCCCAGCAAAGTGTTAGGTACTATGGCTGGGGATGCCATCCACCACAGGAGGAGGCCAGGTGGGTGGAGAGAGGCAAGCACATGGGGAAAGAGGCTATAGCTCCAGGGGACATCGCCACACGATGCAAGCCTTGCCCCTATAGGCCTTTTGGTCGAAGTAATTCAGCCAGTCTTTAGTGGCTCTTATTTAGGGTCCTTGGCTCTAATGTCAAACATACCTCTTTTAAAAACAAACATTTTCATCACAAGAATGTTTTTAAAATAAAATATTTTAGGAGTAGTTAGCTGGGTGTGCTGGTTTGTGCCTATAATCCCAGGATTCTGGAGGTAGAGGGAGAAGGATGCTGAATTCTAGGCCAGCCTAGCCTACCTAGTGAGTTTGAGGACAGCCTGTAGTATACAGTGAGACCCTGTCTCAGACAAATCACAACTAAGTAAACTAAGTTAAGAGGGTTTACTGGACTACTTAAAGTCCACTTTACCTTTCTGTTTCTTTCTCCTTTTCCCACCAGTATATTGGAAGACAGAATTTGCATTTGCAAATCCCAGAAAGGGCTGGTGGAGCACCAAACTGGCACACACAGGCCCTGGGTTCCATCCCAGGTCCTTCCTGAAGATGAAGTGTCTCCTAGGATTCATTGATGTGGAGGGGGAGACGGAGGTGACTGGCATGTGAGAGAGCGAAGAGTCTCTCATGTTGGAGATGGATGATCACTGACCAATAGAAAATGAAGCTCATGGTTGGTTTTGTCAGTCAGGAACTACTTTTTTAAAACCAAGAGCCCAGCACTTAGTTAAGGATTCTGCATCCATATTCATTAAGCACCTACTACATGCTGGTTGCTATTCAAGGAGGGTGGGGTGGCTGGATATGTGGCCTAGCGGTAGAGTGCCTGCTTTGCATACATGAAACCCTGGGTTCAAGTCCTCAACACCACATATACAGTAAAAGCCAGAAGTGGCCCTGGAGCTCAAGAGGTAGAGTGCTATAGCGCCTTGAGCAAAAGAAGCCAGGGACAGTGCTCAGGCCCTGGGTCCAAGCCTCAGGACTGGTCCCCCACCAAAAAAAAAAAAAAAATCTTTCAAGGCAGGAGGGGTGAGGCTCTCTCTCAGCATTCACAGTGAGATGCAGATAGTAACCAGATAAATGATCCTGAGCAATCAGAAACATGCCAGAAGCCTTGAGCAAGGCCTTTTTATTTACATGTCTCCTATGGACATGTTTCGCCTCAATTTTAATAGTCTATATCAGACCTGTGCTTCTCTGAAAATCTGGTTAACTCAGAGATATGGAAACTTAACACAGTAGATTGGCAGAAAAACGGAAGGTCCTTCATGTTGTTAGAGTGGCCCAGGTAGGGGTGCTCACGGCCCAGGATCATCCCAGCCACTGGCTAAGGGGATGAGCAGGGGAAAGAGGCCATGTAGCTCCCTGCCCACACCGCAGCAGCTCCAGCCTCGAGCCGGTCCACCTGTGCCTGGCTCTCCTGCACCTAACCAGGAGTCAGGCCCCATACAGATGGAGGATTCCAGCAGTTGAGGCGAATAGACAAAGTTCCGGTCCTCAAGGAGACAGCATGGCAGAAATTCACAGCTTGCATTTATTGAGCACCCAGATCCTAGCTGACTTAATGCCACAGAAACGTTCATAGAAGAAACCGAACCACAGAGGAATGAGGGGTTTGCCCAGGGCTAAGACTGACGGAGGACGGACAGACAGAGAGTCGGTCTGAGCCGGGCCCGAGGTGGCTTGACTGCCGGGGACCACTCGGACCCCGAGCTCCTTCTCTAACTTCATTCCAACCCCACCTCCTCCTAGGAGCCCTCGTGAATCTCCCGCCCCGACTCCAGGGCTTCCATGATCCTGCGAATCCTGTATCCCGGGCCTGGGTCTCCCGGCCTAGCTCCGCGCCAGTGGCTGGTCCGGTGACGCCCCTGACACGGCCCCGACCCGGGCCCGCGCGCAGACACCGGGCACTTCCTCCACACAGGTGGCGGGGACTCCGGGGCCCCGCATCCCCATCCGCCCAGCGCGCGGGATCGGCGACAGCAAACCCTGCCGGAGCCCCGCGGACCCCGCGCCGCCTACCTGCTCACGGAACGCTCTCCGCCTCGGCCGGCACGTTTGGCGGTACCCGCTCCGCGGCAGCGACCCAGCGGCAGCCTGGGAACCCCGCCCCGCCCCGAACCCCGCCCCTAGCCCCGCCCCGTCTTGAGCCCCGCCCCCGCAGAGCCCTAGAGGCCACGCCCTCCAAGTGCAGGTGATCCCGGGAGGCCCCGTCCCGTCGCCCGAGCCCCGCCCACGCAGAGCCCTAGAGGCCACGCCCTCCAAGTGCAGGTGATCCCGGGAGGCCCCGCCCCACCCCAGGTCCCTCCCTCTTCCGTTCTTCCCCTACTCCCTCCTCCTTCCCTTCCCTCCCTCCTGGGGCCTCGCACTGGGAAAGCGCCGCCCTCGGGCTCCCGCTCATTCTGGGGATCCGGGGCTTGCTACCCGGCGCTCGGTCCAGCGCTACATCTTCCAGATAAGAATCTCACGGACTTTTCTGCTCAGGCTGGCTTCAAATTTTCTTCTTAGTCTGAGATACAGGTGTGTGCTACCAGTGCCTGGGCCTGGCTTGGGTCAAGGGAAAAAGTAGGAGGTGGAGTCTCTCAGGGGAAGACCTTCTCAGGGATGCCAGGGCCTCTTTGGGTCTCACATCCCTCCCCTCCCCCACCACTTACCATTTGACCATTCCCCTGGGTACCCAGCGCTGAAAAGCATCTCATTTCTTGTCCTCACTGCAGAGCTACTGAAGTGAGCACAGGGTATTATTTTCACTTTACACAAAAGAAAACTGAATCTTGGAGAGGTTTTATAATTGCTAGAGTCTTGGCATTTGAACTGGTCCAGCCCTTGTCCCCAAGAGCAGTACCAAGAAGAAGTTTCTGGAAGCATCCTGGCATGCCTTAGAGTGATCTATAGATAGCTCCTTAGCGCTGACTCGGGGCCAGGGCAGTCTCCCCTGGGCTCTCCCGGGAAGATGTGGCCTCTCATGCATTCTATGGATGGTATAAGGTCCTGGGAAGGCATGCAGGAAGGCATGTGTGATTTCAGCAGACCCCCTGGCTGGCTGAGGAGGGCTGCACAGAGCCCAGGGTGGGGCACAGGGAGGTGGCAGTGGGAGCCAGGAGCAGCCACAGGTTGGAGACCTATCATGGAAGCAGGCAGACAGAAGAGAAGAGGTTTGGCTCCTGCTGAGCCCATTCCTGTCCCCAGCACTAGGGACTTCTGGGACCGGAAGTCAGTTTTCTCCCCTACAAAGAATGAGCCCAGACAGGCAGAAACCATGCTAATGTCTCACATGCATAGTTCATAAAATACTTCCAAGTTGTCACCGGATGCAGGTGAAGGTTAGAGAAGTTTCCCCTTAAAAGTAGGGACTCTTTTCTTGGATCACAAAATAAGAATTTCTGGACAAGTCAGTAGTAAGAAAACTTGGCAGAGCTTTATTGAGTGAGTAAGCAAGCAATCAGATAAGCAGACAAACAGACAAGCAGAAAGGCAGGGGCATACTCTAACAGAGTGGGTGTTCTCAAGGGGAGATAGACACACACAGAGCTTATTGGCTGTTAGAAGTATTTATATGGTAAAGGCACGGGTTCTGACTTTCAAGTTATGCAAAGATAGGTGTTTTATCTTTGCTCGAATTACTCTGATGTTACACTTTCTGAGTTTCTGGATGTTTAGGGTATTTCTTTCATGTAAGAATGCGTCCATAAAACTGATGCTTGTTCTTCAGATAAGGAAGGCATCCAATATCCAGTTGTCTACATTTTGGGTAGGAGGCTGCTTATGTTTTGGGGCTTATTTCTCTCAGGAGAATAGTACATGTATCTGGATGGAGGCTGAGGCAGGAGGATTAAATTTGTGGCCAGCCTGAGCTACTTGGGGAAACACATTTTAAAAAGAGAAAGAAAGAGGGGTTGGCTTAATGGCAGAGTGCTTGCCTAGTATGCATGAAGCCCTGGGTTCCAATCCTCAGCACTACATATACAGAAAAGGCCAGAAGTGGTGCTGTGGCTCAAGTGGCAGAGTGCTAGCCTTGAACAAAAGAAGCCCAGGGACAGTGCCAATGCCCAGGCCCTGAGTTCAAGCCCCAGGGCTGGAGAGAGAAAGAGAGAGAGAGAGCGAGAGAGAGAGAGAGAGAGAGAGAGAGAGAGAGAGAGCTGCTTTGGCATGGGAACACCCAGGGCTATGAGAGAGCTCTTTCTCATTTTCATTAGTAGAGGCCATTACTGCAAAGCAGACTGTAAGCTGCTGGGCTTTTATCTCAGCCAGGATTGTCCATTGTCTCCCTTCTTCCCTCAATACCTTAATCTGCTATTTATGGCTTTGGAGATGGTTGCTGGGGAAACCAGTCAAATGTCACATTTCAGTGGGGAGATGAGGTACACGGAATGAGTCCTGAGACAGTCAAGTCCACACAGATTGATCCCATACAGCAGAGAGTGGAAGCAAAGCTACTGTGTGGATTGTTTTAGCAAGCAATGCCCTCTTTCCCACTTCTCAACTGAGACTCACTCATGGTTCTTTTTTTTTTTTTTTTTTAACTCTGGGCCTGAGCACTGTCCCTGAGTTCTTCAGCTCAAGGCAAGCACTCTACCACTTGAGCCACAGTGCCATTTCCGGTTTTCTGGTAGTTAACTGGAGATAAGAGTTTCACAGACTTTCCTGCCTGAGCTGGCTTTGAACCACAATCCTCAGATCTCAGCCTCCTGAGTAGTAAGGATTATAGGCGTGAGCCATTGGTCCCTGACTGGTTAATTATTCTTATTCTTTTGTTTATTTTTGTGCTTGAACAACATTTTGGGGCTTGAACTCAGGGCCAGGGCACTATTGCTTAACTTTTTCACTCAAGGCTGGCACTCTAGCACTTGAACCATAGCTCAATTGGAGATAAGAGTCTCATGGACTTTTTGGTCCTCCTTGGCTTTGAACCATGATTCTCAAATCTCAACCTCCTGAGTAGCTACGATTACAGGCATGAGCCACTGGTGCCTGACTTCGAGCTATAGTTCTTCATTATGTATAGGCGCATACTATTCTATACCTGGTGGCTGTTCTCCCATGGACACACCGTGTGGGGCCCTGGATAAGACCCAGAGGCGGCAGGCGGCCCCTCCCATCTGCACTCCACCTGCATGCAATTAGCTCCCCTCTCATCCTGGGAGCATCCAAGGATGGAGGATGAGGAGCAAAAAGGGTGCTGGGCCTCCCCCTCAGAGGCTGAACCCCCAGCAAGCTGCGTGCTCTCTCTGGGCCTCTGCAATGTCACCTGTAAATGGCAGGTGGACATCGTGGTCTCTGTGGCCTCTCCCAGCCCCATGGTAAGTTTGATTCTTACGCAGCCCCTTTAAACAGCCAGCCCAGGGGAATTCCTCTAGGGCTTCCTCATTTTTAATGATCCATTCTAGGAATTAGCAATAAGCATTTTCAGGTAGTCAAAGGGAACAATGTCCATTCCCACCATTGAAATGTGAGAAGCTGTAAATTAAGCCTCCAGCCCTGGGCAGTAGCCTCTCCTCACTGATGTGGAGGACTCAGAGTTGGAGGCCAACCTGGGATGACATCTAAGGGCACCCTCTGTTTGCAGTTGGCCCATTCATTTGAGCGGCTACAGAAAGAATTGACTGGGAGAGCCAGAGAGCCACCAAGAGCTTCTCCATTTACCTGTGGCATGACCTCAGGCAGGTTTCCTTTCCCACAGTCCATTCCCTCCTTCAGTGGAGGTTTTGCTAACTGCCTATTGTGTGCCAGCAATAAACCAAAGAAGTGACAATCCTTGTCCTGATGAAACTTTCATTGCTATGGAGGAAACAAAAGTAAATAAATAAGCTGATGACACAGCCTGCGTCATGGTGGGTAGGGAAGTAAGGCTGGAACAGTGATACCTGCCTGGGTCTCATCTCTGGGATGACCTCATCTTGTGGGGAAGACCCAGGCCCCCCAGGACTACTTTGTCAAATAGAAATGGCTGAGCAAATAGAAAGGGTAATTACAGCACTGTAAATGGATATTTTGTTCATTGAAAATGTCCGAGGTGGGGGCTGGGAATATGGCCTAGTGGTAAAGTGCTCGCCTCGTATACATGAAGCCCTGGGTTCAATTCCTCAGCACCACATATATAGAAAAAACTGGAAGTGGCACTGTGGTTCGAGAGGTAGAGTGCTAGCCTTGAGCAAAATGAAGCCAGGGACAGTGCTCAGGCCGAGTCCACGCTCCAGGACTGGCAACAAAAAACAAATAAAACAAAAACAAACAAACAACAAAAGGAAAATGTCCGAGGTGATTTTGAAGAGCTAAAATAAAAGGTAGTGATCCAGGGACAGAGCTGGGCAAAGCTAACTATTTTTCAACCCAGCAAGTGTGTGTGTGTGTGTGTGTGTGTGTGTGTGTGTGTGTGTGTGTGTGTCTTGGTTGTCCCTTTGAGTCTAGACTCTCCTATTAAGGCTTTAGGACATAGAAGCTGGGCTGTAGGATGGGGTCAGGGTGATGCCAATGTGACTAGGGTAAGGACCCTCTAATGGGGAAAGAACAGCAAGAAAGTCATGAAAGAGAGGCTCCCAGTCCCTGGGGAGCATTCTCTAGTTAGTCTCTTCCTCAATAACTAACCTCTTCCTTTCCTTCCTCTCCCCTCTTCATTCTACTCATCTACCCAACTATCACTCATGCATCCATCCATCATCATCCATCCATCCACCATCCATCTACCATTTATCACTTATTCATTGCCCATTATCCATCCATCCATCCATCCATCCATCCATCTACCATGCATCCATCACCTACCATCCATTCATCCACCATCCACCCACCCACTATTCACCATGAATCCATCATCCATCCACCCACTATCTATCCTTGTAACTACTATTATCCATCCATCCATCCATTATCCATCTACCCCTCAACCCATCCATCCATCCACCATCCATCCATCCACCATCCATCCATCCATCTTCCAGAGCTGAGCTTTATCAGACCTAGTGCAGGCACTGAGGATGAATTTTAGTCCTAGTTCTAGAATTATAAACAAGTTACACTACAATCCAGTTCAACAGCACCAGATGATTTCCAGGGCAAGCTATGTGCCAAGCACCCTGGGAATATGGCAATGGACAAGGGAAACATGTCCCTGACTCAGTGCAGCTCGTAGTATGGTGGGGAGGCCCCTTGTATCTTTGACAGATAACACATGGAACTGGAGAGGGGGGTAGAGGCTAGAGGGATAGAACTCAGAGGAGTAGAGGCTAGCGTGGCAACTAGGCCTGAAATCCAGCAATGGCAGTAGGGCTGCAGAGGAGAGACTAGAGATGGTGGAAGCATGACAACTTTTCAGAATGAGCTGTCCTAATGACTTAGTTCTGCAGTTCCTATGCTGTGAATGGCTGGCATATTCACTGAGTGGTTTAAATGGTGGGAGTGTATTGTCTCATAGTTCTGGAGGCTGGAAAACTAAGGGTGCCGGTGGGGTTGGTTCTCCTTGAGGGCTGCAGCAAAAATCTGTTGCGCACATTGGGCCTGGATTCTAGTGGTCTCTGGCAATCTGTGGAGCTCCTTAACATGTAGAAGAATTATTAGGATCAACCCCTGCCTTTACATTCAGTATGTGTGTGTGCAAGCACATGCGAACGCCTATGCGTGCGTGCTGGTACTGGGGCTTGAAGTCAGGGCCTCACACTCTCACTTGGCTTTTTTTGTTCAAGGCTAGCACTCTACCTTTTGAGCCACAGCTCCACTTCCAGTTTTTTTCTTCTTTTGTCTGTTGTAGGGCTTGAACTCAGGGCCTGGGCACTGACCCTGAATTTTTCTGCTCAAGGCTGGCACTCAACCACTTTGAGTTACAGCTCTACTTGTGCTTTTCTGGTGATTAATTAGAGATGAGTCTCACAGACTTTCTTGCTCAGGCTGGCTTTGAACCACAGTCCTCAGATCTCAGCTTCCTGAGTAGCTAGGGTTACAGGCATGAGCCACTAGCCCTGGACCAAGTGTCGTTTTTGTTTGTTTGTTTTTACCCTCCTGGGGCTTGAACTCAGGGCCTGGGGGCTGTCCCTAAACCTCTTTGTGCTCAAGGATAGCACTCTACCACTTGAGCCAAAGCGCAACTTCCAGCTTTTTTGAGTGGTTTATTAGAGATAAGAGTCTCACCAGGGGACTTTTTGGCCTGGGCTGGCTTCAAACCACGATCATCAGATCTCAGCCTTCTGAGTTGGTAGGGTAACAGGCGTGAGCCATCAGTGCTATTTTTATAAGATATGAGGTTAAGGGAAACTGAGGACTAGGCCTGAGTAGCAGGCCAGCTTGAAGGCTGCTCACAATGGAATTCACTGCACATCTAGGGTTAGCAGCTGTGCTGATAAATGCCTTTGTGCAAGGTGTGTGTCTCATTTGCTAAAGAGATTGATCTTTGCCAATCTTATTACTTATATAGATCATATTGGACACCTGAACTCTGCTAAGCGATTTACAAAAGTTACTATAAACCCTCACCTCAAGGTGTTCTATTTCCACATTGTAGGTGAGGAAACAGGCTGACAGAGGTCTGGATCGAGAAGCTTGCCCCCTACACCACACAGTGATAAATTAGCATTTGAGCCCCAGGCCTGTGGCATTATTAGAAATCCCAACTGTTATCAGACATTTCTAATGAGGCAGAATAGTTCCAAAAATGACTAAAGTAGGGCCTGGGAATGTGGCTTAGTGGTAGAGTGCTTGCCTAGCATGCATGAATCCCTGGGTTTGATTCCTTAGCACCACATACACAGAAAAAGCCGGAAGTGGCGCTGTGGCTCAAGTGGTAGAGTGCTAGCCTTGAGCAAAAAGAAGCCAGGGACAGTGCTCAGGCCTTGAATCCAAGCTCCAGGACTGGCAAAAAAAAAAAAAAAAAAAAAAAAAAGGCTAAAGTAATCATTAAGTAACAGAACACTAGACAACTTGGCCCATAAAAGACTAGCTTCCTGGGCTTACTCTGGCCAGAAACTATTTTTGGTCTAATTTCCTCCTTTGGGAGCCAAGGGACTGATCAAATCTCTGAGCACAGTTGACTGTATAATTTCCCATTAAGAGATCTCAATTATTCAAAGGACGTTGAAAAAAGGTGGCACTGGGCCAAGAATTAACCTAATTATTTCTCTGAACTAAAAAGGAAATTTTGACTTGCGTCAACTTGTATGCAGAGTTTATTCACTTGCAGCTCAGAGAGGAGTGAATAGCACTGTGTACTTTCTCCATCTGAGTGAGTGTAAGTTAAATAGTCAATAAAACAATAGTAACTAAAACAATTGCATATCCAGATCTGGTTGCAGAATAGACACTATCGAGTGCTTTTCCAAAATATTTATCTTTAAAAAAAAGGCAAAGATCATCAATAAAGTCTGGATTTCAACTAAACCTATCATAGCAAAATATTTTTTTTTCCAAAATAGATTAATTAGAATACGAGCTTTGGGAATTGGTGGTAGAATTTGAGTCTCTCCCTTGGCCATTTATCTATTTATATAACATCATTGTTAGGCCAAACGAAGTTTGGTCAAGCATTTAATTAACTCACCCCTCACGTGATGGCTGAACTGTTTCTCTGTTGTGAAGCTCAAGATGTTAACTGGTGAAATGTTGCTATTAGCAACTGCTTTTCTAGGTTTGGATTGGTCAAGAGCATAGTGGACTCTCAGCGGTGGCAAATTTTGGAAAGCACTTCCCCAGGAGGTAAGTTGTTCTGAACCTAAGTGTCTATTCACATGCATGTCTTCTGATCATTGCTTATGTAATGGGTATAGAACTCGAGCAGTGGGAGGAGTTCTACCTCAGTTTCCGCTCATCCATGGCTGTGAAGCTGAGTGATTTCGTGTTATAGGGTATCAGGCACATCAGCTAGTTACACGGTGGATGGGTGGCAAAGATGTCTGTTACGGGGTTTGAGGGAGGGGATTCCCCATCCCCCCAAGAATCCATCACTCATAGACAGTCTCAAGCAAAAAGATGGGTTTATTGGGGAAGCAAAAAGCGAACTGGCTGCCCAGGGACGCAGCACAGACTTGGAAGCTGAAACTGCGACAGTGAAAAGCAGGCGGATTGGCCAGGTACACAGTGCAGACTCAGGCACTGACACAGTGACAACTAACAGTTCTCAAGCTGCTTTTACAAAGGTAAAAGCGTAGCACAGATGTAGGGGGTTGACAGAGGGGGTACAGCAAACAACAAACAAGTTAAGCAAGCCATTTACTGAAGCAGAATTTGGGAGTCAGGTTGACCTAATCTACTCCCCCCAACATTTCCTTCCGTGTTTCCCTAACCAAGATGGTGTCAGCATGGACTGGGACTATGGCCTAGTGGTAGAGTGCTTACCTCATATACATGAAACCGTGGGTTCGATTCCTCAGCACCACTTATATAAAACCAAAAAACCAAAACAAAACAAAGATAGCATCAGCTGTACTCCCTACAACAAGATCCAATTCCATTTATTTATTTATTTTTTATTTTTTTTGCCAGTCCTGGGCTTGGACTCAGGGCCTGAGCACTGTCCCTGGCTTCTTTTTGCTCAAGGCTAGCGCTCTGCCACTTGAGCCACAGCGCCACTTCTGGCCATTTTCTGTATATGTGGTGCTGGGGAATTGAACCCAGGGCCTCATGTATATGAAGCAGGCATTCTTGCCACTAGGCCATATCCCCAGTCCCTCCATTTGTTTATTTTTCACACCTTTGAATCTCTCACTTAATGCCTCATTAATTTCACACATTCACAGTAGAAGCAAATGTCATATAGAGACTTGTCCTTTCAGAGTGGGGACATGCACTGTGCTATTCCTTTCAAGTTCCACTTTCCACAGCCTAAATTTTTATTCTATTATTTTTTGTCCATCCTAGGGCTTGAACTCAGGGCCTAGGCGCTGTCTCTGAGTTTTTCTGCTCAAGACTAGCACTCTACCACTTTGAACCACAGCATCACTTCTGGTTTTTTTAGGGGGTTTTGGTGGTTAATTGGGATTTTTCTGCTTTGGCTGGCTTTGAACTGTTGTTGTGCCAAGTCTCAAGACCACCACCAAGAAGACCACCGAGACTCAGACATTCCGAAATGCAAAAGCAAGGCAAGGCTTTATTTAAGCGAGCTGCAACTCGGGCCTCGTCCTACCCACCGACACAGCGGAGGTTAGGAGGGAGCCTCCAGCTGCAATTATACAGAGCTTATAAAGGCCAAAAACAAAGTTACAACAATCAGGTGTTCAAGCAAGCAAGATTAGACACAGGTGCAAATCTGATTGGCTCAGGGTTTGAAGCACCCCAGGGGTGGTCAGAGTTAAGCATTCCCAGCGGTTAGAGTTCTAGACCAACTGGGCCCTAATGGGCTTATCCTGGGTCTGCTCACAGGGCCTGCTTATCTCAGGTTCACGTGGTAAAGTGGGGCCTGACTTCAAAGTCTGGCACTTCACTGTGATCATCAGATCTCAGCCTCTCGAGTAGCTAGGATTATGGTTCAGCAAAATGAGACCGCCACATGGTTCAGGCAGAAAAGAGTTTACTTGGGGAAGAGCATACTGCTGGCCTACACAAGGTGGAGGGTACAGGAGTTGCAAGGGATACAGGGGAAGGGCAAGTAGGGGAGGGCAAGGAGGAAAAGGGGCAAGGGGAGAGGGAAAGGAAGAGAAAGGCTGCAAGGGGCAAGTGGGTGGGCCGGGGCTTCTCAGGAAGGGGCCACGTGTGCACTTGTGCTCAGAGGGGAACAAGGGAAGGAGCCACCCCCCACCCCACCCCCTTCCCAGCAGACCAACAGTGTGGGCCCTCGGTGCCTGGCTCCGCAGCCTTAATTTAGCTTTCAAATGTGAAAGTACAGACCTAGAAGCTATGTTGGAAGTCTTGGTTTGGGTAAACACACACCGTGATGTTCCTACAACCAGAAAATTGCTCAGTGATGTGTTTCCCAGAATTCACTCCTATCCTTAGCCACACATGACTATAGCTTGACCCTAAGAATGTACATGTTTAGAAGTTCCTACCACACTGTAGGAAGTTCCTACCACACTAGAATTTTTAATTTCCCCATGTATTTTATGGTAGCATTTCCCTAGCCTCAGCTTCTCTCATTAGCCCCAGATCTACCCATACCTAATGAGCCACTCCTACTCACTATGAAGACCTACCTACTTCCCCTTTACCCCTAGAGAGAGAGAGAAGCTGCCACCTGGATAAGGTGCAGACGCCATGTAGCTCCCTCTCCCGTGGAAACTATGGCCCCACTAATAAACCTCCTTATGAACCTTCTTCTCCTGTCTGTGATTATCTCCGCATGGTCCCCTGGGATGGCCGGAACATATCCTTTCATTTTGGACCACAGTTTTTCCCCCTTAAATAACATACTTTTGAAATACTTACCAAATGTCTGACCTAAGCCAGGAGCCAGTGGCTTATGCCTATAATTCTAGCTACTCAGGAGGCTGAGATCTGAAGATGGCAGCTTGGAAAATCTGTGGGACTCTTATCTTCAATTTATCAGCAAAAAAGTGAGCCTGTGGGTCTAGTGGTAGAGTGATAGTCTTTAACAAAAAAGCTCAGAGACAGCTCTCAGGACCTGTGTTCAAGCTCCAAGGCCAGCACCAAGAAACCAAATTAAAATGTCTGGCCTAATGAAATCACTCACATTTGCACTTTCTTTATCTCAGGGGAGTAGAGAAGCTTGACAGGATTTGAGATCTTTCCCATATAAGATTTTCTTCTTTTTTCTTTTTTAAAAATCTTTTTTCATATAAGATTTTTAATCTTTTCTTTTTTTAAAAAATATTTTTCTTGGGGCTGGGGATATAGCCTAGTGGCAAGAGTGCCTGCCTCGGATACACGAGGCCCTAGGTTCGATTCCCCAGTACCACATATACAGAAAACGGCCAGAAGCGGCGCTGTGGCTCAAGTGGCAGAGTGCTAGCCTTGAGCGGGAAGAAGCCAGGGACAGTGCTCAGGCCCTGAGTCCAAGGCCCAGGACTGGCCAAAAAAAAAAAAAAAATTTTTTTTTCTTTATAATTTCTGACTTTATTGGCTTGCTTACAATTTTTTTTTTTTTTCATTTTGGGGCTTGAACTGAGGGACTAGGCACTGTCCCTGAGTTCTTTTGCTAAAGGCTAATACTCTACCACTTTGAGCCACAGCACCACTTCTGGTTTTCTGGTGGTTAATTGTACATAAGAATCTCATAAACTTTCCTGCCTGGGCTGGCTTTGAACCATGAACCTCCTGAGTAAGATTACTGGCATGAGTCACACCATCTGGCACAAGGTCTTTTTTCTTTCTTACCAGTCCTGGGGCTGGAACTCAGGGCCCAAGCACTGTCCCTGGCTTCTTTTTGCTCAAGGCTAGCACTCTACCACTTCTGGCCTTTTCTGTGTATGTGGTGCTGAGGAATCAAACCCAGGGCTTCATGCATGCTAGGCAAGCGCTCTACCGCTAAGCCACATTCCCAGCCCCAAGATTTTTAATCTTTTCAAACATATGGAAGTCTTATTTGGGCCTTTGATGTGTGTCCTGAGGGCAGGGCTATAGTCTGCTCACTCCTGCCATCTATCTGAACATTTCTTGGTGATAATAGACACTGATAACACATTACTCAATGTTTTTCTTGTTTGTTTTTGTGTGTGCGCATGTACCAGTATTAGGGCTTAGATTCAGGACCTCATACTCTTGCTCAGCTATTCTACTTATGGCTGTTCCTCTACCACTGGAGCCACAGCTCCACTTGTAGCTTTTCTGTGTGTGTGTGTGTGTGTGTGTGTGTGTGTGTGTGTGTGCACGCACGTGCCAGTCCTGGGGCTTGAACTCAGGCCTGGGCATTGTCCCTAGCTTCTTTTGCTCAAGGGCTAGCACTCTACCACTTGAGCCACACAGCACCACTTCTAGCTTTTTCTATTTATGTGGGATTGAGGAATGGAACCCAGGGCTTCATGCATGCTTGGCAAGCACTGTACCACTAAGCCACATTCCCAGCCCCTCGTGCAGCTTTTTGTTGGTTAATTGGAGATAAGAGTCACATGGGTTTGTCTGCTTGAAGTGGCTTTGAACTCTCAGTCCTCAGATCTCAGTCTCCTGAGTAGCTAGGATTTCAGGTGAGGCGTGGGCATCCAGCTGAATTTAACATTTAAGTCAGTTTATCTTTAGAAGGTAAGTTGCTTCCATCTTTATTCTTTTTTTTTTTTTTTGGCCAGTCCTGGGCCTTGGACTCAGGGCCTGAGCACTGTCCCTGGCTTCTTCCCGGTCAAGGCCGGCACTCTGCCACCTGAGCCCCAGCGCCCCTTCTGGCCATTTTCCATATATGTGGTGCTGGGGAATCGAGCCAAGAGCTTCATGTACAAGACAGGAGGCAAGTGCTCTTGCCACTAGGCCATATTCCCAGCCCCCCATCTTTATTCTTATATTTGCTAAAGTTATTTTTTTTGGTTGTGGGGATTAAACTCAGAGCCTAGACACTGTCCCTGAGCCTCTTTGAGCTCAAGGCTGGAGCTTTACCACTTAAGCCACAGGCACCACTTGCAGTTTTTAATGATTAACTGGAGATGGGAGTCTCATGGGGACTTTTCTGCCTGGGCTGGTTTCAAACGGAGATCCTCAGATCTTAGCCTCCTGTGTAGCTAGGATTATAGATAAGAGTCATCAGCACCAAGTTAGTTTGATGTTTTGGTGAAATCCTCAGCTCAACTAAAACCGGACTCTTTAAGATTTTCTGAGCCACATCTAAAAGGAGTTGAGGAAATGGAGCCTGTGGGCCTCAGCAGGCTGGAGGCTCAGCGCCACCTGGAGGCAGCCCCATGAAACACAGCTCTAAAAGCATCTGGAAAAGCACCTCTCCAAGAGAAGATGGTCCCAGCTGCTTGGCTTCCATTTCATTCAAAACAAAACGATAAAAAACAAAAACAGGGGCTGGGGATATAGCCTAGTGGCAAGAGTGCCTGCCTCGGATACACGAGGCCCTAGGTTCGATTCCCCAGCACCACATATACAGAAAACGGCCAGAAGTGGCACTGTGGCTCAAGTGGCAGAGTGCTAGCCTTGAGCGGGAAGAAGCCAGGGACAGTGCTCAGGCCCTGAGTCCAAGGCCCAGGACTGGCCAAAAAAAACAAAACAAAACAAAAACAACTTTCCTCCACCTTTTGGCCGGAACCGCCATCTTTCAGTAATTTGCCAAAATGACGAACACCAAGGGAAAGAGGAGAGGTACCCGATACATGTTCTCTAGGCCCTTCAGGAAACATGGAGTTGTTCCTTTGGCCACTTACATGAGAATCTACAAGAAGGGTGATGTTGTAGACATCAAGGGAATGGGTACTGTTCAAAAAGGAATGCCACACACATGTTACCATGGCAAAACTGAAGGGTCTACAATGTTACCCAGCATGCTGTTGGCATTGTTGTGAACAAGCAAGTTAAGGGCAAGATCCTTGCCAAGAGGATTAATGTGCATATTGAGCATATTAAGCACTCTAAGAGCCGAGACAGCTTCCTGAAACGAGTGAAGGAAAATGACCAGAAAAAGAAGGAAGCCAAAGAGAAAGGAACTTGGGTTCAACTGAAGCGCCAGCCTGCTCCACCCAGAGAAGCACACTTTGTGAGAACCAATGGAAAGGAACCTGAACTATTGGAACCTATTCCCTAAGAATTCATGGCCTAAGAGATATAAAAAAATAAAAGAACTCTGAACTATAAAAAAAAAACCCCACAAAATTTCCTCCAAAAAAAGATTTAAGTTTGAGAGAGGAGTGGCGAGCGGTAGAAAGAGCCGGGAACATCTGAGCCTGGTTTTGGCTTGGGGTGGGGAGGACATGCAGGCAGCTAACAAAGCTCTTGCTGGTTGCGGGGGGGGGGGGGGGGGTGGGTCTCTGCTCCTTCCCCTGCCCTGCTCATATGGAGAAGCTGTTTGTTTGTGTGAGTGTGTGATCAATTTTACATTGGGTGTCATGTAAGATTTTATTTGAACAAAGAGCAGAGTTCGTTCTATGGCTTAAAAGTAAGTATTAGAGTTGGGCATATTGGTATATAGCTGCAATTCCTGCTACTCAGGAGATACAGGTAGGAAGATCTCTGGTTGAGGCTAATGTCCAGGAAAGTTAGTAGGAGACCTTACCTGTAAAATAAGCTAAAAGCACAAGGATTGAGGCCTGGCTCAAGTGGTTAGAGTAGCAGCCTAGCAAAGGTGAGGCTCTGTGTTTATACCCCAGTAGCGCACACGCGCATACACACACACACACACACACACAAATTATATTTTTAAAAAAGCATTGCAGGGCTGGGAATGTAGCTTAGTAGTAGAGTGCTTGCCTTGCATGCATGAATCCCTGTGTTCGATTCCTTAGCACCACCTATGTAGAAAAAGGCAGAAGTGGTGCAGTGGCTCAAGTGGCAGAGTGCTAGCCTTGAGCAAAAAGAAGCCAGGGACAGTGCTCAGGCCCTGAGTCCAAGCCCCAGGACTGGCAAAAATAAAATAAAATAATAAAAAGAAAGCATTGCACTAGAGACGGTTGTTTCCAATATCAATACTTTGGTTTGGAGATTTCTTCTAACCCTGGCAGAAAAATAGCTGGGTTTGATCGTGCAAGCCTGTAATCTCAGCAACTTGAGAGAAGCCAGAGAAATTTAATTTTTAAGTCAGTTCAAGGCCAGCCTGGGCCAAGTTAGCAAGACCTTGACTCAAAACCAACAAAAAAGACTGGGGATGTAGCTCAATGGTAGAACATTGACCTAGCATCCCCAGCACTGTAAAAATAAATAAAAATCACTAAAACTTATCCTTACTGGGTGTTGGTGGTTCACATCTGTAATCCTAGCTACTCAGGAGGCTGAGATCTGGGAATCGTGTTCAAAGCCAACCAGAGCAGGGAAGCCCACAAGCCACCCATCTCCAATGAACTACCAAAAAGTCAGAAATGGCACTGTAGCTCAAAGTGGTAAAGCACTAGCCTTGAGCACAAAAGCGCGGGGACAGTGTCCAGGCCCTGAATTCAAGCCCCAGGACTGACAGAAAAGCAGGCAAACAAACAAACAAACACCCCTTACCCTTTACTTAGCAATAAAGCATTTTTACCTGAGGAGTAAATCAGGGCTAAGCCTTCGTGATGGAGAGCTAGACTGCGGTGTCAGAGTTGTAGTAACTCACCACTAGGAACAGATGTAGCCTTTCCCTTTCTCTCTCTCTCCCCCTTCCTTTTCTTCCTCTTTTTAAAAATATACTATTTTACTTTATTGATTTTATAGAGGTGATGTACAGAGGGATTACAATGACATGAGCCAGGCAATGAGTCCATTTCCTTTCGTACAGTGTCTTCTGTTCCCTCACTCTCTCCCAGTCCCTCCCTCCCGTCTCCACCCACCAGTTGTCTAGTTCACAGTGTCCAGTGAGCTCCACTGCTGTACTTTTCACCCTTCTCCCCTCAAGTTCTGTACCCTCCCCCAACCCTTCTGAAGATGTACATTGAATATACCATACATAATGTAAAGAAGACATCATCAGAAACTAAAACAAAAAAAGGGGGGGAAGGTCTCTTTTCCATATCTTGGAGTTCATTTCAGTATGTATATTTTTTAATACAAATATGAAGAGGCACTTAAGCATTGCACCTTGGTGTTTCTCTCCTAAAAGTATCTTCATTTGGTCTCACTGTATTTACAATCTTGTATAATTTCTCATCTCAGTGCATTTTAGATCTAATTTCCACATATCAGAGAGAAAATGCGCCATTTGTCTCTGAGCTTGCTTTACCTTACTTAAAATAATTTGTTCCAGTTCTATCCATTTCCCTGCAAATGACACTATT
Source organism: Perognathus longimembris pacificus (assembly GCF_023159225.1). NCBI lineage: Eukaryota > Metazoa > Chordata > Mammalia > Rodentia > Heteromyidae > Perognathus > Perognathus longimembris. The sequence continues at coordinate 14,890,083 of NC_063167.1, read as the reverse complement.
CTTGCTAATGGCTGTGCAAAATTCCATTGTGTGTAGGTAACACATTTTTTGATCCATTCATTTATTGTGGGGCATCTGGGCTGTTTCCTCAACTTGACTGTTGTGAGTAGTGCCTCAATGGACATGGATATGCTGGTGTCCTTATCATATCCTGGCTCGTGATGTTCAGGGTAGATTGCCCAGGAGTGGTATGGCTGGGTCATAGGGAAGGTCTATGTTTAGTTTTATGAGGAACCTCCAGTCTGCTGTCCAGAGTGGTTGTACTAGTTTACATTCCCACCAGCAGTGCAGAAGGGTTCCTTTTCCCTCATATCCCTACCAACATTTGTTGTTTGATTTCACAATGTTGGCCAGTCTAACTGGGGTAAGATGGAATCTCACAGCTGTTCCAATTTGCATTTCCTTTACGGTCAGGGATGATGAGAATTTCCTCATGTGCTTCTTTGCCATTCTTACCTCTTCTACTGAGAAGTCTCTCCTTAGCTCCCTTGCCCTTTAGTGATTGGTTTGGGAGGGGTTTGTTTCTTAAGCTCCTTGTATGTACTGGATGTTAGGCCTGTCTGATATATTGCCGGTAATGATATTTTCCCAGTTTGTTGGCTGTCTTTCTAGTTGAGTAACTATGTCCTTAGCTGAGCAGAAACTTTTTGTTTTGATGTAGTCCCACTTGTTGAGTCTCCTATCTGTTGTGCCCCTGGGACTCTATTCAAGAACTTTCTACCTATTAGTTCTAATATTTCTCCTACTTCCTCTAGAAGAGGTTTCAAAGTTTTGGATCTGATGCTGAGTTCTCTGATCCACTTTGAATTGTGCATGGTGACAAACAGGGATACACTTTGTTTTCTGCATATGGATATCTAGTTTTCCCAACATCAATTATTGAAGAGGCTATTTTTCCCACTGTATTTCTTTGGCTCCCTTATCAAATATCAGGTAACTATAAGTATATGGTTTTATTTCTGTGTCTTCTAATCAAATTCCACTGATCTTTGGGTCTATTTTTGTGCCAATGCCAAGCTTCTTTTATTATTATGGCTCTGTAGTAGCATTTTGGGTCTGGTATTGCTTTTTTTTTTTGGCCAGTCCTGGGTTTGGACTCAGGGCCTGAGCACTGTCCCTGACTTCTTTTTGCTCAAGGCTAGCACTCTACCACTTGAGCCACAGCGCCACTTCTGGCCATTTTCTGTATATGTGGTGCTGGGGAATTGAACCCAGGGCCTCAGGTATACGAGGCAAGCACTCTTGCCACTAGGCCATATCCCCAGCCCCGCTTTTTTTTTTTTTTGGTCTAAAATTGCTTTGGCTAAGAATTTTTAAAATTATTTTCTCTATCATGGTAAAGAATGTCAATGGGATTTTGATGAGGATTGCATTGAATCTGTGTATTATTTTTGGCAGTGTGGCCATTTTCACAATATTGAGCCCACTCATCCATAAACAGGGAAGGTTCCATATCCTGGTGTCCTCTTTGATTTCTTTCTTCCAATTTTTATAGTTTTCACTATAAAGATCATTTATATCTTTGGCTAAGTTGATTTCTAGGTATTTCTTTTTTTGAGGCTATTGTAAATGGAGTTGTTTTCATGATTTCCCTTTCTGCTTGTACATTGTTGACATACAGAAAGGCTACTGATTTTTGTTGGTTAATTTTGTATCCTGCTACTTAGCCAAAGTGGTTATCAGCTTTAGGAGCTTGGGGATGGGTTTCTTTTGGGGGGAAGAGGGAGGGGGTCATGTCATCTGCAAATGGGGATAATTTGATTTCTTCTTTCCATATGTGAATCTCTTTTATGTTCTTTTCTTTTCTTGCCTTATTGCTCTGGCTAGGAATTCCAGAACTATACTGAAGAGGACTGGAAAGAGTGAACATCCTTGCTTGTTCCTGATTTTAGGGGAAATGGTTTTAGTTTTTTCCTTCTTTTTTATTTTTATTATTTGGTGCTACTGGGGTTTAAACTCAGGGCCTCTCATTTGCAGGGCAGGTGCTGTATCATTTGAGCCACTCCTCCAGCCCATTTTGTTACGGCTATCTTTGAGTCAGGGCCAGCCTGGGTTGTGATCTTCCTATTTGTACTTCCCATGTAACTGAGTTGACAGACATGTGCCACTGTCCCCAGCTGCTGGTTGAGATGGGGCCCTCAGGAACTTTTTTGTCTAGGCTGGCCGCAGAATATAAATTTCTTAATCTCCATCTCCCAAGCAGCTTATGATTACAGGCCTGAGCCACCATGCCCAGCCTCCTTGTTCTCAATTTGTGTTATGACCTAAATATAAGTGATACATATTAGAAATGTCACAAAGAACTTAGATCAATAGACTGATTAAAAAAACAACTAAACTTTATTTCCACTTGACAGGAGAAGATATGTTTGGAGGTCCTCAAACCACAGGACAGTTAAAGCTGACAAAGAGCAGGTTATACTGTATGAGCTGTCACTTGAAGCACAGTAACAATGGGATCTGTGTACACAATTACCCACAGGTTTTCTGACGCTTAGTGAGTACTCAGCACAGCTGACAATACTGGAAAGGTAACACACCCAGGATAGATACAATATTATAAATATGGTCAGATAACATGGGCCCATCAAAATGGACGCGTTAACAGCTGAGAAAGAAAATGCCACGCGGATGGGCTGGCAGCAGGGGGGGATATGGCACAGCACGACCAGTCACCTTCGTCTCTCCTCTGCCCCCACCTTGAGTGAGACGATCAGGGCCTAGATGGGAAGCAGGAATACATATCTGCATAGCTGGCTAGGAATCTCCTCCTGTGATGAGAATGAGCCCTGAATTAAGGCCAGGAAGAGTTCTAAGCATTTGCAGACTGCATGGTTTCAAAAGGGAATGCAGGCTTCTAAGATAGACCACAGGTCTGAATTAGTTTGGACTCACAGCAAGGTTAGTGCCTTCCTATTGGTGGTACTGGGACGTAGGGTCTTACTGGTAGGCAAGTATTTACCACTTGGGACATGCCCCAGCTCCAAGGTTAATTTTTAACTGCGGCTGGAAATGCTACTTAGAACATGATGGTTTTCATAATCTGTGGTTAGGAACCTTAGCAGTGGCTGTTGCTTTTCTCCCTCACTGCCCCGGCATGTAACCCTAATGGCCCTCTAAACCAGCCACTTGTCCTGAGTAGCGATCAAGGGAAGCAGTGCGATTCTGATGAGCATGTTTTGTTCACCCCACAACCCCAGGGGAATTTAAGACAAATAGCTCTTTGTGAAACGGTGGTCAAGGTCCTTACATCCATTTTACTCTAAAAAGCAAGTCTCTACAATATGGGCTTCCCTAGCAGGAATTTTCCTAGGATTTTGTTCCTTTATTCTGTCATGCTAACTACGAGAGAGAGAGAGAGAGAGAGAGAGAGAGAGAGAGAGAGAGAGAGAGAGAGAGAGAGAGAGAGAGAGAGAGAGACAGAGAATGTGTGTGTGTGTGTGTGTGTGTGTGTGTGTGTGTGTGTGTGTGTGTGTGTGTGTGTGTGTGTGTGTGTGTGTGTACAGGGTCTCGCTATGTATTCCAAGCTGGCCTTTAACTCTGCATCCTCCTACCTAGCCTCCCAAGTTCTGGGACTATGGGTATGCACCATCACACCTTTTAAGATGAGAAGCTAGACATGTAAATGTGCGAAAAAAAGAACACAAGGAAAGAAGATAGACCATGGTCATCTGGTAGGTAGGAGGGCCAAGACTGGAGGAAAGGGAGACAGTGTACCTGATGCATCAAAGAATTTAGTACAAATTCCCATTGCTTAATTATGTTTGAGTTTTTCCTTCTTCAATAAATCCATAGTCTATAAAATAATCTATGTGACAGATATTTCAATCGTGAAGAGAACTAATTTTGCAAGCATGGAGGGCAAGTATCATTATACCACAAACTTTAATCTCCAAATCTCATTCATCAGAGTCACACTTTAAGAGAGACTACTACAGCCAGGTACAGGGCTACAGCTCAGGCCTGAAAGCCCAGTTACTTAGGAGGCTGAGATCCAAAGAACTCAGATTCAAAGCCAGCATGGACAGACTAACTCAAGAGACTTAGCTCCAATTAACCAGCAAAAAGCTGGAGTATGTATAGCTCAAGTAGAAGGGTGCCAGTCATGAATGAAAAAGCCTAGGTAAGAACTCTTTGAGTTCAGACCCCAGTACTGGCACAAAAGGAAAGAAGAAAGAAGGGTTGTTTATATCTTAATTTCACTAACACTGAAATCTACCAAAGTCCACCTAATATATGCTAAAGTAACTGCTGGTTGGTGACGCAAAACTTTAAGGCAGATTCTGACCCCCAAAGGACAATGGTAATTAAAACATAAACCATGGATCATCAAATTAATTAAAATTACTAAACTTTCATCAAGTTTAAAATCTATTTCTTTAAAAAATTATTAAGAAAATATCCATTTCTTCATTCATTTTATCCTGTCAAAGGAAAAGGGCTGCCACCCCTCCCATCTCAGCCTTTTGTTAAGAAGCAGAGAAAGAACAGGAAGTGCAGAACTCCATCCCTGGCTGCCCTGCGGACACGCCCAGCAAGCCCGACGCCTGCAGCTTCTAATCTGTGCAATGGAATTAAACCTGTGGTTTCTAGTCATGTTCCACTCTGCAATCCACATCCATTGAAATCTTTTCATTTTATGACTTTTTTGGAGACCTGGTCTCACTATGTGTTGTAGCACAGGCTGGCCTCAAACCCTTGCCTCTCTCTCAGCTTCCTGACTACTGGGATTGTGGGCATGTGCCACCATGCCTGGATAATCAGCATTTTCAAAGTCTGGACTTAAGCGGCATGTTAAACAAAAAGGGCTGTGCTATTAAAGAATGGATGTTTTGCCCCTGTGCTCCATCTCCCGTGTCTCCTCAGTTGAAACAGGCCACAAATGACTACTGACACCGCCATACCGTAGCTATGATTTGAATTTAGTCACCCATGGATTTCATGTATGGCATTTTGAAGGTCTGAAAGGTGAGTGCCTCATTCCCACCTGGCTTTCAGCTCCCACCTCCTTGTGCCCGTTGGCACCTGAGACCTCATACCTGCTTATGAGGATGTCCGCTAAGTGGTGCTGTTGCTGTCATCAATGGGCATGTTCAAAGAGCTGAACGGGGGATTTGAGCTGATGTACTGTGGTTCTGCCAGCTGCCTTGTCCGTTGTACCATCACCTGGCCTCCCAAAACTCATGGTTCAGTTCCCAGGAAGAGGCTCTGAGTGCTAAAGAAACCACACTGCTCTCTTATAAGAGTTAATTCTGAGAAATGAGCCTACTTCAGAGAAGAAAAAATGTAAGAACTTTAAAAAATATATAGGACACTCATCTCTTGTAAAATGGCTACCTGAACTGGATATAAAATAGTCAAAACAGACAGACTTTGAGATCCTGGTTGACTTAACATTAAAAAGTTATGAGGATCCAGTCACTTTTCTTTTAGAATTCACCTTAAGGAATACTATATTAGAAAGAAAATATATTAATGTTTGCTATTTGGAAGTTTAAATAACTCTCCATATATTGTCATGCATATGATATACACATGTGCATATATTCATATAATTTTGCTTTAAAGTTTTCTTTAATTTATTCTTGGCCCCCAAATTTCTTTTCTTTTTTTTTTTAAAATTTAGTAGTTTGCACTGCTTGCCTTAAAAAAATTAGGAATGTTTATGGTAGCACTAGGATTTGAAATCCTAGGCAAGCACTCTATCTCTGAGCCATTTTCCAGCAGAAAATGTTCTGCGAGTTTCTTAATTGGCAGATAATGAAGGCTAAGACAAATATAAAATATCATGTGTTTTGAGCACTTAGGAAATTATAGTGAATAAATGTTACATAATAGGAATTTCAAAACTACTGAAAATACATCCTTTTCCTGGTAGCTAGGGTCTATCATGCAAGAAAAGAGAGGGCGGGGAGGGAGGGAAAGAAGGAAGGTAGGAAGGAAGGAAGGAAGGAAGGAAGGAAGGAAGGAAGGAAGGAAGGAAGGAAGGAAAGAAGGAAGGGTCACACATGTAATCCTAGCTACTCAGGAGGCTGAGATCTGAGGATTGAGGTTCTAAGCCAGCCTGGGCTTAAAACTGTGAGATTCTTTTTTTCCCTAATCTTTATTGAAAAGATGATGAGCAGGGAGATTATAGTTACATAAGTAATGAGTACATTTGTTTTTGAGCAGTTACCCATCCCTCATTTTCTCCTGCTGTGATACTCTAATCATACATACACACAAAAGAAGCTGGAAGTGGAGCTGTGGCTTAAGTGGTACAGCACTAGCCTTGACCAAAAGAAGCTCTGGGACAGTGCCCAGGCCCTGAGTTCAAGCCCTAGGCTGGCCCAAGAGAGAAGAGAAAGAGAAGGGGGAGAGGGAGAGACTGAGTTTGGAGCTGTAAAGTAGAAGTGGGTGCAGGGGTATGCATCTGGAGGTCTTCTCTGGGGAGGATCCACTGTGCCCTGGGCTTTGACAGCAACTTGGGCATCATAAAGCCCATCTCAGAAAAAAGTGCAAAGTAATAAACACACTGAGCGGCTGTGGGTTAAGGTGACAAATGATGGTCGGAGCTCATTACATTAGAGGTTGAGTTGTATATTTCAACTGAACTTACACTGAGGCTCGGCAGTGTACAAGAGTTACTCATCTCAAGAATTGTATTTTTTTGAAGGCAAGGAAAATATAGAAAGCAATTTTTCCCATGAGCACAGTATCATTTAAATCCTCAGAAATAAATTACCATAACAAGAAGTAAATCAATCACAAAGCACATGAGGGAACACACAGATACCACGGCTAGGTTTCTGCATTCTCTGGCTTTGCACTGGCTGCAGCCGAGGGGACAGGCAGCTGTGTTTTCAGTTTTTCCGTAAAAGGGACCACAGAGTTCAAACAGACTACCAAGGGTTAAAGGTGCTGCTCTACCCAAAGAGGTTCAAATAACACCTCCTGAAGCCTGAGTTAGAAAACCATGCTTGAAGGGGAAGTGCCAACCATAAGCCTAGGTAAAAATATTTCATCAAAAAGAAAAGCACAATCTACCTGTCTTCCTCTATTTCATAGAAAAATAGTCCTATGACTTTTCCTTCCAAGCAGGCTGGAAATGTTTAAATGGAAAACTCACTATGTTTTCTAAGTGAAAACTGTGAAAGGCATGTACCAACGTAGGCATAGCATAGAAAAATCTCAACAACTAGCGGTTAACACAGTGCTGGAGGAGGTGGGGACAAAGGCTGGTGAGTGAGAACAGCTCGCCCCTCCGTCCCAACAGGTAGCCTACAGCAGTCTAATCGCCACACCTCCAGGTGACAGGTCTGCTTCCAGGAGCCCGCTCACACAGGCCCTGTGTGCACACTCTCCCACTTCCTGAGAGCCGGATGGAGAAGGGGCTCTGATCTGTGCCTTGCTTATGATAAGCTGGGTGGATTTGGCATGTCTTCCCCAAGATAATGAAAGAGATACTTGAGATACAAATTATTCTGTATTTCAGGTTTCTTCTCATGCAAAAAACATCATGTACACTGAATTACCATTAACCTCTGATCAGTGCACTAGTTAGAAGCTATTGTGCTGGTACGAAACCACCCCACCATATTAAAACTGTAAGAGTATTTTATATCCACACAGATGGAAGTGCCTGGGTGACGATGGATCTGGGATTTGGTACCCATGCTCTATAAACTCAGGAGAATTTTCATTGCGGGGGGCAGGGAGCAGAGATGGGAAGCCACGTTCCTAATTTTCTAGTGACCAAAGCTGTCACATCTTTGTGGGGTGGGGAGGGGTGGGGGTGCCTATCCTTTCATATAAAGTGCCATTTAAAATATCACTCCAAGTTCCAAACTGGTGGAGCCACCTGCCACTTCCTTCCACCTGTGCAGGCCTGGTGAAGGCTCCGGCCTGGCTCCCCGGCAGCATGAGCGCCCTACAGCAACGGGCATCAACAGGAGGCTTGAGGGCCTGGCCTAGCAGAAGCAGCTGCTCCCCAGCCAGAGGCAGCTGCAGGCAGAGCAGCCGCAGGGCAGTGCTGGAGCGCGAGGCTCAGAGCGCGCAGGGGAAGGGCTGCGGCTCCCTCAGCACCGCCGTGGGAGGGTCAGGCCGCCGTGTCTGGGTGATTTTCTGTTTGGGGTTTTTCATTTCTTCTTCCTCTTCAGTCTCACTCTCGCAGACGTGAACCACCACACTGGGCGTGGACTCGGTCCCCGCATGCAGTTCATATTTCTCCCCTATGGGGGCAAAGAAGAAAGGGGCAAAGGCTCACACTCAGGCAGGAAGAACTGTCTGGTCTTTAAGAAATGCCATTTTAATTTTACTGGACTTAAAAAATGTTTATTATGCTAATGACTGCAAAGTGCATCATTATATTCAATGAACATTATAGAAAAATTGAGCTGTAACTGGAGGGGAGGGGAGGAAGGGGGAAAGGTGGGAAAGACTGATAGAAGGGGTGACATTGTACTTATAACCTGACATATGGAATTGTAACCTTTTTGTATGTACAACTGCTTAATAATACATTTTAAAACTTCCATTGTCAAGGTGATGTACAGAGGAGTTACAGTTACATACGTAAGGCATTAAGTACATTTCTTGTCAAACTTATTACCTACTCCCTCATTTTTCTCCCACCATCCTTCCTCCCACCCCCGGAGGTGTACAGTTGGTTTACAACATATTCTCTTTTAAGTACTGCTGTTGCATTGGTTTACCTTTTACCCTTTGTTGCACCATTTTGATGTTCCCCTTCCCTTTCCTAGTTCAAATAAATGTATATACAATAACCAGGGTACCAAAATCAAATACAGTGACAACAAGGGTTATTAAACCATAAGGAAGAAAATCAAAAGAAAAAGGCATAATTTCACATAGTACATTGAAAGTAACAACCATGGTAAACCACTTATTTCCATAGCTTTAGAGTTCATTTCGCTTAGCATCATCTTATGTGATCCTATGTACATAGCTATTAAGTTATTGTAATCATCAGTTGGGACTATCCTAGACATTTACTAATTACTGCCAATGAGGGAAACTATAGAGTCTATGTTAATAATAAAATTGAAAAGTTTCAGGTATTATGATATAACTTTATCTTGCTTTGGTGCTGGACTAGGACTCTTCAGTCTGTCCTCCTGACTCTTGGGAGTACAAATGCTAACTGCAGCTGGGTGGGTAATGGGCATGGATCTGCTTAATTTCATAATGGTTTCCGCTCTCCCTCGGGAGGAGCTGGTCTGGCTCCAGGCAGCACTGGCTAGCTCTTTAGTCTGGGACCTTAGGCATCTGAAATATGCTCTAATGTCTAAAAACACCAAGTCACTTCTCAACTGCCTCTGTCTCAAATCCCCTACAAGAGACAGCTGTCTTGAGCAGACAACTAGCATCAGCCAGCAGGGCACCAGTGTGCCAGTCTACCTTAAAGGATGAAAGAGGTAGAGAAAGGAAAGAGGAGGAAAATAAGAAATGAAGACATGGGAGGCATGATCTTATACCATCAGTAATTCCTTGAAAGACAAGTAGTTGTCACATGCCTGGTACTTGAAAGGCTGGGGAGGGAAAACAACTTAAATTCCCTGACTGCCTGGGTCAATTCCTAGTGAACTGTGTAATCCTTATAGCCACACAGAGCAGGAAATAGAGAATAAGCCTGGCTGAGAAAACCGTGGCTAAGCAAGTTGCTGAGGCCCAGGTGGCTAGAAGACACCTGACTAGGATCTGTGCCCTGGCAGAATGCCCACCTGGCAAGAATCTGCTCTCAGGTAGAACCTGTTCTTGGCTAGAGTGCGCCTGCACTCACCACGTTCTCCCTTCAATCACATCACCAGCTCTGCTCAGATCACACGTGGCACTGGAGACAAACACAGGAATGGGAGAAGCCCTTACCTGGCCCCAGCTTGGAGACAGCACAGAGCAAGTCGTAGTTGATCATGGGCATTGCATCTTCACTCTGCTTCCACCCCACTGGCGGGGACGATGGCGGGGAGATGAGGAACTGTTTGGTAGGCTGTGGTGGCAACAGGAAGGCCTTGTCCCGAGCCTCCCCAGCTGTCTGCACCTGCAGGAAGGACACAGCTGTCTGGGTTCACTCATCTAAATGGTGATTGTGTTTGGAGAGAATCTTACATTATCTTCAGTGCCCTATGATTTCCTAGAAGGTGGGACTGGCTCCCTTAGCACACAGAGGCCACACGTATCAAGTGCAAGCTCCATAAATACAAGTTGAACAAAAGAATAAGGGGATGAGCGGACAAACAAAGGAATCAGTAGCTACTTGCTGTACCTCTGATGGCAAGTGTCCCCCAAAGATCCATGTGTGAAGGCCTTCAGGACATGGACCCAGTGGGAGACCACTGGGAACACCCTGTTGAGGGGACAGCGGGACCCTAGGCTAGGCCCTCTCCCTCCCCTGCCCCCCGCCACGATGGGCTGCCTTGCCAAGGGTCCCAAAGCCATGATGCCAACCACAGACCCAAGCCTCAACAACTGGGAGCCAAAGTTAACCTTTCTCTTCAAAGCTGGTGACTTCGAGTTAGCTGTTACAGTGGCAGAAACATTACTAGATTCTAATCCAAGAGGAGTAAGAATAATATCGTTATTTTAAACTCCATCTCTAAGAGACCCTCAGGAAGCATATAATTACCTTTCATTTGGAATGTAAGACAACAAACCCATCTTGGTTTTCTTAAAAAGTGAAAGCTAGGGAAAAAAAACACCTTTTTGAAAATAAAAGGTGTATTTTATTCGTGAGTAGAGATTCAGCATCTACATTTTGTCAATTCTTTTGAGAAAAGAATTGGTTTCACGAAGAGCCAGACCCTTGTAGGATTATTCTAAGGGCCCACTTGCTGTAACCCACAGGGGCCTTCTGTAGTCTAATTTCTGGGCAATTCTATGTCCCTGCCTGCCCACATCTGGGACCTGCTTTTATTTTTCCATGCACAAGGAGGATATATATGCTCAATCAATCAATCAAACTTTATATCTACAAGTCAAAGAACAAAACTTGCTACTCTCTGTTGATGAGTGTTCACTCCCAAAGCTGCTGACAGCATAACAGAGTAAGTGTGGGGTGGGGGTGGGGTGGGGCACTGCACCTGTGCAAAATACAGCTTCAGCTTCTTCCCGTTGAAATCACTCTCATGGAGCTCTATCCGTGCCCTGGCCGCCGCTTCAGGTTTGCTGAAATTTATCCTGACTCTTCTAAAGCTTTTAAATAACTGAAACGTGGCTTGGTCATCGTAGATGGTAAACAGCGCTTCAAATCTCTCCTGTCCAGTGAGGAGCAGCAGGGAGGGCAGACAAGGAAGAGGCAAAGGACACCTGCAGTTAACCAAAGGCAGCTGAAATCCCAGGCGAACCTCCCCACACAGCATGGAGGTCCACAGCAGCTGACTCTGCCCACTGTCCTGTCAGTTTCCCCGTTATTTTCACTGTGGCTACTTCCTACTTTTTCTTAGAAATAAAAATTTAACCAGGTGCTGGTGGCTCATTCCTGTGATCCTAGTTACTCTGGAGGCTGAGATCTGAGGATAGTGGTTCAGAGCCATTCCAGGCAGCAAAGTCAGTGAGATTCTTCTCTCTAATCACCAAAAAAGCCAGACATGGAGCTATAACTCAAGCACTAGCCTTGAGCAAAAAAGCTCAGGGACAGTACCTAGGGCCCTGTGTTCAAGGTCCAGGATAGGCACACACACACACAAAAAAAAAAAAAAAAGAAAGAAAGAAAAAGAAAAAGAGATTTAACATTTCTTTATCCCTGAATGTATTCATCTTCTTTTTCCAGACTAATTTAGTTGTGTTTCTCCCCTTACCCCCCATTGTTTTTGAGACAGGGTCTTGCTATGTAGCTGAGGCTGGCTTTGAGCTCACGATCTCCCTGCCTAGTCCTCCTGAATGCTGGGATTACAGTGTGTACTACCCTTGCTAGCTTGGCACCTTCTTTAAAGATACCTAGTTTCCTATTGTGATAGTTCCTCTACGACAAAAACAATACAATAGAAATGTTCTTATTTCTTTTAGGTCTGAGAGCAGGATTGGAACTTTCACTCACTGTCTGGTGCTCTACCAACTGAGCCAACCCCTACAATAAACATTTTATCTCAGGGTTCATATTGGACACATGTCATCTCAAAGAAGAAGCATTTGGAGGGAATAGTAAAACTGCATATATAAACATATTTGTGAGCACAAACTACCAGTAGGCACTTTGAGAGAACAGCAAGAGAGGGAGAGCAATATTTGAGTCATCTCATGAGGCTGAGAGAAAAAAACCCACCCACATCTGCCTCTTCTATCCATGCCAGGCCATGCAGACCACTCCAAACTGCCAGCGGCTCCTCTGCCTGACCCCCATCTCCTGTTTCCTCCAGCCAGCCCCATAGCTCCTCTCCAATGCCACCGTGTTCTCAGGAGAGCCTTTCTTTGTTTTTGTTTTTTTGTTTTTTTTTTTTTTTTTTTGCCAGTCCTGGGCCTTGGACTCGGGGCCTGAGCACTGTCCCTGGCTTCTTTTTGCTCAAGGCTAGCACTCTGCCACTTGAGCCACAGCGCCACTTCTGGCCATTTTCTATGTATGTGGTGCTGGGGAATCAAACCCAGGGCTTCATGTATACGAGGCCAGCGCTCTTGCCACTAGGCCATATTCCCAGCCCAGGAGAGCCTTTCTTGCACCAGGCTGTGACTTTGTCTCCTCTGTGTATTTCCAAGTGCTTGTAAAGGCATGGATGGTCCACATTATAGCCACCAACTGCTATCCCCCTACCACAGGCCTGCAAGCTCCATGATGCTCAAGCTATAGAAAATGATTCTTGCTGTCCCCAAGCTGCTGGTTCAGGGCCTGACACATCTTACTCACCAAAGTATATGCAAAGTCAAGTCTATGAGCTCTGCCTTCAGAAGTCACTGGAAGGAAAATATCTGGAGCGCTAACTAGCCAACTAAGGGCTACCGGTGGACACTGGGGGAAAAACTCACAATATTAAGAATGTTTAACAAGTAGCAGAATACTTTACTTTTGTGACATTTGGGGACGTAGCTGAGAGTTAGAGCACTTGCCTAGCACACATGAAGCCTTGGGTTCTAGCCCAGCACCAGAAAGAAAAAGAAAAAAATACCCCTAGACTTTTTTTTTTTTTTTTTTTTTTTGCCAGTCCTGGGCCTTGGACTCCGGGCCTGAGCACTGTCCCTGGCTTCTTCCCGCTCAAGGCTAGCACTCCGCCACTTGAGCCACAGCGCCGCTTCTGGCCGTTTTCTGTATATGTGGTGCTGGGGAATCGAACCTAGGGCCTCGTGTATCCGAGGCAGGCACTCTTGCCACTAGGCTATATCCCCAGCCCCACCCCTAGACTTTTTAAGACCTACAGAGTCATATGGAATGTCCTCCTCCACAAACACACAACCACATGAATGCTTCTTTCCAGATAAACCATAAAGGAGAAGAACCTCAGGAAAAAAAACCTCAAATAATTTTCCCATTAAGTTCTACAAGGCAATGCAAGAAATGTTAACTGATTCTGTTGTATGGAAGCATAAATTGTCCTAACAGTTTGCATGTTATTAGCCTTAGGAAGAAACCAGTTCCTTCTTTGGTGAGTATATCCTGGGGAACAGGGAACCAGGTAAAAAATCATGAGCTCTTCTTCAACTGCAGGCTCCAAAAATGAACAAATAAAAAATATATTTAATAAGACTTGATTCAGCATTTGATAAAAAGCTGGTACTTCTCAAACTCTCCCTGGCAGCACCTGCTCCACAGATGGGAAGCAGCCCTTCCCTTCCAGGGGTGGAGAGCTAGCTGCCTGGGCAAACATTGCCATCAGGGGTATTGCATGCCCAGCTCTTATGTATATTTTCACGATCAGAAGCATCTTGGAGAACTCAACAGTAGAGATGTACTTGGGAAATAGGCATCTGCTCTGTGTTGGTAACTGCTGTCAACCTCCTATTATATTTAGCAGTGACACCCAATGTCTCCTCAGAAAGCATTCATTATCACATGAGGTAAGGAGAGTATAGAATGCTAGGCTGCTGTTTTCTGTTTAGTTTATCCCTTGGTATGCTGTGTGTTCTACATGGACAGTGCACTCCCAATGGCGTGGAGGTTGCAAATACTTTTATAGGGGTTATCTTATCTACCTTTACAACTGGTCCTTTATGTTTGTAAGGACTGAACCCCAAAGCATGGCTAAGAGCTTTCAGCAGGATTGGAGAGCCATTTTCACAGTTAGGTCTGCAGATCACCAGTTTCTAGGGTAAGCATTTCCTGTCCTACTGAGCTGGGAAAGACATGGCAGGCATGGTGTCTCCCTGACACTGATAATAACTTTGGCTCCATGGTGGCTTGGTTATTTTAGCACCCAGGATAGACTGAGATAGGAAGCAACTCACACACCAAAGCACTTAGGAGGAGCAAAGAGAGAAGACAGTCCTCTGGGAAGGCCTGTGAGGGCGGTGCAGAAATGGGTAGGGTCAAAGCCAAGCACTTCTATTTATAGCACTGTTTTGTTTTTGTGGTAATGAGGACTGAATCCGGGGACTCAATATGTACCTAGTAAATGTTCTATCACTTACACTGTGCCTCCAGCCCTTTTGGGTTCTGTAATTTTGTTCGTGAGACAAGGTCTTGGTACCTTCTCCTGAGCTGGACACAAACACATGATCCTCCAGAATCTGCTTCCTGAGTGGCTTGGATTATATGTGCCTTGTGCCTCCTATGCCTGGTACAGTGCTTTTATTTTTTTGCCAGTCATGGGGCTTGAACTTAGGGCCTGGGCGCTGTCCCTGAGCTCTTTTGCTAAGACTAGCCCTCTACCACTTTGAGCCACAGCTCAAACTTCTGGTTTTCTGGTGGTCTCATTGACTTTCTTACCCAGGCTGGCTTTGAACTGCGATCCTTTGATCTCAGCCTCCTGAATAGCTAGGATTATAGGCGTGAGCCACCAGCACCTAGCTTTGTTTTTGCTTTTTTTAGATGTAGTTTCAATGTGATGTAACTGTAGATTTTAAACTATGGACTCCCTGAGAGATTGAACCTTCTGGCTGAAATAAAATATTCATAGTAGACAAATATTTACAGTAGACAAAATTTGTGGAGCTCTGATTTTCAAATATTTCCTATTTGTTGTGAATTGATTTTTTTTTGGGGGGGGGCTTAAACTCAGAGCCTGAATAGTATCTATCCCTGACGTTTTTTTTGGTCTGAGACTGAAATTTGAACTCTTTTTTTTTTGGCCAGTCCTGGGGCTTGGACTCAGGGCCTGAGCACTATCCCTGGCTTCTTTTTGCTCAAGGCTAGCACTCTGCCACTTGAGCCACAGCGCCACTTCTGGCCATTTTCTGTATATGTGGTGCTGGGGAATTGAACCCAGGGCCTCATGTATACGAGGCAAGCACTCTTGCCACTAGGCCATATCCCCAGCCCCAGATTTGAACTCTTGATTTGACACTTTCACTTACTGGCTGACCTTCTACCACTTGAGCCACACCTCCAACCCCTCCTGAGATTTTTTTTCCCCCCTCTCAAGGGTAGTACTCTTATCACTTGAGCTACAGCTCTACTTCCAACTTTTCTATTGGTTAATTGGAAATGAGAGTCTCATATACTTTCCTGCCTGGGATGGCTTCAAACCAAGATCCTCAGATCTGTTTCTTGAAAAGCTAGGATCATAGGTGTGAGTCAATGGTGCCTGGCTAGATAGTCTTTTAAAACACAACAAAAAGGTCTAACAGTAACACTGTCTCAAGCCAGAGGTGAGCAAAAGGCAGGACAAGCCCATACCTTTTGCTCTTGGACTTCGAACACTGCTTCATGGACGCTGCAAGCAAACAGTGAGGTGGGTAGATCACTGAAATCCATCATCTCTTCCAAATCCTCTTCATTCTCACCAAAAACCATCTCCTCCTCCTCTTGGTCACTGCTACAGAGATCTGACTGGCTGTCATTCCAAGACTTCATGGTGTCCCTTAGCATTGTCCCCTAAGAACAGGTCTCTGTTTTCAAACTTCAAGGTGCCTCCTGTGATAGAAAGAAAACAACATAGAGATCAGCATTTGAAGCCACATCATGCTGCAATCAGTCAGTTTCTCAGGACAGCAATTCACCAACTATAGCCATTTTATCTAAGAACAATCCATCAGCATTTAAATCAACTTACTTCAGTCCTCCCACATGAATTCTTTACGGATGAGTTTGATTTATGTAAGCATATTTTATGGGGCAATGACATAATAAAAAAAAAAGAGGATAGAATCAAATGAGACGACATCAATATGTACACTAGTTTACAAGCAGTAGGAGGAGAATGCGAGCCAGAACGGCCTTCACAGATTTGTTTTGCCTCTTGGGCTGCAAACACTGGAAGTGGCTCAGGAGAATGAAACCCACACACTCTGCTCACCATCTGCACCTCGGATTACGGTCTGTCAGGCGCTGACTTTGCCTCTTGTAACCAACTTGTTCTTTTGGAATACACTTTCCAAGAGCAAGTCATTCAAAACCAAAAGTTCTTCCCAGAGACAGTCTGTGTGAATACATATTAGAAATACTGACAGCAGGCAAAAGCTGACAAAGACAATCCAAAGGACTTTTTTTTCCCTGAATTTCTAAACATATGTAATTTTAAGCTGGAGAAGGAGCTGGCGCTGTCCTCTGTTCAATGCTGGTCTAGAATCTGTCTTTATGGTTGTCTGTGCTTGTCTGTCTCTTCCCATGAACCACACCTCACTGGCTACACAGAGTCCCTTGGACATGATGTATTCAAGATGCTGACATGGAATTCAAGAAAAACTTAAGATATTAAGTGATCATGATTACGACTACCTCCGTTATTACCCAATTTGTGGTTTTTCCTTTTGAAGAACATAAGCTAAATACATCTTGCTTATATAGTGTGAATGATAGTCCATACCAGTTCCCTCATTATTCTACTGTATTGATCAAGATGAATTCTAAAGCCAGAAATGGTCTTACATACCTGTAATCTCAACATTTGAGAGGCTGAGGCAGGAGGATTGATAGTTTGGAGCCAGACTCTGTCTCATAAACCAAATCAAAACAAAGAAAACCTCTAATTGTAAAAAGCAAAACATCTCCTTGCTTCATGGACATTCTGAATGTTCCTACTGGACATGGACCAAGGAGCCGCCGCCGTTCCTCACTGCCCTGCTCCAAAGGACCTACACTTGTCACTTCCTTCTCCACCCACCCCACTTCCTCTGCAGGTGTGCATGTTCAAGATTTCCACATCTGGATCCCATGGGCCTCTCCTCCATCTACCTGCCTCCCCTTCACCTTCACTACTCACTTCCGGAAAGAGGAGGACATACCTGCCCACAGCCAACGCTCTAGGCTTCCATCCAGTTGGGTTTCTGCCACTACCTCTTGGCTCCAACCAGCCTCATGAGAGGCAGCAATAGTTTCCTCACAGTTGGAAGCTAATTTCAGGTGTGAGTCTGCCTGCTGCACCTGTGTTGGCTGCCCACTGTCTCCCCAGGCCTCTCTGTGCCCTGGACACCTTGGCTCCCCACTCCTCCCCCTTTCTCCTTACAATTAAGTCTCTGAGGATTCAGCTGCTTCCTCTTCCTTGCCCCAGAGGGTCTGATCCATACTTCTTGGTTCCCAGCTCAGTTCCAGATTTCCTGTGCCCTTTACCCTGCAGGATCCTCCCTTCCTAAGCCAGAGGATGTACTAAAGCTAAGAGGGTTATGGGGGCAGAATCTTTTTTTAATTTTTTATTTTTTTTAAATTTTATTTATTTATTTATTTTGCCAGTCCTGTGGCTTGCACTCAGGGCCTGAGCACTGTCCCTGGCTTCTTTTTGCTCAAGGCCAGCACTCTACCACTTGAGCCACAGTGCCACTTCTGGCAGTTTTCTGTATATATGGTGCTGGGGAATTGAACCCATGGCTTCATGTGTAAGAGGCAAGCACTCATGCCACTAGGCCATATTCCCAGCCCATAGGGGCAGAATCTTGGCCACCCATAAAGGATAGGTAGTTTGGGAAAAGTGCTATGTTCCCAAGAGACTCTGAGCTGCCTTTCCTGCCCATACACATAGTAAACTGACACACCCAGAAGAGGGCTGGGGCCTAGCTCGGCAGTACAGCCCCTGTCCAACATGCACAGGCTGCTCATCCCCAGCACTGAAAAACCATACAAATACTGACCATCCCCATCCATCCATGCATCATCCACCCACCCACCCACCCACCCACCCACCCACCCACCAATCCATCTATCCCTAAACTCTGTCCCCTTTCCGCAATTCTAGACATATTTGTGGCTTTCTGTCTTTCTTTGTCCACCTCCCCCCCCCCCCGCCCCCTTTCTTCTGGAGACAGAATATCACTATGTATCCTGGGGTGGAGATGGCCTTAAACTCCTGATCCTCCTGTGCCTGCCTCCCTAGTGCTGGGATTACAGACATGCACCACATGCCTGGCATTTTAGCTTTCTATAGAACATTTATCTACTGTAGTAACCCAGGGGTCCTACAATCATTTTTATCTCATTGATTTAATTAGATTGTTGTGCCAGAATCTCCAGCATGCATAGCCTGGCAGGAAACAGTATCTCACTGAGGCTTTCATTACAAACTTTTCCTCTAGACAAAGATGTCAGAGTTTGGAGCTCGCACAGCACTTTGTACATTTCTCTGCTTTATATTTATGAATATTTTCTCCAAATCACTTGTAGCTCCCAGAAAGGCAGGTGTGGCCCAGGCTGTCATGACAGCAGGGCTACAGAGTTTTGACATAAAAACCAGTCAGTATCACATGCAACGGAAAGTTTTTACACTGGGCAATGACAGAACCAACCCAATTTAACTTTTAGTGTAATTACAAGTAGGATGTCTAAACTGGGGTACTAGTGGCTCATACCTGTAATCCAAGCTACTCAGGAGGCTGAGATCTGAAGCCAGCCCAGGTAGGAACATCTATAAGACTCTTATATCCAATAAACTACCAAAAAAGCTGGAAGTGGCACTGTGGCTCAAGTGGCAGAGCACTAGCCTTGAGCAAAAAAGCTCAGGGATAGCACCCAGGCTCTGAGTTCAAGGCCCTGTAGGCTAAGACCTGGGGGTGTGACCCAAGTGTAAGAGTGCCAGATAAATGAGCACAAGGTTCTAAGTGCAAGTACTAGTATCACCAGAAGAATAAGTAAATAAACCTAAGCTGTCTTTATATGGCATCTCTTGGAGACACGAATGTTTTTACTTCCCCATTTAAAAAGTGATGAGGAAAATAGTGTCCAGTTTTGGAGGTTGGTGAATTGGGGAGCTATGAATGATCAGAAGTGAAACCAGAGAAAGTCAGCTCCGTGTGTGTGTGTGTGTGTGTGTGTGTGTGTGTGTGTTGTGCACAGAGGATCAAACCCATAGTCCTATATACTGCTAAGCACACTCTACCTTTGGGCTATAGCCTCAGTTTATTTTGGTTTCAGTACTGGGCTTGAACTCAGGGCCAGGGAACTCTCCCTTACCTTTTTTCATTCACGGGTGGGACTCTCATCATTTGGATCATACCTCCACTTCTGGCTTTTTGCTGGTTAATTGGAGATAAGAATCTCATGGATTTATCTGCCCCAACTGGCTTTGAACCTCAATCCTCATTTCTCAGCCTCTTAAGTAGCTAGGATTACAGGCATGAGACACTGGTATCTGGCTCCAGTCACTTTTTTTTTTTTTTTTTAAATCTGGTCCTGGGGTTCAAACTCTGGGCTTGGGCACTGTCCCAGAGCTCCTTTTTCCTCAAGGCTAGCACTCTACCATCTGAGCCACAGTGCCACCTCTGGCTTTTTCTGAGTAGTTTATTGGAGGTAAGAGTTTCACAGACTTGCCTGCCCAGGCTGGCTTTGAACTGCGATCCTCAGCTCTCAACCTCCTGAGTAGCTAGGATTACAGGTATGAGCCAGGGGCACTGGGCTTTTCAGTCAACTTTTAATGAGACTATTTTGTTTGTTTCAAGTTCCCTCCTCCAACACGGAAGAGAACAAAAATATAGAGCATAGGAACAATCTTTTACCTTTCTGAAAAATAAATTCTTAGAACATTACACCTTTACTTCCTGTTTTGTACCTTCAATTTCAGTAACTGTCTTTTTCTGAAACTTCAAACAGAAGTTACAAGAATAGCACAAAGAACTTTACCTAGAGTTACCCATTTGCACATTTTGTTTTATCCATCTTCTCTGATCTTTATCTATATTTTTAAAAAGCAAGGACTATATACATACATATTTACATATATGTATCCTTTTATTCCCAAATTCCATCATAGTGTAAGAACAGCTCATTTTCTTACATAACGCATTGTACCAAAGCCAGCAAATTTAGACAGGTACTGGTGGCTCATGCCTGTAACCCTCTACTTGGGAAGATCAAGTAGGATTAAGGTTCAAATCCAGTCTAGGAAGAATAGACCTTGAGAATCCATCTCCAAATTAACTAGCAAAAAGCTGGGCTGGAGATGTGGCTCAGCTATGAGCAGGAAAGCTGAGGGAGCAAGGCACTGAGTTCAAAGACACCAAGTTCAAGCACCAGCACACTTTCTGCCCCCTACAAAAATATCACAGCAAATTTAACATTTATAGTTATCCCAAAAATTTTCTGAACCACCATTTTTCCTTCAAAGTTTTAAAATTATCCTCCAGTTATTTGTACCCCCTTGCCCCCCGCAAGACATTTCACTCATCTTTATATTGGAGTATTACTACATTTCGTTTGCTTACACAGTTCTATCTGTTTAAAAAGAATAGCTGGATGCCAGCAAGTTTAAGTGGAATTATGCACACACCTCAAAGATTCAGGCTCTATAGTCAGATTTGAGCACTGGCACCTCAGCACTCTACCTTAGGAAAATTACTCTGCCATCCCCCATCCTTAACTATAAAATGGATATAATAATAATTCTTGTCTGATGAGGATGCTGGAAGAATTAAATGAGAGATTATACTGGAATTCAATGAGCACTACCCAGGAAGCAAAGATCTAGAGGAACATAGACAAAGTCAGTCTGGGTAGAAAAGTCCAAGAGAGGGCTGGGAATATGGCCTAGTGGCAAGAGCGCTTGCCTCGTATGCATGAAGCCCTGGGTTCGATTCCCCAGTACCATATATATAGAAAATGGCCAGAAGTGGCGCTGTGGCTCAAGTGGTAGAGTGCTAGCCTTGAGCAAAAGGAAGCCAGGGACAGTGCTCAGGCCCTGAGTTCAAGGCCCAGAACTGGCCACCAAAAAAAAAAAAAAAAAGTCCAAGAGAATCCATCTCCAAGTAATCAGCAAAAATCCAGGCTGGTGGCATGACCCACGTGGTAGAGCATCAGCTATATGCAAGAAAGCTTAGTGTGAGGCCCCAAGCTCTAGTTCTAGTACCAGCAATAGATTTAAAAAGTGTTAGATGGGAAAAGGAAATGGTGCCTTTTTATGGACCTTACAGAATTTTATGTCATTCATATGGTTAGCAGAGTTATCAGCCAATGTTGGTTTTAAAAAAATATTAAGTCAACAATGTTAACAATTTAATAATGAAAATATATTTGCTATATTGGAAATCATGGTTTCATAACTTTCTGGTATCAAATGCACTCCAAATTGAAAAGACAGAACTATGTAGGGAGATCATAAAAGACAACTTGGTGCTACTTAAAAGGTTAATTTTGGTTTCATTACAGCACAGAAAAGAATGACAGAGGCACACTGGACCTCCATGGCTACTACAGAGGTTGCTGCTCACTGATACTGTCTTACTAGAGCACAGGCTCCTGCAGCTGACCTGGGAAAATCCTGACTGGCCCAGCAGAAAAGGCTCAAGCCTCACCCCCCAGCTTCTGTATGCAAAGGTCTGAGCTAATCAGGGCTCAGCATCATGCTTAACCCAACTGTGGCCGCAGCTGGCTTCTGGCAAATCAGCCTTCATAGAAACAGCAAATGAGTGGAAAATCTCCCAGGAGCACAACCATCTGCTCTGCTCAGACCAGGAAGTCATCAAGCAAAACATAGAGGAGTACATGGGGGTTGATCCGAAAAGGGAAAGACAGATTCTCTCTCAAGGATTTTTAAAAACCATTTTAAAGAAGATAATATGCTTCCCAAATTGGGGACACGTTAATACTTTATCCATTTTTTTTTTTTTTTGCCAGTCCTGGGGCTTGAATTTAGAGCCTGGGCACTGTCCCTGAGCTTCTTTTGCTCAGTGCTAGGACTCTACCACTTGGGCCACAGAGCCACTTCCAGTTTTTTTCTGTATATGTGGTACTGAGGAATCAAACTCAAGGTTTCGTGCATGCTAGGCAAGCACTCTACCACTAAGCCACATTCCCAGCCCACATTTATATTTTTTATACGTTCGAAATGCCACAAAAATACTGAAGTAAATGTGTATTTTGTTTGAATTTATAATTTAGACTAAGTTTCCCCCCGCCCCCCCCGGCCCCCAAGTCCTGGGGCTTGAACTCAGGGCCTAAGTACTGCACCTTGGCTTCTTTCTGCTTAAGGTTAGCACTCTACAACTTGAGCCACAGTGCCACTTCTGGGTTTTTCTATATATGTGGTGCTGAGGAATCAAACCCAGGGCTTCATGTATGCGAGGTAAGCACTCTACCACTAGGCCATACTCCCAGGCCCTAGACTAAGTTTTTATCCAAGCACTCCTATGAGTTCCGAATGCCTCTACCTTCATGTAGCCTCTACCTTCCATTTTCTCCTCATTAACCATTTACAGGTCAAATTTTACCAGTTTTTTTTAGCAGCTTTAACAACAAACAAAAACCAGCCAGGCATGAATGGCTGTCTGGAATCTTAGCTGTTCAAAAGGCCGAGATTTGAGGATCACAGTTTGAAGCCAGCCCAGGCAAGAAAATGCATGTGATTCTTATCTCCAATTAACCACCTGAAAGCTGAAAGTAAAGCCGTGGCTAAAGTGTTAGGATGTTAGCCTTGAGCATAAAAAATCTGGGACAGCGCCTAGGCCCTGAGCACGAGCCCCAGAACCGGCCCATACACACAAAAATAAATAAATAAAAACCTTGGGGCTACAGTAGATGGATTTTTGAATTGTGTGTTTCCATGACTCATACTTTCTTTTTAATGATAATCTATACTTTGTTCTAACTCTTGGGGTCTCTGGCTCTATCAGGAGTAACATGTATGTGTTTTGCTTGTTTGGTGTTGGGCTGGAGTTTGAACTCAGGAACTTAACTCTGCCTTAGCATTTTCAGCTCAAAATTGAAGCTCTATCACTTGAACTACACCTCCATTCTGGCTTTTTGCTGGTTAGAGACCAGCACATAAACTCTTTTATCCACGATGCATTCAAACCACAATCTTAGCCTCCTGAGTAGCTAGATTTGCAAGCACGAGCCACTACTGCCAGGCACAACAGGGTTTTTATCGTGGAGGACAGAAATAACTGCAATTATTGGTCAGAACATAACAGAACAAATCACAGGCTTCAAAAAGAGATGGAAGGAGAGCTGCAGAGAATGGTAATGTTTGCTGTTCAGTCTGTGATTCATTTCCACCTAATTTCTCTGTTCCAGGGGCAGAATGGCCCTCCAGGATGTCCCGAGGCCTTCACCTTCTATGAACTGGGTCTAAACAACCAACAACATGAACATTGGAGACTCGGCTATTCCACAGGCTTCAGTCACCCTATTTTTCATACTTTGCTTGTTATTCTGTATTACATAGAAAACTGGTTCTCCTTTGTTACTCTCAATAGTAGGAAAAAAAAAACCCTTCTATTTAAAACAATGAAACCTCTTCCTTAGGAAATGGTTTGCCAATGAAGTAAAACACAAAGCGGAAGGCAAAGATCTTTTAAGACTTAAAAGTGTTGAATCTCACACAATCTCCCCACATCCAAAGTCCATTTCTCGAATCCCCAGGTCAAATCTCTGCCTCCAAAAGAAGGAATCTGCAGGTACATAAACAAACACGAAGACCAGAGTCTTCCTGTACGGCCATACAGTTTCACATCCCGAACCACAGCGAATGGCAGTCTGGCAAGAAGACCTTTTTAGGTGCTGGGTCACCGCAGCCACAGGTGAAGCAGCTGGGCCTCGTCCAGCATGACACCCAAGGTGGCGCTCAGGGAGGATCGGCTCACAACAAGGGAAAGCAGATATATTTGGGCCTTGGGCCCTCCGCGAGCACGTCAAATTAAACAATTCGTGTGTGTGTGTGTGTGTGTTGCACTTGGACACGCTCAGCTCCCTGCTGTGTGTGTGTGTAGCTTGCACTTGGACGGGCTCAGCTGTGTGGGGGTGAGGTGAGGGGGGGGGGATGCGACCTGGACAGCGACCGGGACGCGGTGCGGAGGGTGGCTCTACTTGCCCGGGCGGGCCGCGGGGCTGCAAGTTTCGGGAAGACCGGGCGGGGAGGGGGAGGGGGGGTGGACAGGAGACGCCCGGGGCAGGAGGGGGGCAGAGCGGGACCGGGGCTTCCCACTCCCGGCTGGCCGGCCTTCGGAGGCAAGGTGGGACCCCCGGGCTTTCCAGAAAGTGTCGGGGAAGGGAGGAGAGGGGAGGGGGATGAGAGGGAGGGCTATTTTCCAGGAGGCCTCCTCGAAGGCAGCCCGAGGTGCCGGGGCGGCGGGGAGTCCGGAATCGGGGCGCGGGGGGCCGGGACGCGGGGGGCCGGAGCCGGGGCTCTGAGGGCCGGAGCCGGGGCGCGGGGGGCCGGAGTCGGGGCTCTGAGGGCCGGAGCGGGGTACGGGACCCGGCCCCGGGCGCATCCCCGACGGCGGAGGCAGCGGCTTTAACTTTCCGGGCCTCGCCTCGCCCCCCACCCCCAGCCCCGCCGTGGGCCGCGAACCTGCCCGGAACAGCCGGGCGCCGGCCGCACCCGCGAACCAGGGACTCACCTGCGCGCTCCCGGCTGCAGGACGGAAGTGAGGGGAGCGGCGGGGGCTGCACAGCCCGGGGCGGGCAGCGCCGCGGGCGGAGCTCGAGGCAGATCCCGAGCGGGCCCGCCAAACCCTCGACCCCGGCGGGAGCGGCGGGGGACCGCGGGCGGCGACCGGGACCGAACCGGGCGGCCGGCGTCGCGCGCTCCCGAGCCCGCGCTCCCCCGCCCTCGCCGGAGCCGGGCTCCTCCAGCGGCGCGCCGCGCAGGCGCACGGGCCGGGGCTCGGGAGCGCGCGGGGGCGGGGCGCGGGGGGGGCGCGCTCCGAGGAGCCGGGGGCGCGCGGCCAGGGTGGAGGTCCCGCCGCGCACGCGCGCACTCGCCCGCCCCTCCCTGGGTCTCACTCTCCGCCTGTAAGTGGCTGGGGTTGCTGCACAAGGTCGGGGCTTTAGGTGTCCCCGAAACCGGGCTCACAGGCCACCTTCGGGCCTCCCACCCTGGCTAGAGAGCACTTCTCTGCTTCCGCCGCTGGCCCGGTGTGACCAGTGACGAGAAGAATTAACTGGAACCCGATTAACCTTTACGCGGGGCCGGTTATAATGCACACGGAACAAGCTTCCCTTCACCCCGTTTAACCTCAGCGGCCTGCAAAGCGGATATTGTCACCCGGCTCTGTGACCAGGAGGGCTCCAGGGGCGTGACTGGGGTCCCAGGACATCCTGGACTCAGCCTCAACAGGATGCTGTGCCTCCCCCACCCCCCACCCCCGCTCCCCCTTGGCCCCTTTTATCCTGTCCCCTCCCACTCTCCCTGCTACCCTTCTCCCTGGGCCCATGTGCAGTGTGAGTACTGTTCGTTTCAGTGTTTGGTAGCTTCTTCCCTCTGCCCCTCACACCTGTGCCAAGTCCTCACAAGGTACCGTCTTGTGGAACCCGACGGGCCATGTTCCCTGGAGGAAACCCAAGCAAACATACACTAGCAAATGGAAAGGAAGCACATAGGGAGGGTGACAGCAAGCCCGCAGCCTCGCTGGTTTGGAAGAGGTTAGGACAAGACAGCCATGTGGACTGGAGATGCTAAGGCCAGAAAGGTAGAAATAAGAGAGGAGGATGGTGGACAGGATCACAAAGATAAAGCTAAGGGCATCTACTGATGGGCGACCTGGAAATGGTCCTCAATGGGGAGTCCATGGGCGTGAGACCTGGCAGAGGGATCCCGGAGAGGGCACGGTGGCCTGCTGAATTCAGGGCGTAGATGGCAAGCTGAATAGTACTATGACTGCACAGGATCTACCAACTCAACAATGAGCAATTTGAGAACCAGAGGGCAGGAATGGAATCTTCCAGTCCTTCCTCTTTCCCCCAAGTGTCCAGCGAGGTGATGGGCATGACAAATGCTTGTGATGAATGAACTGGACGCCGGTTCACCTTTCCACCACGCCTTCCCCTTCCTCATCACTGGGAGTGTGGGTTACAGGCTGATAGGAAGAGAGAGTGAAAAGGAGCCCAGGTGGCTCAGTCCATTGAAACCCGAGCTAAGATCGATAAGCGTGTTGCTGTCCTAGAAAACTTAAGAGGAGCCAGTCAGCCGATGCCAGGGATCCTGAGCCAGCACAGCTTGGGCCTGCTGGAGAATTTCCAGACAGGTAACTTCATGGCAGATTTTCATATTCTCATTTGTGTTGACGCAAGAGTCAGTATGCAGAAGCATCCTTCTTAGGCTTGTGCCAGAGGCAATAGAGGTAGAGGAAGATCACTCCCTCCCATTCATGAGTTGCTGCTAGAGTACAATGCAAAGTGGCTTCTTTTGGAAAACCTTCAGTGCATCAGTCTAAATGCATATCTCATTCCGATGTATGTGCCCGTGAGAAAATGTAGGCAAATGTCCACCAAAAGAAAAGAGGTCGTGGCACAAGAATGCTTGACAGCTTTATTCATTCATAACATCCTCAAGTTGGAAATAACCAAAACATCCATCAATAGAATGATAAATAATGACATATTCAAACAGTGGAAGATTAAGTTGTATTGAAGAAGGAACAGCCAGGTACAGTGGCTCTGACTTGTAATCTCACAGACTTGGAGGTGGAGATTCAAGGTTAGCCTGGGCAAAAAAGTTAGTGAGACCCCCATCTCAACAGATAGCTGGGGGTAGGATGGGGGTGACCACAGGGCAGTAACATCTGCATTGTGTCATTTCACGAGTGTCCTACACACTCAGACAGCTCTGGGCCTTTTCTCCAGTTACAAGTCTCAGGGTTTTAAAAAATAGTCAATGTGGGGCTGGGGATATAGCCTAGTGGCAAGAGTGCCTGCCTCGGATACACGAGGCCCTAGGTTCGATTCCCCAGCACCACATATACAGAAAACGGCCAGAAGGGGCGCTGTGGCTCAAGTGGCAGAGTGCTAGCCTTGAGCGGGAAGAAGCCAGGGACAGTGCTCAGGCCCTGAGTCCAAGGCCCAGGACTGGCCAAAAAAACAAACAAACAAAACAAAAAAAAAAAACAAAAAAAAATAGTCAATGTACCTCTTTTCCTTCCTTCCTTCCTTCCTTCCTTCCTTCCTTCCTTCCTTCCTTCCTTCCTTCCTTCCTTCCTTCCTTCCCCTCTCCCTCCCTCCTTTACTTCTTGCCTTCTCTGTCACTTGTTTTAATCGAATGCACACCAGCAAGCTTTAGGAATTTGTTCTCTTTCAGTGTGGTTATTTCATAAAAATAAGAAGTGTGTGTGTGTGTGTGTGTGTGTGTGTGTGTGTCTGTCCTGGGGCTTGAACTCAGGGCCTAGACACTGTCTCTGAGCTTTTTAGTTCAAGGCTAGTGCTTTACCACTTGAGCCATAGCTCTACTTCTGGATGTTTTTGTTGTGTTTGTTTTTAGGTCTGAGACCAGGGCTTGAATTTTGTCCTTGACACTTTTGCTCATTGGCTGGTGATCTACCAAATGATCCATGCCCCCAACCTTATTGTTATTGTTATTATAAAGGTGATATACAGAAGGGTTACCAGTTCATGTGTCAGATAATGAGTACATTTCTTCTTTTTTTTTCTTTTTGGCCAGTCCTGGGGCTTGGACTCAGGGCCTGAGCACTGTCCCTGGCTTCTTTTTGCTCAAGGCTAGCACTCTGCCACTTGAGCCACAGCGTCACTTCTGGCCATTTTCTATATATGTGGTGCTGGGGAATTGAACCCAGGGCCTCATGTATATGAGACTAGCACTCTTGCCACTAGGCCATATCCCCAGCCCCTCTTTCTTCTTTTTCTGATAATATACAAGAAAGTTAAACAAGGATAATCTAATACTTGCTCCACCAGATACTAAAACATATTGCAAGCTGGATGTTGGTGACTCAGGTCTGTCATTCTAGCTACTTGGGAGTCTAAAAACAAGAAAACCACTGTTCTAGGCCAACCAAGGCAGAGAAGTCTCTGAGACTCCATCTCAACAGAAAGAAGTGAGGTGTAGCGGTGTGTACCTGTCATCCTAACAATACAGGGAAGGAGAAAACAGGCAGAATGTTGTCCCTGGGTATATCTGGGCAGGAAGCAAGACATTATCTTAAAAATAACCAGTACAAGTTAAGTGTTGGTCCTCTGAGCCAACTATATCCTCGCTAGCCAATAGGTTGAGATCTCAGGATCATGGTTTGAAGCCAGCCCAGGCAGAAATGTCTGAAACTTTTTTTTTTTGCCAGACCTGGGCCTTGACCTCAGGGCCTGAGCACTGTCTCTGGCCTCTTTTTGCTCAAGGCTAGCATTCTATCACTTGAGCCACAGGTCCACTTTCTGGCTTTTTCTATAAATGGGGTGCTGAGGAATGGAACCCAGGGCTTCATGTATATGAGGTGAGCACTCTACCACTAGGCTACAGTCCCAGCCCCAGAAATGTCTGAAATTCTTTATCTCCAATTATCTAGCAAAAAGCTAGAAGTAAAGTTGTGGCTCAAGTGGTAGAGCACCAGACTTGAGCAAAAGAAAGCCAGGGAACAAAAGAAAGCTAAGGAACAGTATCCAGGTCCTGAGTTCAAGCTTCAGTATCAGCACAAAAAACAACCCCCTCTTCCCCAAACTAAACAGCCATCAGAGCTTAGCAGCAAAGCACCTACTGGGCAAGTGTGCAGCCCTGATTGAAACCCCTGTATCACCTGCCCCTCCCCCGCCCAATACCCTTCTACATTGTAAAGCCTCAATATTTTAAGTGTTACTGGTGAATAAATGATGGACAGATGATGACAAATGGAGCATCACCATGGAGGAAGAGCTCAGTGCCATTCACAAGGTGAGAGGTGCCTGTGACTGAAACACAGGAAGATGTCTGCTAACCACAAAATTGTGCATTCCAGGCACCTGTGTTATAGACAAACAGGCTTTAGAAGTGTACAGCAGGGGCTCTCTGGCTTTGTTAATTAAATAGTAAGCTGGGTGCCAGTGGCCCTCACGCCTGTAATCCTAGCTACTCAAGAGGCTGAGATGTGAGGATCGTGGTTCAAAGCAGCTTGGGTAGAAAAGTCCATGAGACTCTTCCAATTAAGC
This sequence comes from Perognathus longimembris pacificus, assembly GCF_023159225.1. Taxonomy (NCBI): domain Eukaryota; kingdom Metazoa; phylum Chordata; class Mammalia; order Rodentia; family Heteromyidae; genus Perognathus; species Perognathus longimembris. The sequence continues at coordinate 14,860,739 of NC_063167.1, read as the reverse complement.
AGCAAAAAGCTGGACAAGAGGTGTGGCTCAAATGGGAGAGCAATACCCTTGAGCAAAGTATCCAAGCAAGAGTGAGAAGCCCTGAGTTCGAGTCCCAATACCAGCACAAAAATATTTCCAAACCAAGAATTTAAAATCCCCATCTGTGCATTGTTCTAGCCCAGTCTAGGCACAATGGCTCTCAGACAGTCCCACATCACAGCTGTGTTTAAATCGTGTGGCCTGAATGCGCCCTGCCCTTACTGTGGGGGAAATCTGCCTTCCCTGGGAAAGTTATGGAAACCCAAGCCAAGGAGAGCATGCGCTGTATGTTTTAACCCTCAGTGAAAACTAGAGATATGTTGAAAGGTGTCATGTCTGTTGCAGAAGTTGGGTGAGGTTCTGGGGAAAATGAGTCAAGGGTCCACAGTGCTTGAGATGAAGAAAATGAAATAAGATCTAGGGTTTTTGTTGCTTTAGGATTTTTTTGTTTGGTGTGTATTTTTTGGTCGTGGGGTTTGAACTCCGGGACTGGGCACTGTCCCTGAGCTCTTCTGCTCAAGGCTAGTGCACTACTACTTTGAACCAACGTACCGCTTCCAGTTTACTTGTAGTTCACTGGAGATAAGTCTCACAGACTTTCTCGCCTGGGCTGGCTTTGAATTGTGATCCTCAGATCTCAGCCTCCTGAGTAGCCAGGATTACAGGCGTGAGCCCCCAGTGCCTGGCAAGATCTAGTTTTCGATGAGCCATGTGAATGCATAGCCATTCCTGTGACAGTAATGTCGCCTACTCAGTGGGTTATGAATGATCTGTCCTGCTGTATGTATGTACAGCACAGGTGAACTCGAGTAATTTTAGAGTGATGAACTCTGTGCATCCCAAACATTTGTGGGTTTTCCTCAGTGGTCTCTTTGGGTCCATATGTACTCATGAATACTGAGGGTTTACTGTTATTTACAAATGAATAAAGTTTAAATAAAACAAGAAGCCAATGCTTCAATGTGGTACAATGTCCTGGGGGATTGTGGTCATAGTTGCAGGGTTTTGCATCTACTAACTCATCTGACTTTTTTGTTTTTTCTTTTTTTTTTTTTGGTGGTGCTGGAGTTTGAACTCAGAGCTTTGAGTTTGAGCCAAGCCCTAGCCCCATTTTTGCTTTTAGCTATTTTTCAGGTAATGTCTCTTGTTTTTGCCCAGGGCTGATCTCAGACCTCAATCCTCCTATCTAGGGCCTCCTAAGGTGCTGGATGACAGGTTCATGCTACAGTATTCAATTTACTGGTTGAGAGAGAGCTCACTAACCTTTTTCTGGGTCTGGCCTTGAATCCCATCCTTCCCATTCCGGATTCCCAAGTAGCTGGGATCATAGAGGTATGCCAATGCACTCAGCTCATCTGGCCTCTATAATAACCCTTAGGTGGTTACTAATATTCCTGTTTCACAGGCAAGGTACGGAGAGGTTAAATAGCTTGCCACGTGCCACCCAGCTTATCGGCTATATAGTCAGAATGTGCTTTTAGCCACTGCAGGAGAAACAAAAATAAATGTTCAATTCATCCTAGCCCTAATACAACAACCACTCACTCTGTGTGGCAGCTGCCACAGCCGGCAGTACAAACATGAGGATGTTTCCATCATCACAGAAAATCCAGCAAGAAGCACTGTTCTAGGTAACGGTCCTCTAGATCTAATGTTCTCCATAGCTAGTATTTTTAGTGCATTCTAGAAAAACAGTAGCCAAACAGAAGACTCGCACTCAACCAGTGCCACATGGATAGATTTTAATTAAATACCACTTCACAACGTTATTTGCACACACTTTTGAAAAATAAGACATGCCATATTAGTTGTGATGTCCACAAAATAGAAGTATCCACACAGAATATGCTCTAAAGTGACTTCGTTTACACAGCTTCTCAGGGAAATACACAAACCACTCTTGCCTGTCGCCTGTGTTGGGCCAGATGTGGAGTTCACCAAGCTGCAGGGCTGGCATGGCCAATGCCCACCGAGTTCCGGGCCACATGGTGTCCTGAAGCTGGCTGATTCTGCTGGGAGAGCAATGGTGACACCAGGCCTCCTCTCCTTATTCAAGTCCACACGGAGCTCCTCTTCCCCGAGTAGCCCATAGCTTAAAGGAGGGCATCAGGGTGCAGCTTGGGGGTGGGGTGGGGGGAGGGCCCTGGCCCTGTCTGCACTGATTCTAATGTCGAATCTGAAAACTCAGAATCTTTGGATATAAAACAGGAGCTGCTGGGGTGGGAGGAAGACTAGAGGACAATTAAAAGTTGAACCCAAGTTTGATGACTCAGAGGTGGAGACTTTCCATTTTATGTTGCTTGAAGTGTTCAAGGAGGCTTGGGTACCAGGGCCAGGAGGGAAAAGAATCAGGGCTGTGGGTGTGTGACACGCCCCTTCCATCATCCTAGCAGCTAGTGCCATCTTGTCATGAGTTAGACCATCCATGTACCCAGGGGGACAAAGGCCAGGAACACGGAGCCAGTCTGAACTCTGCGGGTCTAGCTCTCAGCTATTCTTTGGCTGCCCTAGAGACCTGCCCAGCCTCCACTCTGGGGGCTGTCACCCAGCCTTCTGCTCAGCTCTCGGTGGCACAGCTGCAGGATGATACCTCTGCCCCAACCTGCAGGCAGGTGAGTGGCCCTATCTCAGTGGCAGTTCCTGGTTGCTGTTGATCTGCAGCATACCTGAAGTCACAGAGCAGAGTGAGGCTACCCACTCACTCAGTTCAGGACAGGGGATGCCCAAAACCACGTGCCACAGCAACCAAGGAAAGGAAGGGGTCCAGGAAGGCTTCGAGCATAAATTGTCCCATCACTACTTCCGGCCTCCTGGGTTGACACAGCTAAAATGTCCCTGCTGGTCTTCTCTTTGCCCACTCTCCCCTCTCTTCAGTCTCAGGAAAAAGAAAAACACCAGGGAAGTAAGTATTTGAATAGCAGCAACACCTGATTCAACCCTAGGCTTGGAAATTGACCTTGAGAGGTGCCTCATTTCTTCCTCCATACAGATCAAGGGCTCTAATAGGGGCTGATCCTGCTGGCTCTTCCTCATGAACCATGAGGACTCCCATGCCCCCTATGCCCCACTTTAAACCCTGCCAGGTATTTAAGCCATTCTGTGATTTGACTTCCACCACTTTTTCTGCCCTATCTCAGTGCCTTTTCTACTACTGGTGCTGTTGCTGCTGCTGCTGCTGCTGCTGCTGCTGTGTGTGTGTGTGTGTGTGTGTGTGAGAGAGAGAGAGAGAGAGAGAGAGAGAGACAGAGACTCAGAGAGAGATCACCCTATTCTCTGTTTTGCCCAAATCTTCACGCTTGCCAATGTCTATGAATGGGCTCAGAGTCCAGCCTTTGGCAGGACCCCCTTGGCTGTCTTTTTCTTCACTCTTACACTTCACACCTACGGTAGCCCACCCTGCAGGAGATTTCTGGGTATCTGTACCTCCCCTGGAGCTAGGGATCTATGTTAGGTTTGTAGTTTCATCCTCCAGTTTCTTAACACACAGGAATAAATGATACCCATCCTAAGAGGAGCAATCTCACTGTCCATTGCATTCTTAGGCAATGGGGGACACAATACAGATGTGGTTAAGAGAAAATACAGAAGTGGGCATCACAGGTAGCGGATGGGAGAGTTCTGGAGTCAGGTAAGGAGTCAGCATCGAATGCAAGGCATGGAGATCAGTGATGCGCCAACACTGGTCTGTTAACACTGTGCCCAGCCTAGTCTTATACAGGCCACCTAGGGAAGCCATGGGCGTGGCTCTGAGGAGTCCCATCTGGGTGGAGAAATGCCACAGGTCCCAAGGGGCTGTTTGACCTGGCCAGAGGACCCAGAGAGGACATGGAATAGGGGATTCTAACTTTCTGGCAGGGTGGGTGGGCCCCTTGGAGTTTAGGTGGCCATCTTTTTCCTTTAGTAGGATTCTGACTGGGGTGTGACCTTGGCATTCCTGCTAGTTAAGAATGCAGATTTCTAGGCCACACACCAGTCCTCCTAAGCCTCATCTCTACAGTTGAGGTGAGAAATCTGCATTCTAAATAAATTCCCGGGGCGGGAGGGGGGGGGGACTATATGTATAAAGTTTGCAAATCTTTACCTGCCATCCCCCAAAATATACAGTCAGCCTAGGGGGAGACAAGGCTGGGCACAGCCACGAAGATGGCGGCGGTGCCCACATGTGCGCCAGTGTTGGAGCTGAGGATGTCGACAATCCCTGCTGACTGAACCAATGGCTCAAATTTGGTTTACATAGATGTACAAAGGGGACGCTCAAGGAGGGGTGGGAAGTGAGTGGGCTGTTTCTGAAACAAGCACCCCAGCCTCTTCCCAAAAGAAAATGTGACTCATCACAAAGCCGGAATGGACAGAATGGACAGAAAGGCCAGACACGGTGGCACACACCTGTAATGTCAGCACTCAGGAGGCTGAGACAGGAGGATCTTCAGTTTGAGGCCAGCCTCAGCCACACAGAGTGCTCCAGGTCAGCATGAGAGAGACCCTATCTTCAAAACAAAAAATTAAAAAATAGAGAAATGGACAAGATGGAAAGGGCCTTGGCTCCCTGTAGGGGTGAGGCATTAGTTCCCTGCTCCTCTCTCTCTTATTCTTCCCTCCTTTCGGGGAGGGGAGCAAAACAAGTAGTTCTCACAGGGCTAGAGCCAAGTTAATTTTCAGGGTAGATCCAATATGAACACACTGCGCATGTCTTCCCCGGGCTGCAGATACTCACTGCCAAGCAGCAGTAACTGCACGTCCCACGCAGGGTTGGCCCACTGTGCCACGCGAAGGGGGACAAAGATGCCATGAATGCGGGATCATGGAGGACACCGGAAGAGACAGGCATGCACATGAGGTGGAGGAAGGTGACAGTGGAGGTCTGCAGCCTTCCTCTGGGGTTGAAGGCTCTCTACCTGGCCGCAGCTCTCAAGGCTTTGGCAACCTTTGGTCACTGCCTTGGGGAGGTCCAGCAACCTCAGCAACCACACAGCTTCAAATCCCATTGGGTCGGGAACCAGGCTGAGGCCGAATGCTGCAATGCCCGCCACTTTCAGACTGCCTTCCCCCTGCCCATTTGAAATTCCAAGACCAACTTAACACATCTTTTGCCAGGGACAAAGATTTCCCAAGGCCTCCTTCCATGGAGTTCTTGGTTTAAAAACCTAAGACTTGAAAGGCAAGTTTAAAGGTCAAGAATGAAGGGGAAACCCGCTGTTGGCCTGGCCCCGCTAGTTAGAAACTGAGGGAAGGGGAGCTGGGTTCGTGGTGGTTCATTCCTTCTTGGTGTGTTCCAGGACCCGGTAGGGAACAGGGGTGTTCCTGGAGCCATGTTCTTCTTGCATAACTGGCAGTGTGGCAGGAGCGTAGATCTCAGAAATGCTGTCATTGTTTTCCAGGGCCCCATAGGAAAAAGAAGCTTTGAGTTCAGGCTGGACAGTCATCCCTTTGTCGTGCATGCTTTGCATACCTGAAATGAAATCAATTTCCCAATGGGTCATCACCTGTTAAAGAGAGCTAAGAGACTACACTTTCCTCTATTTTGTCACGGGCCAATCAGAGCTCGGGGGCTGATCACGTGCACTGTCAATTTCCTGGATGCTTCAGATTGAAAAGAGAACATCTATATTTCCTGGAAATTTGACTGTTGCTAAGCAACAGGGATACATCTTCAGGAGATAGGCACGCAGACCAGTCAGAATGAAATGGGAATATGTGTTTGGACCCCTGGGTAGAATGGAAGGGGCATTGTGCTTTGGGATGTGGTAGATGCCAGTGCTTTACTGTGGAATAACTCAGGATCTGAAAGGCTTATGCTGTGGAGGAAGGAAGGGAGGAAGGTGACTTCTGCAGTATCTCTGGTCCACCTTTGGGTGACGTGTGATCTGGCTCATGCCTTCACCAAGGAGGAAAATGAAGCAGCTGGAGAGTAACATGGCTGACATCACCCAGTGTGGGCCATTCCAGGGCTCTACTTCTGGAAGCTTAAACTCTGCACCCTGAAGACTTAACTGGAATGCCTCTTCACACACTTGCACTCAATCGCCAAGCTAACCTTTCACTACCATCCCTGTTTTCTGGTTAAGAAAACAGAGATTCAGAGCCGGGAGCTAGTGGCTCATTCCTGGAAAATCCTAGTTACTCAGAAAGTCAGGGATAGGGTCTATGCCCTAAGTTTAAGCCACAGGACTGGCAAAAAAAAAAGAGAGAGATTCAGAAGGGCTGAGGGCGCAGCCCAGTGGCAGAGTGCTTGCCTACATGTACCTGGCCCCTGGTTCCCTCCCCAGTAACACTAACAAAAATGAAAACAAAACCCCCCCCAAACCAACCAACCAGATGAAACTCCTCAGAGATTCAGAGGGGGCTCAGGTCACACAGTAGAGACAGCTGGGGCCCAATGCCAGAGTCTGAGCTCTCATGCCCGCTGCAAGGGGGTGGGAAGATCCATTCGGGAAGGCCCCTTGCCTCCATGTGGCACAAGACTCAGCTGGTGGTTATTTGAAGGTCACAATGTGTCTGTGGAGCTGGGCACTGTGGCTCACTCCTGTAATCCTTGCTACTCAGGAGGCTGAGATCTGAGGATTGCAGTTCAAAGTCAGCCAAGGCAGGCAGGAAAGTCCATAGGACTCTTATCAACAATTAGCCACCAAAAAGTTGGAAGTGAAGCTGTGGCTCAAGTGGTAGAGTGCTAGTCTTGAGCCAAAAAGCTCAGGAACAGAGCCCAGGCCCTGAGTTCAGAAGTGTATAGTTGAACTTGGGTGTGGCTTAAGTGGTAGAGGGTCTGCCTAAAAAGGGCGGGGGCTGAGTTCAAATCTCAGTACCACACACACACACACCACACGTACACCACTGTATGTGGTTAAGAATTTGAGGGTGGGTATAGGAGACAAGAGGGAAGAGATGATGACCAAGTTTTATAATTGTTTTCAGCACTTTCTGGCCAAAGACTGCTAAGAATATTCTAGAGCCTGTAGGAGGTGGAGTTCCCAGCTCATTGAAACAACATAGAGCCCTTGGAGCCATAGGAAACATGATGAGGGGTGTGTGAAGGACTTAGGATGGGATTTGGGGTTGGTTTGTGATGTGGGAGAGGGCTCAGCGAGGTGAGGCTCTGCTTTGGATTTGATGCTGTCAGAAAGGAAGGATTCTTCTGTATCTGGATCTTTTGTTTCTGCCAGCACTGGGGCTTGAACTTAGGACCTTAAGCTCTTACTTGGCTATTTTGTTCACAGCTGGAACTTGACCATTTAAGCCATGCTTCCAGTCCAGATTTTGGTGGTTAACTGGAGATAAGTCTCTTTTCAGTTTGTCTGCCCAGACCAGCTTTGAATCTTGATTCTCAGATCTCAGCCTCCCGAGTAGCTAGGATCATAGACATGAGCCACTGTGCCTTGTTGGTTGGTACCTGGGATCCTAACAGTCTTTCTCTAGAAGATTCAACAGAGCATCAAGCTGAGGCTGAAAAAGCAGCAGCCAATACCACATAAGCCAAGATGGGGGATGGCTGCTCTTTCTTGTGGCTTGGACAACACTCAGGCTTGATCTGTGTCCAGCCCTGACACAGAATGGCCCTGTGTGTGTGGTGAACCATCTCAGTCAGAGCGGCCTTGCTTGCCGTTAGGGTTCTGTGAAATGGTTCAAATGGTTCCACTCGGATGGAGAACAGCAGAGGCAGCAAGGGCCAGGCAGCTCCTGGAGATGGATGGGGAGGCTACTTTTTCCCTTGCTTGTGTTTAAAAAGGTTTGGGGGGCTCCAGACATAAGCCTCAGTTGCTGCATGTGAATTTGGGGACTCTGAAGACCTCATGAAAAGCAGCTACTGGTCGGTCATGGTGATACCAATGTAGGTAGACACTAGCCAGTTCAGGCGTGACCAGGGAAACCAAAGGGCTGCAAAAGTGCTCTCAGCTCAGAGCCCAACAGTTTTCTTCTGCACGTGCTGCCTGGCACCAGGTTGGACAGATAGATATTTGTTCTGTTTTTTGTTTTTTTAAGCAAAAAGGAAGTGCAATCATATTTAACCAGGCATCTACCAGATCCCAGACACTGTGCAAGAGACCTTTACAAACGCCCCTGAAAGAAGGAATTACAATTTAGGATGAGGGTGAGTGGCCTTGGGAGGTCGCACAGCGAGCAGGTGGCAGAGCTGGGATTTGAACCCAGGTCATCTGAACTCCAAGTCCACGCACTCTCTTCCCAGTACAGGATACCTATTTACTGAGAAGTGTCCTGATAACCACCACCACCACCGGGCAGGGCCTCTAGATTTCTAGATGTCCTTTCCCACTGGTCCGAAAGTACAACAAGAAAACCAAGAGCCACACTCACAAACAGGCCACAGCATGTTGGTGTCTAAGATTACCTGAGGTTACCTTCTATTTGCCACTAGGAAACAGGTCTGTATATATGGTCTGGACATATATACAGATACTTGTATAGATACACACAGTTGATAAACACACACAAAAGCACATATACGTACACATACTTGCACACACAGAGTTGACACCTCACCTATCTGGAATTCAGTTTATCCAGCGCCCTCATCTATCCGGAACACAGCCGAGAAACAAGGAAGTAAGCAGAAAAGGCATCTCAGCAGCCAGATTAGATGTTCAGACGACGTCCATGCACTAAAGCCCAGGCCCTGTAACTCCTAGGCCAAGCCTCATCTGTGTTGGGTTTATCCAGCATTTGAATAAACTGGGCCAAATGAAAAGATATAGGAGCTGCTACATTCAGGCAGGCTGCTCACAGCAAGGTCAGACAACCGCTTACTGGCACAAGATGAGGAGGAGAGACTATAAAAAAGGGGACAATAAGCTACTATTTTGGGGACCATTTAATACGAGAGCACCTTGGTCCACCCCAAGAGCACGCTTGCCTCATGCCACACGGCAGTCACGAGCTGCTCTTGTCTAGTCTTGAGTCCTGGCACGACTGTGTCATCCATGAACTCATAATTTGAACTTTAGGTAGTATTGATGAAGACCGAGTGACTGTATTTTGGCGAGAGTTCTGTCTGTAGAACTGACCTTGGCAGAACCCGCTGGGGGCTGGCCTGGTCTTTCGTGATCTGCATCCTTTTTATTTATTTTTTAATTTTTTTGGTCCATTGTGGGGCTTGAACTCAGTACCTGAACTCTTTTGCTCAAGGCTAACGTGCTACCACTTAGAGCCACAGGGCTACTTCCGGCTTTCTGGTGGTTAATTGGAGATAAGCATCTCACAGACTTTCCTGCCTGGGCTGACTTCAAACTGCCATCTTCAGATGTCAGCCTCCTGAGTAGCTAGGATTACAGGCGTGAGCCACTAGCACTAGGCGTTTTGCAACCCTTTCAGGCTGGCCAGGCCTTCTCTAGTGGGACTAGTTTCCAGCCCCACACCTCATGGGGGCAGGCAGCTTTACATTTTTACTGTTACTGTTGGGGCCTAATGCATATGAGCTGGTGCTCTTCAGTGTGAACTCTTGGCTTCCTGGATAATTAGAACAAACCACTCCCTTGGTGGGATCGGGGAGTGAGGTTATCTTGTTTGAATTACACGCACTGCACCAGATGAATGGAGTTTTCCATCTGCAGCCACTCCACCTGCTGGGAGATTACAGCACATCCAGCGTGAACCAGGATGTTCTTTAAAAGATCCTGAAACCGCCATGGGAACTGGCAAGAGGTGCTCAAAACCAACTGAGGTGCCTCAACCATCGCCTCCTCTTTTGCACAATGAGATTCATAAACAAGAAAAAGGACAGGGAGAGAGACCGGATCACACCACAGCAGCGAGGCACATCTTTCCCACACCACACCCCGCCCCCTGTCTCCATGACAACCGGAAGCCGCAGTCACTGTACTTGCGCTGCCAGCAGGGCATGGTGGGGTTTTAACATTACCTGGCATGGCGTCCATGGAAATATAGGGCTCAAATGGAATGGCCTTCTTCCTGTTCCGTGTGATCAGGAAGACACCCAAGAAGGCGATGAGACACCTGAGATATAGAAGGGGATGGGAGGAAAAGAAGTAAGGCCAGGAAGGGGGGAGGGGAATTTGCAGCCACAGGTCGAAAGGGACAAGTGAAAAAATAGGGTTTGGGGCAGCCCTGAGACACTGCAGGGCCTGAGGCCCTGAGGGCCTGAGGTGGTGGACACCACGGGGTAACAGGCCCCACCTGCCTGCGGTCCCCAGCCCTGTGAGCAGAATGTGCTAGATTCTGAGGTGAAGCTCTTGGAGTTCTTTCACATCTACTCCGCCAGTGTTTTCAACATCACCTTGAAAAATGTTTGATTTTAATTAAAAAAGAATATATTTTAAAGTCAGGTAATGGTGGCCTACAACTATAATTATAGCTATTTCAGAAGGCTGAGATCTGGGGGATTGAGGTTTGAAGCCAGGCTGGGCAGAAAAATCCAAAAGATTCCCTATTGTGATGAATCAGCAAAAAGACTGGACTGGAGGCCTGGCTCAAGAGGTAGAGGAAGGTAAATAAGTTTGAAGTCCTGAGTTCAAGCTCCAATATAAGCAGCAAAATAACGAAATAAATTCAATCACTGCAGAAGTATAGAAAAGTAAACATTGAAAAGTCCCCATCCACTTCTTCTTTCAGATTATTTTTTTATTTGTCTTATAACTTATATAAACAAACATCCAAAAACTGAGATATAATTTGTATGTAATAAAATGTAAAAAATCTCTGGGTACTGATGGCTCATGTCTGTAATTCTAAGCTACTCAGGAGGCTGAGATCTGAGGATTGTGGTTCAAAGCCAGCCCAGACAGAAAAGTCTGTGAGACACTTATTGCCAATAAGCTAAAAAAATAAAAATAAATAAAAGCTAGAAGTGGAGGTGTGGCCCAAGTGGTAAAGCATTAGTGTTGAGCAAGGAACTCAAAGATAGCACCGAGGACCTGAGTTCAAAGGTCAGGACTGGCACACACACACACACAAACTAAAAGTGAAAATCTTTTTTTTTTTTTTTTTGGCCAGTCCTGGGCCTTGGACTCAGGGCCTGAGCACTGTCCCTGGCTTCTTCCCGCTCAAGGCTAGCACTCTGCCACTTGAGCCACAGCGCCGCTTCTGGCCATTTTCTGTATATGTGGTGCTGGGGAATTGAACCTAGGGCCTCGTGTATCTGAGGCAGGCACTCTTGCCACTAGGCTATATCCCCAGCCCCAAAAGTGAAAATCTTAAGTGCATATCTGAATACATTTGGCTTGTGTTTCCACTTTTGTAACCACCTCCTTGGAAGGTTGTCTGTGTTGTGTCCTAATTGATGCCAGGCTACCCCAGGAGGGTGGCCCACCTGGGCACTGTCTGAGCTCTTCAGTTCAAGGCTAGAGCTCTACCATTTGAGACACACTGCCACTTCCGGTTTTCTGGTGGTTAACTGGAGGTAAGAGTCTCATGGACTTTCCTGCCTGGGCTGGCTTTGAACCGAGATCCTAAGATCTCAGCCTCCTGGGTAGGTAGGATTACAGGCATGAGCCACAGGCGCCAACTGGTCTCCAATTTCCTTTTTTTTGGTCAGTCCTGGGGCTTGAACTCTGGGCTGGGGCGCCATCCCTGAGCTTTTTGCTCAAGGCTAACCCTCACTTTGAGCCACAGTGCCACTTTTGGCTTTCTGGTGGCTAAATGGTTTGTTTTTGCCAATCCTGGGGCCTGGACTCAGCGCCTGGGCACTGTCCCTGAGCTTCTTTTGCTTAAGGCTAGCACTCTACCACTTGAGCCACAGCGCCACTTCCGGCCTTTTCTGTGTATGTGGTGCTGAGGAATTGAACCTAGGGCTTCATGCATGTGAGGCAAGCACTCTACCACTAAGCCATCTTCCTGGTCCCAAGGCTAGCATTCTTATGAGCTACATTTTATGCAAGGGTACCTGTTGTGGTAGAGCCAGGGCTTTCCCATTGAGCTCAGGGTAGTTGATTAGTTTCTAACTGGTGTACAGAATCCATTGTTTGAATATTTTATTTTTTTCATTGTCCTATTGATTAGATACTTAGGTTGCTTCAAACTTGGGCCCATTATGCATAAATCTACTATAAATACGTGTGTCTGAGTCCTTTTGTCAGTTCATGCACTCATTTCTTTTGTGTAAGAATGCAGAAGTGGGATTTCTGGATCAGAGCATCAGCCACACTTTAGCAAATGCTCTGACTTTTCTCATTTAACAAATCCCAGACATGCTTCTGTTTCTACTATGGGCTGGCCTCTATTTTTCATGACATCAGTGTCCCACAGCTGATTTATCCTGCGTTCTACTTAAGGTTGATTCCGATCATTAATGTATGCAGCTGAGTTAAAGGTTCATAAATAACCTCATCCACGTGTCTTCGTGGTACCCTAAATGTTTTCTCAAGACAAATGATTCTAAGTAGGATTAATTGTAGTCAATTTAATGGAGATGCTCATTTAAGATTTTCACTCACACCGACAAATTGTTCCCTGCACGACCACACTGCAGACTGGAACGGGGTCTCCCTCATCCACGTGGGAACACTTATTCTTTGGTGTATATGAGATTATGGTGTCGTAGGTAGTGTGTCGACATGTGACGTTTTAGAAATGACAAGGAGATTAAAGCCTCAAGAGAGATGTGAGGCGGGAGCTCAATGCGTACCCCCGGGGACACAGCCCCCACTACCAGCTGCCACCCCTGGCAACACAGGGAGGGGCAACAGCTGGTGCTAATTCTCAGCACCAGTTCCTGGCCAGGGGGTGGGGGTGGGGGGGATGGGCGTGACTCACCCCAGGGCAAACATGCAGATGTGCAGCACATCCTCCCCGATGAAGTCCAGGTAAAAGATGGCGCCTGTGCAGCAAGGAACAGAAAAGGAGGTGGTGGTGGTGGTTTAAGGGGCTTCCTGGTCACTCACTCGTTCACTAGTCTCACCAGGCCTTGGCTACGCTCTTCCCCGCAGGGAACCACTGACCAAAAGTATCACGACAGTAGAACATGAGAAGGATGGGCTGAAAGCCACTTGGGGGTCACAGACAGGCCCCCACCATCACCTAGGGCCCCTCTTCTCTACGTCTTTATTTATTTATTTATTTAGGTCAGTTATGGGGCTTGAACTCAGGGTCTGGGTGCTATCCCCTTGCTCAAAGCTAGCACTCTATCACTTTCAGCCACAGCTCCACTTCCAGTTCTTCAGTGGTGGTTAACTGGAGATAAGAGTCTCAAGTTCTTTCTTGCCCAGGCTGGCTTTGAACCACGATCCTCATATCTCAGCCTTCAGAGTAGATAGGATTACAGGCGTGAGCCACTGGTGCCCCGCTTTCCTGATCAAGGCCTGGACCATGACTTCGCCCTCTCGCTGCTCCCAGCACAGCTCTTGGGCCAGGTGGCATGACTGTCCTTGATCCTGAGGATGAGAATGGGACACCACCACCTGAGTGAGCACTTGAGAGGCCTGCGTTCTGATCAAACTTCTACTCGGGAGATTTTCATTCATTGTCATTTAAGAAACAAGGTGGTAGGTGCCTGCAGCTCCAGCTGCTCTAGAGGCTGAGACAGGAGGCTCGCAGGAGCCCAGAAGTTCAAGTCCAGCCTGGGCAACATAGTGAGCTTCCATAAACAAATAGAGGGATAAATAAATAACCAAATGCAAACACACATAATGGTGTGCTGACAGCCTCTGAAGTCATTTCAGAAAGGAACTGAAAAACAAACAAACACCATCACCCTTGGGGTGGAATAGAAGTCTGGGGACCAACTGACTACCAGTGATCACCTACTGAGCACCTGTGAATGGCTCGTGCTTCAGATAATTTCCATGTAGAACAATGATGTAGAATGACTTGTGGTCATTTGGCCAGTAGAGGCTGCGGAGCTAGCAGACAACGACAAAAATTGTTGGAGAAACTTTGCCCAGGATCCATAAACCATATACCGCAGGTATTTCGATTGCACGTACTGCCAGTTCTAGGAAGTGTTACTCCTGTCTTAGGAATGTGGAATCAAGGCTCAGAGAGGTGAAGTAACTTTCCCAGAGTCACACAGCTAGTATGCACCAGTTCTGGGATGCAAGCCCATGTCTCTCAGGCCTGCACCCTCTCCATGAACCACAGGCAAAATCAGCTGGCAGAATAGGCCCAATGACAGAGGCAGACCCCACCCCTCACCAGGGGAACAAGGCCCTACTGCTTTAGACAGAAGTCCAGCGACCTTACCGGCTGTGATGGCCACGGTGGTGGACAGGATGTAGCCCACGCTGGCGATCAGGGAGGAGTCATAGATCTGTGAGGCTTGACTTAAGAACCTGCAGCATGAAACACACAGCGCTCAGGTCAAAGGACTGTGGGGACAGCAGCAGGCTGGGGCAAAGGCCCGCAGGGGTGGGCATGGCTTGAGGTGTGAAGTTGAGGCACAAAGGTGATCCCTGGTTTTATAAGACATTTTCCTCCCATGACAGGATACTGTGCACCCTGAGGGCTGGGGTCCACCTCCCCTCCCCACACCTGCCTGGTCTCGTGCCTTGGATCACAAGACTTGGACCCCTCGAATGCCCTTCTCCTCTTCTTGTTTCCACAGCCCATTGAATACAGCCATTCCTGGGTCTGGCACACAAACCAGACATTCTCCTATCCCTATATGGCCCGCCATTGTGATTACTTCCTTAAAACATGATCTGCCTAATTAAAAAGTAATGTGATTGTTGCAATGAAATTTGGGAAAAGACAATGAGAATAATTTCAAATCTCTGCAGGTATAGCAGATACCACCCTCCTTGGGAGATTCTTGCCCCTTCTCCAGCTGGCAGTTAGCCTGGTGCTGCATAGCTGCTCATTTTGTTTCCTTAGGGGCTGTTACACCCCCTCCCCCCCAGCTGCAGGGCCTTGAGTCTCAAGGACAGAGGCCAGAGCCCTTTGAGCCCAGGGTCTCGGAGGATGGATGACTGGGAGATGAGAAGTTTCTAGGAGGTCACCTGAGTGATCCCAGTACTCTACACAGAACTTTGCACTTGGCAGAGGCTCCCAAGTAGGTCTGCAATTTTGTCCCAGGACTAAAAATAATAATAGTCAACAGGAAGTCAGGTGCTGGCCCCATGCCCTAGCTACTCAGGAGGCTGAGAGCTGGAGGATTCTGGTTTGAAGGCAGCCCAGGAAGAAAAATCTGTGAGAAGAGGAAGAAAAAAAAAGAGGGAGAAAAACCTGTGAGATCTCCAATTAACCAGTAAAAAGCTAGCAGTGGAGCTGTGGTCCAAGTGATGGAGTGCTAGCCTTGAGTGAAGATGCTAAGTGAAAGTGTGAGGCCCAAGTTCAAGCCCCAGTACTGGCACAGACACAGACAAAACAAAACAAAACAAAACAAAAAAACAGTCCACAGAGCAATAAAAAACAACCATCATCACAAAAGCCATGCTGGGCTGCGCTGAGGTTCTGCGACTCTCCCAACAACTGTGAGGTAGAGAAACCGAGCAAGTAGGCTGAGTATTGAGAGGGTGTGAGGGGCAGGGGCAGGGGCCAGCACCTGGGTTCAACTCTCAGCTCTGCCACTTCCCAACCTCAGCCTCTGCCTCAGTTCCCTGTATGCAGCCATGGGGACAATGTCCTCTTGGTCTACAGAGTGCTATGGGGACCGGATGAGCAGAGAGCATTGCCAGCTCCTGATGAGCCCCTCAAAGTAGCTTTAGCTCAGATCCCCCAAACCCCAAGGTTGCTGGGTGCTAAGCCTGGCCCCGAGCCACGCCTGACCTTCCAGGCTGGCTTGGCCTCACACCCCACTCGAGTCCTTTGTACCAATGCAGGCTGCCACTTGCCATCTGCCCAGAGTGGCTGCTGTCGGCCTCAGCCAGGTGCTGGGCTGGCTGTGAGCACACACAGGTCCTGCCCTTGGGTCGGCTTGTTTTACTCTCCTATCATGCTTAGAGAGGGAAGCAAGCATGCACTCTTCCTGCTGGGGAGGTTTGGGGGAGATTTCATAAGCAGATAAGCAAGTGCCTCTCAGATGGCACAGCTGTGGACGTGACGGAGCTGGACAGATGTCTGCTGAGAGACACTGGGAAGGGAAGGCTGCCCCTGACCACACGATTCTCACTTTTTTTCCCTTCCTACCTAAGTTCAAGGGCTCGAACTCAGGGCCTGGGCAGTCCCTTCACCTTTCCTCTCATGGTTGGTACTCTACCACTTGATCCACACCCCTACTTTGGGCTTTTGTCTGGTTAATTAGAGATAAGAGTCTCTTGGGCTTCCCTGCCCAAGCTGGCTTTGACTCACAATCCTCAGATCTCAGCCTCTTGAGTAGTGGCTAAGATTGCAGGCATGAATTACTGGCCCCTGGCCAATGCTCACATTTTGAAGCCAAAGGAAGAACATTCACTGGGGCCTGGACTTTGAAGCAGCCCAGCCCCCCAGTCATTCCTCCTCCTCCCCCATGCCAAACGTTGGCGATCAGCTGGTTCTGCCTTCTCTGCCACCTTCACAAGCAACCAGAATCAGACCCAGAGAATGGGACAGACCTGAGCAGACAGGATTTGCAACTCACGCGGCTTGGTAGATGGCGGTGGCCACCATGCACACGAGCATCACGTAGAAGATGGGGTAGTCGAGCTGCAGGTTCCCTTGGATGGACAGGACCAACATCCCAGCTACAGCTTTCACCGTCACCACCGTCATGGAGCCTGCAGAGGGCGAAGCAGGTGTGGGCAGCCTCCCGGAAAGGCAGGGAGACAGACCCCGAGAGCCGGTTTATCACCCAGGATGCTGGTATCAGAGATGGGAGGAAATCTTGGCAAAGCCAGCCTGGGGATTTACACAGGGAGAAGACACTGTTTCTACCTCTTCTGTGATGGCTCATTTCCTGTGCCAACCAAGAAGGCAGGAGAGCGCAATGCCCACAGCTATCAGTGGTCACTTGTAAATGCCATCACGAGTGGGTGCTAAGTGCGTTTCTGTAAACTGGATGGCAGGTGTGTGTTCAAAGCACCTGGGCACTGATGGAGGCCAAAAGAATCTTTGGATGGACAAAGGGGACTTCTTTGGAGTACCAGCCTCATGAGAATCATGGCAAAACCACATGGTTGTGAACTCAGGAGTTAGTGCTTTGTAGTGCTTGTATATGTACAGTTTTGAAAATATTCTGTATGTTTTGTAGGAGAGCTTATACTCAGGGCCTTTTGCTCTCATTTGGGTTTTTCTGCTCAGGGCTGGCACTCTACCACTTGAACTATAGTTCCACTTCTAGTTTTTTGGTGGTTCATTGGAGAGAAGAGTCTCACTGACTTCTCTGCCTGGGCTGGCTTCAAACCGTGATCTTCAGATCTCAGCCTCCTGAGTAGCTAGGATGACAGGTATGAGCCACCAGTGTCCAGCTCTAAAAATATTCCTTAACTCCAAGAAGCCTCTAGTGTTTTTGTAGCATATCCCTATGGATACGCACATACAAACATGTGTTTATTTATTTCAGAAGGATGGTCATGTGACACATGGATTTGAGAAAGATGGCTGGGAAGTATAATTTCAAAGGGGACAATGATATAAATTTTGAGGCCTGGCTCACTTTTCCAAGGAGACATTGCTTTACCATGGGACATGAATGACTTTTTCCTGTACCTATCATGCCAAGCAGGAGCTAAAAGAAATGACCCCAGTTGGAAGACAGCAAAGCCCCTCACCCTGGGCACATCACTTTGCTCCCAGGTCCTGCCAGCAGCCCCTGAGCAGAGCTTCCTGTGACCTGAGGCCATTGCACTGCAGTTTCCAGCCCCCAGCAGCCCCACGTCCCGGGCGGAGCACAGGGCCTCCCTACTCGCAAAGAGGGTGCTGCAGGCCGCAGGCCCTTCCAATGACTTTGAATAAAATTCATGCAGGCTTAAGAACATTATACACTGATTACCGGTGTTCAGAAAGGCAAATCTAAAGGCGTGGGGTCTGGGAGGAGGGAGGGCTTCGGAGGAACTATCATTGGGCTCAGGGTTTATTTCTGGGGTGACAAAGATGGTCTAAAATTAGATTGGGATGACAGCTGCACAGCTGTGTAGATATACCAAAACTCACTGAATTGTATATGGCACCTAAGTTTTACCTCGATAAAGCTATTTTAAAAGGCAAATTAAAATAGTGCGAGTATGTCTGAAGTGACAGACAACTGAGTGACTTAAAGAAACAGAGTCCAGGGAGGAGAAAGGAGGCAGCAGGAGAGGCAGCGCAGGGGACCCCATGCCTATCTGGCACATGTAGTGACAGGCAGCAGTGAATACTTCCTTCAAATTGACCATTGCCCCATAGAACTCATTCCCCTAATAGGAAAGGAAAAACCTGTGATCCTCGTTAATCAGGAGGCTGACATCTGAGGATGGCGGTTCAAAGCCACAGCCTGGACAGGAAAGTCCATGAGATTCTTATCTCCAATTAAACAGAAAGAGAAAGAGAGAGAGAGAGAGAGAGAGAGAGAGAGAGAGAGAGAGAGAGAGAGAGAGAGAGAGAGAGAGAGAGAGAGAGAGAGAGAGAGAGAGCTAGAATAGGCACTAGCCTTGAGCAAAAAAGCTCAGAGGCAGTAATCAGGCCCTGAGCTCAAGCCCCAGGACTGACACACACACAAAAAAATAAAATATAAGGAAAGATGGTGGGAGAAAGGGAGAAAAGAGAGAATGAATGTAAAGTCGGCTAGCCTGCGGCTCTGGACTGTAGGGCATGCTGGCTAGCTCTGCTCATATCTCTGAGATGACCTCCGACCTCGCCTCCTTGCTCTGCTTTTTCCCTCCCTCTGGTTGCTAGGCCCACACTAATGTGGCCTGTATGTGTGTGCCACTCCTCCGTTCAGATGGAGGTTCTGGATGACCTCGGGGTGTGTCCACCTTACCCTCCAGTGGCTGCAATTCTTGTTTTTTTGTTTTGTTTTTAGAAAGAATATTGCAATTGTGGTAACTGTCTCCCTTCATAGGGAATGCCCCCACTCCCACCCCAGCAACCACCCGAGTGGGTCTTGAGCAGCTTCTGTCCTTAAACCCCAGCAGCAAGTCCCCTGCTTACCAAGTAAGGCCACCAGGAGGAGAATCACGATGATGTTGTTGGCGTTCTTCTCCTTGTAGAAGTACAGGAGCAGGCAGAACAGGACGATCTCCACCAGCTAGACACAGAAAGTGCAGCAAGTGCAGCAAGGGGGGCAGAGAGGAGGCAGGGCTTCTGGGGAGGGCGAGGTGCCAGGGTTGCTGGGATCAGTATCCTGGGCTCGGGGGTGGGGGGAGGGGGCTGGAGCACCTGGCCTTTCCCAGTGAATGGCAGAGATGGGCTGGAGAAAGGGCGGGCTGAGAGAATCTGTCCTGGCACAGAAGGGTTTCTTGTCCACCCTTCCTAGAGCTGAGGGGTGGGGAGGGGGCCAACCTCCTGACTCAGATGGCTTGGATCGTCCCCTTTACTGCTCCCAGGGCACCCCACTGAAATGGGGGGCTGTCAGTGACACTCGCTCACAGAGCAAATTGGTCAAAAATACCCTCAATGCCTCTTCCCACTCAGGTGTGTGCAGTTTATAGTAAAGAGAAAGGCAATTGCTGGGTGCGGTCATGTATGCCTATAATCCTAGCATTTTGTGGAGGCTGACAGGGGGTTAAGAGTTCAGAGCTAGTGTGGGCTACCAAACAAACCCTGTCTCTGATGATGATGATGATGGTGTGAGACTGGTTGGAAAACCAGTGTGAGCCTGGGTCAGCCTCTAAACTAGCTGGATGATGCCGGACCAGTCTAGTCCTTAGCTATCTCCTCTGTGATTACAGGGCTATCATCCCGGCTGACACCGAATGAACTAATGTAGGCCAGGCCTCGTGCTAGGCATTTTAACGTTGTTAAACTTATTACATCAGCACAATAATTCAGTGATGTAGGGAAAGCCAGCTAAGAGCACAGCCAGGATTTGAACCTGAGCTGCCTGGCACCTTCCCACTAGGCCATGCTGTAAAGACACACTATGATATGATTACAACCTGCTTTGAGAACTTTCCTGGCCCCTTACACCAACAATGTGTCCTTTCTACCACTTAAAAGGCTTATCAGCACTGCCCTGGGCAGGGCTCTACTGAGTGGCACCAAGGTGGAAAGCTGATTGCGGGCTCCAAGTCTCTACCAGCTCAGAAACATGAATGAGCATTTTGAGGAGAAAGAGTTTTAAAATCTCTCACTCACAGACCAAAACACAGCTGTTTCATTTCCTTGTTTCTCCTAGGCTTTGTTCCAGAGGACATGTATTTCCTCTAGTGATTATCGGATGCAATTTCTTCTCCCTTTCTCCTCCCCTGCCCCCACTTCCACTCCTCTGCCCTCTCCTTTCCTCCCCTTCCCTTCCCTTCTTCTCCCCTCCCTTCCTCTTTCTTTCTTTCTTTCTTTCTTTCTTTCTTTCTTTCTTTCTTTCTTTCTTTCTTTCTTTCTTTCTTTCTTTTCTTTTTTGCCAGTCCCAGGGCTTGAACTCAGGGTGTGGGCACTGTCCCTGAGCTTAGCTCTCTACCATGTGAGCCACAGCGCCACTTCCAGCCTTTTCTATTTATGTGGTACTGAGGACTTGAACCCAGGGCTTCATGCATGCTAGGCAAACACTCTATCACTAAGCCACATTCCTCACCATCCTCCTTCTTTTTATTTGTGCTAGTACACAGCTCCAGGGAAGAAGGCTGGAGTCATCTCTTACCATGTACAGGAGAAAAGGCCAGCTCACAAGATGCCTTGTGATATTCTCGCCTGTCATCTTCTCGTGGCTGTTGGGTGCGAATGTTACCAGCAGGTAGGTGCCCACAATCGCCAAGCCACAACCCACGAAGGACAAAACATAGCGTCCTGCAGGGAAGAGGGGTGGTCAGGGACTATGCAGGGGCACAGCGTGAGGCACCTGGCAGGAAAAGAGTGGCATGCACTTGTATAATACACCAATACCAGGTGCTCGGTGTTTTTTGTTGTTGTTGTTGGTCCTGGGAGTTGAACGCTGGGCCTTGGTGCTGTCCCTGAGCTTTATTGCTCAAGACCAGCACTCTACCACTTGAGCTGTAGCTCCACTTCGGGCTCTTTCTTTTTTTGGTAGTTCATTGGAGACAAGAGCCTCATGGCCTTTCCTGTCTGGGCTGGCTTTGGACTGTGATCCTCAAATCTTAGTAGCTAAAATTACAGCATTGATAACCTTAAAGAAGTATGACATGTGTACAAAGAGTGATGGTTGAATTCTTACAAAGTGTTATATGCCAACAAGAAGAGACCCAAGTGACCCTGAATTCCTCACGTGTACCCCTTCCAGTCCTAGCGTGCACCCCCAGCTGGACGTGGCCTTGACCTCAACCACTCTGAGGGTTTTGTTCTTTACATAAATGGATTCTCCACAGTCTGTGTTCATAGTGTGTTTGTGGGGCTCCTCTGTGCTATGTGTAGAGCTAGCCAATTCACCTCCATTGCTGAGCTGGGGCTCTGTGTGACTCTGGCACAATTTTCCCACTCTGCCGCTGGCGGGCATCAGAGGGGTCGCCAGTCTTGGGCTATCTGTGGGCATCACTTGGCCATGGAGTGTGCACGGCTGGGCTTTGCAGTTTTTCAATCTCCACTCCCCTTAGCGGAATGGAAAGTCCAGTGGCATCTCTCATTTGGGGTGAGCTGGTGTTATAACAAATACAAAAGCAAGGGCAAAAAAAAAAAAAATGAAGGCTGAGGCTGCCCGGGTTAGACTTACTCAGAAAGTCCCTAGGCTTCCATTTTTCCTTGATGAATATTATTCCTATGATGGCGCTAGCTGAAACAAAGCAGAGAGCAAAGAGAAATGAGGCTATTGTCTGAGCCATGTCCCCCCCCACCTGCATCCAGGGGTCCCCTCCAATGCAGAGGAGCTTGATGCATCCTAACCCCTCTCCTCTGTCCACTGAGCACTGTGGGCTGAGCACCAGTGGTGTGGCAGGTGTTGTTTCGCCATTATTTCAGGGCCATCTACCCTTGAAGGAGGCTTCTAGTTAGTCCTATTTGACAAATGGAGGCCTTCAGGCTGAAAAGAGATGAAGGACCCACTCATATTTGTTCAACTGGGCTGAGAAGGTGAGACTTGAACCCAGACTGTTGAAGCCAAGGGCTGTAGCTCCTTCTACTCAAACACTCAGGTGTGTTTTTCTCTCCCTGACTTCTCCTCCACTCTCAAGTGTGCTCCCTGCAAGTGTCACACGGGGTGGTCACTGTGGGCCCTGGTCACACTAGCCAGGTCCTGTCTCCTCTGGGCCTCAGTTCTCTAGTCTATGAGAGAATGTGCTGGATCCAGCTACTCTGGCTTGCTGACTCATAGCAAGGAGCAGACAACTTATTCGCCAAATAAACCAGCAAGCATGACAAATACTAAGCCCTTTCCTCCTTTGTCACTTCTCTCCATGCTTTCCTCCTCTTCCTGTTCTGTCTTGGCAGTGTTAGGTATGAACTTAAGGACTCACCCTGGCTCACAAGCACTCTACCACTTAAGCCATGCCTCGGGCTCCTTTCTGTCCTTCTGTCTCTCTTCTTTCTCTTTCTGAGAGTCAGTTTGTCAAACCACCACTGAAAATAACTACTTCTCTGAGTTACAGGAGTAATTATATCAGATAGCAGGGGCGAACCACTGGCAAAACAGCCAACACTCAATGTGACGTGGAAATGCAGTGGAATATCTGGAATGTGCACAGAAGGGCCACAGGTGGCCAATGAGATGCCATCAGTCATTACTATCTTAATCACATCTTGAGATGGGGTGGGAGAAGGGAAGTGCAATTGTTATAAGTTTTCTGGCTCTTACCCTAGTCTCTAGCCAGAGGGCCAACCCATGTGTGATCTAGGGAAAATAACTCCACCACTTTGTACCTCAGTTTCCTCATCTGGAAAATGGGGGTGGGAGTACTGGTCTCTCCCTAGACAGGTTTCTGGAAGGGTCAGAAGGATGCGGATCTGTAAGGGGCTCAGAGCAGGGCTGATGTGTGCAAAGTCCTCTGTATGAACTAGCTGATTGCCAAGGCAAAACATTTTGTTCCATGACAGAAGGCTCAGGAAGGCGTTCCACAAAAGGTAAGGGTATGGAGTCTAGGACTTACCTATCACGGAGACAGCACTGAGGGGCACGATGAGCGAGAGGGGGGCAAAGGCATAGGAGGCGAACACACCCAGCTCGCCCAGCAGCATGAGGAACAGGCCTAGCCACCATGTCTTGGTCTTGAAGTAGGCACGAGGATCCTTGGAGCCTGCCAGGCGGATGTGGCAGTATTTCTAGAGAGCCAAGAAATCTGGTTTGCTCATGCTCTGAGAAAACCATTCTGTGGTATCCTAAATCAACACCCCGGTTTCAAAAATAATTTGGAGGGGGGAGGGCTAATTCTGAAGGGGGTGGTGAATGAGGATGAGGGAGTTCAACCTAATTTATTTGCATGTAGAAACCTATTGACATTGCTCTAACAGGGGAGGCAGAGGGAGGGGTGACAGAGGCGGGGAGACTGATCAGGATACATGGGTTCTGTGGGGGAATTCACAATGAAGTCCCTCTTGCATGACTAATGTATGATAGTTAAAAATAATTTGGGAGCCATGTGCTGGTAGCTCACACCTGTAATCCTAGCTACTCAGGAGGCTGAGATCTGAGGATTGAGGTTCAAAGCCGGCCTGGACATGAAAGTCCGTGAGACTCTAGTCTCCACTAAAACTATCAAAACAAAAACAAAAACAAAAAAAACCCTAGAAGTGGAAGGGCTGGGAATATGGCCTAGTGGCAAGAGTGCTTGCTTGCCTTGTATACATGAAGCCCTGGGTTCAATTCCCCAGCACCAACATATACAGAAAACGGCCAGAAGTGGCACTGTGGCTCAAGTGCTAGCCTTGAGCAAAAAGAAGCCAGGCACCTGCTGGTCCTTGAACTCAAAGCCTGAGCACTGTTCATGAGGTTTCTTCTTCTTTTTTTTTTTTTCTCAAGACTAACGCTCTTCCACTTGAGCACTCCAGCCTAGGCAGGGAAGTCCGTGAGACTCTTATCTCCAGTTAACCACTCAAAACCCAGAAGCATAGCTGAGATGCAAATTAGTAGAGCACTAGCTTTGAGAAAGAGCTCCAGGACAGCACCCAGGCCCTGAATTCAATCCCCACAAGGGAGGGGAGAGCCTATGTACACACCTCCCCAGACCCCCTCTGAAGATGAAGCCAGGATTACAAGTGTGAGCCGTGGGGCCTGGCTGGCTTCTTTTTTTATCCTTTTCCTCCCTCTGTCCCTTCTTCTCTTCCTTAGAGAACGTATCACTATGTAATTCAGACTGGCCTTGAACTCATACTCCTTCTACCTCAGGCTCCGGAGTGGAGGGCTTATAGCTGCGAACCACCACACCCAGCTCTTCTAGTGCACATCACAGTTAGTGGTGCAATTGGGCTTCTGGCTCTACCCTGGGCTGCTATGAGCAGACAGGCCCAAGGGCTGGGGGGGGGGGAGGGGGGTATAGCAGCTGCTACAGCTCCATCTATGCTAGAATCAGACTTTAACTTGAACTTGTTAACCACTGCAGCGGCAAGTGTGGGCAGAATGATAAAGCCGGAACCAGGCTGCCCAGTTAGGAGGTCCCTGGGCAGCCTGATAGTGGCAGGTCCGAGCGAGGGGGAGCTAGTGGCAGAGCATGGCACCAAATCCAGAGATTTTTCTGGACCAGCCCTGGGCCTGTGGTATGAGCAACACCACACAGAGAAGAGGCAGCTAGACTTGGACAAGACATCCAGTTACCCATCATATCTGTGCCCTGACAGAGCTGATGACTGAGACTCACCTGGAGATTGAGTGCAATGCTAACCACAAGATGTCCAAAAATTGCCAAGAGGGCGCCGATCAAGTTTTCCTAGAAGGAAAGTTAACACAGAAGATGTGAATTGTGCCTCAGCCAAGGGGACCTCAGGACATAGTCGATGCCAAGTGTTTATTGGCCCCCAACAATCCTGAAGAACAGTGCCCATCATCCCTCATCCCAGGCCCTCTATGGCAACTTTAATACCTAAGGCTAATCCCACTGCATTGCCTGATCACAAAATACCTGGACTTGGGCGCATCCCTGCTAGTCCACCTTTGGTCACAAAGATCTGATAGGGTCTTACTCTGCCCGGATCCTCCTTGCCATGCAAGTGTCAGCTACCATCTTGTATAGAAAAGCAACACGTGCGAGAGAAACCCAGGCTGGTTACTTTGCATCAAGGGAGTCTTCATGTTCCCAACGGGAGGCAATGACCTACTTTCTCGGGATTGTCAATTATTTAACTTATAAAAAGTTAATTCAGGGGCTGGGAATGTGGCTTAGTGGTAGAGTGCTTGCCTAGCATGCATGAAGCCTTGGGTTCAGCCCCTTAGTACAATATAAACAGAAAAAGCTGGAAGTGATGCTGTGGCTCAAGTGACAAAGCACTAGCCTTGAGCACAGAGAGGCCCAGGGACAGTGCTCAGGCCCTGAGTTTGAGCCCTAGGACTGGCAAAAAAAAAAAAAAAGAGTATTTACTTTCTCAGCCCACCACTGGTGGCTCATGCTACTCAGGAGGCTGAGCTCTGAAGGATTCAGGTTCAAAGCCTGCCCTGGCAGATAAATCCAAGAGACTTCTATCTTCAATTAACCAGCAAAAAGCTGGAAGTGGAGCTGTGGCTCAAGTGGTAGAACCTCAGGCTTGAGTAAAAAAGCCAAGCAAGCTGTGTGCCCGCAGCTCACACCTGTAATCCTAGCCACTTGGGAAGCTGAGATCTGAGGATCGTGGTTCAAAGCCAGCCTAGGCAGCAAAGTCTGTGAGACTGACCTCCAACAAACCATCCCAAAAAAGGCCAGGAGAGCTGTGGTTCACGTGGTAGAGAGATAGTCTTAAGCAAAAGGAGCTCAGGGACATCACCCAAGCATTGAATTCAAACTCCAGGACAGGTACATACATGCATATGCGCACATAAACACACACATACACAAGAAAAGAAAAAAGCAGAGCAAGAGCTCAAGGCCCCAAATTCAAATCCTAGTACTTACTCTCTAAACTCATGAGAATAATGAAGCCCAAGTCCTGGGTTCAGGGAAACCGATCTCTTCATCGTAGGGCCTTCCATATCATAGGACCCCCCCTCCCCCAATCAGCCATTTTGCTAGTTGGAGGGGTCAGCCATGGGCAAGTGACAGAACAGGCTGGTCATAAAGATTAGAAATGAGAAAGATGATGATGACCAGCAGCAACATTTTTCAAGCATTTAATATATGCGAATTCTTCGTACATCCTATGTATTAATTCACTTAATCGTCATAAAGCAGAGACTATTATTATCTAGTTTTACAGTGAGGAGAGTAAGGCACAGGTGCGCAGAGGCTGAGCAGGACTGGAACCCACGCGGTCTAACACCAGAGGCCAGGCTCTTAACTATTACATCCAGCTGTAGACTGTAGAAAGCTCTAGAACAGCATGCAGCGCACGGCAGGTGCGATGCACAGTGGGAGATGTCAGGGCAAGGCAGCTGCTTTCTGAGCCAATGTCTTCCAGATTCGTGCAGGACACACGGTGCCACGACCTGCTAGGGCAAGGGAAGTCAGAGCAGCACCGGGATACTGCTCCATCCAGTGCCCCGTGGCAGGCCCTGTCCCTGTGCCCACCTCGTGAAGAGCAAATAATGCATTGTCTCATCTCACCGGCGTCAGCACAACCAAGGGGCATGGAGGCACAGGTCGCTCTTGTGCCCAATCTGGTGATGGGCTGGGGAACGCACAGGGAGTTCAGAGATGCTGTGAATGAGGGATGAATCTGAGGGGAGACCTGAAGACCTATGGCAGGAATGGTGGGGGAACTGACCCTAGAAAAATGGGCTTAAGGGGAACACAAGAGTAAGGCTTGGCCCAGGGCAGATGGAAGGAGACCACAGCAGGTAGAGAAAGCTCAAAAAGACACAGATGGAGAGGGCTCTTCTTTCTCTGAGGGTCTGGAAACAACAGGATTCTCTGAGTGATGTCATTTGACCCATCCATCTTCCTCTCCTCTTTCTCCCTTCCTCTCTCCACTCTCTCAAGGACGAAGGCCAGCCTCTTCTGACTGGGATCCCAGACTCCTTTGCAGGGTCTTTGCTGACACTGTGTTTAGGGACGCACAGCACCACATTCCTTTCTGTTTGCTCATATCTCACCTTTCACAATAGCTTTTCTCCCACTTTATCAAAGAAACATCGGTCCCATAAGTCTTTCTCTGGCACCTTGCTCAGGGTTGTACAACTACCAGGAAACCAAGGGGGAGTCTCAAAGTTTTGTTTTCCTGGGAGGTTTAGGACACTGTGAAGGAATGACTCTCTTCCCCTCTGTCCTCCGAGGTCCTACGGCATGACGTCACCATGGGACACTGGGGGCTCTGCTGGGATGTTCTGCAGACAGACTGACTTCACAGAGGTGCAGACAATAAGGGCTAACTTGTTAATTCGGCGATTTCCAAATCTATTACCTAGATTGAGTGAGCGAAATCTGTGGCTCTAAATAGGTTCAAAATAAAAGCACTTACAATAAAAAGTATATATGCATACACTTGTGGTAAATATTCAAATGCTACTCTGTAATGCAGATAGCAAATGTGCATTAAACTATGTGTACAGCAGGTTAGAGTAGGAAAAGAGCTGAGTGCCAGTGGTTCATGCCTATAATCCTAGCTACTTGGGAGGCTGGTCCAGAGGATTGTGGTTTGAGGCCAGCCTGGAATAACCAATGAACCACCATCTTCAGGGCTGCATGTGTGGCTCAAGTGTTAGCAACATCAGAGAGAGCACAAGGTCCTGAGTGTAAACCCTGGTATGGCCAAAAATGGGGCGAGGGTAGTGTTATAAGGCTCAACCCATACCTGGTAGCCACTGTTCTGTTTATTCAGAGGCCAGTTGCCTTCTGATTTGGCTGACTGATATGGATGAGCCAATACCACTTTTCTGGGAGTGGATGGAGTAGGTGGAGTCTGGAAATGAAAACTGCAAAACCCCACAAGGACCAGCCAACGTAAGCAGCAAAAACTGCTTACCAGGATAACATGGCTGGTATTTATGGTGCTCATAACATATCAGGTGTGGCCCAGGCACTTTCCAGCATTTTCTTTGGACCATAGACCAGCTGAGGTAATAGCTACCACATGTCCTCTTGTTAATGCTTAAGTTGGGGGGAGTTACAGATGAACAGGGTCAGCCCCAAAGACCATGGGGTAACCAGACAAGGGTGAGGATGGGAGGATTTGAAGCCGGAAGTTGGATTTCCAGGCTCCAGATGACAGTGACACTGCTGGACAATCTCCATGGTGGCCTGAGGGTCAATCACAGGGCAGGAAGTAAACTAGGAAAACTTTGACCCCACTTTGTAAGTACTGGGCTCCTACTAACCACACAGGCAACCAAAGTAGGGTTTTTTTTTTTTTTTTTTTTTTTTTTGTGGTGCTGGTAATGGGGCCTCACACCCTCCTCCATTATTATTGGTTACAGACAGACATGCGTCATCTCTCCATCCTTCTATCACCCTAGGGCCTCGTCAATGTTAATGATGCCTCCTGACCCTTGTCAAGCCATGCTTGGCTCAGGTTTACGAGCATTTAAGTCAGGTGGAAAAGCTGCCACTGCCCAGGCCCCACCTCCAACCTCAGAGCTTGTAGATAGAGTGTCCAGTTTGGGGGGTGGGGCTTCCACTTGTGGACCCCCTCCTCCTCCTCCATTTACTTCAGTCATTGAAGGGCCGCTGGGACTCACAGAGTCATCAGAGTGACACCATGACCAGACTGCAGCAGGCTAACCGTGCGGGCCTTGAAACCAGGGCTGTGCTGTAAGACAGGGTGCAGATGGGAGCATCGAGGGCCAGGCGTCAGGTGGTGAGAAGTGCCACGTGGGGAGGGGGCACAGGCAGTGTCTTCAATAGTGGAAGGCCCAAATGTTTGCTGGCTACACCTCACCCCTTCCTGACGTTTCCTGGGCAGAACCAGATCTCAGCCAGATCTACAGCTGAAATCTCGTCCCAAGCCAGGAAGGCAGGGAGGGGTGCACATGCTTCCCAGGGCTGCCCCCCATGCAGACTGTTGGTACCTGAGAAGGCACAAGTCTACACTGGAGGCAGAGGGAGCCAGTGGCCAGACTGGCTGAGAATGGGTCTCCCTCAGGGCATTCTGGACCCCTGTATTTTATGGTTGGGAAGGAGTAAGGTTTTCCAACTGGCCCCCATGGGGACACCTAGAGAATAAATGGGATCCCTGGGGTGCACATGGACAGCTGGCACAAGCTGGGACTTGTGATCAGTCTACTCAGCACAACCTCTGGATGGGGTGCATTCTGGGAGGGAAGTAGGGCGCCTTCCCACAATGTCTTGTGCTTACAGACAGGATAAATCTCTGCATCCAGACTGGCTCCAGGGTGACAGGCAACAGGATTTCAGCCCCCCAGTGATGGCTCCCACAGACACACATATCAAGGAGAAGGGACAGGAACCCAAAGGCATCCCTCTCTCTGTCGCTGTATTCCAGTGTGGCCCCTGAGTCCAGCAGGCCTGTGGGGGGAGGGGAGGGTCCGCCTCTGCCACTTCCTTGCTGTGTGATGTCAGGGGAATCACCTAAACTCCTAAGCCCCAGCTTCCTCAGCTGAGCAGCAGAGCCCATTGCAAGTGGGGTGAGGTCCAATCGCATTCTACTGTAGTCAATACCACAACAATCTGAGCGTCTGCTATGGTTCATCCATTATTGTCCCTGTTACCAGGGGCAGCTCTCAGTGCCCTTCAGTCTCCCGTCTTTCCTGATGGAAGAATTGCCCTCTGCCCTCCTACAACTCTGAAAGAAATTTCCCAGGAATGCAGCCACAAGTCACAGCAGGAAACCCTGAGCCCATATTGGTATTCAAACAGAAGCTTAGCTGAGTCCTGCTACTCCAAGGCCTGCTTCTTGTCTGCTACCATTTAAATAGCAGCCTCCATTTAAATACCCCAGCGCCAAGACTAGCCACCACTTGCCAATTACACTGATCTCCCACAATGCCTTGAGCTTACTTACAGACAGGATCAGTCCTTGTATCCAGACTGGCCCCAGGCTCTGCTGTACCTGTGACCTGGGTTCAGGCCACCTCCACAACACTCCGACACTTGCTGCCTCCAGCAGATGAGCCATAACTTTCCCCAACACAATCATTTCCATACTCATCACCAGTGTCTGGAACAGGAAGGGCCTTGCAGCAGGTCTGACACCATGTAGACAGCACAGAGTGGTGGCCAGGTGTAGACCATGGACCTAGATGGTGCATAGACTAGATCTGAAACTTGCCTGACTACCTTTGGCTGTGTGTCCTCAGGCTAATTAATTGATATCTTTGTGTCAGTTTTCTCATGTGTAAAAGTGGAGTTATAACAGGATCTACTTCATAGGGCATTTGTGAGGATTAGCACTGTCCCTGTTGACTTCTCCCCACAAAGCTTATCCTCCTATTATAATGATTGTGACTAATTGTTATGGATCTATATTTCCTGCCAGGAAAACTGATGAAACCCAAGCTGGAAGGATGGGGAGTGTTTTCCAGGTCAGAACAGAATGATACAGGCAGCTTCGGTTTCCTCATCTGTGAAGTCAGGTCATCCTTGCAACTACCCTACAGGATGGATCTGAACCTGACCTGCAAGCAGGGCTTAAATGGCCACTCTCCAAGCTGTAACGTTAGAAAGCAACAAGGCCAGGACTTGAAGCCAGGTTTGGCTGGGTCTGGAGCCCATGCGCCGAACACCCTGCCTTATCTCTTTTTGAGCACCACGGTCTGTCTCAGCATGTGCAGAATTTTTCTTGCCTCCCTCTTGGAATCCTGGAGGACAATTTTCTCAATTTTTTTTTTCATAGTTCCTGCCCAACCCAGCACCAGCAAGGATTTCTTCTATTCAGAAGTTTTCCAGGCTGGGGCAAAGAGGCAGCACCCTGCTGGATGCAGTCTCTCCTTAGCAGCACACCACCCATCCACCAGGACAATCCCATCTTCTAGGTAGGGCAGAGGGCAGGACTTCAACTATGATATCAAGCCAGCCTCCAGGTCTCTTGTCCCCTAAGGGAGATGGCTTGGAAGCAGCCTGCCTGCCAGCCCACATGCCACTCTTCTTTGAGAAATACCCATAATGCTGGTTCATTCCAGACAGTTTGTTGCCCCGCCCTCCATCACTGATTGGATCAGGATAGACACTTGACTCACACAGGCCAATCAGAGGTCTTCCCTGTTGAATGTACAGAGTCAGTCAGAAAGGAGAGGGCAGGGAAGGGAATCTGAGTCACCTGCTGCTCCTGACCCCACCCAGTACTTCAAGCACTCCTACCCACCTGCTTATAGGAATGCCTCCTTCCTCAATTCTTATGCTCCCTGGCACCATGATGCTGGCTTAATTGTCTCGGTTTTGGCACAAATATCGTTCATAATATGCAAATGACCTGAGTTTGTGATTCACATAGAAGCCTATTAGAAATCTCATCATTGAGAGTGTTCTGTATTAGCTCTGCTGTTCTGTTCCATTCATTACAGGCCAATGGTGTTAACTACAGTTAACTACAGAGTACAGATTGTCTGCACTCTGGAGACTCAGGCATTCGTTACCTCCTGGCCAGGGGACACGGGGCCCCTCCCAAGGCTACAGGACTCTCTGACCCAGTGCAGGAGACTCCCAGATGCAAACAACCCAATCCAGAGTCTATAACTCCAGTGAGCTCCTTTAGCAGACTCTCCCCACACATCAAATCAACCCAAGGCTGGGTATCAGACAACGAAGAGCAGCCTCTGTGACCCAAAGTCTTCTGGGCTTGCCCCAATTAGTTGATGGTAAAATTCCCATCCTCCCTCGCCTTTCCAGGAATCCAGCCAAAATACAAACCTTATGCACAATGTGACCCCAAACCTGTAACACCAGAGGGCACATAAACAAAAAGACTAAAGTATGAGCAAAACTTATCTCTGAGTAAAACTGAGTGTGTGTGTATGTGTGCAAATGTACGCACGCATAAGTGTGTGTGTTTGGGAGTAAGGGAGAGGTAGATGTATGTGTTTGTGCCAGTACTGGGGCTTGAACTCAGAGCCTTGCACTCTCACTTGGACATTTTTGCTCA
Organism: Perognathus longimembris pacificus; assembly: GCF_023159225.1. NCBI lineage: Eukaryota > Metazoa > Chordata > Mammalia > Rodentia > Heteromyidae > Perognathus > Perognathus longimembris. The sequence goes on along the minus strand of NC_063167.1, from coordinate 14,828,735 downwards.
AGACTAACATCCTACCACTGGAGCCATATCTATACTTCTGGCTCTTTGCTGGTTAATTGAAAATAAGTCTCATGAACTTTCCTTGCTCAGGCTGACTTCTAACCACGATCCTCAGATCTCAGTCTTCTGAGCAGTTAGGATTATAGGTGTGAGCTGCCCATAACACAGAAGGTGATTAAAAAAAAAAATCAAAGCTTCTTAGTGGGAATTCATTCCTTAAAAAAAAAAATCCTGCTCTTTTCTCTATTTCCCTACTTTCTTTTTTCTTTTGTTTGCCAGTCCTGGGCCTTGGACTCAGGGCCTGAGCACTGTCCCTGGCTTCTTTTTGCTCAAGGCTAGCACTCTGCCACTTGAGCCACAGCGCCACTTCTGGCTTTTTCTATATATGTGGTGCTGAGGAATCGAACCCAGGGCTTCATGTATACGAGGCGAGCACTTTGCCACTAGGCCACATTCCCAGCCCCTTTCTTCTTGTGTTCTAAGCAGCATCCCTCCACTGCCCTGCTGTAACGTAGATGCTGCCTGTTTCTGCCACGGATCTTCCTGCCAGCCAGTTCTGCACTGGGCTGTTTGCTTACTAGGAAAATACAAAATTCCCAGCTCAAAGGAGAGCACTTGCCTTGTAGGAGAAGGAGCCCTCGCCCAGGCTCAGGCTCCCGGAAGTGGCCCCACTGGTGGGTGGGAGCTGCTGCAGCCGCAGGATGGCACTTTGCGCTCCATCCATGGCGCCTAGTGAGGCATGCTGTGTACCCGAGCTGGAGCTGGAGCTGCTGCTAAACCGGGCTTGTGCGGGCAGCCATGTCTGCCGGTGTTCACCTTCTTCCAGCAGGGCCAAAGGGAACTTGACACTTCTGGCTGCAGTTATAGCTTCCTCCTCAGCTTCCCTGGTTCTTCCTGTACTCTAAGGGCAGAGAGAATGATTAAAAATGCATGCGCTAGCTTGGATACCTAAGAGAACCTTCAGGACAAGAAGGGCCATACATAACACTGCATCATCCCTTTAGCCCCTCAACAAGGAGATCACAGTGTATGGCAAAGCTTCCTCCCAGGCTCCTCAGACTTCTCCTTTCTGTCCTCACCCCTGCCTTCCTCCCCTAAATTCACCTTCTGCCACAGGCTTGTGAGGACAAGAACTTGAATACTGCCTAAGTACACTTCTCATTAAAAACAGAACAAAAGACAATATGACCATCAAAAGTCAGCCATAGCTGATCCTTCCCACCTTAATCTCAGGAAGATTGAGAGTCTGAGGTCAGTTGGGGTTATGTAGTGAGACCCTCTCTAAAACCCTCACACAAAGAAAAGTGATCTCCATGGTAGATGGAAGAAACAGTGTTGCTACCCAGATTAGCTGAGTGGCCATCAGATCGTTTTGTCCTCTGAGACTCATCTGTCTCATCCGCAAACTGGGGGCAATAATGTGGCCTTAGAAACCAGCAACCATTATCCCTGTTCATGTCATTGAACCATATTGTCAGTGTTTCTCACACTTTTCTCCCATGTACAGAATAAAATGTGTCCTTTGTATTCATAGCCAAAACCCTGCCACAGTGCCAGGACTTAACTCTGGGCCTCGAGGTTTGCTCAGCAGGTGCTCTCTACCTCTTGAGCTACACTTCCAGGCCAGCTTTTTGCTAGGTAAATGCATGTGGAATCTCTTGGACTTTTCTGAACCAGATCCCCCAGTCTCTTGAACAGCTAGCATTATAGGTATGAGCCACTGACACTAAGCTCTGAAGTCTTCTTATACTTGGAAAAAATAAACACCAACCCCCACCACTAAGGACAAAAACAAAATAAATTTAAAAATCAATGCAAAACTCCAACAAAAACTCATAATGACTCTGGATTCTATCAAATAATATATTTTAATAAAAATGTTTTAAACTCTGTGTGTGTGTGTGTGTGTGTGTGTGTGTGTGTGTGTGTGTGTGTGCCAGTACTGTGGCTTGAACTCAATGCTTGGTATTTCTCCTCAAGACTAGTGCCATACCTCTTGGGCCAAGTCCTGCTTTTTTCTGGTTAAATGGAGATAAGAGAATCATGGACTTTTCTGCCCAGGCTAGCTTTGAACCTTGACCCTCAGATCCCAACCTCCTGAGCAGCTAGGATTACAGGCCTGAGCCACTGACATTCGGCTTTACATTATTTCTCATCTGCCATGTGTAACTTTTGGGCCAGGTCATTTCACTTTATAGCCAGCTTCCTTAGATGTAAAATATGAATAACAATGTTTCCTCTCCTACAGGGCGATATGAATATAATAACAGTGTTTCTTTCCCTCTAGGGCAATGTGAATATTTGATGAAATAAAGTCATATAAAATGCATGCACAGCAAATGGCCAAAGGATGCCAGCTGATATTAGTATCACCTTTTTCCTCTCTAGTTTAATCATGTAATTTATTCATGTATTCTCTCATGGATCCACAAGATAGATATTGAGGGCTCATAGACATGGATTAAAAGTCTGCCATACCCCAAGCATCAGAGAGCTTATCATCTTGTTCTAGGTCCAGGATTCTGATTTTTATGTTTAAGAAATAGGGCAAATATACTCAGGACCCAGGAGGGATCAGATGCAAGCTTAGTACAGGAGTTGGCACAAAGACCATTTGACCCAGGTGTCCATTTGCTAAAGGGCCACAGAGTGAAATTCTAGTTGAAATAGTAGTAAGGCATGACTTACCAGGTGACTGTAACTCCCATCCTATCCCATCTCTACTTGTAAAACTCATATGAATATAGGTTTCCAAAATTATGAGGAAAGCATAATTATTCTTACTAGATTTTTATGTGCAAATGAAAAGCGTTGAGTCCCCGATCTTGGCATTTTTAATTCATTGAGAGTCTTAGAAAAGGAAGAGAGTGGCTCAGGGCTCTCTCTACCTCTGGGAGGCCTCCAACTTAGAATTGAAGCTGCCCTGGACAGCAAATTCCAGGATGGTGTTTGCCAAATCCCCTGTTTCGTTCTTCTCTCAAGAGGTCTAGTCACAGCCTGACAAAGTGATTCAAACACCCACACTAAATACAGGCCTGTTAGGCTGGGTGTGGTGGCTGAAGCCTGTAATCCTAGTTATCTGGGTGGTAGAGATTAGATTATGGTTTTGAGGCCAACCCAAAGAAGAAAGAAGTTGACAAAACTCCATCTTGATGGCTGGTGGCATGCCTGTCACCCTTGGTATGGGGGAAGTGCAATGGAGTGGCATGTGCTGCTCATTCCCAGAGACAAGGGGGAAGCACAAGGAGGCTGGCCCTTGCATGAAGCAAAGTCCTGCCTTGAAAATAATCAATGCATGATTGGTGAAGTGGCTTAAGTGGATGATCACCTGGCTAGAAAGACCCTGAGTTCAAACCCCAGTATCACAACACAACCAAACCAAACCAAAACAGAGCTAGAGGCTTAGCTCAGGGATAGAGCACTTGCCTAGCAAGCCTGAGGCCCAAGTTCAATTCCTAATGCTGCCAAAAAAAATATACATACATACAGGCTTACTAAGCACTCAGTGAGCCACAGTCCCCAAGAATGTCTTACTCTGTCAAGAATGTCTTACTCAGTCCTAATCAAGCAACCATAACTCTGCAGTGACAACAAACATCTGCTAGCCTCACTCACCGGATGTCAGAGAAAGCAAACAGGCCTTGGGGACCTGCTTAGGGGGTGGCAGGAATCCAGGCTTTCTAACCTGTAGGCCAGCTGACTTTCCAGTGCTGCTTCTGTTTGCCTGGGTTTTAAGCAACAGCTGGTTTCCTTTTGGGCCTCAGAGCCCCCAGGCCTCCTGCAGGTGGCATTTTCTGGACTAGAGAAGAGTTTGGCTTTGGTGGAATCTTGGTCAAGTTGTCCCCTTTACAAGGCACACACTGCACACAGTCTGCCTGCTGACTCTCTTTTCTTGACTTCAAGGGGTTTTTTATTGTATCTTATATTTTTGTTTATTTTATTTTATGTTATTTAGTTTATTTTAGCCTCACACTCTTGCTTGGCTCTTTTCTTCAACGTTGGGGCTCTACCATTTGAGCCACCCCATCACTTGCAGCCTTTCGCTGGTTAGTTGGAGATAAAAAAAAAAAAAAAACTGGTGGGTTTCCTGCCTAGGCTGGTTTTGACCTAACTTAGATCTCAGCACCTGAGTAGCTAGGCTTACAGTGCCTGGTTAGGACACCTTTCCAGGAGCAATGGATGCGCCCAAAAGGCACATCCCACTGTTGGCTGACAGTTACAGCTCTTGGTCACGGAGAAAGAAGAGAACCACAGGCGCGTGCTTCTACTCTCTGCTCAGTGAGTTATTCCACCCGTTCCCACGCAGCAGGTTTTGCAGAGCGAGGACTGTGGGCCGGGGGGTGGGGAAGGTCGGGTGTGTTCGCGTTTAGAATGTGGCTCTGGCCGCATCTGAATACCAGACGCCCCTCTCAGCATCCGCCGGCTCCTCTCGGGCTTGCCTCCCCCGGATCCCCGGCCACGGGACGGCGGCCCACACGGACGAGCCTGCCCTCCGCTCCCAGCGCCTGCCGGCGCCACGGCGGCTCTCCCCGCGACGCCCGAAGCCGGCCAGCAGAGCAATCACGTTGGCATCGACTGCGCTTCACTTCCGGATCGGGCGCAAGCCCAGCATCACCTTTCCTCAAGCAAGCCCAGGTTGCCCCTCCGGTCGCGCTCGATGCAAAAGTGCAAGGCAAAACAAGCAAACCAAACCAACCCGAGGCGCCGGGACTCACACCGACCCGGCAGGCAGCCTCAAGGTGGGGGGCACTGACGCCCGGGGACACCGGGTGGTTGCAAGCGCACTGGTTTTCCTGACACTCGGGGACTGGCTCGAGGTCGCCCCTCTCCCCCAGCCTTTGCCAGGACTCACCGGCGGCGCTTCCTCTAGGGTCCGCCGGTCAGCGGTGACTTGGAGTCTCCGCGCAATCAACCCGGAGGAACGACCTCCGAGAACCCAACCCAACTCCGGGCGGCCGGGATGCTGCAGTGTTTTGCTTTCAGAGGTCGCGATATGATTTGTCCAGATGTCTGCCAGTCAGAGGCTGACGGAGAGTCCGCGCAGGCGAGTGGCTAATCCTAAGGGGTGGGCGGGACATCCTTCGAGGACTTGGCTGCGCCGTTAAGCTTGCTTGGAGCGTAGGGGCGAGACCCGGGCACCGGCCTGGCGCTCACCCCGAGGGTCCCCTCTAGCGGCCGCGGGAAAAACGCTGGGAATAATCTTCCCTTGGCCTCAGCCGCGGAGAACCCGGGTGATTGCTCACCCCACCTACCTGACAGGTGGGCTCCACGGGAGCAGCCTGCGGGCGGCCTCCCTTCTCATTCCGCCACCTCCCTGGCTCTGCTTTTGGCCGCTCCCGCGCCCCACGTTCCCGCCAAGTGTTCAAATCCTAAACGTTGCTGGGTGCCAGTGGCTCAGTCCTGTAATCCTAGCTACTCAGGAGGTTGAGATCTGAGGATCCAGTTCTCTGAAGCCAGCCTGGGCATCAAAGCCCACGAGACGCACATCCCCAATTAACCAGCAGAAAGCTGGAGGTGGGGCTGTGGCTCAAGTGGCAGAGCACCAGCCATGAGTGAAAAAGTTCAGGGATAGCGCCCAACTCATGAGTTCAAGCCCTGGGACCAATACCTCCCCCCCCCCCATCCCAAGACCCACCCCCCCCACCGAGGCTGGCTGGGACAGCTCAGCCTTGTGTAAGGACGGCTTCTAGAGTACTCCATGTCTGCGGGTGTAGAACTGCATTCTCATTTCTCTGTTCTTTTTGCTACCTTACACAGGGTTTATACATGGATGCTAATTCTCGTAGGTTTATTCATTCCTTGTAGTAGCGTGTGTGTGTGTGTGTGTGTGTGTGTGTGTGTGTGCTGTCCCTGGGGTTTTTTGTTTAAGGCTGGTGCTCTACCACTGGATCCACAGCTCCACGTCTGCCTTTCTGTTGGTGACTTGAAGAGAGTCTCCCAGACACTCCTGGCTTTGGACCTTTGTGCTCAGATCTCAGCCTCTGGAGTAGCTAGGATTACAGGAGAGAGACACTGGCGCCCAGCGAAGCAAGATTTTTTTTTTTTTTTTGGCCAGTCCTGGGCCTTGGACTCAGGGCCTGAGCACTGTCCCTGGCTTCTTTTTTGCTCAAGGCTAGCACTCTGCCACTTGAGCCACAGCGCCACTTCTGGCCGTTTTCTGTATATGTGGTGGTGCTGGGGAATCGAACCTAGGGCCTCGTGTATCCGAGGCAGGCACTCTTGCCACTAGGCTATATCCCCAGCCCCAAGATTTTTTTTAAATTACTTTTGAGTAAGTTAAGTTCTAAGGCTTTTGGCCTTCCCCAAATGGTAAAGAAATCAACTCGATCAAATCCACAGGTCCCGGCGTAAAGGGCGTGAACCCGAAGAAGCGCTGGCCGCTTTCCTGCGGAATTTTGAAACGCCTCTAACGATTGGCCAATAGCTTTTCTAGCCAAAGTAACAGTGGACTCCATTGGCTACCGGCGTCCAATGTTAGGCCGCGGTTGCCATAGCGACGGGGCGGCGCTTCGGTTGGAGGCCGAGTCCCTGAGGTGGCGGTGAGAGTGGGAGGCCCGGGCGCAGCCCCTGGGATGCCAGCTGGGATCTCTGGTCGCCGGGTGCGTGCGGAATCCCCGAGCCCTGCTGGGTGGTGGCCCTTCCTGGGATGTGCCGCCGTGTCTCCCATCTGAAAGGTGGTGATAACGGGGCGCCTCCTCTGCGGAGGCCTCCCCTGTCAGTGGCCCGGGGAACCTGAACCCCCCAGGCCTCAACTTTATAAAATAGCAAGACAGAGGGACATTGTGTAAAATATATACATTGATTAAAGGAAAGAAGCAGCTACTTTTTGTCCAAAAATTAGCATTAGATACCCACATGTAAGAGTTTTGATGTAGTTCAGTGGAAATACGTTATTCTTAAAAAAAAAATAGTGCTAGAAGAATTGAGTATCCAAAGGTAATAGAATGAACTTGAAGGGTTGTAATTTAGCTCAGTGGAAGAGCACTTTTCTGGCAAGTGCAAGGCCCTGGGTTAGGTCCTCAGCTTGGGGGGTGGGGGGAAGGGAGCTATAAAGACAATGAACTTGACCCTTACCCCATTACCATATGTAATATTTAATTCCAAACAGATTCTTGGCCTAAATGTAAGAGCTTAAAACTATAAAATTCTCAAAGAAAACACAACCTATTTGTGATCTTAGGACAATGTGTATATGTGTGTTTAAAATGGAGGACTGTGAACACACACACATATAAAGGCATGTAAGCAGAATGTATTAAGAACTTTTACAACTCAAAAATAATCCAATTGTTTAAAAAGTTCAGATTTGGAAGTGGAGGTATAGCTCAAGTGTTAGAACACCGGCCTTGAGTGAAAAAAAAGCCAAGTGACAGGGCTGGGAATGTGGTTAGCGGTAGAGTGCTTGCTTGCCCTAGCATGCATGAAGCCCTGCGTTGGATTCCTCAGCACCACATACACAGAAAAAGCCAGAAGTGGCGCTGTGGCTCAAGTGGCAGAGTGCTAGCCTTGAGCAAAAAGAAGCCAGGGACAGTGCTCAGACCCTGAGTCCAAGCTCCAGGACTGGCAAAAAAAAAAAAAAAAAAAGCCAAGTGAGAGCATGAGGCCCTGAGTTCAAAGCTTCAGTACCAGCACATATTCAAATTTTAAAATAAATATTTTACGAAAGATCATACATAAACCTATGAAGGCGTGTAAATTAAAGTGGTACGAGGTATCAGTATACAGCCATTAGAATGCTTCAGTGAAGGTTTTGGAACCTGGCTGCAAGCCACAGATGACAGGTGTGTGGATGGCAGCCAGGCAGCCATGGTGTCCGGACGCCCCCTGGTGGCTGCCAGATGCCAGGCTGGGAGGGAAAAGTGCTAAAGGACACTGGGACTTCTGAGTGGTGGAGACATTCACCATGTTAATTGTGGTGGCATTGCAATCATTTGCCAAAACCTTAACAACTGTCTATTTCATACCAGTGGATTTTATTGGACCTAAATTCTTGTGTGTATGTGCTGACACTGGGACTTGAACTCAGGGCCTGGCTGCTGTCCCAGAGCTCCCCTCCCCCCCCCCCCCCCACACCTTCAAGACTGGTACTCTACTGTTTAAGCCACACCTCCACTTCTGGCTTTTTTTTTTCTTTTTCTTTTGCCAGTTCTGAGGCTTGGGCTCAGGGCCTGAGCACTGTCCCTGGCTTCTTTTTGCTCAAGGCTAGCACTCTACCACTTGAGCCACAGCACCACGTCGGCTTTTTCTGTGTATGTGGTGCTAAGGAATCGAACCCAGGGCTTCATGCATGCAGGGCAAGCACTCTACCACTAGGCCACATTCCCAGCCCCCACTTTGCATCTATCACCACAAAACTGAATCTATAATGTAGAATTAAACTTGGAAGTGTCAGACCCACTGCCTGCCCCAGTCACGCTGAAGTGACTATGCCGCAGTGCTGTGCGCTTGGTCCCTGGGTGTGGGCATGGGTGTGGGCGTGGGTGTGTCTCAACCTCAACCCCCAAGATTGCTCAACCCCACCTGCAGAGGCTGCCACCTCAGTGTGACATAGTGCTGGGCCTCTCTGTGCTTTGCTGTTTCAGGTGCTGAGCAGGACATTTAGCAGAGGTTTTGTGGAAACCAAAGGGTCATGTGACACCATGTCACTTGGCTAACATGGACACCACCCCCGAACAGAAAGAGGATCACCCTGTCAAGCACGCTAAGCATTCCTTACAGAAAGGTTTGTACTCAGCTCACATGTATGCATGTTGCATGTAATCACATGTGGAAGGAGGGCGCCCCTGGCCTACATTCAGGAGTCCATGGGGATGGAGTAAATCGGGGGAGGGAGATTGCCTGAGGCCTGCCCCCCCCCACCCCCGGCAGGGAGGTTGAGGGGTGAATGGGAGCATCTCTTCGACACATTTCTGTGAATCTGGCAAGAATAACAGGTGTGTGTGTGTGTGTGTGTGCGCACTCACGTGTGTGTACATGCAGGTACTGGGCTTGAACTCCGGGTCTGGGTACTGTTCCTTGGCTTTTTCCCTCAAGGCTGGCACTTTGCCACGCGAGTGGGGACTTCTCCTGCCCACCCCTCTCCATCTTCATGATGCTTGACTGACAGCTGAGGAAAGGGGATCCTGGCTCCGCCCTCTGCCTGCTCCTCCAGCCTGTCCTCCTGTTCCTAGGACTGAGGGGCCTTCCGCTGGACTGCAGGGGCGTGAGGGACAAACCCCAGAACTCATTAAGAGCAAAAGAAAAAGAAATGGGAGCATTTTTGTTAATTGAGTTTCATGTTTATCACCTGTCCAAATGCAAGTTTCTCTTCTGTTTAAGGTTTTACTGCTGCGTATCCAACACATTCTTCCATTCCTACTAAAGTCCAATTTTCAGCACTTCCTGAAACAGAGAAGAAAGGATTTAATATTCAAGCAAAGAGATTTTATCACAAAAAGGTAAGGTCATTGTTCATTGTTCTTTTTGTCTGGATTTCAGCCTTGCGAGGCAAAGCTGTTGTGTCTCTCTGTGAACAGTAGGGGGCAGTGTCCTCCAGAGATCCATGACAACCTCCACAGAGCTGCCCGCCAGAGCTGGGGTAGAACACAGGCCCTGCATTTGCTAGCTAGGTACTTGACAAATACTTCAGCCAAGGAGATGTGGGTGTAAAAAACGGAAATACTCTGTGTGTGTGTTTATATATTGAGATGGATTCTCTATGTGGCCCAGGCTGCCCTCACATTCAAATTCTTCCTGCCTCAGTCTCCTAACTGCAGAGATTACAAACATATACTCACATACCACAAGGTAAAAAAAAAAAAAAGTCTGTCTGTATCTATAACAATATAGTATGTATAATATATAATATACTTTAAATATAAAAATATATAAGATAATCAAAATGTAAAATCTCCCAATTCTATATGTATTAAGTAGAAGGTAATTCTTGCAGCACAAGATTGAATTAACCTGATTTCTTCAAATAATACAAAGGAAAGAGAGCTAATAAATTTATGAGGCCCACCCTCTAACTTTTGGAAAGACTTCCTTGAGCAATGCCTTAGTGCTCTTGTTTGTATTCTCTCCACCCACCCCTCCTTCCTCAGATCTCGGAGCTGCCCATGTTCCCTTCTGATCCACAAAGGCCCTTGCCAGGTCTTAATGGAATTTGCAATCTCTGGGGTCTGACCTCCTCTCTCGCCAGCAGGGGGCAGAAGCAACCTGCTGGCGTCTTTAGAGTCTAAAATTTTCATCCTTGGTTTAAGTAAGTCCTGGAGAGCAGCCCTCCTTTGGAGCTGTGACTGTCTCAGTTCCCTTTTACTGCATTTGACAAAGGGCTGTCACCCTTCCACCTTGGGCAGCGGCAGAGGCTTCTGAGCAGAGCTGAGGTGTGATGATGGAGGCTTTGGCAGCTCCCCTCCACCCCCTGGACCTGCTGCCTACCTGGGGGCAGGAATGCACAATGGAGGATGCCTCTTCCCATTTCCTCCCTGCGTTTTTCATGTCTTTATCAATTTAATGCTAAGCTGCTTTCTGCCTTCAGAGTCTCCACAGCCCAGCTTCCAATCAAAAGAAGAGCATTTGCAGTTGCCACTTACTGATTGATTCCCCCCCCACCCCAACACTCGGTGCCAAACCTTTGTAGATTGAACTATGCAAAGAGGAAGAATTCATTGTCCAAATGCATCAGAAGAGGAAATGGAGGCTTAGGGACACTTTTAAGTGGCCCACCCACTGTCACCTAACAGCAGGCTTTGCCACAGAAGAGGCTCTAAATAAATCACTGCTGAATCAACATGCCAAGAATCAGACCTCAACCCAGGCTTAGCTCTCTGTAAATCTTGTACTCTCCTCACACCGTGCCACACCTGCCTTTGTGACCCACAAAGCCACACCAGCCCAGGCAAAGCAGACCCAGTTCCATTCTGGAGACTCAGGTCCAGAAACTGAAAGTTGGCATTTGAGATACTAACATTTTCCCCTCCCCAAAGGAGCCCGGGTGGCAGCCAGCCGTATCTACAGGCACCATCAAAGAAAGAGAGAGAAATTGTTTAGAAGTTTGATTCCAATTTTTTTTAATGTGCTTACATTCCTTTGAGAATGAGAAAAGCCTTCATCTAAATATTTAAAAGGATTCTGTTGATTTTTTTTTTTTCAGTCCTGGGGCCCAGACTCAGGGCCTGAGCACTGTTCCTGGCTTCTTTTGGTTCAAAGCTAGCACTCTACCTCTTGAGCCATAGAGCCACTTCTGGCTTTTTCTGTGTATGTGGTGCTGAGGAATCGAACCCAGGGCTTCGTGCATGCTAGGCAAGCACTCTACTGCTAAGCCACATTACCAGCCCCTGAATTTTTTTTTTCAGGAGTGGAATTTCATGGAAGGGATGTTGGGACTCACAGAGTGTCCTATTCTGTCTCTGAGAATCTGTGTTCGGGTTTCCTCATCGGAAACCTCAGATTTACATGGTATCACTTCCAAGGTCCCCGCAAGCCAGAAAGGCAGGGAAACGAGGCCTTTTTCCATGCTCATTATTCTCATTTTTCCTGAAGGAGATGAGCTGTGAGAAGTTAGAGCCATCACCTGGTGATTTCATAAGATAACACAAATCAGCAACAGCCTCTGGACCTCCAGGCCTTTGCCGCCCTTCTGGAAGCCTAGGCCTCACAAGCCCTTGGCCCTGTCGCAGTGATCCACATGGCCAATGCCAGGCAGGCTCACCTGTGCCGCTGGACACCTTCCCACGGCCCAGTGGTTGGACTGGCAACTTGGGCTGCTAGAAGGAAAAATATTTCCCTAAAGGTATATATAAACTATATACAATTATTATATAGAATGCATATAATGACATATGCATTCTATATAAGAATTAGATAGTTATTTACCAGTCTGTGGGTTACTTTGCCTTCATGATGAGGGACAGGGCACAACCCCCTAGGCTGCTGGACATTGTCTCTCCACCTCCCAGTTTCTGTCCCCATGTCACCCTGAGTTGTGGTCACTTGTCTCCCAAGCTGTGTATGGCCCTAAGGACCACGGTGTGTGGTGCCTTTGCATCTTTTTCCTCTTCAAAATGGCAGCGTCAGCCTAGCCAGGCCTTTGCTAGACAATGAGAAGATCCTAAGTGTATTTCTTCCAACTCTGGTGGAGTAATCTATCCTCCAAAGTCCAGCACATCGGAGTGACCATGAGCTATAGCTCCTTGTGTGTCCCTCACAATTGTTTATTTTATTTTTTTATTATCTTTTTGCCAGTCCTGGGGCTTGAACTCAGGGACAGGGCACTGTCACTGAGCTTCTTTTGCTCAAGGCTAGCACTCTACCACTTGGGCCACAGCGCCACTTCTGGCCTTTTCTGTTTATGTGGTGCTGAGGAATCAGACCCAGGGCTTCATGCACGCTTGACAAAGCACTCTACCGCTAAGCCACATTCCTAGTCCTTCTCCCACAGTTTTGATACAGCTCCGTCATCCCCTTCCTGAGCAGCTGAGAGGCTGTGCCCCGTGTCCCCCCCCCCCAGCAGGGGTGCTGGCACACCACGGTGGCCCATGGCTGCCTATGGAGCTGAATGTTCACCCATGTCCCACTTAGAGAGCTCCTGGGGCTGCTGAGAAGCTGAAGCCACATGAAAGAAAGAGGGGGACCCTGAGAACTCGTCTCACTGCTGCTCTCCCAGGAGGGCAGGCCTGCTTTGCATTCACGGTGCTGCTCTGTCTGCTGAGCTGATTGTATTTTTGACTTCAAAAGGCCAACAGTGGGGAAAGACCTGGTCCCCATTTGCCTCTGCCATCGCCACAGTCTCCTTACTTCCCTCTCCTCCTCTCTCCCTGGAAGTGCGGTCTCCCTCTCCCTCCGTCTCTGCTTCCTGTTCCTGGCTCTGTCTCAGATGGTTGAACCCAAGGGGCTCTTGCCTCGCCTCATGGTGAATGATAGGGATAATGAGCCCCGGGGGGCACTGCTGCCCCTCTTGCCTTGTGGCCGGGGCTCCCATCACTTTGGGGACCATGGTTACCCTGAAGCAAAGCTACGTAGGGCTGAAGAAGTCACTGGGGTGGGTGGGTGCCTGCTCTTGACACCCTAAGACTAAAGCAAGAGGAAGAACCTGCTCATAGGAAAAATGTTTCAGTGAACCAGTGATTTGATACACATGAAAAGACTGGCAACATCTCGGAATCAGGGAAAAAATGAGTATGTCTGAAGCTGAGCCTGGCTCCAGGCTGTGCTGTGTGAAGTCTCCCCTAGCCTCTGGGTGGGATCTGGGGTGAAGTGGTCAAGCTCCTCTCCCCTTTCTGTGCCATCACTGGGGCTTGAACTCAGGGCCTCGGTGCTATCCTTTAGCTTTTTCACTCAAGGCTGGTGCTCTACCGTTTGAACCACAGCCCCCACTCTAGCTTTTTGGGTGGGTCATTGAAGACAGGGGTTTGACAGACTTTCCTGTCTGGGCTGGTTTGAAATCTCAGTCCTTGGATCTCAGCTTCCTGAGTAGCTAGGATTACAGGTGTGAGCCACTGCCGCCTGGCCTGTCAAGGCCTTCCCCTCTTCCTTCTTACAACTTCCAGCCTGTCACAAGGAGGGGTGACTATGGGTCATTGTTCCACCCAGGACGCGAATCCTTCTGATAAGCTCTCAGAGTGCAATTGATCCAAATGGCACCAGGTGGCCTACGCCTGGGGGGGAGGCTCATTCTGAAGATCTTCACCTATGTGGCGAGGTCGTGAGTGTTCCTGGCTCCATGGAGGCTGTTGCACGCAATGTAGTCTGTATGAGAAGGAAGGAAGACAGTGGCCACCAGGCTTTATATACAGCTATTCATTTCATGGAGGCTACGAGGCGGCCTGCCCAGCTGGGAGCCCATAGGAGCTGGCCACGAGCTCTAACCAACACAAATTCCCCACCTCCATTTGGATCTCAGCCAAGAATCACCAGTCCCAACCTGGGTCCTTGATCTCTGGGATGTGCTTTGAGAGGCCTAAACTCAACTAGTCACGTGACACAGGTCACATGAGCTGTTATCCCACAAGTGAAAGGTCTAGATCTCTACTGCCCGCTCCAAGAGACATCCCCATGCTGCCCCAAGCTGCAGGAGCAGGTTCGAATCCTCTGCAGTGGGATTCAGCTACTGGATTCAGTTCCATCAACTCCTGCATGCAACCACTCCCTCACAGATTCCCGCTTGGGCATTTCATGAAGGTGACCCAGTTCTGGCTCCTGGTTGTAGCTTTGGCCAGTAGCCGCAGTGTGAATCCTCCTCTCCTAGCCAACATCAGGTGACCACTCCCAAAACTTACTTTGAACAGCTCCTTCCCCGGCTGCCTGCTGAGCCTGAAGGAACCCTCTTTGGGCACCCATGAAGAGCCAACAGGTAGCATGTCCTTCCTGCAGTCTTTAGAGTGACGGTCCTTCGACTGTTTGCTTTGGACTCTGGTCATTTCGAAGCATGGCAGTTAAAATATGGTGGGGGCCCAGGAAGGTTGTCAGATTGAGCAAATAAAAAGAAAAAAACCATGATGTTCATTTGAATTAGAATTCCAGATAAACTATTTTAGCCTAAGTATGTCCCAAATATATCACAGGATATACTTATACTAAACCAAGTGTTGATAGTCTACTGTAACTAGGCAAGGTCCTGGGCATTATCTTAGACATCCAGGTGTTCATAAATTCCCGTGAAACAATGGCAGGGTTGAGGGTGTGATAACAGATCCAAGGGTAGAGATGCGGGTCTTCTCTGTCCAAGGTTTACACCTAGAAGAGGTGTACCTTTCCTGCTACAGTCATCCCTAATCTCAGGGACTGTGGAAGCTCAGTGCTGTTCCATGGACCCACACTTTGGATTTACAGGCAAGGCAACTGAGGCCCAAACAGACAACTTGCTCAAGATCACATAGCTAGTAGCAGCACCGAGACCAGAATTCCTGATTCATAACCCAGTGGGATATTTTTTTTCTCTCATCCTATATGATCTCATCTGTTAGTTTGGTTCTGTGGTTAGGAATAGGCCCTGGGGCCAGGTGTGGTGGTACACGCCTGTAATTCCAGCCAGGTGGGAGGATGAGGACTCTGAGACCAGCCTGGGCAAAAAGTTCAAGAGCTTATCTGAGAGAGAAACAACTTCAATCCCCAATACGACTTCCAATGAGTGGATGGATGAATAGCAGACTTTGTAATCAGGCTGCCTGGGTTTGAATTCTAGCTCTGACACTTACTAGTGAAATGGCCTTGGGTCTCCTCAACCTTGGCCTCATCTTCTCATCTCCAAAAGAAATTGAGTGAATGTAACTGTGCTGGGCGTAGAGCCCGGGAAACAGTGGGCACACAGAAATTGCTGCTTGCTGGCTCACATCTATAATCCTAGCTGCTCAGGAGACTGAGACCTGGAGGCTCATGGCTTGAGACCAGTCCAGGCAGAAAAGTCCACGAGACCTATATCTTCAATTAACCAGCAAAAGAGCAGGGCTTGGAGGTGTGGCCCAGGGGGTAGAGCACCATCAATGAGCAAAAAAAGCTGAGTGAGTACAAGGCTCTGAGTTCGAACCTCAGCATTAGCAAAAAAACAAAAAGGAAGGAAGGAAGAGAGGAAGGGAAGAAGGGAGGGACGGAGGGATGGAGGGAGGAAAGGAGAAAGGAAGGAAGGAAGGAAGGAAAAGAAGAAGGAAGGAAGGGGGCTGGGAATATGGCCTAATAGTAAAGTGCTCGCCTTGTATACATGAAGCCCTGGGTTCGGTTCCTCAGCACCACATATATAGAAAAAGCTGAAAGTGGCGCTGTGGCTTAAGTGGTAGAGTGCTAGCCTTGAGCAAAAAGAAGCCAGGGACAGTGCTCACGCCCTGAGTTCAAGCCCCAGGACTGGCAAAAAAAACTAAAACAAAACAAGAAGGAAGGAAGAAGGGAAGGAAGGGAGGAAAGGAGGGAGGGAAGGGGGAAGGAAGGTTTGAAGGAAGGAAGGTCTTATTTCCCCATGGCTCTTGACATCAGCACCCACAACACCAGGATCTGGCTCTGTTGGGCCTTCCTGCTGGCCAGGCCGTGGTCCCCTTGTGCCCACCAGGGACTGTGGTCACCCACAGCACAGGACCCGGTTCTCCTGATCCCACCTGCCATGGGGCAATGGCCAGAAGACTCACTGCTACAGCCAGAATGGAAAGTTCTGGAAGGTACTGACAATGCCCCAAGCTTGCTTTCTGCCCTTAGGAAGCTGGTGGGTATGCCCGGGTGACAGATTGGAGTCAGCCAGCTCTAGAACCTGGCTCCCTGGGTGCAAATCTGAGGATCACGACTTCCTAGTTGTTGGGGGGGGGGCTCTAGCTCTGGGCATCACTTAAACTAGGGGGGTGATTTCCTTCCTCACTGGGTGATGGATGGTCAAAGAAGACATGTTTTGACAGGCTCGGCTTGGCACCAAGTGAAGAACCCTCATTATTTCATGCCACTGTTGACCAACTTCTGTCACCATCGTCCCCCTAGAAACTAACCAGGGAAGACTAGGAACCCCAACATATATGCAGCAGCAGGAGCATGTTGCTCGGAGATCAGCTCCTGCCGGTCCCCACCTCGAGTAGCGTCCTGGCTCCTGAAGCACTTGGGCCCCGTGGGCTGGCCCCATTTGGGTAAAGGTTGTTATTTCATTTTGCTTTATAAACAGAAACACTCCCTTGCTGTCTCTGAGGCCGAGAAGGAAGCTGAGTCAGGTGGGGTGTGGTTCCTATACCATCCGTCACCCTTCCCTTCCCCAGGGCCTGGCTGGCCCAATCTGGCCACACCGGCGTGCATGGCAACCGCACTTTTTATGCTCATTTTCCTAATGACACAAATAAACAGCGCTCTGGTATGCGGGCCGGGCTAGTGGAAAGAGCCAGGGCTTTCGTTGGCAGCCCTTGGCTGGGGGAGGAGTTCCCGCCCCCGCGCCTGGTGTCACGACAGGTGCCTGCCCGAGCTATGGGATTTCAGACTTAGCGTGAAGCACGTTGGAACTGCACACATCCCTGATGCCACCCTCTCTTCCCATCCAGGATGATATCCCGGGTCCTGGGTTCTACAACGTCATCCACCAGTCTCCAGTCTCCAACAGCGTCTCGCTGTCCAAGAAAGGCACCTGTGCTTTTCCCTCCATGGTGAGAGCCCTCCTCTTGCATAAGGGTGTAGTTCCCAGGTTGGCCATCGGGGGCCGCTCCCTCCCGAGGCCTGTGGTTCTGATTAAGACACAGTCTCCACCACACATTTCATGCAGGTAAATGGGGCCCTGTGTCACTAAGCTGCGATTGTCCCCAACCTGCTATTGTCCCCATCCCTACCCCCCATGTTTCCCAGGTCAGAAGAGAAGCTCATCCAAACCCCCGGTGTGGTCACTCAGTGTCCACCCCGCTTATTAGGCCAGCAACATGATCTTCTCCCACGCCTAGCCCCAGAATGATTTGTTTTTCCAGTCCTGGGACGTAAGCTCAGGGTCTGGTGCTGTCCCTCAGCTTTTTTGCTCAAGGCTAGAGCTCTACCACTTGAGCCACAGCTCCACTTTTGTTTTTTGCTGGTTAACTGGAGATAAGAGTCTCATAGATTTTCCTGCCTGGGCTGACTTCAAACTGTGGTCCTCAGATCTCAGCCTCCTGAGTAGCTAGGATGACAGGCGTGAACCACTGACACCCAGCTCCAAAATGATTTTTATACTCGTGTAATTGGGTTGTACAAGTGATTGAGAAGAAGATGGAAGCAAAAAGAAAAGTAAGCTTTACACCTGAATTGTAGTGGTGGTCTTTGTTCCCTGCGGGGCTTTATCTTTGTTAGTGATGTTAGTAACCAGATAGCTACAGGAGAAGGTGACCCTGGCCCTGGTGTGTGTGTGTGTGTGTGTGTGTGTGTGTGTCCAGAATAAGAACCCAGGGCTTTCAGCATGCTAGGCAAAAACTGTCACACTGAGCCATATCCTCAGCCTGGTAGTCCTTTTCTTGGATATTTGCAAATTGCAAGTCAGGGCAAAGAGCCAAACTAAGAAATGAAGAAAAGAGAGAAGGACGGCAAAGCCAGACTCAAGCAGTCACAAAGCACATGCGCCTCTTTGTCTCTTTAAGTATAATAAGCCTTCCAAATAGACTTACTACAATGCCTGACATAGAAATTCACACACACACACACACACACACACACACACACACACATACACTTTTTTTTGGTTGAAATTCTAGGGCTTGAGGGACTTGAGCTTTCACTTGGCATTTCCACTTGAGCCATACCTCCATGCTGACTTTTGCTGGTTAGTTGGAATTAAGAATCTCTTGGATTTGTCAGAGCAGGATGTCTTTAACCCGTGACCTTCATATCTCAGCCTCCTAAGGAGCTAGGATTATAAGTGTGAGCCACTAGTGCCCAGCTGAAATTGAGATTATAAGACCACACAAATGAACTATTTCAGATACACTATTTAAGATTGGAAGCTGACTTGGGCAGAGTCGATACTCAAGGTCAAACTGGCTTTGCAGTTAACCCGAGGCTGCATGTGCCCACAGTGACTTCGCAGGATGGACAGGACTCAACCTGACGCTCTGCCCCCGCCCCTCACCCCTCGCTAGAGAAAAACACCCAGCAGTGACTGGAAAATGAGGTGTCACTTCCCAGTGTGCGGCCCAGGAGAAGAGACCCGAGCTGTAGCCCTGAGTCAGCGGTGGCGTCTCGGTGTGGCCCTGCGCACGTCCGTCTGTCCTGGTTGCCTCATCAAGCAGAGGCACCCGGCAAATTGCAGTGAGTCAAACACTCTGGAACTGCAAACCGTGATAAACATGCCAACCACCTTGCCCATGGATGGCGCTGCTCCTCTCAGTGACACGAGGGGCTGGAGGGGGTGCATGGCTTTTGCCCTGCCAGGCCTGACGTGCCACCACTTCCCAAGTTACACGGCTGGGCCATTTGAGGAAAAGGCACCCAGGAGATCTGAGTACGGTGGAGTCTAATCAGGCCTCTTAGGTCTTTATAAAAAGGGAAATTCAGCTAGGTGGCAGTGGTTCACGCTTGTGATCCTAGCTACTCAGGAGGGTGAGATCTGAGGATCACCATTTGAAGCCAGCTGGGGCAGGAAAGACCGTAAGACTCTAATCTCTAATAAACTACCCAGAAAAAGCCAGAAGTGGCGCTGTGGCTCAAGTGGTAGAGTGCTAGCCTTGAGCACAAAGAAGCTCAAGAGCAATACCCAGATCCTGAGTTCAAGCCCCAGGATTGGCAAATAAAGGAAGAGGAGGAGGAGGAAGGGGAGGGGGAAGAAGAGGAGGAGGAGGAGGAGGAGGAAGGAGAAGAGGAAGAAGGAGAAGGAAAGAAAGAAAAAGATGAAGAAGAGGAAGATGAAGAAGAGGAGGAGAAGAAGAGAAGAAGAAGAAGAAGAAGAAGAAGAAGAAGAAGAAGAAGAAGAAGAAGAAGAAGAAGAAGAAGAAGAAGAAGAGAAGAGGAGGAGGAGGAAGAGGAAGGGGGAGGGGAAAGAGAAGGAGGAGAAAGAAAGAAAGAAAGAAAGAAAGAAAGAAGGAAAGAAAGGAAGGAAGGAGAAGTGGAGCAGGAGAAGAGGAGGAGGAGGAAGAAGCAGAAGGAAAATAAAGGAAAGGGAAGGGAAGGGGAGGGAGGGAGGGAGGAAGGAAAGAAAGAAGGAAGGGAGGGAGGAAGGAAGGAAAGTTTGGGAACCAAATGGATGCTAGTGCCTCAGGCCTGTAATCCTAGCTACTTGGGAGACTGGTATTGGGAGAGTTGTGGGTTCCAGGTCAGCCCTGGCAAAAAGTTCTCCAGACTCTTCTCTCCCAGTAACTGGGTGTAGCCCCATGCACCTGTCACCCCAGTGTTGAAGGAAGATTGTGATTCCAGGCCAGCTAGGGCAACTAGAGTCCAGCTACAGGAAAGAGGTTGGGCATGGTACACAGGCCCATCATTCCAACTCAGGCATGATGCCTAGGAGGATGGCAGTCCAGGTGTGTGCCTGGCAAAAGGTGAGACCCCATCTCAAACTAACCAGCACCAAAGAAGGGCTAGAAGTGTGGCTTAATGGTGCCTGCCTAGTAAGTATGAAGCCCTGAGTCCAAATTCCAGTATTGCCATAAATTATTAGTAGCAACTTCAGAAGCAGGAAGCCCTTGAGCTGCCCTCCCTCTAGACACTGGGGTTCTTACATCCTTGGGCAAAGGCCTGAAGTGGTTGGTAAGATCTGGCAGGAGAGCCCCATATCTTGCCTACTTTCTTTCTGACCCGGAAGAAAATGCCATTCTCCACACCCGCCCTGGTGACTTCCACATGTAGCACCTTCTCCACTTCCGGATCCCACGTCTCCGAGAATTAAAGCCCTGGAGAAAGCTCACCATGGTCAGAGGGCTACAGTGACAGGGCAAGGCTGACCAAGAAACTCCCCAGGCCTGTAAATCTCCGAAACTTCCTCATGGCTGCCAGTACAGCTACACCCAGCCTTGTGAGAGGACCTGTCATGTCTCTAAGCCCAAATGATGGAAAGCACCTCATGAATATAACTTCCAAGTGTCTCCTCGGGGAGGAGGCGGAGGGAGGCAGGTGGGTGGGGGGCTTGGCTGGCTTTCCTCCATGTCCGTGGCAGGGGTGGGCCCAGAGACGTTAACATGTGGCCAGCATGCGGCCAGGCTGGAGACCACAGGTCTGGCAGGAGAACGGGGTGGGGCGTGTGGGTGGGTGAGCGAGCGAGCCTGGCTTTCGCTGTCCTCTAAAAGGAATCCTATTACAACACCTCATGGAGCTGCCACGACTGGGGAACTTTGTTAAGCATTTCCTCCCTAAATTAATAGATTTTTAAAGCCCTTCCCCTCTCCACTCCCCCCCCCCCCCGCCCAAAGTTGCACTTGGTGCTTGTGGCTCCCACCTGTAATCCTAGCTACTCAGGAGGCTGAGATCTGGAGGATCTAGATTTGAGGACAGAAAGTTCATAAGATACTAATCCCCCCCCCCCCAAAAAAAAAAAAAAAGCCAGAAGTGGAGGTATGCGTCAAGGAGTAGAGTAATAGCCTGGAGTGTAAAAGTGAACTCAAGCCCTAGCACTGGTGTGCATACATACTCACACACAGACACCCTCACACAAGTTTCATGATGGAAAAAGGTTTCTATGGCCCTCCCCGACTCCATACCCTGCCCCCCACAGGGGTGTCCACAGAGCAGGCCCAGGAGCTGTGGACACTGGGCACAGAGTGGAGTGGGGCGAGGGGTCAAGGCCCTCTCTGCCCGCCCCCCTCCCGTGCTCATCTCGCTCCTGACCCCTATCCAGGGCCATGTTCTCAAGCTTGAAACCCCAGGACATGATGGGAAATTTTTCTGTGTGTTTTCTCCGGCTCTGGTGCCAGCCACACTCTCTGTGAGCGAGGTGATGTTATCGCCCCAAGTTTCAATGGCTTTTGTTCCCATTCATCTGGCAAACATTGATTCTGTTTGTCTTTTACCCCAACATAGTTTAGCATGGTGTTGGTTATGTTGAAATAGCATAATCATTGTACAGTTTCATGGAAATGGCCATATGGTGGGGGTGGATGGCCAGCCCCAGGCCTTGAAGTTGTTCTGGAGGTTGAGCTGAGAGACTAGGTGGGAGGTTTCCCTCAGGAGAGAGCTTGGGTTGAGAGATCGGGGTCAGGGTGAAAGTCTAAAAGATTTCCTCAACTGGGCACTGGCAGCTCATGCCTTTAATCCTAGCTACTCAGAGGGCTGAGATCTGAGCATCATGGTTCAAAGCCAGCCCAGAAAGAAAAGTCCATGAGAATCTTATCCCCAATTAACCACCAGAAAACCAGAAGTGGAGCTGTGGCTCAGGGAGCTGGGGGCTGGGGGCTCACACCTGTAATCCTAGCTACTCAGGAGGATGAGCTCTGAGGATCACAGTTCAAAGCCAGCCCAGGCAGGAAAATCCCCGTGAAACTCTTATCTCCAATGAACCTCTCAAAAACCAGAAGTGGAGCTGTGGCTCAAAGTGGTAGAGCACTAGCCTTGAGCAAAAAAGCTCAGGGACAGTGCCCAGGCCCTGAGTTCAAGCCCCACAATTGACCAAAAAAAAAAAAAAAAACAAAAGAGCTCAGGGACAGACCTAGGCCATGAGTTCAAGCCCCACGATCAACAACAATAACAAAAACAACAAAAAATTCCCTTGAATAAATTACCCACCCACCGCCAGATCAAGTGTAATTGGGTGGAAATGCATTGATTGCAAAATTATTTCAGAAGATGAATAATTTGAGGTAAGTTTACAGAAGTTAAAGCAGGCCTGAACTTGCGAAGCCTGAGAGCCCGAGGTCCATGTATCAGTATGAGGCGCTCCAGCCTTACCTTTAAGAAAGTCCCTGCAGTCCTGGCTCAGGGGCCCCTCCCTCCGACAGCTGTCCTCTGGCGCCCTGCCATGAGGCGCAATAACGCCGTGTCCTTTGCTGTCCTCCTTTGCAGTGTGTCAGGCTGAAGACTATTATTTCTAAGTATCCTGCAGCAAATGCATATACCCTCCCATCGGAGTTTGTGTCGAAGAAAGACTTCAGTACTTCCTGCTCTAGCATGTTCCAACTGCCAAGCTTCATGAAAGTGCTCAAATTTGAAACTCCTGCACCAAACTACTACAATGTAAGAACAGCATATGTCCATTGAATGAATGAATGAATATAGTTTACTGAAAGAGAGGGAATAAGGGAAGGAGGGGTAGGGAGCAGGGAAACAGCCTCTGAGCATAGCTGGCCAGGCAGTGAGAATTACTGAGGACTTAATGGATGCCTAAGGCCAGGGGAGAATCTTGAAAGGAATTTGCAGAATCCAGAAAGAAACAGAGGCCAGTGGAGAGCAGTAGGAAGCTCATGCCCTGGGCAGCGTGCAGGCCAATCTCTCCAGTCCCAGCCCCTCCCAGACACAGTTTCCTCATCTGTAACGATGGGTATAGTACTTAGCACCTTATCTAAAGACAGTGCTCCTTTTCAGTTGTGTGTGTGTGTGTGTGTGTGTGTGTGTGTGTGTGTGTGTGTGTGTGTGTGTGCATCTTTACTAGAGCTTAAACTCAGGGCCTGGGCGCTGTCCCTGAGCTTTTTGATCAAGGCTAGCTCTCTATCACTTTGAGCCACAGGTCCACTTCCGGTTTTCTGGTGGTTCATTGGAACTAAATGCCTCCTGGCCTTTCCTGCCTGGGCTGGCTTGGAACTGCAGTCCTCAGATCTCGGCTTCCCAGTAGCTAGGCTTACTGGCATGAGCCACCCCGTGCCAATATATTTAGGTTCTTCTAGGGAGAATCAACTTATATTTTTCTGCCTCAGAGAAACTTCATTTTTTTTTTTGTTTTTGAAACAACAGTGTGCTACTAATTATGATGGTTTTGTAATCACTGAGCAGAAAGGGCTGGGTGGGCCGTGTCTCATGCTCTAACTGCCTGGCACTTGTTACACTGTCTGAACATGTTCGGGACTTAGTTTATTCATCTGTGCAACGGGGATATATGTGCACCTCGTCATGTTGATGTAAATAGCAAACAAGCTGGCTCTGGCTGAGTGCATAGCACAGTATCTGGGACAAAGGACTCTGCTCTCTTGGAGATTGGTGGGGCTGTCTTTAGGCATGTCATGTTACCTCGGGCCACAAGGAAATGGAATTAGTGATACTTGCCCTACAGGGTTTTTATAAGAAGCTAACGAGACAGGAAAAATGTCAGAGGACTCTGAAATGCATAAGAGGTGAATTGTCTACAGATGTGGGGATGTTCCAAACTTGGTTTTAAAATTCTTCCTTTTCACTCATGGCTAGTATTGTTCCACTTGAGCCACA
This sequence comes from Perognathus longimembris pacificus, assembly GCF_023159225.1. Lineage (NCBI taxonomy): Eukaryota > Metazoa > Chordata > Mammalia > Rodentia > Heteromyidae > Perognathus > Perognathus longimembris. The sequence goes on along the minus strand of NC_063167.1, from coordinate 14,805,005 downwards.
GCTCCACTTCCGGCTTTTTGGCAGTTAATTGGGGATATGAGTCTCATGGATTTCCTGTTCAGGCTGGCTTTGAATCTAGATCCTCAGATCTCAGCTTGCTGAGGAGCTAGGATTACAGGCGGGAGCCACCGGTACCCAGCTGTTTTCCTCTGTTTTGTGATATTTCTGACTACAAAGACTGCCTACTTTTAGCCTGGTTGGCTAAATCACCTATAATGTGCTCAAGGCCACATACGTGCCAGCCAGGCCAGTGTTGCAGTGGAAGCATAATTGGAGCCAGGTATGTAATTTAAATTTTTCTAGGAGTCACATTTAGAAGCAAAAACGAGAGCCAGGCACGCTGCACAAACAAGTAATCTAGCACCCTGGAGTTGGAGGCAGGAGGGCTGAGAGCGTGAAGCCAGCCAGGACTAAGTGTGAGACACGGGCTCAAAGTTCAAAACAAAACAAAATTAAAAGGCCTAGATGGAATTCGTTTTCACTGTATGTTTAATACAATAGATCTAAGGTAATAGTGATCAGATATTTTAGGAAGATTCTTCTTTTTTTTTTTTTCTTCTGTCAATTGTGGGGCTTGAACTCAGGGCCTGGGCACTGTCCTTGAACTCAAGGCTAGCGCTCTACCCACTTGGGCCACAGTGAAACTTCCAATTTTTTTTAAAAAATCTTTTTTTTTTTTTTTTTTTTCCAGTTCTGGGCCTTGGACTCAGGGCCTGAGCACTGTCCCTGGCTTCTTCTTGCTCAAGGCTAGGACTCTGTCACCTGAGCCACATCACCCCTTCTGGTTGTTTTCTATATATGCGGTGCTGGGGAATTGAACCCAGGGTTTCATGTATACGAGGCAAGCACTCTACCACTAGGCCATACTCCCAGCCCGAAACTTCCAATTTTTGAGTGGTTAATTGGAGATAAGAGTCTCACGGGGACTTTTTGAACTGCAATCTTCAGGTCTTAGCCTCCTGAATAGCTAGGAGTACAGGTGTGAAGCATCAGTGCCCAGCCTTTAGGAAGATTCTTGCAGTGAGTCTTTAAATCCAGTGTATATTTTATACTTATTGCACATCTTGATCTTGACCAGCAGTGCTTCGGTGCTGATAGCCACAGGCCATCAGTGACACACACTGGCAGGCTGGATCCACAAGGCTTTCCCCGGGGAACCAGAGCCTAAAGATAATGATAGCATGGTGGTAGTGATGATAATGGTGAGGATGATGGTGGTGGTGATAGTAATGGTGCTAATTAGGATGGTGATAATAGTGTTGATGGTTACAATAGTGGTGATGGTGATGATGATTATAATGGTGATGGTGGTGATGATGTATGATGATGGTGGTGGTGATAGTGATGGTGTTGGTGTTGATGGTGGTGATAACGGTGGTGATGACAATGGTGGTGATGATGATGGTGGTGGTGATGGCAAGGGTGGTGATGGTGGTGGTGATATGCTTTTCGGGTATTAGGTGCTGCTTTATTCATCATCCCTAATACACATAAGAATCCATGGTGTGGGCTATCTGCTTCCCGCTGTCATGGGAGAGGAGTCGGGGGCCCCACGCAGCCAGCTGGACGCTGTTGTTTGCCCTCCACTGGTCACGGCGGAAAGCTGAGGGATGAGCAGGGTCACACCGACCTGGCCCCGTGGGCTTTCCTGTCCGGGAAATACCATCAGGAGAGTGCTTAGGTTACCCAGTGGGGAACTTGGACAAAAACTAGTGAACAAACAAACAAACTGTGGTCAGCTCTGAAGGAGACAAACGTTTGAAATCTGATATGGCTTCTGTAGGGGGCACCAGGGGTTGGCAGTACCATGTCCTTGGTGGGTAGAGAAGCCTCAGAGACTGAGACTGAGGAAAGAGTTGAAGGACTAGCATGTGCAAAGGTCCTGGGACAAGAAAGAGCTTAGCTCTGAAGAAAATATGGCTAGGGTATTAGGAGCCAGGAGAAGGGGAGGCCAGGCAGACATATTCCTGGAGACCTTAGGGAAAGAGATTGAGCTGTGTCCTCTCTGTGGTGGACAGTCCAGGAGGCGGATGGGAAGTGTGGGTGAGGGGGCTCGCTTTTGAAAACAGCTCTTTAGCTTAGGTGTGGTCATCCTAGAGACTCAGGAAGCTGAGATTTGAGGACTGAGGTTCAAAGCCAGCACAGGCTTTGACAGCTCTGTGAGACTCTCATCTCCAGTTAACCATGGAAAAGCCAGAAGTGGGGGGTGTGGCTCAAGTGATAGAGCCACCAGCCTGGAGCGGGAAAAGCCAAGCGAGAGGACAAGGCCTTGTGTTCCAGCCCCGGGGCTGGTGCACAGCTTCTGTGTGGGGAACGAGTGACTGAAGTGTGGGCTTTGATTGGGTTTGGGGAACTCAGCCCGGGGACAGTGGGGCTACTAAGGAGGACAGGTGTGGCCCAAGGAAGCAGTAATGAAGGGGCATGGCCACTGCACCTCTGCCATGTGAGGGGGGTCCCCAGGTGATAAACAGGCAGGAAGGGAGCTGTAGCTGGTGACCCACCTGCCTTCTCCCAGCCCTCTGTGTGCTCTAGAAGGCAGCCCTGGTGTTCGGGCAGCAGTCTGCCCTGGGTGCTGCTAGCAAGAGAGGAGGGTCTTTCCCCAGTCCTTCAGAAATGGCCACTGCTCAAGACAGAGCTCTGTGCTGGTGAACTTGGCACCCATGGCTTCTACTTGTAATCCTACCAACGCTGAAGGCTGAGATCTGGAGGATCATGATTTGAGGCCAGCCTGGGAAGAAAAATCTGTGAGAGTCTTATCGCTGATTAACCAGCAAAGAACCGGACTGGGGGCATGGCTCAAGTAGTAGAGCATCAGCCAAACAAAGCTAAGCAAGTTTGAGGCCCTGAGTTCAAACCCAGTATTGCTAGGAAGAAAGGAAGGAAGGAAGGAAGGAAGGAAGGAAGGAAGGAAGGAGATGGAAGGGAAGAAAGAATGAAAGAAAAAGAGAGAAAGAGAAAAAGAAAGAGGGGAGAGGGAAGGAGGGAGGGAAAGACAAAGACAGAGAAAGGGAAAAAGAGAAAAAGAATTGTGCACTCCTTCCAATAAATCAATTTTAGTGTTAGGGTTTGTTAAAAATTCATTATTATTTTGGGGCTGGGGATATGGCCTAGTGGCAAGAGTGCTTGCCTCGTATACATGAGGCCCTGGGTTCGATTCCTCAGCACTACATATACAGAAAATGGCCAGAAGTGGCGCTGTGGCTCAAGTGGCAGAGTGCTAGCCTTGAGCAAAAAGAAGCCAGGGACAGTGCTCAGGCCCTGAGTTCACGGCCTAGGACTGGCCAAAAAAAAATTCATTATTATTTTAATATGATCCTAAAAGTAACCAGTTCATCAGAAAACAGGTCCCAGCACTGCAGAAACCCAAGGGTAGATAGCAGAAGTCCTTCAGAATCTGCTTCAAGAGCCAGGTGCGATTCCTTTCAGTGTCTGCATGCCCACCTGTTTGGGGATACTTCCCGCCCCCCCCCCCCCCCCCCCCCCGCCACCATGTGTTGCTGTTTAATTATGCCTTTCCTTTTCCCCCACCCCCAGCCAGGAGCAACACCCTACCCCCAGATCTCCCTGGGCCTTTAGTGTACACACAATCCCAACCCCCTTTCCCAGAGGTGAAGAATGAAGCCTGAGTCCTGTTTTGTCTGCCCCCCAGCAGAAGAACAAGGGCAGAGTGAGCCAGCGAGGGGTGGAAAGGCCTTAATCCTGTTAGCCACGCTGCCGCTGCCTCTGCTCTGAGCTCTGGGACGCCGCGCTCCGCCTGGGCCCCCGTCCTCAGAACACGGTGTTATTACTACCTGCGACCTGGCTCCAGTCTAGTAATTAGCCTGCCCCTCTGGCCCCTTTATTTGCACTCTCTGCAGGCAGCGTCCTCTGCCTCCTAGGACCCTGGGAAAGCGAAATTCCTCTACCTTTGTCAATACAGAAGCAAAATGCCATCTGCATTTCTCAAGAAACTTTTTTTTTTTTTAAACCAAAGAGTATCACAGAAAAAAAAAAAATCAAACCCTCCTGGTTGTGTGAAATAGTTTCACCTGCTCAGTAAACACTCCCAGGGAAGGGGCTCATGTTTTATTACATCTGTTATCTAACGAGGACGGGAGACCGCCTGCAAGTTGGCATTTGAAATATTTATGATTCACGTAGGACAGAAGAATGATCCCAGGGTGGTTTTCTTTTTTTTTTTTTTTTCTTCCACCTACTATTTTTAGAGCTCTGAGTGCATCGGACCAATGTTCTTGCAAATGTGTACTGGGTGGACCGGCCAAAATTCTTAATTTCTAGCCAGTCTAGAAAAGTGGAGACAAGGAAGCGCTTGCAACTCTGATCCCAATCTTAAATGCAGAGGCTCTGTGTGTGTACCCGATGCCAGGTTGATAGGACTGTTTAAACAGCTGAGGAATGAAGCTGGGGGCTGGGGCGTGGGGGGATGGGGTGGGTTGGGGTGTCAGGGAGGACTGAAAAGAAGAGAAATAGTGGGACAATAAAATGGTCAGGAGCAACAGCTCACGCCTGTAATCCGAGCCACTTGGGAGGCAGAGATCGGAGGATCATGGTTTGAGGGCAGCCTGGGCAGGAAAGTTCACAGGACTCCATGGTAACCGATGGCCAGGTGCTGCGGTGCCCGCCTGCCATCCCAGCTCCTTAGTGACACAGCACAGGAGGATCACAGCTCAGGCTGACCGTGGGCATAAAGCAAGACCTTACCTTGATCATAACCCGAAGCAAAAGTGGGGGTGGAGGTGCGGTCCAAACAGAGTGCCGTTCAACCCTCAGGACCACCCTAAAGAAAAGGAGAAGAATCTGTGTGCTAGCATTACCTATGTGCGGAGCCCCTCCCCCTCCCCCCACGCCCATGTTCCTGCCCACGACTTCTGTCAAGCACCCCATCTGTCCCCGCTCTGTAGCCCGGGGTGGGGGGACGGCGGGGGGACGCACAGGCTCCATTTTACAGAAAACTCAGGTTCAGAGAGGTTATCTAAAACCCTGGGTTTCGGCCACACAGCCTGGCCTCTGGCAGAGGGGAGCCGGGCGTTTTGGCTTATTTTCTGGGTGCTGTGCTCCGGCCACATGGGCGGTGGGGGGGGGGGCCTCTGGGCCTTTGCTAGGGCAAGCCCTCTACCACTAGGCCACATCCCCAGAACCCCCCCGCCCCCGCAGGGCCTTTGCTAGGGCGTCCCGGACTTGAGCTGGGTTGGTGGCGAAGGCGCTGCCCCCCGCATGATGCTTGCAGCCCATGTCAGAAAGATGGGTGAATTTTTTTCCTAGCCCTCACTTGCCACTCACCCAAAGCAGCTTGACATGGAGACGGGGGGGGGGGGGCGGGGGGGGGGGCTGTCCTGAGTCCCCTCTGTGATTTCTCTCCCTCTCTCCCCCAGGCCTCCATCGCTTGCTGCAGGCAGAGAAACAACGTCTCTGCCCGAGCAGGGTTTATGTCAAAAACACCAAGAGAATTCTTCCCCGTTGCTAGACGGGGACCTGCGCCAGGTAAGCGGCCCAGAGGCTCCCCCGCGGCTTCTGTTGAGTGTGGAAGGAGCTGGGCTTTGGGAGGAAGGAGAAAGACCAAGAGGAAGTGGAGGAGGGGCAGCCGCTGAGGGGTCCCCCCAAGGGAACCTCAGCCAGGTAGGGGAGCAGCCCCCCCAGTCTGAAGAGTGCACGTTCTACACCTCATCCCAGGCTACTGAAGGGTGTGCGTGTGTGTGCGTGTGTGTGCGTGCACATGTGGATGATAGATGGGGTGACAACACCTCCGGGTTGACGGGGACCAGCCCGTCGCCCCACGCGAGGCTCTCCACCCAGGCCCCCCACCCTGGCCCTCCCAGGCCCACACCCTCAGCCCTGGTGTTTGGAGGAGGAGGTGGCGGCTGCCATGGTGCCCACGAGCAGCCAGTGTGTCACTGTGGCCGGGACACCGCAGACCAGAGCCTGCAGGTGCCCGCGGGCATCCGGGCCCGGGGACGGATGGGCCCTGCCTGGGCTGCTCAGCCTCCAGGGCCGAAGCACCGAGCCCTCAGACCCGACCGCCTCACCCCTGCCCGCCCCAGGGCCGTGGCCCCAGCAGGGACCCGAGCCTTGGCTGGCACGGCCGCTCCTGGCCTGTCACAGGGGTGTGGAGAAAATCGAAACACTCAATCCAGATTAACGTTGCGTTGCGAGGATCAATCTGAGGCTGGGAAACAAAAACAGCGCTAATTGAGAGGCTCAGCCCCCGGCTCCGCCACCCGCCCGCCTTGCATCACCGCCGGCACAGCCCCACCTTGTTTGCTTCCACAGAAGAGCAGGGCTGGAGTCCCTAGGGCTTGGCCAGAGGCCCTGCCCTGAGCCCTGAGCTGGGAAACGTGTGCGCCCCGCAGCCAGCCATAGGGCCAGAGCTCGGGGACAAAGCAGGAGTGGGGGGGGGGCGGTGGGCGGGGGGGCGGGGGGGCCCCCTGGCTCAGCCTTGCTCTGCACCAGGGCTGTGGGGGTGTTGTCAGTTAGAAGTGCCTCACCCCCCCCCCCCCCATGGAGCCTTCCATGTTCTCCGAATGATGTGGGGCCCGTTTTACATGCAAAGCAGTTGATAGGAAGCAGATCACAGCCCAGCGTCCCACAGTGAGATCTGAATCCAGCTCAGCCAGCTCCACACCCAGTACTTTCAAACCCCAAATATACACTCTGGCACATACAAAATAGGGTTGTGTGAAATGTATTGATATATGAAAGATTACAAACCCATATTGTAAGTGATGTAGACCTCTGACATGAAAACTTTAAGCATATGCTGTCACCGTGATAAAACTCTTTCCAAAGCATCATTTTTAGTGGCTGCGTAGTATTCTACTGTGAGGTGATTCCATTGAGCACTCGTGTGTAGAATGGCAGCATCCAGGGTGGTGAGCATTCTGTGTATAATGGAGATGACTTCCTGGGCAGGAGGCAAAGTGCCTGCCTAGGAAGTATGAGGCCCTGGGTTCAATAGAGAGAAAAAACAACTTTCTGCAAGGGAGGGATAGCTCTGTGGAGCACTGGCCCTGGGTTATGTCCCCACAGCAACTACAACAATAACTTTCTTATGTAACTTTCTCTTTTTTTTGCCAGTCCTGGGGCTTGAACTCAGGGCTTGAGCACTGTTCATGGCGGCTTCTTCTTCTTCTTCTTCTTCTTCTTCTTCTTCTTCTTCTTCTTCTTCTTCTTCTTCTTCTTCTTCTTCTTCTTCTTCTTCTTCTTCTTCTTCTTCTTCTTCTTCTTCTTCTTCTTCTTCTTCTTCTTCTTCTTCTTGCTCAAGGCTAGCACTCTACCACTTGAGCCACAGCACCACTTCTGGCTTTTTTCTATATATGTGGTGCTGAGGAATGGAACCCAGGGCTTCATGCATGCTAGGCAAGCACTCTACCACTAGGCCACATTCCCAGCCCATACCTCAGGTTTTTGATGTTTGTGACTGAATTGCCCCTTGGCACAGGGCAATTCTTCCTCCTGCTCCTCCTCCCTTCATCCTGCTCCTCACTGGAGACTCCAAAGCAGGACTCCCTGGCTGCTCTGACCCCCATCTTGTCCTGTGTACTTCTGCAGACGCTACTTCGAACAATTAAAAGTAAATTCAAGTTTAGGAAATTGAAAATATTCCCCCCCCCCCACAGTGCTGCCATCATTTCCACAAAAGTTTCTTATTTTCTGCATTCACACGTGTCATCTTAAGATAGAGGTGCACGCGTGTACACGTGTGTGGAAGGATGTTTCTGGACTCCGGTCTGATGTAATCCAGCTGTGTCCTCTTGCACACAGACCTTTAGGTTTTATTTCCTGCTGTCACTGGCGCCTCCCGCAGCCCCGCCCCGGGGTGCGGGCACGGGGCGCTCGCGCTTGCCCACACTGTGGCTGCTGCCGTGTGCAGCCTGGCGTCTGGAACTTTCCCTTCTGTTGATGAATCCGAGTGTCTGGGTAACGGGGGGGGGCCCTGAGGCTCTTGCTCGCCACCGCAGATCTGTGCTCCCCAATTCCTGCACCCACTTCCAGGTCGCCATCAATCCGGGGGGGGGGGGGGCGGCGAGGCGGCCGCCCTCCACCCCTCCCGAACGCCACCCGCCAAGGGCCGCGGGGCACTCGCGCAGCTTCTGCAGGGGGCACGGGGGACGGGGGACAGCACAATACATGCTCGTCACTCGTGGGACATTCCCACGGCAGCCAAGCCCGCCTCGGCTCCCTACACGGCCATGCTGTTGTGCCTGTGGAGGGGGGGGGGCTGGGCCCCCACACGCGCCCCCTCCCTCCGGTCCTTGGTTGGTGAACAGCCTCTGGCATTAAGAACTGTTTAGTGCTCTGTGCTGAGACTGGAGGGGGTGCCCGCCGCAGGCTTCTGCAGACGCAGCCTGAGGTCCCACGATGGGGGGGGGGGACTCTGAGTCTCCCCTGGCCCTCTGTCCCCACCCCTCCCCTGGTCCCCCATCCCTCCCGCCCCTCTGGGCCTCCTTGGCGGGCAGCCTCCCAGCCAGGGCTGCCCGGGCTGCAAAGATCTATCTCCTCATGCGGTGCTCTTGTTTCTTTCTGTCCAGGGCATTACAACGTCAACGAGTCCCTCGTGAAGCAGTCACCCAAGATTTTAATGTCTTGTTTCAAATCAAAAACCGACCGTGGACTAAAGCTGGTAACCTCCGGCCCGGGACCTGGCTATTATAACCCCAACGAGCACACCAAAGTTCTGAAAAAAGCTCTGTTTCCGTGAGTCTTGGTTTTTCTTCTTCTTCGTTTATGTATTTGCTTTGGTTCGGGCCGGTCAGTGGCAGGGGAGGAGGAGCCTCACGCGAACCGAATGCTTGGGGCCCAGAGCACATCCTAGGTGCTCCATGAATCCTTGTGAATGCATGGTATTGACTGAACCACCACTGCATGCTAGGAGCTTAAAGGCTCACCTAATTATCCTAGGAGCCCTGTTGTAGGAACAATTATTCTTACTCGCTAGAGGAAAAAGTAGAGGGATTTTTCCCGAGTCCACACAGCTAACGGAGGAGCCAGAGGACCCTGCTGGGGACTATCTGGAACTTTCCCAGTTCATCATGAAGCTGCACTTGGTGGAGGCTGGCCTTGCTCCACTTTTCTAACCAGTCTGGCAGGACACGAAGAACCAGGGAGGCTGATCAGACCTGCTGGGGCTAAAGTGTGGCTCCACTATTCTTTTTCTTTGTCTGTCCTGGGACTTGAACTCAGGACCCGGGTACTGTCTCTGAGCTTTTGCTCAAGGCTAGTACTCTACCACTTGAGCCACAGCTCCACTTCTGCTTTTTTTTTTTTCTTTTTTGTAATTTTTGTTGTTGGTTGTGGGGCTTGAACTCCGAGCCTGGGCGCTGTCCCTGAGTGCTTTGCTCAAGGCTAGCGCTCTGCCACTTTGAGCCACGGTGCTACTTCCAGTTTGTAAATGGTTTTAAAATTGTTATTATAAAGGTGATGTTACAGTTACATAAGTCAGGTAGTAAGTACATTTCTTTTTGAACAGTGTCACCCCTTCTCATGGGAAAACCTTTCTGAGCCTCCCACCCATTATCTGGGAAGTAAAAGCGTGAGTCTCTTGTGCCTCTAGGGTTGCTTTCAGAATTAAAATTATGTTAGGTGCGTAGTAGGTCCAAATGGTGACAATATTAATCAGGCTTTAAAAAAGGGAGGACAAGCCAGGTGCTGGTCACTCACATCTGTAATCAAAGCTACTCAGGAAACTGAGGTCTGAGGATCATGGTTCGAAGCCAGCCTGAGCAGGAAAGTCCATGAGACTTTTCATCTCCCATTAACCACCCAAAGGCCATAAGTGGAGCTGTGGCTCAACTAGTAGAGGGCCAACCTTGAGCAAAAAAAGCTAAGGGACAGTGCCCAGGCCCTGGGTTCAAGCTCTAGGACTCTCTCTCTCTCTCTCTCTTTCTCTCTCTCTCTCTCTCTCTCTCTCTCTCTCTCTCTCTCTCTCACACACACACACACACACACACACACAGAGTAGACATTCACGTCACCATTTCTAGTCCTTAATGTTATCTTCATCTAACAGATTAAAAACGTACACAGGGGTTATGTATTCCTCAAACGGCTGTACAGCTTTTAGGACTAGTTCCTGTTGAGGCCAGACTTGCGTCCCCAACCCTTCCCCAGCCTCCTCAGGCAGAGCAGGCTGTGAGCAGCTAGCTGGCAGGGCTGGGACCTGAGCGTGTGCAGAGGTCTCCGTCGGGGGTTCTGGTCCAGGGCCAGGCCCGCAGTGGGTCATTGTGTGACAGCAGCAAGTCCAGGCTGAGCCGAACTCGCCATCGTCCTCCTCTTCCTCCTGTTCATGAGCGGCCGATGCCACCAGCTTGAATCTCCCATGCACGTCCAGCGTGCACCTGGGGGAGGGAGGGGCTCGGGCCTGGCTGGAGGCGGGCAGGGAAATCCTTCTGTCCTCCCTGTCTGAGTTTTCCACAGGCTGACCCTTCCCAAGCCCCAGGGCTGGGGCTGGGCACCCAGCCTCTAGGAGCAGGTGCCCTCCACATGTCAGGGGTGCCTAGGCTAGCCTGGGTTCCCCCCTCTCTGCACTTTCTCCTGCTCTACCAGTGAGGTGGGTGGAGGAGGAGGGCAGGCCGTTGCAGGCAGTGCACCCCAACAGGACCCCCAGCCCTAACCGACGCTCACCCTCCCTGAGCCTCTTGCCGTACCCAGCTTTATCTCAGGGCATCACCGGCCTTGGTGTGCGTGTTGGTGACAGGAGACGCAGCTTGGAAAACAGATACAGAAAAACACACATCTCTGAGGGTTGTGATGTTCTTCTGTGTGTGCAGATTACACAGTGCTCAGAGGAAGCTCACCCCGCCCCAACTTCTAGTTCATTATTCTTAGTACAGCTGGCATTACTCCATACGTTCTGGACAGTGGATATATTAAGACATGGGCTGGTGGCTCAAGTCCCTAGCCCGAATCTGGAAGCTTCTTCCAGGAAATTTTGAAATTGGGCAGGGGAGCAGACAACACTTGAGTGTTTACAGTTTTTCCAAGAGAAATGGCTTTTGGCCTTGGTTCAAGCTTGGAGGAGCGGTTTGGAATCATCGTCATGGCCTTGCCTGACCACCAGCAGGCCGTGGGGTGCTCTGGGTCCCGGCTGGATGCTGTGGAAGCTTCCGGTCAGCCAGGCCCACCTGGGAAGGACCTTAGGAGCAAGCAACAGCACTGGCTCACACAGGCCCTGCACACAGACACCCAGGGGTGCCCAGCGGGACAGTGCACTGGCGTGGCCTGTTCTAGCCATCTGGAATGAGGGATCCTGGTGATATGGCTGGCGGCCATGCGCACTGTCCTCAGTCCCTGGGGTGTTGGCACATTAAAGGATCTGACAAGGCCTGCAGGAGAGGGGCTGCGAGACCCAGAGCCTCCTAGCTCAGGTTCCCCCCCCCCCGCCCCGTATGGGCAGCACCCTAAGCTCACCAGCAGAGTGCTGTGGCCCCCAGCCCTGTGACCTCGGGCTGCTCTCAGGACCCCGACGTTGGTCACAGAGAAGTCATCAGAGCCGGTCTGAGCCCACAGAGGGGGTCCGAAACGCACATTTCAAAATGGAGCCAGAGCCGTGTGTGGTGGCACTCGACCGTCCAAATGGCAGCGGGAGGAGGAGGTAGGAGAATCTTTAGTCTAAGCGTTACAAAGCAAGATCCCCATCTAGGAAAAACAAAACAGAATACATGGAAAAGATGAAGCAAGAAAATGAAGCTGTGGACTGCAAGAAAGAAAAAGCCTCTGGGGCTAGTTGTAAGAGAGCTCGCCTCGTATACGTGAAGCCCTGGGTTCGATTCCTCAGCACCACATCTATGGAAAAAGCCAGGAGTGGCGCTGTGGCCCAAGAGGTAGAGTGCTAGCCTTGAGCAAAGAGAAGCCAGGGGCATTGGGGATGTCTGGGTCCAGGCCTCATGTGTCCGCAGGGCAGCACGGGCCCTCTGTCCAGCCTCAGAGGGAGGCTGTGCCTCTTGTCACCCTCGCTCAGTCCTGGCCAGGGGCCCGCGAGGTTTCTCCAGGGCTCCAGGAGAGCAGGGGCCGTGCCAGGGGCCGGCGCTGTGCCCCGTGGCCGGGCCTTGGCCACTGTGCTGACTCAGAGCGGAGAGGATTTGCGGGCTTTCAGGTGTCTTTAGCCGCGGAGCGAGTGTCACAAGGTTTCCCTTGTGGAGGCCCCGGGTCTGCAGGCCCAGCCGCGGTGACTCAGCCACGGAGGGCGAGCCCTGCTCAGGGCTTTGCAGATGGCAGGCCCTCCCAGCACGGCCCTCCGACGTCCGCCCACAGCCAGGACGCGAAACGCCCAGAGACCAGAGACGTCTCCCAGCCCTTCATCCACTTCCTGGAGGGTTAAGCCCGGGCTTTGCGGCTTTGCGAAGGCATGCTGTCCTGTCACAGCTGGAGCCCAGGGATCAAGCCCCTGGCCCCACTCCAACTCAGGCAATTAGGTCACAGGTCACAGACCCCCTCCCCTAGATTGTCAATTACAAGTGGGAAGTGTCTTCCCAAGCAAAGTCATGGGCCACCCAGACAGATAGCACATTCTACTCCAGAGGCAGTCAGCTGCCTTGATCCCCTCAACCCTGGGAACCCCCCCTCCCCTGCAGGGATCCTGTGTCTGCCAGTGTGCAGGGGAGGGGGGGTGGCTGCTCACTCCCCCAGGATTTATTCTTCCCCTGGGAGCTTTGAACACCCTTAACCTCAGTGGGGCGAGTAGAAGCCTTTGATGGATGTGTTATTTCTGTGGGGCAGGGCTGGCTTGCCCCTTATCACTCAGCAGCAGCGCCTTGGAGAAGCTTTCTGGGTCACAGTGCACCCCAAGCTGCCCTGGCTCTTGTCTGTCTGACTCGTAGCACCTGCTGGCTCCTCCTTGGGCACCAGCCATCAGCCCCGCACCGGGGCCAGTGCGTCGGGTGGGGCTCCGGTGTTGGGACCTTGCTGGCTTCATGGAGGAAATTATGGGACCAGAGCCCTCCCCGCAGCCTCCTCCGGTCACCTCGCCACTAGCGACCACACTAGGACACAGCTTTGCTTCCGTGCTGGAGCTGGGACCAGAACCTGGGGCCATCAGCCTCCTTCCAGGCCCACCGCCACCCTGTGCTCCACTGAGGAGGGGAAGGCAGGGAGAGCGTCCCTGCAGGGGTGGTGTCAGGAGTGAAGGAGGGTGTTTCTGCACAGATGTGGGCTGCTGGTGTTTCTAGAAGGAGATGTGGGGGCAGGGCAGGCCACCCAGCTTTCTGGGTGCCAAACATCTGTTGAGCACCTACTGTGTGCCGTGCTCTGGGGGACGCGGCACACACCCCTTCTTTACAAAGCATGGGGCCCCTTGCTCCCCGTGGCAGGCACTGGTGTCCGGGTGCAGAGCCCTCGCGGGCTGTCCAAGGCTCGCAGCCAGTCAGTGGCACAGATGGAAGTGAGAGTCGGTCTGTGGGACTCAGACGCAGTCCTTCAACCAAGAGGCTTTCTCCAAATGCTAGGTTCCACGCCACCTCCCGCCAGAGGGCTCCCGGCCTTCCTTCCCCCGCAACATCAGGTCCCTGACTCTCTGGATTTGAGAAAATGGTGGGCCACAGTGGTCAAATGAGGAATGCCTGTTAAAATGGGGTACACTCCCTGGGCCACTCACTGTGCGCTGAGAAGCTCCCATCTCCTTTGGGTGAGAAACCTTGACGAAGCTCCAGGCGTGAGGCGGCGCTTCCTCTGTGTGGTGGGCAGAGGGGCCCTGAGAGCCCCAAGGATGCCTGGCAACCCAGGGAACTGTGCATCAAAACCCTAGAAAAGGTCATAGTTGACAGAGACCCCAAAGGTCATCTTATCCCACTCCCTCAGTTAGAATGTGGGAAAACCAAGTCCTCTAATGAATTAGTAAGGTTTAGACACCAGTACAGGTCCCATTGTTGATGCAGAGACTGCTACGTTCCCAGCCCAGTGTTTTAGCAGGATTCCAGATCACCAAGGCTGCAATGGTATCCAGAGATACCATTGCAGGATAGGAGCTTATTGCTTATTATTATATTATTGCTTATTGCTTATTATTATTGCTTATTGCGGGATAGGAACCCTGCCCTTGTGGGATGCCTTTTGCCCTTCCCTGGCCATGGCAGACATTACAAGTCAATCACCAAGGCCACTAGCAAGGCATTACCAATCAATCAGTTGGTAGACGTGATCAATGCTTTCTGATCAACAGCTCAACAGCTACAAGGTGTTCTGAGTTCCCACTGGGGGCCAGGCCCAGTACTGAGTACCCTGTTTCAAGTACACTGTCTTATTTAACCCTGACAGCAAGCCACAAAGCAGGTACGGCTATGATCACCTTTGTGTGTGGGTGGAAACTGAGGCCCAGGGGTTCCCAGTTCACAAGCAGTGGAAATAGGGCTCTGCCCAGGTCCTCGAGCAAGCCTCCCCCAGCCCTCTCAGCCCAAGCAAACCTTGGCTGTGGTTCAGTGTTTCTCCTGTAGACAGTGGTACTGATACCTTCCTATGTCTTTTTCCAAGGCGCAATCCCATCTTGAACTTCTCGGCGCAGCCTCTGCCTCTGCCCCCGAAGCCGCCTTTTCCAGGCCCTGGTCAGTACGATATTGTGGACTATGAAGGCCCTGCTAAGCACTATATTTCCAGTGCATCGTTCGTGTCCAACACCAGCCGCTGGACAGAGAGGCGGTCCCAGTCAGGCATGCCCGGCCCGGGTAAGAGAATTCCTTTAAATGATTGTACAGCCGCAATCTCCTGGGAATGTTGGTCATTCCTAGGTCGTCAAAACCCACTGATTTATAGGCTGTCTGCCACAGAGGCTGGGGGTGGGCATAGACATAAGAGAGTCATCAGTGCACATTCTCAGAGTATAGAAGGAGTTGGGAGTTTTACAGTGAGCAGGCTCTTGAAAGATTATGCAGGCCAGGAATCTATGAGTGAGGCCCGGGAAGGTCCAAGAAGGCCCAAGAAAGTCAAAGAGAGGCTGGCTTGGGGCACCTGTCACACAGTCTCTGACTTGTCTACAAATTTGGAGTGGTTAGACATCATTTTCTAGGGAAGGAGACCATAGCTTTTGTTAGTTTCTCAGGAAAGCTCTTATGGCTGGGCATAGAGTTCATGCCTATAATTCCAGCTACTGGGGAGGCAGAAACTAGGAAATGTATGGTTTGAGTCCAACCTGGGAAAAGTTAGCATAAGTCCCTATTGGACAACTGAAAACCAAAAGACTGTGGCGGTGGCTCCAGTAGTAGAGTGCTTGCCTGGCCCCGAGTGCAATGCCCAGCACCATGAATAAATGAGTAAATAAGTAAAGTGAAGCTCCTGCTCCAGTCCAAGGCATTTTACAGACAGGGAAGACCAGGAGAGCATGGGCTGGGAATATGGCCTAGTGGCAAGAGAGCCTGCCTCGTATACATGAAGCCCTGGGTTCAATTCCCCAGTACCACATATATGGAAAACGGCCAGAAGTGGCGCTGTGGCTCAAGTGGCAGAGCAAAAGAAGCCAGGGACAGTGCTCAGGCCCTGAGTCCAAGGCCCAGGACTGGCAAAAAAAAAAAAAAAAAAAAAGACCAGGAGAGCAAGCTGTGCACAGCGCCTTGGGGTGTTAGCGGCGGAGTCCAGCACCCAGGCCTCCCCCACCTCCCCACAGGCCTTCAGTGATGAACAATACCAAGGACTGTCCACTTGGGCCACTCTTAGAACTCCATTGTATCTGGGATCTACCAGGAGGGGTGGGGTGGGGGCAGGGAATGGGCTGGGGTGGGGGTGGGGCCAGAGGTCTCTGCACCCCCCCCCACAGGCCTGTAGCTAAGGCTCCACAGCTCTGCTCGGCTGGTCCTCACTTTGCATGTGCAATGACAATGGCAGCTCTTGAGCTGGTGGCCCTGACAATGGCTAGAGCTGGTGACATCTGGGACTGACAGATGTGAAGCAGAGTGGAGATGGCACTGGGGTTACAGCAAGCGCTGCCAAGCTCCTGACATGGGGTGGGGTTGGGGGTGCTGGTCCTCAGAGGCCAAAGCCTGGTGAGATCTCCTCTTCGCCCCACCCCCACCCCGCCGCCCCAGATAAGGAAAATTCAGAGGAGATCAGACAGAGGAAAGGCCAGTTCTACCTTTGACCTTGGAGATGTAGAGACTAAAAACAACAAGAAAAACTGGGTGCTGGTGGCTCACCACCTGTAATCCTAGCTACTCAGTGGGCTGAGGCCTGAGGATCATGGTTCAAAGGCAGACTGGGCAGGAAAGGTTTCTCTCCCGTTAACCATTAGGAAACCGGAAGTGGGGCTATGGCTTAAAGTGGTAAAGTGCTAGCCTTTAGCAAAATAGCTCAGGGACAGTGCCCAGGCCCTGAGTTCAAGCTCCACAACTGACCAAAAAAGAAAAAAAAAAAGAAAGATTACAAGTTTTTTTTCTTTTTTAAACATGATTTTATTGTTATTATTAAGGTGATATACAGAGGGGTTACCATGAACTACATAACGTGTGGTCAGGGACAGGAGGGGGAAGAGCAAAGGAAAGGGTGACATTGTCCAAAAAGATTTGTACTCATTGCCTGACTTATGAAATGGTAACTTCTGTACAACACCTTAAAAATAACAAAAATAAAGTCAGGCACTGGTGACTCACACCTGTAATCCTAGATACTCAGGAGGCTGAGCTCTGAGGATTGTGGTTTGAAACCAGCCCAGGGAGAAAAGTCAGGGAGACTCTTATCTCCAACTCGTTCACCAGCAAAAACCTGGAAGTGGAGGTGTAGCTCAAGTGGTAGAGGAGCAGCATTGAGTGGACAAAGCTAAGGGAGAGAGCTCGAGGTCCTGAGTTTGAGCCCCCAGTATTGGCACCTAAAAAAAAAAAAAAAGAATATGGCTTAACTCCATGTTTTAAAATTTCATAGAGAACAATTTTGCAAATTTGTCAAAAAAGTTAAAAAGAGTTAATGCTGGAAGCCATAGTTCAAATCCATCCTTGGCCAGTTATGAGCCTTGTAACAAGCCAGTCCTGGCTCCGTCTCCACGTGTAGGGTTTGGGGCTGGCAGCAGGCCTGAGGTGGAGTCTGGGCACTCTGGCCCGCGTCCACCCTCCTCAGGCCCTCTCTCTCCCTCTCTCTCCACAGCCACGTACAAGCCACAGCTCCCGGGGAAGCAGTCCTTCCTCTATAATGAGGACAACAAATGGATCCCAGCTGTATAGCGATGGAGCCCCCAGGCCCTGGCCCCCACTCCCCAGGACTTTCAATAGGAGAGTGTGGCGACTACCCACCTGCCAACCCCGCCCAGCATGACAGCCCAGCCTGCTCGGCCTCCCGGAGGCCGCACCCACACCTGTCCATGGATGCAGGCCTCTGGTTATTCTTCACGCAGATATTTGGAGGCTCTGGGTGAGCCCCGTCCCCAGTCTTGAGACGCTGCTGAAGTGTGGACTCTGAGCAGAGCTCCATCTATCACAAAGACAGCCAGTGGCAGATTCCCTGTCTAGACACCTGCGGCCTGGTTGCAGATCTAGGGCCTCCAGTGTGTCCCGAAGGTCCATCTGTCCTGATGCCCGCACTCTTCAATTTCCAAGAGCCAGCAAGTCCCAGAGGCGACTGTGACAGAGACACAGGGTATTGCCTGGGCCCCCTGCCCCCAGCTAAGCCTTCGTCTACACCTTTCAGAAGAACCTGGACCCATGGGAATTCTATGCTTCCCCCCTCCCCCCCCCCCCCCCCCCGCCCCTTAGTTTACCCGATCTGCAGTCTACAGAAGATGTGTCAGGGCTGCCAGAGCCAGTCCCGGAAGCTGGTCCCAAAGGGCCAGGAGGCCACCATGCTCCATGCCTGTAGACACTCATGTCCCCTCTAACCCTACTTTTTTGCTCTGCTGGGCCTGCTGTCCCCACCTCCCACCCTCACCCCATATTCTGTTCCAATATCCAAGTTGGACACAGACTGTAATGGATCTCCTCCAGCTTTCTAGATCTTTCCCCCTCTACCAGAGGAAGAGATGATCAAGGAGTCAAGAAGTAGAACTAACCAGTCTCATACCCCCTCCCCGCCCCCTTCCAGTGCTGATGTTGCCTCTTTTCTAAATTAGAGTTTCCCTTGTGTGGCTCCCTCCTTTCCCCCAGCTCCTGGCACCCCCATGGCATCCCGGATGATGTGTAAAGCCCACACTTGCCCTGTCTCTTCTCTGGGAATGTTACATCCTGGGCCTTGCCCGCAGAACTGGCCAGGGATTGGTTCTCTCTTTGGGGTGGGAGGGAGGAGGAAGATGGAAATAACATATTCAGTTAAAATGAATTCTTGCTTCTCTCAGATGTGTTTTTCACTCACCTCCAGCAGGGGTTAAAGGTGAAACCATGTCTATCTGCTCAGGATCTCAACTTCTCCAAGAGAAGAGCTAGGCTGGAGTTCAGGGCCTCCCAGGCCGAACACTGCCAAGGCTTGGGTGGGTGAGACGCAATGCAAACAGACCAGCCGAGTCTGTGGCGTCCACCGGGCCAGCCAGCCCCACGGCAGCTCAGGCTGCCTGGGGAATCTTTACACCCTGGACCTCTCCGTGTGAGACGCGGACCTCTGTAGTTCACACTTATTTTGTGTGTGTATGCCAGTACTAGGGCTTGAACTTGGACCTGGGTACTGTACCTGAGGTTTGACTTCGTTTTTCTCTAGGCTGATGCTCTTACCACTTGAGCCATAGCTCCATTTCTGGTGTTTTGGTGATTAATTGGACATAAGAGTCTCATGGAATTGCCTGTCTGGGCTGCCTTTGAACCACGATCCTCAGATCTCAGCTTCCTGAGTAGCTAGACATGAGCCACTGGTGTCTGGCTCAAACCGAAAAACAAAACAAGTTTTGTTCAAACAAACAAGAAATCCCTCTGTGTGAGAAGCAGAGCTTCTGGGATTGAAGCTGGGGAGGTACTCAGGGCTGACATCCTGGGCCATTGAGACCCACTGGTAAACCCAATGCTCGGGAGATGATCACTGGCAGGGCAGACTAGGTCCTACATTTCACAGGTAGAAAAACAAATTGTATGTAGCAGTGAAAAGAGGGGAGAGGAGGGAGGGAGGGAAGGCGGAAACCTTGGCTTGTTTGTCCTGTAGGGGACACAAAGGGCTTCTTGGTAGTCATTCATATCTGTGGCCTAAATACTCCCACCAGTATACCCACATGATGCCACAGGCCACGCAGGTGCGACGAGTGGGGCACAGTGGCACTTGGGAGCTGGTAGGTGGCTGGCCCCAAAGAAAGTGGCTGCCTGGAGGCTGGCTGTCCGGGCAGTAGCGGCAGAAGGCCTAGGTCACGTGGTCACCCTGGGCTTTGCACTGGTCCCACTGGGAAGTCCTCATCTTAGCTATTCTGGAGCCGTGGCAGTCAGCCTTATGGGATCACTGCTGGACGCGGCAGCCTTGCAGGGTGTCACCTCTGCCCACCCAAGTCTGTGCTGATGTCCACCCCTCCTGTGTGGGGCAAGAGAAAGAGGAGGGAGAGGACTCCCACAGCACGTGAAGTGACACATCAGAAGGCTTTTATTACTAAGTACATCATGTTGTTAGGGGTATACAAAATGCATGATTGAATAGCCACTAAAAAAATAGTCCAAGAAACGTGAAACACACATTCTTTGAAATGATAAAAACATATCCATGAAAAATATAAAATGTTGCATATGTATATATACACAATATATTTATATATATATATATAACATACATGAAAACTGTAAATAGGAAATGTGTACAGTAACAGTGGCAAGGCGGTAGTTTCACCCAGTGGTGGCTTTGTTCCTGTCAGCTCTGCTATTTACACCTGCCCACCCTGAGGAAATGGGCAGGAGGGACATCTCTGCGAGAGGGTCTTTACCAAGTCCTTGGTGCTGAGAACCAGGTCTTCCGGTGACCTGACCATGGCGTGGGAAGTTCTTGGCGTGCTGAGGGACGAGTCCAGTAGTGCCTCATGGCTGTGGCCGTGGGGAACAGGGCCTTTGCCCTGGGAAGGGCAGGGGCATCAGCGGGGGGGCTGTGAAGAGGAACCCGTAGGCTGTTGACCCAGATGCTGGCTCGAGGAGAGGGGGGTGGATTCAAGCTGGATGGGGTTCCTATCAGGGGACCTCCACGGTCCCTTTCTGGATCTGACAAGGGTGGATTTGTGACTCGAGCAAGGCAGTCAAGTGGCAGCCCTAAGGCCCGTGGGGAGGTCCCGTGCAGTGTGGGGCCCCCGGGGGGGGGGGGGTGAGGCTTGGGCCCGGGCCTCACAGCTCCTTCAAGGTGATCTGGATCTTGCCGTCCAGCTCGCCCATGTCCAGCAGGAAGGCCACATGGTTGCTATAGTGCTGGATGATGTTGTTGTCCATATTGACCAGGATCCTGGAAGAGAAGAGGTGCCGCGGTTGGAGTGTGATGTTCCCTGTCACGTCCTCACTCTGACGGCCTCCTGATCCTCAACACTGATCTGCAAGGTGGGGGGCTCACAGTTCCCCTTCTAGGAGAGTGGTCTGAGGCTACCTCAAACACTAGCCTGCCAGTCACGCGTGACCATGAACGCTTCTGAGCAGCTTCTGGGGTCGGGGAGCCGTGGTGTGTGCGAACTCATCAGTAGGCATGGCTTCAGCAGGAGGCCGCAGGGAGCTGGCTGCTCAGGCGTGCCTGCGGAGCCAGAGGCTCTGCAAGCAGCTGGAATCTCGGGCTGGCATGCTAGGCTGGAGGGGGGCTTGCCCTCTTTCTCTCTCCCCAGCCTGTAGGCAAGGCCCTGGCCAACCCAACAGAGACAGCCGGCCCCAGGTTTATGCCAGGGGCACCCTTCAGGCCACCAGCAGGGGGCCTGAGAGGAGCACTTCTGTCCCTTCCTTCTGAGCTTCTGAGAATGTTGCTCCACTGCCTCCTATCCATCCACCCTCTGTGCTCCATTTTCCTGCTCATCCCTCAAAGCCCTCAGCATCTGCTGGGGTCTTTCATGTGCAGTGCAAGCCACATGGAGACCAAGCCCCCCTTACAACCCTGTCACTCCAGGTCCTAATGGAGAGGCTGAGGCTCAGAGACAAAGCCATTTGCCCAAGGTGACACTATTAACAGACAGCAGACCTGGGACTTGAATGCAGACCTTTCTCTCTTGCTAGACTAAAAGGTGAAAGCCCTCAAAATGCAAGTGAGGATGCGGCAGATAACAGGAGGGTGAGGTACAGGGCTGGGGACAGTCAGGTGGATCATCTGAAGGGGCAAGAGTGGCAGGTAGATGTGTGTTCTCAAGAGGACGCAAGGGAAGGCAACTGTGGCGAGCCTGGAGCCCACGGCCGATGGGCGGCTACCTCTGGCAGCATCCACTGGGCAGCTGTTTCTTTTAGGAGCAGGTCTTAGCTCAGGATTCCACAGGCACAAAGCAGATGAGAGAGACCACCGTGCTTCATCACAGGGTCCTCTTGCCTGGGGTCCTGCTGGAGTCCTGCACTGCACAGAAGGATCTAGGCCTGGGGGCTGGGACATCAGGGCTTGGTAGTCAGTGGGTACTTTGTCCACTTCAGGGTGGGGTTGTTTCCTATGGTGGCATTGACCATTGTTTGCAAGTGCCAGGCACTGCCAATGCCCTGTGAGCAAGTGGCTTGAAGGCCAGGTCTCTCCTCCCCATAGCAGGGCCAATCGGGCCCAAGCCAGCCCACAGACCGTCCCCTCTGGGGTCAGTGACATGTGGGCCCTGGGTGGCAAGGACTTGCCTGGGAACCACGGCCACAGAAGAAGGCTCCTCACTGCCCAGCTTCTAGCTGATTTATGTCCGAAGGAGCTACACCTCTGGCCAGCTGCCAGCGCAAACAATGTATTTGTTCATCTTTCAAGCACTCCATGGTGCTTGTAATGCAAGCGATGATATCTCTCTTTGTCCCAAGGACTTTCGGGAGAGTTTTGTGAGAATAAAGTGGGCCACTGGTTAGAATTTCCTGCTGCTCCAATGAGAAGCCCTCAGAGGCAGCAGAAGTGCTGGCCTCCCCTCTCCAGGGGGAGCTGGAGGAGGGTTCAACCCATCCTAGGATTGCCGTGTCCATGGCTGTAGGGACAGGGGTGTAGGTGACACCCCTGCAAACCACGGGGTGATGCCATAGGCTCTGGCCCTGGGCAAATAAACTGGCCAGCCTGGCTACAGCTTTTATTTGCACACTGCTTTAGTGGTTAGAGGCACGAGCAGGAGGCAAGAGAGAACAGTAGGCTGTGGACAGCCAACGGCATCGTTTTTTAGGACCCTGTAATACTGTGGACCCTACTTTGTTCCCATAGAAACAGAGATGATCCCACCTTGCTCCAGGGACCAGTGAGATGGTTTCAGTAGCTGTGTTTGAGGGCAGGCACTATGAGCCTGCTGTAATGCTCTGCGAGCCAAGTCACTAAAATGACCGTTGCCACAGCTGCCTGGGGCTAAAGGAAAGCCGCTGGCCGCATCCTTGGATGCATCTAGCCTCCCTGGCCAGACACAAGGCGGGTCCCCCAGTCTGGCCTGGAGTGAGACTTGTAGGGGAGGCCTGAGCAAGGCGCTGGCGCCAGAGGACGTGAGTGGGCACAGGGGAAGAGGGGCTGGGCTTGCCCGGACACGCGGAGCAAGGAAGCAGATACAGTGTGGAGGGAGTGTGAACCTTGTCTGAAACCGAAACTTGGGGGAAAAACACACACACACACAACACACACAATTACACAATTTCTAGTCCCTCATTCAACACAAACAAAAGGGGTCCCTTTCTTAGATTCCCTGCCCCCCCCGTGCCCACAGCCCAGCCATTAGGAGAGGACAGGGGGAAAGGGCCCTGGGGCTGGGTAGGTGGGTCCCACTTTGCAAGCTGTTCTGAAAAGGACAACTTATCCTACAGACATGGGCAGGTCCTGACCTTCACAAGTGCAGTAGGAGGGAGACTGTCTCGGGAGGGGTAAATTCCCAGGCTCTGGTCCTGGGTCATTCAGGCTGGGGATGGCAATGACAGACAAACTCATCTGCCTGGGGACTAGTGAAGTGGCCTGGTCAGGAGGCCGCAGGGGCCCAGCTCTCTGGCTGTGCTCAGGGCCTAAGCCTGGGAGGGCAGCTGCTATGCAGTCCTCGAGGTCTCCTGGGCAGACAGCAGAGGGAGCTGCTGGGCCAGATGGCGGCCCCCAACGTGCTCTCAAGTACGAAGCCCTATCTGGGCTGGTGGCAGCCCCTTCCTGCTCCTGACCACCCACAGCAGCTTTGCTGGATCTTTCTGTCACTGTGACTTGGTTCCATGGCTCTTGCCCCTGACCACTGCTCTTTGCTTCTGGGCCTCAGTTTTTCTGTTGCCCCACAACCAACAAAGAAAAAAAAAGTGTCAGGGAAAATGGGGACTAGCTGGGTGTGATGGCTCACACCTGTAATCCTAGCTGTTTGGGAGGATCTCAACTGAAAGCCAGGCCAGACAAAAAATTCATAAGACTTAACCTCAACCAGTAAAACAAAGAGCACAATGCTATGTGCCCCTCATCCCAATGATGTGGAAATTATAACTAGGACTGTGGTCCAGGGCAGCCCGGGCAAGAAGCAAAACCCTATTAGAAAAACAGCAAAAGCAAAAAATGGGTGCAGACATGGTTCAAGGGGTAGAGTGTTTGCCTAGCAAGTGCAAGGTCTAAGTTCAAACTTTAGCATTGTTCCCACCCATGCCAAAAAATGCGTGTAAGGGCATCTGCCCTTTATTGTGGCTGTGAGTTCAACTAGATGCCCGGCCCAGTATCTGACACACAATGGGTCCAGTGAATGGTGATCACTACCATCACTATCAATATAATCAATAGGCTGGCTATCCAGTGATGACCTTGCTCTTCCCCCATGGCCTGGGAGGTCATGCAGGAAGACCCTCCTCCCTCTCCCCTGCAACCATCCTTTCCAGTACTGACTGTCCACCTCTCCCCCACTCGCATCCTTCCCAACAACAATCGCTTCTGAGAAGACTGAGTGGATGTGCCGACCAGCCAGCCACGGGAGGTTGACCCCGGACTCACCCCCTCTTGCACTTCTTGTACACTTTGTAAATGTTCTCTTCAGGAAGCCTGTACTTCTCTGAAATCTGGAAGAGAGGAGTGGGGATTCAGTGCCTGTTGCCCATGCTGGGTTTATTCCCATCTACTGGGGTACATGCCTACAATCCTGGCAATCATGAAGCTGAGGCAGGAGGACTGAAAGTTCAAGGCCAGCCTGGGCTACATAGTGAGATCCTCCCTGTTTAACTATAAAATAAATATAAAAGTAAATGCAAGCTGTATCTACACTATGGAAGAGAAGAAAATGACTGTCATCCACAAATCCTGCTTCCCAGAAATGAATGACCTTCCCCTCTTCTGGCCATGATTTTGGGTATTTTGATTTCCATATAGATAGCAAGCAACAGACTGGCATCTGTACTTGTTAGTTTGGGATTTTTCTACTATGTAGAGTGCTACCATTTCCTAGCTGGATGACCTTGGCAATATCCTTGTGGGGACTGTAAGATGGTTTATCTCAGGGCAGCTGAAACAATTAAATGGCTTGGTCCATGTGGAATACTAGGACAGCTTCTGGCGGGCATGTACCAAAGTCTTTGGGATGGCATTATGTTGGAAGCAGAGCAGTGGGGTGCTCATTCCCTGCCTCACTATGCGCTGCCCCTTCTGGGAAGAAAAACTTAGCCACAGCCAGTGGTGTGCATACTGAGCTGTAGGAATGCAAGGTGGAGGCCAGGCCTGAATGCCAGGTCAGCTGACTCCATCCTACCCCATAAAGTCAGAGCCTGTTCTGCAATGAGGAAACCAGAGGCTCATCAAGGGCCTGAGCTCATGCAGTCAAAGCACCCCATCTCTCCCTGGACCTCCCAAGCTTCCTCCACAGCAGAAAGATCCTGTCTGGCCGCCAGACTGCCCCAGGGTTGCAGAACTGTGGGCAAGTTTCTACTTTTTTAAGCCTCTGTTTCTGCAGCATGGGTGGTGTGATGGGATGGACGCAGGGGAGAAGCAGAAGGGCCTGGGTGGATGTGGCCTGGGACAATCAGGAGAAGGACTGAGCCAGGGCCCACCCACCAATCAGGAGAAGGACTGAGCCAGGGCCCACCCACCAATCAGGAGAAGGACTGAGCCAGGGCCCACCCACCAATCAGGAGAAGGACTGAGCCAGGGCCCACCCACCAATCAGGAGAAGGACTGAGCCAGGGCCCACCCACCCTGTGGTGAGAGCTGTCAAATGCTGATGCTTCATAGTGCTGGCCGCCAAGCTTGGGCCAGGGTGGCCAGGGGAAGGGTGTCTTCCCTGGGCATTTTAGGAAGAGGACTGGGTTCAGTTCCCTGTATTCTTGACAAAGACTCTTTCAGGCCAGAAGCAACTTTTTTTTTTTTTTTTTGCCAGTCCTGGGGCTAGGGACTCAGGGCCTGAGCACTGTCCCTGAGCTTCTTTTTGCTCAAGGCTAGCACTCTACCTCTTAAGCCACAGTGCCATTTCTGGCCTTTTTGTTTATGTGGTGCTAAGGAATCGAACCCAGGGCTTCATGCATGCAAGGCGAGCACTCTACCACTAGATCATATTCCCAGCCCCTATCTTAGACTGTTTATTTCAATAGCAATGCAGCTGGAAGCTGCTGAGATCTCAAGTCAATCTAAGGAAGAGCTCTGAAACTTTCTGAACACATGTTGAACAAATTATACAAAGCACATGGGCTGCCCTAGAAGGTGGTAAGCTCCTGGTCCCTGGCAGTATACAAACCACAAGAGGGTGCTGCTCGGAAGGGCCCTTGCATGGGAAACTGACCCCCTCACATGTTACCCAGTCCAAAGACAGCGCATTTGTGTTCCTTTGTGAGCTGACTTCCTGGGGTTGATGCCAAGCAGGCTGGCAGCATGGAACAAGAGGATGGCATGGAGAGGAGAGGGCCTGGAATCCTGGCTCTGTCCAGGCATGGAACCCCATGGCTGTTTCCTCCCAGACATGGGGAAAGGTGAACAGGGCCCACTGGTCAGGCTTACTGGGGAGTACTAGGAGCTGGCAGGTGTGTGTTTTGCTCAGGGCTAGGCTGCTCTGCCTGCTCTCTGGAGGCTGGGGGGCTGGGAAGAGCTCCTGGCCTAGGCAACTGCCCTCAGCCACCCCAGCCAGCAATATTCAGGAAGAATGAGGCCCCGAGAGAGAGAGAGAGAGAGAGAGAGAGAGAGAGAGAGAGAGAGAGAGAGAGAGAGAGAGAGAGAGAGAGAGAAAGGAAAAAAAAGAAAAACCCAACAACCAGCATGGCCTTTTTGGGTTTCATTCCCATTAAAACAGGAACGGGTTTACAAAGCCAACAAAAGCTCTGGCCTGTCAGACAGCAGCCATCAGATTAAGGAGGATTTATGGTGTGTGTGACTCCGCGGGTGGAGTCAGGGTTCTGGCTGGGAGCTAACATCACTGGAAGCACCCCTCCCCTCCAGGAGGGCCCCAGGTCCCCCAGCCGAGTGGGACAGGTCAGTTACCAGAAACTAGAGCCCCCCCCCCACCCCAGCCCTGGATAATCCTTCTCAGAGCCCTCCCCTAGGAAATGAGGTCTGCTAGGGGAAGGGAGGGGGGGCATCTGGCAGTGTAGGCAGGGCCACCAAGCACCTTACCGCATTCCGCAGCCCCTTCAGGTCTGGGGTCTTCAACATCAGAGCGTCGAATACCTCCTCTGTCTCCCTCCGTACGTACAACAGAACTGAAAGCCAGAGGGGGTGGGTTTTAGCCATGCAGGGCAATGCTGAGCCTGGAGTCTGTCGCTCAGGTACAGGGAATCTTTTAGAAATACTACTTTCGTATAAAGTCAGTTTCTGCTAAGCTGTGCCCAGCTGGGAAGCATGCATATTCTTAACCTGTCCTGATTTTGATGGGTTTAATCCTATTCTACCACCTGCCAGCAGTAATCATAAAAAATGGATTGTTAACATCACTGAGCCTCTCTTTATTGGTATGTAAGATGCGAGGGTTTACCCCCTACCTCACGGCTGCTGCAGGCCTTGGATCTCAGCTGCTGGCGAGTTCTTTCTCACGGTCAGCTAAGTCCCCAGTGCATGCCCCCCCCACTATGATTTCCAGTGCTAAAGTGAGAAGGTCAGCCAGCCCCTGAACCCCACCCTGCTCACCACTCCTTAGAAAGAGCCCCAGCCTTGCCCAGCTGCCCCAGAGCAGGGTCAGAGCTGGCAGAAGCCCTCCATCTATGAAATCAAATCTCCTAGCACCTGGTCTTGTCCCAGACCTCCTCCTAGGGGCAAAGGAGGAGGTTACCTCTCTGGAGGTCAGCTTCCTTGGCCTGCTTGGTGGGTAGAGGCTCCAACTCCTCAGCAAAGGGTGAGCAGGTGCGCTTCAGGGGCCTGTGGGGACAACAGGGGGTGGCTGTTGAAGACCAAGGGGGGCAGAAGGCCACAGCAGGACTTTGGGGACAGTAGGTATGGAGTGAGGCTGGCTGGGTTCAAATCCCACCTAGAGAATGAGCTCATTCACAGAGCAGGGCACTGAGCAAGTGCGACCACCCTGCTGTGCTGGCAAGGCTGCGCCTTTGCAGAGAACCTGTGTAAGCAGGGATGTGGGGTTTGGAGTCACACAACTGGTCCTGCCTAGGCTACTTAATGCTCTGTGATCACATCCAAGTCAATTCACTTCTCTGAGATGAAGCACAAGGACTCCTGTTGGCCTGACTCACCAGGGCTATTGTATGGCAGGAAGAGACATAACTTGGGTGGCAGCAGCACACGCAGCCTTGTGTACAGGGACAAAGCAACCCCACCACCCCCAGCTTAGGTGTCTTCCCAGGTAGATTCTGTGCTCACACTCACACCCTCTCCCGCCTGCCTCAGCTTGAGAGGCTGCTCCCATCAGAGCCTCAAGAGCCCAAGGGCCCGCTGCAGGCCCCAAGGCTGTGGCTGCCAGGGGCAGGGCTTGGGTCTGTGGCCTCTGGTACAGGGGGGGTGGTTAGGGAGGGGAGCAAGCTCTACTCCCCCAAGTCCTCCAGCACAGTCCCCCACGGTGCTCTCCCAATCTGCACCCCCATCCCAGAGGCTTTGCTTTGCCTTTTTACAAGCAGTGTCTCGCCCAAGATTTGCCAACTTTCCACATAAAGCAAACCCATAAAAACCCAGGCAGTTTCAGTGAGAAAGGGGATGGCTCCAGCTTGGGGGTTGAGGAGAGTCTCTTGGCCTCTTCCTCTGGCCCAGGCCCTGGCTTTATGGGGGACCAAGGGGTGGGAGGGAGCCTGCTGGCTGTTTCCTTACCTGTCAGAGCTGATATGTCCAGCTGAGGGGACAGCCTGAAACAGAAAGGAAAGGATATTTCCCATCATGTGTGGAAAATGAGAGGCATCTTCATGCTGAAGGCTTTGTGGGAGGGCCTTCCAAAGCATTTCTTGTCCATTCTTCCCAGATGAATCCCCAGGTGACAGGAGGCCTGGGTCTAAAGGAACTGTCCAGCCCAGGCTGTGAGGCCCAAAGCACTGCTATGTGGACAGTGAGCCTGGCTGATCCCCACGCCCCAAAGGTGGGGAGCCACATCCCATCTGTTGCTGGTCAGTGGACGGCTGGAGCGGAGGCAGGGCCAGAGTGGGCTGCCTGGTGTTACTGCTATGTGCTGTCCTGTTGGCCATTGTCCTGGGAGGCTAACTCAAGCCCGGGGAGGGCAGGGAGCTTCCAAGATCACAGAGTGGCAGAAGGCGGGCTCAGGCTTTTCAAGTATGCCAGGGGCACCAGCACTCGCTCCATGATGTACTACTTGTCCTAACCACTTCTTGGGCACCAGGGCCCATGCCCGCATATGCTGTAGGGAGCTGGGCCTCAGAGGAAGGAAGTGGACAGACTATTAGAATGGATGGGAGACAGGCTTGGTGTTCTGGACTCTGCCCTTGATCTTGTGGCCCTGTCTGGCTAAGGAGATGAACAGTCTCTTTGAAAGGACCACAGGTGCATAGTAACGGCTCCCCTGGCCTGACAGGCGGAGCTGCTCGAGGTTGAGGACATGGGTCCTGATGCCAGGCTACAGGGAGGGTTGCAATGCTGGCTCTGTCACTGACTAGGTGTGCAATTTGGGGAGGATTTTTTTTTTAATCTTTTCTTATGTGGGCCGGGATCCAGAGCAACAGTACTATTGTCCTGCTGACTTCACAGGAAGCACTGAGCCCAGGGCCTGGCGCATAAAGAGCATGCAGAGTGCTATGGGAAGAGTTATCCACCAAGCGGCTGCAATCGAACTTGTGGCTCAGATATAAAAAACTGGCTCCATGCAAGCCCCAAGCACAAACATCTTGGTGGCTCAGAGTTCATTTCCTCCTGAGCTTTCTGCTCTTCAACAGAACAGGCCACTGAAGAGATGTTTCTTAGCTCCTGGGGTTTGGTACCAGGAGTCAGAGTTGAGATTTCTTAGCAGCAGGACCTGGGAACATCCCAGCCAGCTCCCGCCCACCAGAGACCCAGCGCTCACCCCTCCGGGGCGCTGCAGGCTGGAGAAGTGCACGTTGGGGATGAAGAGCACAGGTGGGGTCTCCAGGTCAGCCTCCGGCCGCAGGTAGGTGGTCTCATTGCCTCTGAAGCCAGACAGCAGGCAGCCCTTGGTGCCTGGTAGGAAAAGCAAACCACTGTGCCCTGGGGGCCCTTCTCTCAGGCCTCCAGCTGCCTGCTCCCGTCTTTCACTTTCCCCCAGCCCAGCCTAGTCCAGCCCAGCTGATGTCCACTGACCGTTGCTGCTGGAGTCCGGGCACTTGACCTTCCTCCGGAACTGCTTCCGCTCGTCATCCCGCATCTTCCTCTCAGCACCCTGGAAGGGACAGGGGAGGCTGTCACCAAAGGTCACCATGCTTAAACACGGACCAGGCTTCTGGGCCCATTTTCTTCCCTCAGGGAACCCAGGAAACCAGAAGGTTCCTACATACTTGTGCAGCCAGATCCAGCCTGCCCAGCCTACCTGAAACAGCACAGGCCAAGAGAGAAGGAAGATGCTCAGAGAGACAGAGGTGGGGAGAGGAGGAGGGGAGGAGGCAGAGAAGAAGAGAAAGGGAGAGTCAGACAGGTAAAAGTGATCAAGACTGCCATGGAGAAAAAGAGAGCTGTGAGGAGGTACACAGAAAGAGGTGAGATGGAAATTCAAGAGGCCCAGGTGGGGGCAGGAACAGATGAGATAAGCACAGGATACAGACATCAGAGGATGAGAGAGGGGAACAGACCCCCAAGAGGCTGGGAGGGTGAATGGCTACGGTCGACCTCCCCTGGCCCGGGCGGGGGGTGCCCACTCCCTGCCCACCTTGTCACAGAAGATCTTGATCTGGCAGACAGCACGGTGCACCAGGCGCTCCGCCCCCGAGCCGCAGTCATAGGTGTCAATCTGCAGGTTGAGAGGGACGCCCTTCACTCCCTTCTGCGAGGAGAAGTCTGTGCTCAGGCAGTTGACGCCGATGAACACCTGGGAACACAGTGGGGAGTAGGTGAGCGGCCTGCCCGGGTCCATCTGAGGCATCTATCACAGATGTCCTTTCACAGTGAGGAAGCTGATGCCCAGAAACGTGGGGCAGCTTTCCCAAGGCAGCACAGCGCTCAAGTCCAGGCCAGAATGCTCCCATGGGCTTGCAGCAGGTGGCCCACCTTGGGAAGGTCTTGAGTCCTTGAAAGACCACACATCTAGATCTTTGTCTGAAATGTACAGTGAGTTTGTGACTGGCTTTCCTGCCGGCCCAGGGACATGAAGGCTGAGATTCATTGCCTCATCCTCGGCTCCAGACAGCGGACAGAGCGGAGGCTCCTTCTGCTCTTCTGCACCCTCACCCTGCCATGAATAATCTGATCACCTCCCACTGCCATGGTGTCCCTGAGTAGGAACAGGGTGCTGACATCCTCCAGCGAACTGGGAAAACACCTGACATGGACCACTCCCACCTGCCTGAGAAGCTGGGTTCTGTAGCTTTGGGCAAATCCCAGCCTCAGTTTCTTTATTTGCCTTGCATGGCCTGGCCATGAGGGTGTGTGGAATTGGGCTTGGGGCTCAGAGATGGTGGGTTCCTCATGCTGTGCCTTTGTGCTGGCAGCTGAGGGTGAGTCTTATCCGGGCCAGCCCTGGCTCATGGCCTGGTGACCAGATGCCTCCTGACTCCACAGAGCTCAGGGCGAGACCCCGTCTCAGACTGGTGTGGGGATGTCTCCCTTGGAAGTGGCCCTGAATGGCACAGCGGGGATGGGGTGCGGGCCTGGGAAGACCCTGTTCCAGCCAGCCCCAGGCGCATGCTGGACATTCCTGTCTCAGCCGGCTCTGCCCGAGAGCAGCCTCCACCCGCCCTGCCCAAGAGACCCAGGTGGAAGGTGGCTGAGACTATGAGAAAATCCCACCGAAACCAGCTCTTCCTTCCCATGAAACTTACTCAGCCCCTCCTGCAGCCCCTGGCTCTGTTTGAATAATAACCACCCGTCCTGGGGCCTCCTTTTGTTTCCTGAGCTCCTTCCCCTCCAGTTTCTCCACAGCCTGGCTCTCCCTCAGCCCCCAGCATGCCCAGAACCCAGAGGCCTCTGACACGCAGGTGAGGCTGGTCCAGGTGTGTGTGTGGTGCTGAGAGGGCCAGCCAGCCCTGACTCCCAGGCGAGTGCCCTTTCCACATCAGCTCTCCAAACAGAAACCACCGGGTAGCCAGGTAGGTAGTGGGGCTGGGCTGGAAGACGGTCCATGACTTTCTAGCCTGAAGGAAGCCACCAGTCTCATCTTCCCAGCCTCACCTCTGGGCCCTAGGACCCACCATGTTCCAGCTGCTTAGACATACGTGATCGATCCTGGGTGATCCTCCCCACAACCCAGCCAGCACAGCAGTGTCTTGCTCGAAGGCTCCAAGAAGTGAAGGCCTGAGATGGAGCTCTCACCTTCCATACTCCTGAGCACTTTGGCAAAATGGCACTGGCCTGCACTAGGCTCCCCACAGCCACCATGTATGTGCCAGGCCTGTGTTCTACCATTTCCTTATCTTACTTGATCCTCACCACACGGGGTTCACTGATAGCCAATACACAGAGGCTCAGAGTCACATGGCCGGCAAGTGGAAGGGCTGGGCTTGGGCTTGCCTGTCTATCCCGGAGCCCAGGCTTCTCACTGCTCTGGGTGCTGCCTCCTCTCAGGGCCTTCATCACAGTTGGGCCCACAATCCTGGTAAACCTCTCTCTGTGGCCTGGGGTTTCTCAGTGGCCCCTCTCCATCCCACCAATGTCCTCACTGACCTTGGCCTCTTCGGTGACATTCCACATGAAGGACAGCGCATTGTAGGCCACCTCCTCAATGTGCTGTACAGTGTTGAAGTTCTCTTTGCAGTCAGCTGAAAGCAGGAGAATGAGGAAGGAAGGATTCAAGGTGTGGAGAGAGGGGTGTCGGTGGGCTGTGCATCCCCTCCCCCAGGACTTCACTGTGGCCCAGGAGGAAAAGGGAACCTTGTGCCCTAAGTTGTAGAGTGGAGGATGCCTGGCCTGGTCGGCAGACTTACCTGAAGGCCTAGCTCTACCCTCAAGGTCAGGGACCCCATTTTCTGAATGCATACAATACAGCAAACCCTCAGTTTCCCCTCATGACTTTTCCACAGATATTGGGCTTACACATGAGGAAAATGAGCTCAGAGAGGTGTGGTTACTTGCCCAAATTACACAGCTAATAAAAGGCAGGGCGAGACTGGAGCACAGGTCTCTCTAGCTCCCGAGCCCATGCTCCTAAACCCTGGCCTGTCAGCTAAGTCACCCTGTGCTCCAGCACGCATGGCCCCCGGCAGCCGGCAGAGCTGTGGGGACGATGGTCAGTGAGTGTCCTTCTGTATGAAGGTGGGACAAACTGAGGTTCAAGGAAGGGAGGCAACATAGGCTACATGGCCAGGAAAAGAGAGATGGAGCTAGAACCTGGACTGGGCCTTCCACCTGATTTGGGCAGGCCCACGCAGGGCCATCTGCTCCCCCTCCCTAGCTGATAGAGCCGAGGGTTTCAGCCCCAAGCAAGGCAGAAAAGAGCTGCTGCTTTGGCAGCTGGCACCAATGGTGGCACCCACCATGTTGGACCTGGAGACAGGCCGGGGCTGGGGAAGGGCTGGGCAGGCTCTGGGCTCACCTACGTCGATGACTCGCTGCTTGGCGGTGGGCTGTCGGGAGTGCCAGTGCTTCCAGAAGCGTAGCTGCTCCACTGGGACCTTCTCGTTGTCGAATACGACCATTACCACACTCTACAAACCAGAGGCCACG
This sequence comes from Perognathus longimembris pacificus, assembly GCF_023159225.1. Classification (NCBI taxonomy): domain Eukaryota; kingdom Metazoa; phylum Chordata; class Mammalia; order Rodentia; family Heteromyidae; genus Perognathus; species Perognathus longimembris. The sequence goes on along the minus strand of NC_063167.1, from coordinate 14,771,909 downwards.
TCACCCTCCAGCTGAGGACCCTGACTCCCACTCCTTCCCCAGAGCCTGGTGTGGTAGCCTGGCCCTGCTACCTCTGTCCCCAGGGTCCCTGGGTCGCCCAACCTACGGGTGGTCTCTCCCCCTCCCCTGTCCTCAGGCTGCTCCAGGGCAACGCACCTTGACTTTGTTGGAGGACAGCGCAAGGCCTTTGCCGCCCGCTGGTGTGCGCAGGGTGACGGGGTAGAATTGGCCCTTGTTGAGGTAGGCCATGGGTGACTCGCCAGACTTGATGTGGATGGCCTTCGGGGAGCCCAGGCTGTACTCAAAGTCACTGTGGGGAAGGGGGACTGTGAGGCAGGTTCCAGGCGGGGGGGGGGGGGGGGGACAGGAAGTTCCGGCCTCTGCCACAGACTTTCTCCATGAACTTCTAAGTCTCCTTATTCCCTAGTGCCTCAGTTTATACATTCTGAGCTTTTTAGTGGCATTGTTGAGCCCCACTCCTGGTGAAAGTCAGGGAGACATACAAGGGTGCGCAAAGCTACAGGGGACAAAGGCCTACAGAGCTTAGTTTCCTATCAGGTGCTGGGCGCAAGTTCCCTGACCCAGCCTGTGAAGGAATATGGAAATCCTGCTCTTCACAGGCCTGTTTGCCTTTGCTCCCTCTTTTATCCGCTGGCTGTGCCCTGGGGCCTGCTGGGAGAGTCTGTCTGCAGCCTGATGCCTACTTGCCCAGGGAGCCCAAGGGTCCAGGGGGGCCCAGTTACCTCTTGAGACTATGATAGTCCTCTGGACATGGGGGTTCCGGGGATGTTTTCAGGATATCTGGGAAGAGCGGCAACTGCAGAGAAACACAATCCAGGGAGAATGAATGACTGGGGGGGGGGGGGGCGGGGGACGACTCAGGGCCTGGGCACTGTCCTTGAGCTTTTTTGCTCAAGGCTAGTGTTCTACCATTTGGGCCACAGCTCCACTTCCAGATTTTTTTGTACTTAGGAAATATAAGTCTCAAACACTTTCCTGCCTGGGCTGGCTTTGAACTGCAATCTCAGATCTCAGCTCCGTGAATAGCTAGGATGACAGGTGTGAGCCACTGGCTTCCAACTGAATGGCTGTTTTCAGGCTGCAGGTGCCTCAGTCCAGGGAGGTACAGATAATGGCACAAAATGTATAGTGCACAGCTTGGGACAATAGCATATGGCGGCCCTGCCTCAGGCTCTAGGACTCTTTCTCCTGTGAATTCCAACGCTCTGACCTTCTTGCTCTCTTCTGTCCCGTGCATGCATGCACACATCCTGGGGTGGACCCTTACCTCCTGTGCATCGTCTTTGAAGGTGCTGTCTGGCTGCCAGCGTTGTGCGGGTGGTACCCCATGAATGCTCTCAAACAAGGAATTGAGCGAGTTGCTGTCATACATATCACTGGTGGGCAAGAGGTAACTGTCCACAGAGCTGGCTTCCAGCTTGCTGGGGCCGGCGGGGAGGGGGGCTGGCCTGCCAGGGGTGGGCGCGGCCCCCTCCAGGCTCATCAGTGTATTCTTCTTGAGCAGGTCTGGGTAGTCCGGGCTTCCAGACACATTCTCTGTCAGGAACTTCATGAGGTGCGTGGGGCTTTCGAGGGGGGCGAGGTCCACCTCATATTCCATGCCGTGATAGTGCCTGGAAGAAGGGGGACAGGTGAGGGTGTTGCTTCTCTTGGGGGAGAGTGGGGTCTTCAGCTAGACAGAGGGTGGCCATTGCTGACACACTGACCCTTTTCCATTCCACATAAGCCTTTGGCCCTCCCAGCTACAAGAAGCCAGATTGTGCGGTGTAATGATTGGTCACAGGGCTAAGAGGAGGAGGGTGCAGGAAGTGGAACCACAGCACAGATAGGCTGGGGGCTGAAGAGGAAATGCCTTGTTTAACTACTATAGGACTTGTTAGTTAAACAAACGAATAACCTGAAAGTTCAATCACTTATTTCTTAGCCAGAGTCAGAAATGTCCACTCGACAGCAACTGTACCGAGTCAGCTCTGGGCGTGCATGGAGGCTCTACACTCCCCGGGACACGGCTCATGTGTGTTGAGGAAAAGGTCTGCAAAGATGAGCTCCAAATTGCAAGGGGAGAGGGGTTCAGGGAGATGTCCCAGGACTGCAGGGTGTTTTCACTTTTACATGTTCTTATGGTCTGAATAGTTGTCAAGAAATAGGTGTTTTTGTAATCAGAAGAGTTACTAACACAGAACTCATTTTGAAAAAAGCTCCTGTGTGCCTCAACCTACCATTTTGGCCATCGTTGGCAGTGGCCTGAGTAGCTGCACAGTCACACTGAGCCCCCAAGAAGAGCGGCAATGCGCCTCAGTGGTCTGGATTTCCCAGAAGGCACGGAGAGGCTCAGAAGGGCCAGCAGAGGCCTTCATGTCATCTCTGAGAAGTCCCCAGTGGCCAGGGAGACACGGTGGGGAGAGGGACGAGGTTTTTGGGTGCCCACCTGGCTACGTACACAGGCTGAGCTGTACACCCATGCCCTGGGGCACCGATGCCAGGCAGAGGCCAGGAGTCCAGCTCTGATGCCCTTTCCCCAGGGACAAGAGGGGGACTTAGAGCTGGGACAGAAAATCTGCCTCCAAGGCTTTTCCACTCCTGTGGCTTTGAAGTTTGTTTTCAGTAAAGGAAACCCACATGGTCTACAGGCATCTGGGGAGGGAGTGAGGGAGTGTGTATGTGTGTATGTGTTTTCAAAGTTTCACTAGACTTCATGGGCCCTGGCTCTTCTGCCTTCTGCACCCCTTCAAAAATAATTTGAAATATTTTGTACATGTGTAGCACCATAAAAACAGATTAAGCAGGCTGCTTTAGAGTTAACACTGCCCTGGTGGTAGCACGGTAAGTCCCGCTAAGTCCACAGTGCTGAGGTGGAGTGTGGGCGGGGGACAGTAGCCTCACCTCTTTCCTTGGTCGGTCCGGTTGCCCGGGCTGGAGGACAGTATCCGCTTCTCCTTGGGGCCCTGAGAGGACAGAAGGAAGGATCACTCACAGTCCCTGCCTAAGAACTGGTTGGGAAGAACCTAAGCCCGCAGTGTGTGCAGGCAGCCAGGCTGGGACACAGAGAAAGCCCACAGGGCCCTCATGTTGCTAGTCACCACTGAGTCCAAGCCCCAAGTCAGGGGGCAGGAAGTGGCATACAAGCTCAGCAGTTAGGGAGCGTGGGGTTTGGGGTGAGGCAGGTCAGGCCTAGCTTTACTGCTTCAAGGCCGCTGTGACTTTGGACAAATGACTGCACTGATCTGAGACTCAGTTTTGTCAAGTAGGGGAATGTAACACCAACTCAAGGAGATTATAAAGATAGAGTAATAAAAAAATCATACTTGAAAAAGCAAATACTTCCTGTATGTTAGACCTTATACTACATACTTCTACCCTCTCTCTAACCCACACACCCATTAAGGCATTTACACACACTGTTATTAGATGGAGGGGGCGGATGAGGCCCAGAGAGACTCCACTGTCTTGATGCTTAGGAGTATGGGCATCCAGATATCTTAGTTCAATCCTAGGCCTATGTGGCCTTGGGCCAGAAACTTGTCCCTTGTGTGCCTTGCTCCCTCATCTATAAAGGGGGCGTGGGATGGGGTGACCGAAAGAACAGTAACCTTGGGATTGTCCAGAACAGGACCTAGTGGTAGAGAGAAGACTATGGAAATGTGGCCTCTGTGATTATAACCTTACTCTGTCTTCAAACACTTATTTGTCCCCAAAGCCAAAATAGTCACTGTCAAGACTCCAACAATGTTTAGTGACTCTTAATCATATACATCTGGTGAGGACAAAGGAGGGAATCTAGTGTCCAGCAGGAAGCAACATTGGCTACCATCAGTACTACATGGCTTAGAGTCACAGTGCTGGTTTGTGGCCTGAAAAGGCTTCAGACTCCCCAGCAGATGAACTGCTAAGTTTACATTGATGGGGTGGGCTGCCTAGAGTCCTGGGCTGACAAAGATCCTGCAACCCTCAATATACTCCATGAAGATGTAATGTCTGAGCAAAGGCACCAGATCTGGGGATGGGTGTGTGTATATCCGTATTTGTGGTTGGCAACTAATTCCTGTTCTCTGGTGCCAATAGTTTCCCAGGTCAGAGTCAAGGCCCTGAAAACAATGAGCGAACAGCAAAAGACAGTATGGTGGCAGAGGCAGGAAGCACAGTGAGGCACTCAGGGGAGAGAAGGGATGCGGGAGCATGGCATCTGTGGGATCTAGTGGGCCTTGGGAGATGCCCTGAAGGAAGGGCACAGGTTCAGAGCAGAGTGGATGCCCCTGGGGGGCTGGACAAGTGGGTAGGATGGCAGGGAGGCAGAGATATCCAAGGCTCAGGATGCAAAGGATGGTGGGTTGGGTGGTTGCCGTGATGCATGCCCTTGGCCAAGCCAAGTCAGGCATCCACCTAAGCAGTGATGATCACAGGGTGTTCCTGCCTCCAGGAGGTCATTCTCAAGGGGAGAAGGAGAAATCAATGAGCACACAGCAAGTTTCTAAGGATGGAGGCAGCGAGGAGGAAGATGCTGGCTGCTGGGAATGCCAGCAGGAGGCACAGAATAGGGGTCTCCCAAAGCCTCTCTCCTTCCACGAAAGGCTGAGGTGACATTTGAACTGATACCTAGGGGGAAGTAGGACTTAAAGGGGAAAAGGAAGGTGCGAGGAAGAGAGCGCAAGATGTGTGAAGTGGCAGGGGTGAGGGGCTGGCAATGGTGGTGGTGGGCTGCCCAGCCTTGAGGCCTGGAAGCAGAGCCCCACATTCACTGGAAGGGGGCCCGCCAGGGGTGGTGACGGTACCATGTAGTAATCATAGAGGAAGCTCAGGGCCGCCACGCTGTCTTCATCTCCGTTGACTCTCATCATGGCCTTGGTGGCCGCTGTCAAGGGGTTTTCCAGGTATGTCTTCCAGGCCTCATCCTCATTAGTGTAGGGAAACTTCTGGAAGTTGACGGAGTCATTCTTTAGCAGCCGAACAGACCTGAAACTGAAGGCAATAGGGAGAGTCCTGTTTAAGCTGTCCCAGAAGAAGGTCTCTGAATGGAGTCCCGGAAGTGAGTTCCCAGTCCTGGAAACTGGAAGCTGCTGCTCCGGTCACATCAAGGCCACGTGGGGACATGGAGCAGACGTAAGTGGTGAAGCTACATCGGTGCCAGCGCTGCCAGGCAGAAACCGTAGATCTGGACTCAGTCTCCTCACCTACAACACTGCAACGCCAGCCTTGGGGCAGAGCCAATAAAGTGCTGCCACTGTAGATATTTACTCAAGGGGAATTAGTGCAATAGGATGGGAAATGACAATGACATGTCACAGTGAAGAACGAAACTTCCAGATCACCCAGCATGTGTTCTTCTGAAGTCAAGACCGTGACAGACCCTGAAGGTTGCAGATCAGGGGAAGCCCGGCCAGTGACAGAGAGCACCAGGACCAAGAAGCCCATGGGACAGTTTGTTTTCCAGAAGTGGCCTCTCAGAGCAACATGGACCACAGGGTCCTGGCAGGAAGTGGCACAGAAGCTGCAGAGTACATGGAGGTAGAAGGAGCTGGGCATGGTGCCCAGAAAGCCCAGGCAAGGCAAGGTGGAAGCTAAGAGACAAACACGAGGCCCAAGGGGAGGGGCCAGGAACCAGTGTGTAGGAGAGCGTCTCAGCTGGGGACACTCAGTGCTGGGAATCGTTTTGATCAGAAATGGGGGAGAAAGTCACCTTTACTTTCTCACTAAAAGAAGAATTTTTATTTATTTATTTTTTGTAAAAGAAAAAATTTTAAAAAGCCATACAGTAAAGTATTTGAGGCTTTGCAGGCTGTATAGTCTGTGTTACTATTACTCAATTCTGCTACTGCAGCCCGAGGGCAGCCACCCACGGCAAGTCCAGGAATGAGTACACCCGTGTTCCAATCCACACTTCATGCACGCTGGGAAGTGAGTTTCATATCACGTTCTGTGACATCTTTGTTTTGGACTTTTTTTTCTAGTCACTTTACTAACCTCTGCTTTAGTTCATTGATTCTGTATTATCTTTATTCTTGCGTGTACTTCTTTTTGTTTAATGTGTTCTTTCGTTTAAGTTCATAAGATAAAAGCTTATCCTTATATTGCCTATTTTGATCTTTCTTCATTGCTAAGATAAACATTTAAAGCTAAAAATTAAAAAAGGAAGAAAAAAATGAGGGAGAGGGAGAAGCAGGAACAAGGACACAACAGATAAGAGAATGAGAAAAATAGCATCTAATCTTTCTCGAACATTGACCATGTTTTAATCACTAAACTATGTACTTTTCATGAATCGTCATCTCAGTGAATTCTCAGCCATCCTGTTACAGCAGCTACAATGATTGTTTCTCTTTGCCAGTGGAGTAAACCAAAGCACAGAAAGGTAGGAAGAGTAGCACGAGGTCCCAGTGAGGGAGTGGCCTGGGCTCCTGCAGGGGACTGGGGAAGTCCTGGATGGTGTTTGCAGAGGTTAGCTAAGGGAGGCTGTAGTGGGCTTGTTAATTTGACTACGGGGGGCCCTTAAGTTTCTGATTCCCTTGGTCTGAAGTAGCTGAGAAATTACATTTCTAGCAAATTCCCTGGTGCTGCTGCTGCTGGTAGCCTGGAGACCACACTCTGGGCATCATGGGTAAGTCTTGAGTGAGGTTGTAGTCATGTTCGTTGCAAAGCAGGCTGCGTGGAGGAGGCAGAGGGAGGATGGGCTATAGACAAAGTGAGCACCACGGCCTCCTTTTCCACATGGGCCTGACTGACTTGCCCATGTTAGGGACACAAGGAAAATGTGGGTGCCATTTACCACGGCACATATAATGGTGTCCATTTGTTAGCTCTGCTTCTCGTGGACCAAGATAATGTAAAAATCAGGTGCTGAGACTTACAGTAAAGAGGCTAAGACCTGGAGAGGATAAGAAAATGCCAAGATCACCTATCTGGTTCAATGCACAACGAAGATTTAAACTTGGTTTAGCAAACACCAAAGCAAGATGCTTTTGATTTAGCCACAGTCTCTGCTCCGACACAAGGCAGGCCTCTCCAACAGAGAAGGCAAGGCCTTAGTTCGAGAGTTTCAGGTGACAGACCAATGGGTGGGCAAGGATCTTCATGAGCCATGCCTGCAGGAAGGGCCCAGCTGCTGCCCAGTGGCTTGGCCAATATTCTCTGACTCACGGTGGCAAACACTGGCCAGGCCAGACCTAGGCAGACACTGGGGTCTGGGGAGGGTGGCTCTCCTGGAGGCTTCACCCAGAACAGCGTCCCTCCTTCCCCTGGGTCTCAGGTATAGGCTGTGAGCTCTGAGAAGGGAAAGGTTGTCATTCTGGAAAGAGATATGACAGAAACCTGCATGCTCTAGGGGCACTGAGAGGGAGGCACACCCCAAGTTTCTGCTGCTATAAATCAAGGAGTCTCAAGACAGAGCAGTGAGGAGAGGCCTCTCCTAGCTACCCTGGCCTGGGGTTAGAGGAACTCACTGAACAAGCCCAGGGTGGCTGCCCCATCCCTGCCCTGGGATGAAGGGAACTCCTAAATTAAGGAAGTTAGGAAAAGCCAAGGGTGTTTGCTTGACAGATTCCACCTATCCCCCAACCCCCCACAATTCAACAAGGACCACTAGGACTCAGCATTTCCGTCATTTGCAAATAAGTCTAATAAAAGTATCCACTATGTAGGATTATGAAGACTAAGCATATTAACACTTGAAAAAAAAATGTTCAAGCTGGGTACTGGCAGCTCACACCTATAATCCTAACTACTAAGGAGGCTGAAATCTGCGGACTGAGGTTTGAAGCCAGTCTGGGCAAACATATCTGAGAAACTCTTATCTCTAACTAACAAGCAAAAAGCTGGAAGTGGAGCTGTGGCTCAAGAGGTAGAGCACCAGCCTTGAGTGGAAAAGCCAAGCAAAAGTGCAAGGCCCTAACTTCAAGAGATCAAGCTGTAGCATGGACACACACATCAAAAAGAGGAAAGAGAGAAACAGAGAGATGGGGGGGGGGAGGGAGAAAGGGAAGAAAGAGAAAGGAAGGAAGGACAGATGGGAGGGAGGGAGGATGGGAGGGAGGAGGGAGGGAAAGCGTTCAGAACTGTGCCTGGCACACATGAATACTGAATGCCCACATGCCACCGCCATACTCTAGGCTTGCTCTAAGCTGGACACTGGGACTACAAAATGTTTAAGACATGGGAACATGGGAAGATCTGGGTGTCTGGTATGATCTGAGGGCTGGTAGAATGAGTTCTCACTGGTGGGCTATCAGTTAATCTGGACTTTTATAAAACTAAGTTTTATAAGACAGTGGTAGAGCCATACCATAAACAAAAGGACAGGATTTTTTTTAATGTTTTAAATGATTATTATAAAGGTGATGTACAGAAGGGTTACAGTTATATAAGTCAGGTAAAGAGTACATTTCTTTTTGGACAGTGTTATCCCTTCCCTCGCTCTCTTCCCAGCTCGCCATTTTTATTTTTTACTTTTGTCTGTCATGGGGCTTGAACTCAGGGCCTAGGTACTGGCCCTGAGCTTTTCTGTTCAAGGTTAGTGCTCTATCACTTTGAGCCACAGCTTCACTTCCAGATAAAAGGGTTTCTGTTCACCCGGGACACTATCTTGATCTGCTGGGGTTTGCAGCAAGCCCTCCTAGAAGCCAAAGCCTGATTCCTTGATTGACAGCTGCTACCATGTCTCAAGTGTTTTACCCAAGGAAGATACCATACCAACTGTTTTTTGCCTGGCATCTCCTCTACCACACACAACAACCCTGAGAAACAGGAATTAACGTCTGCTTTTAGAAAATGACAAATTGAGGTTCAAAGGAGCAATATCATCTGCTGAAGATCACTCAGCCAAGTAAATGATAAAGGCTCAGTTTTAACTGAGGCCTGTTGGATTCCAAGACACTGCTCTTTACCCTGTGCTACCCTCTTGTCTAGATACCTTTCCTATTCTGGAAATTTCCTTCCTCTGGAATACACTGAACCAATTCTCTGTTGCAAGGCAGAAAGGAATTTCCCACCCACACCAGGCAGGAGGGACTGAGAAGGCAGGCAAGATGATGACTGGAAATTTCTGGCCAAGTGCCAGGAGCTCTGCTCCCCAGTTCTGCTCTAGCTGCCTGTCAGCCTCATGTTCTAAGATGAAGCATCCAGCTTCCAGAAAGTCTTGACAACGACTTTCAAGGTTAGCCTTGGATTGTGTATCAAATCTTGAAATCTCTTTTCCTCTCTAAAAAATCAGAATGAGAACAGAAAAAGTCCAGGAGCTGACCCAGGAGGGATGTGACAAGGGTTTGGAAAAGGAACTGAAGGGGAAACCAGGTGTTCCGGACTTATGAGGTCATTTTCCCTAGGGCCTGCACAAAGTCTTTGCTGTTGTCCAAGACAGAACTCCTGAGCCATCAGAAGATGAAAGAGGGATGGGAAAGGGTAGTGGGAGGAGATAACTTAGCCTTGGGCAACCTTTTTGACCTACTATCTTTGGTGTGGAGGAGCTGATGCACCATGGGAGAAAGTCACACCAACATCACAGACCTTGAATTCAGTAATTGTATGTCCTTGACTATGGCACTTAGCTCTTCTCAGTCAGTTTCCCCAGCAGTGAAAGGGGTCTACTGAGCGACTCCCATGTGCTACGCAGGCATGAATACTGGGAAATCAGCCAAGAACGAGATAAGGTTCTGCTCCCATGGAACTTACAGTCTAATTGGAGAAGACAGACTATAAATGAGTAGGTAAATGAGTTAATTTTAGCTCATGATAAGAAGTGAAGAAAATTAGAATGTAGTGATACAATGGGGAGTCAGTAGGAGTGGCTACTTTAGAGTTGAGTTCATGTCTTTGGTTGTTAAGAGAATTAAGTACATCAGTGTAAGAAATGTGCTTAGCCTAGAGCCTATCAGAACTAATCAGTTGGTAAACAATGACCATCACCATCTCCACCAACATCCTAGAACCCCAGAGTGAGGGTCAAGGACAGACTCTGCCTGAGGTTCTTAAATTACCACCACCCTCCAAGCCTTCTGTCTGTGAACCCGGCTCTGTATCAAAAACAAAGAGTCAGTATAATAACCCCCTGACTTGACTTTCATATTCATTTTCTCATGGAGCCTCCCAACATACAGTGTGTTATTATTCTACCTTGCAACTCAGAAGCAGACAACAGACACATTAGGTGACCTGGGGATTTGGCCTGGGAACTCTATAACTAGTCACTTTTCCACCAACAATGTAGGGGAGAGAAAAGAAAAGCCAAAAAAACCTTCATGGCAACCATCCATCATTCAACAAATACTTATCAGGTAACTACTATGGCCCAGACTGTCCCCAGGAGGGGAAGACAGGCTTTCCCCGCTGTCATAGAGATATGCTTCAGTGGACCGGAGGAGAGACATGACCACAAAAACAAACAGCGAGTATCAGATAGGTGAAGAATGCTATGGGGGAAAAGCCGGAGGACCTCTGATCTGCCCAAGTCCTGGAATAGATGTTTGTTGAGAAGATGGGGAGACAGGAAGAGGTGGGAGAGACATAGGTAGGGTGCACCCTGGACCTTACAGAGGAAGGGAAGATGAAAAAATCTATAGCATTGGACAGGCCCCAGAGCTTGTCTGCCTACTGTGTGTCAGATATGAACCAGATGCTTTGCATATGACACCTTACTCAAGGAAGGCCAGCCCACTGAGGAGGCAATTCAAGTCCAAGAATTGATAATCCATTGCTTTGCATGGTGTGTTACATTTCTCAGCATATTATATGTCACACATCTGTCATACCCAGATCTGTAACATCCCTGAAAGGTGGGAAGGAAAGATATGACTATCCATATTTGATAACAGAAATAGTCAAGGGCAGATACTGACTTGCCCAAGGCCACCCACCCAGTTGGTTGTCTTGATGTCTGTGCCTCCCAGTATCACCCCCCCCCACACACACAGCTGATGGGTGCTGGTGATTCACACTTGTTATCCTAGCTACTCAGGAGGCTGAGATGTAAGGATCATAGTTTGAAGCCAGCCAGGGAAGCAAAGTCCCCAAGATACTCATCTCCATTTAACCAGCAAAGAGCTAGGAGTGGAGTTGTGGCTCAAGTAGTAGAGTACCAACCTTGATGGCAAAGTCTTAAGAGACAGCACCGAGGCCCTGAGTTTAATACCCGATACCAATACACACACACACACACACACACACACACACACACACACACACACACACACACAGAACCATACACAAAGGTGCCCCCTGGGAGTTTCCCTCCATTTGGGGAAAAGAAAACTTCCATTTGGGAATAAGTAGGCCTGCTTGCAGGGGCGTCAGGCGGGTGGTGCCTTTCTCTAGCAGTTTCCTCTCGGCCCACAGCTTGGAAGGGGTGTGGTGCTGGCTGCTGGGTGTTCAGTCAGCCTCAGCCTCCTGACTCCAGCATGCATCACCCTGGGCACTAGCACCGAGGGGACTGGGAATGCAGAGGCAGGGTTTCATCCTAGCAGGTATTTGGCCCGAAGGGCTGCTTTGGCATCTGTCGACTCCTGGGATGGCCAAAGATGGACCCAGAAAGGGCAAGAAAACCCAGCCCCTAAAGGGGTTAAACTCAAGCCTCACTTACAAAAGTGCCTGGCCCAAGGATGGATCTGGCCAGCTGGGTTTCCTTTCCCTCCAGCACAAGGAGGAAGTGGTCCAGGGGCTACTTGAGTTGGGTGTTGACACTCAGATACACCCAGTCAGCGATTTGCCAAACCCGCCATGAGCCACCAGCCTCATCAGCAGTGATCATCTACTGGGTGGCCCCCCTTACCAGCTCATAAAAGAATACATGAGAGGGACACCTGGGGGCTCGTGTCTGCCGCTGGCCTATCTGGCTTTCTGGATGCCTGTCACCTGGGCTGTGGGGTCACAGAGGGGTGGGGGTGGGGAAGTCTCACTAAGACCAATGTGGCATAGGACATGGCTCTGTGCTCCAGCCCAGCTCTGCTGCTTACCGGCTGTGTAACTTGAAGCAAACAACTTGGTATCTCTGTGCCTCAGTGGCTTGCCTGTAAAATGTAGGCAGAGGAGAGTGCTAACCTCATAGAATGATTACCATAGATTAGCTACCTTTTGTTAAGGGCTGCCCAAATGGCCAACACAATAATTCCTAGCCTTTCTAGCCTTATCTTTGCAGGAACATTGTGAAGTGTTAGAATACACTGCATTCATGAAGGTGAAGCAGATGTGTTGCTTGGACACACTGAACCAAGATGGTAGGCGCCACAGCTTCCTCACTGGAAACAAGCGGGTAAGTTGAGGATGGTCAGATTCCAGCAGACACTTCTCATTGTGTGTCAATTAATTAGGTACCATTTTTCAATTACTCTAGAAACTCACTTTCTGCTCTTTGCAAAGTTCTCTGGTGTGGGATTTCTATCATGCTTCTATCTTCTCCTCTCCATGACTTTAAAGAAATCCACTCTAAACCAGAGTGCCACATCCCTTCATGGATTCCCTCATTGGTTCATTCATTCATTTGCTCACTGATTCATTTGATGAAGGTTCACTGAGGGTTACTCTGTAATGGGGTGCGTGGTAAGCAAGAGGGACACAAAGGTAACTGCCACTTGAAAGTTCCCAAACCTTGCTGACCTCTTGGGAAGGCCCACCCAGTGAAATAACTCCAAACATCAGTGAGATCATTTCTCTTGGAGACTTTCACTAGGCCAGCTGTTCTGACCCCTTTAAAAGACACATAGGGAGAGACTGCCAGGGAGCATTTTTGCTGCATTTTACAAAGGGGAAACTTGAGTCTCCCATTCGAGAAAGGGAAGTTAAAACAAAGGAAAAGAACTGAATTAGTTAATACAGTCAAGTCCTGTACCTTTTCTTTTGTGCCTGACCGGAGAGGTGTTTTTGTTGCTGTTGTCGTCACTGTTTTACACACAGACACTGATACTTAGAGTTGTGGGAAAGTCACTCAATCCATGAGTAGCAGAGCTGGGCTTTAAACACTGGTGTGACCCTGTAGCCGGGCTCCCAGCCTGCTGACTCAGTAACTACACCCTGAGTCAGCAGTGGATCTGGGGACCTGCTGCCTCCTAGTCCTCTGCCTGGTCTTCTAGGGCAATGGTTCCTAAATGTAAACTGGCACCAGAATCACCTGGAGGGCCTGTTAAAACACAAAAACGCTGAGCCCCACCCCCAAGGTGTCTGACTCAGTAGGTTTAGGGTAGGGCTGGAAATTTGCATTTCCAAGTTCCCAGATGATGACAGTGACTTAGGGAGCACACTTTGAAAACACCCTTCTGGGTGAACTAATAATCCTCTTCTTAAAAATGACTCCCTCTTTTCCCCTTTCCAAAAGCAACAAAGGCTTGTAAAATACAAGTATACAAACTGTGGAACCTACAGTAAACTAGGAAGCAGAGGAGAGAATTCACTGACCATTCTCCATTCTGAGAAAACTTTACAGATCAGCCTGTCTCCTTGACTCAGTTCAGTGTCTAAGTACCTAAGAATCAGGGTAGCATATTGATGTCATTGGTGGCTAAGACCCAGTTAGATCTCAGCTCTTTCAGGAGATGTCAGGTAAACCAGAGCAAAAATCCCTCTTTGGGTTACCCAAAGAGATTAAGGAGGCCATAAGGGCAGCAAGCCTTTGATATAGAATCTGATTTAACCCAACACAAAGTCCCGAGTATCTCAGTTGTGTTCTGCCCTGTGGCCTCGGTGGGGGGCTGTGAGGAGCGGCCAGAGCCCGGGTACACAGACTGCGGACCCTGGGGCTGCAGAGCCATTTCACCCGCACTCACAGCCTCTGCCGTTATGGTTGTCTCCTGGCCTCCCTATTTTACAGCCCGAGCTTAATGAGGGCTTTTAACTTTTCATTCACCAGCAGCTTAATTCCGACTTTTAATAACACACCTTGTGCACGACAAAAATTTGCTCCTGGCAATCATGGTTTCGACCACAAAACCGCAGCGGGGCGTTCCTGGTTAACTCTTTCAGTGCTCCAGGCAGTCTGGAGCCGAGAGCGCGGGGATCAGATGGATGGAAGCCTGGGCCCGCGGCGGGTCTCCAGCCTCCCCGCCCCCACCCGGCCCTCCTCACCTCTCTCCTGGGTTTTGGGGGGTGGGGTGGGGTTCAGAGCCGAAGGGGCCTGCTGGGCCCGGGCTGCTGCTGGCCGGGAGGGCCCTTTGGGTGGGCCTACTGGGTGCCAAGTCCCTCAGTGAGGCGAGGCCGGCCTTCCCTCGGCGGGGTGGGAAGGCACCGGTCCTGTAGGAAGGCCTCAGGGACCTCAGGACAGCCCCCGGGGACGGGAAGTCGCTGTGCCTCTCGAGTTTTTTTGGAGGGAGGGTCTCTCCCACCCAGGCCAGGCCACGCCGGCTCCAGCTTGTAAGCCCACTCAAGAGGGGCCCAGGGCAGGCAGGGCGCAGGCGCAGCGGGCATCGCGCAGGCGCAGCGGGCACGGAGCGGCACACGGTTTTCCCCAGAGACGGGCTGCAGTCCCAGGGTCCCTTGCGGCCAGGCTCTGGCAAGGGGAACGGTGAGGTTGCCCTGCGGCGAGCCTAGGCCTGGGGCTGGCTGGCTGGTTGGCAGAGGCACCGGGCGCTGGGCCTGACCACATGAAAGGCCTGGGTGCTCGCCACCCACCGACTGCCTCGAGCTGGTTTCTGACTACACCGCCAGGCCTCCGTGCTCCTCGACACCCGGGCCTTCCAAGTGCCGCCTCCCACCCGAGGCCTAGTAACCATCTGCCTGGTCTTTGAGAAGCTCCCCGGCCAGGTAGGTGCTTGTAGCCCTGTTTCACAGATGAGCAAACTGCGGGCCAGAGACCATAGCACCTTCACCAGGATCTTAAAGTTGGAAAGCAGCAGAATTGAGTCAGAGGCCAGGCTGACTTTCCCTGATGCCCCCAGGGCTGAAAACAGTTCGGGTCACTTTATCTCAGCTCTAGATGTATGCTTGGACCAGCCCTCTGGTGATTTTTACCAAAAGGAAATACTGCTAGATCCAGGCCACCACAGCAGCTCAGAACATTCAAGCCAAGCACTTGATTTCCCTCCCCACTTAGGCGTACAGCAGCTGAGCCCCCAAGCTCTGCCGTCCTAATCTCAAATGGTGGCTTTAGTGTCAGTCTGCAACTCATTGGCAAGTTCAGGCTTCCCTCACCACTGTACCCCAAATCTGGCTTCAAACCCAAAGTGCTAAGGAGGAGGCAAGCTGAAAACCCTTCTGTTCAAGGGATCTAACTTCAGGATACACACAAGAGTAGATCCTGCCTGCCTGCAAGCTCCTGTGGTTTTAACTAACAGATCTATGGAGGATAGGAGCATATCTCAAGTTTCTCTTAAGTTCAAAGTATGGAAAAAATAAAAGCAGAAGAGCTCAGAAATGCCCAATTTTTAAAATAAAGTTGCACTGGTGTTATTACCTTGTCCCCTACCAGAACAACAACCAGTTATCGTAAAATTCCTGGCAACTCCATGAAGGTGGCAAGTACCACTGCTGGCCATAGTTGATAGGGGAGGGAATAGACTTGGGGAAATGACTTGCCCAAAGTCACACAGATAATAAGTGGCAGGGCTCAGACTTGAACCGACATCAGCACAAAACTCCTACCCTTCTTCTAGTTAGTGTGTAGGAGTCACCCCAAGGAATTTATTTAAAAGAAACTTGATACCTGTTAGCCCCAGTTTTTAATACTTTAAACATAGTGGGACAACCCAGACAAACCCAAGAACTATCTAGTATCTTGGAATCCTATCTGCAGTCAGAGCCCAGCAACTGTTCTGTCTGTAGGTCTTTTAAGTTCTCGAAACACTCTGTGAGGAAAAGCTTGAAAAACCAATTGTCTGACTCAGGCCTCTGCCCACTTGCCTCTGAGAGTGGCAGGAAGAGGAGAGTCAGTGTGTAAAAGTTCTGGCTTCTTTCAGCTCCCTGAGCTTAGTGTGAAGCAGCCTTATTCCACGCTCTTTACTGAGGTTTGGACCTAGAGCAGGGACTCTATAATGAAGGTCTGAATCAGACAGTCAGGGCTCTGAAGCCCAGATGTGGGCAGGAATCCACCTGTCTTCTGCCAGGCAACAGAGATGACCTCACTGAAAACCACTCCTCAGCTTCCCCAGCTTTAGAACTGCCGCGGAGTAAAATTGACCTCATTTTATTGAACGCATCTTCAGACTTTGGCTCTGTGCTAAGCATTTTATATCCTTTAGAACACCTAACTCTCTCACGACTCTTACAAAGTACATCTGTTCCCATTTTCCAGATGAGGAAAATGGAGATCAAATAGTTAAGCGAGTTTTGTCCAAGATCACACAGCTTGGGAGGGACCGAGCCTGGATTTTAATCTAAGGCAAGCCCATGACCAAGGCTACACATGTTCAGCCACTACACTGTCACCTTCCTGCTTGGGATTGTTCCAACTCAACAAAACAAGTCCCTTTGAAGAAACCCAACACGACCTAAGACAGCTCCTAGAACCACCTCAAAGAAGTTCCTTTTGGCAGGAAGATAAGAGAGCCTCCATGGGGCTGGGGTTGTCTAATTTCTAAAGCCCCTTTAGAGAATCCAAGAGTGGTGCCAAAAACCTTCACAGTTTCAGTCTTGTGTTTTCCTACGTGGCTCGAAACTGCTCAGCAGAGAGAAAGAGAAGAACTATTTTCCCAGGGAAACACTCAGCTCTACCTTGAGACCCAGGCTTGCCTCCACACGCCACAGCAAGATTGTCAGCCCATTCATTTACCCTTACAAATTGCCGTGTGAATCCTGGCGTCCGCCTCCCTGCTCTCCCCCCTCCTGGAAGCCCAATGCAGCCTCCACGCTCTGGGAGCGCCAGGCATCCGCTGATGTTTACTCACTCAAGTTCATTCGACATCTTCCTGCTCCCAGGCTCCAAGGAATCAATCGGCACCGAGGCTCTACTGACCGCTGGTCTCTAATTCTGGCCTGACACAGACATTCCCTGCCCAGGGAAGTGTTTGATTTATGTTGAGGTTTGGGTGTTGAGATTTTGCTGACAGTGGGTTCACGGCAGCACTGGCGCTGATTGGCTGCAGGTACAGGTGCTGGCGACTGCGAGTATACCTCAACAGGTGCAGCTGTTAACTCTTGGCCAGCCAATGGAGGCGGAGCCATGGGGGGCTGACTGGGTGGAGCTGACCAATTCCTTCCTTGGTGAGGGGGTGGAGGGCGGGGATGAGAGAGAAGGGAGGAGAAAATAAGTTGGAAAGAAGCAACATCCCTAGAGGAAAAATACAGGGACAGAGACTTGGCTTAAAAGAAGTCGCGACCCCTGCTTCTGTTTAACATCCTGGATCCTCCAAACAATCCCCACACAATAAATTCCTTTGCCCCCTCCTTCTTGGCTACTGGAAGACCTCAAAGAGAAAGCAGATTTTCCCAGGTGATTCTGTGTACCAGTTCCCTTGCTTTTCTTCAGGACTTTCCCCCTTAACACTCATGAGCAATATTTTACAGTTATTCAAGTCCTTTCTTTTGCTTCTCACAGCAACCCAATGGTGGACTTAATGTCACCTCCTCTTCTTCCTCAGACACGCCCTTTACAGATGAGGGAGGAAATGGAGGCTGGCTAAGTGACTTGCCTAAGGGCACAAGCTAGTGAGTGTCAAAGCCCAGATCCCAATCTTCAGTTGTCTCACTGGAGTCTATCTTTTGAGCTGAAGCCAGTGGCCTCAATTCAACAGACATTCACTGAGCACCTGTTATGTGCAACATGCTACTCTGTATTCTGGGGAAACAGAGGACAACAATCCTGGGTCACTAGTCTGGATTTTACCGTGTGTGTGTGTGTGTGTGTGTGTGTGTGTGTGTGAGAGAGAGAGAGAGAGAGAGAGAGAGAGAGAGAAAGAGAGAGAGAGAGAGAGAACTGGGGTGGGGGTGGGGTGGGTGGGTGGGGGAGTAGGGCAGGGGTAGGCTTTTATTGGGTGTGATACAGATCTGCATGTGGGCAAACCACATGCCTCTGACCAGCACAAAGAAGCTGGAAAAGTTGAGCCTGGCCACCTCTGCAGCCTCACCTGGCCGGCCATTTCTCAGGTCTCTATTTTGCATAGGGAACTTGGGGGGAATCAGAGACTTGTTAAGAGTAATTGTGGAATGACTGCTGTGAGCCATCCTCTTTAAAGAACAAGGCTGCTAAACCCAGAACATCTACAAACACAAACAAAAGAATGCTAGAGCTTTTTAAAGTGCTCCCATCAGGATTAATCTCGAAATTAATTCTAAGCCAAAAATCTTGGTATCTTACTTTTCCCTCTTTCTCTCTTCCTTCCCCTCCTTCTGCCCCCCTCACCCCACTTTGGCAAATTCTGTCTTTGCTCTGTCTTCCTGGGAACCTCACCTTGACTCACGCTTTGCCCTCTCCGGGGGAAAGGCAGGTGCGGTTTCAGCTACTCCTGCCAATTAGATGAAGGTTTTCAGCATGAACTCAAACCAAAGGAGCCCTCTTGTGGTGGGGTCAGGCCTGTGGAGAAGGGGTGCTAGGTTTGAGAAATCAAGACATTGGTTCCTCAATGGAGACCTCCCACAAAACCCTAACACTAATAATAGTTGCTCATAATGCCACCTTCTCAGAGAAGCCCTCTTCTGTCACCATTGCTGGAGTCACTGTGTACAGTGTCTAGTTCCCAGTACCATGTACCAACCAAATGCATCAAGTACATATTGTGCTAAGCCTTTGCATGCGTTACCTCATCTTACAACAACCCTATGAAATAGGCACTTTTGTTATCCCCATTTCATAGATGAGCAAACCGAGGTACAAAGTGATTAGGTAAACTACTTGGGTAGTGTGGCCTGTGGTGGAGCTAGAGTGGGGTTTAATGAAAGCAGCCACTAACAGAGGCTGTTGGTGCCAGCTGTAATTACAGAGATCGCTCCAGTCCAAAGGATGGCACACTTCTCTGTGTACCTGCCTCCCCACCTCATGGAAGGAGAAGGCTGGAGAGTTTCATCTGTGTTGCAATGGCTATGGGGTGATTCATGCTGGGGGAGGAGGCTGGGATTCTAGGTGGCAAGCCCATGCTCGCTGGGCTTTTAAAAATGGGTCCTCTCCCTCTGTCTCTGGGTGCTGCCTCTTTAATCACCTGTACTCATCTTCATACATCAGCAGAGACCCAAGTCATGGGGCAGAGGGTTTCTATGGTCCCATCCACAGGAAGACTCCAGAAGCTGCCCCAAGTGAATTGGAGGGATGAGTGGCCTGGAATAGGTACACAGAGACACCATGAACCAGCATACAAGGTCACTAGACCCCTCCGTGGGAGAAATGCCTCCCAGTCAGGAGGCAAGGTTGGTCCAGGCCTCCAGTCCCACAACTCAAGAGAATCCATGGTTTTGAAGAGACAGTAACCAGGCCTTGCTGCCACCCTTCTCCAACTTGTGAACAGCTCATGGCCACACAAAGCTGATACCTCTTTCCCCTGCTTGGACACTCTAGATCTTGGTAGTGCTGTGGCTCAAGCGGTAGAGTGCTAGCTTTTGAGCAAGAAGAAGCCAGGTACAGCACTCAGGCCCGAGTCCAAGCCCCACAACTGGCAAAAAAAAACACAACACCACCAAAAACCAGAGACCAGTATGTTTGGAATAACAGTAATAATGGTGTTTGTATTTTGCAAGCCCTGTGCTATGAGTTACTTGTGTTAGGAGATAGAATTGCTCTGAGTCTGATGGGGCTCTGGGTAAATCCTAGCCCATGCATGCACTTAGTAGGTCCAAATCCTAGCCCATGCACTTAGTTCACTTCTGTTTATGTGGTACTGAGGAATCAAACCCAGGGCTTCATGTATACAAGGTGAGCACGTTACCACTAGGCCATATTCCCAGCCCCATAGCCTATGCACTTAGAAGGTCTATGATGTTGGGCAAGTGATTTATTTACCTGAGTCTCAGTATTTTCATCTGTAGAATGGATATAAAAGTAATACCTGCCGTTTATTAAGTCACATGAGCAAGTGAAGCACCATAGTGTTTGTCTGTTAAGAAAATCTTTTGTCCTCATTTAATCCTAATTTAACCCACTAAGAAAGATGGTATTTTATTTTACAAATTAAGTTGAAATGTGCGTTAAATTATTTGTTGGAAATCAAGTTGATAAATGAAAGCACTTGAGACTTGAACCCCATCTTTCTAGGCTTATAGAACTTGACTAAGTTAGAGAGTCTCAAGAATTCAAGTTCTGTTCACCTCTGGCCTTACTCTGTGATTGAGTAAATCTCTCAGAGCCCCAGTTTCCCTCCCTATGATGCCAGATTCATGAATCACTGGACAAGTGGATTTACATATCCAAATCACCTAGGGTTTTCTTTTCCAGAGTCCTCTGTTTTTCCTCCAATCATGAGGCACAATCCTTCACTCTTCTCCCTCCTTCCCGGAAGTATGAATTGCTTGGTCCTAGAGTGGGCCATGCCTATTTGCATGTTGGAGGATGAAGTTAGGACCTCTGAGCTGAGTCAACACTAAGGGCTAGGGCTGCTTTATGTGTCTGTGAAGGGGTTTCCACACCTGTATTATTATTATTCAATGTAAGCATCCTGGTGAGAGCCTTTCCTTCACACCAAGACTTCATGATTAACCAAAACTCTGAAAGGAAACCTGTTGGCCTATGCAAAAATATTGAAATGGCATATTCCCAACAGAGCTTCTCAGTGGATGCTGAAAGGAGATTACTGTATATTTTCCCTTTCCTTCTCACTTCTAAAATTTCTGTATTAAACTTGCACTGCTTTCATAATTAGGAATTGTCCTCAAAGCTGTGGCTTAAATATCATTAAACTGGGCCAGGAGTGTAGGTAGTGACAAAGCACCTGTTGAGCATTCAGGAGGCCTGGGTTTGAGCCCCAGCACTATTGCGGAGGGTCATTATACCAAAGCAAGTGCCTGTTGGCTACATAAATGGTGTGTGTCCCTGGGACAAAGGTAGAGATGAAAGACTCAGAGTCCTTGGTGAGAGCTTCCTGGGAAAGGGAAGATAGGATGGGGAAGGAAAGCTGGCTGACTTACAGGCCCTCAGCAGTGAGTTCAGGCATTAGAACTGATCTCAACTTAGCATAACAACCACTGTCATCTTTTGAGTACTTACCTCTGTTGCTTACTTTATATGGTTTAACCCATTCCTACCTGTGAGATAGGGAGTACGAGATCCTCCCCCAGGTGGCCTGGATTCTGACAGGACTGTCCAAGTTACTGAAGGTGGTAAACGCTAGGCCAGACAGTCTCACTGCCTCAAACAAGCTACTTCAGTGATCTTTACCCATTTCCTCCTCAGTGGAATTATTGTCCTGAAGATTAAACAGGACAGTGATGTGTCCTCCAGATGTGCCCACATCTATGGCAAGGTATGTAACCCCCTCAGGAGTCATGCAAGGTAGGTGCCGTACTTATCTTGTATTATCATTTTACTCGTGTGTGTGTGTGTGTGTGTGTGTGTGTATGTGTGTGCATGCTTGTGCGTGTATGGGTTGGTCCTGAGCTTGAACTCTGGGCCTGGGCACTGTCCCTGAGCTGTTTGCTCAAGGCTAGCACTCTAAACTTGAGCTAGAGCTCCACTTTTAGCTTTTCTGATGGTTAAATTGGAAGTAAGAATCTCATGAACTTCCCTGTGGGGGGCTGGCTTTGAGCGTCGATCCTCAGATCTCAGCCTCCCAAGT
The DNA here is from genome assembly GCF_023159225.1 of Perognathus longimembris pacificus. Lineage (NCBI taxonomy): Eukaryota > Metazoa > Chordata > Mammalia > Rodentia > Heteromyidae > Perognathus > Perognathus longimembris. The sequence continues at coordinate 14,750,292 of NC_063167.1, read as the reverse complement.
AGTTAGGATAACAGGTGTGAACTACTGGTGTCTGGCTATAATTGTACATTTTTAGGTGTCACATCTAAGGCCACCTAGGTGTCCACTTAGTAACAGGGAATCACTTTGAGGTTAGCCTGTCTCCAAAGCCATGGAAATAGTTCTTTGACTTTCCATAGTTATATGGAACAAGGCCAGGATAGATTGACAGGGAAAAGGAGGGCAGGAAAGAGGAAGCTTGAAAGGTTGGTTGATAGTTCTATATGAGGCAGGTAGGGTTTGTAAGCACCTGGAGGGGCAGAACCTACAAAAGACAACTTCATCTGAACTCCATCCCAGGGCTCAATGTAGCAGGTGCTGAATACATACTTGCTCAATAAATGAAAAACATCAGAATGTGTGTAGACTGCAAGATGTTCACAATTCTATCCTCTGTGGAAGACCTATGGTATTTGAATCCCTTCCTTCTTACTAGCATGTCCCAGTGACTTTAATCTGGCTCCTATGATTTATCTTCTCACAGTACTCTCCCCACAGTCATCCCTGAGGGTTAAGTGAGCTATCTTGATATAAAGTCACTAGCCAAAGTAGGTACCCAATAAAAGACAGAGCTGGTGTCATGGGTGAACCCTGCACGCGAAAGGGGTCTGTCCTTTTAGTCACCTTCCCATTCCCAGCCGCAACACAGTTAAGTGCACAGCACCATTTCCCAGTGTTTGTCTGGGCATATCCACCCTGGGAAGACAGGGCAAAATGTGGTGTTGGCTCCATGTGATTGCAAAACAGGTTCCCACCTCTAGTTAGTGAAAAGACTTTAAATTGGAACCTTGTCTTTTGGAGGAAGCATGATCCTGCTCATCAGTGTGGACCCATCCAGGCGTGGCATGCACCTGTTGCTCTGTCACTGGACTGAGGTGGAGGGATGGAGGACACAGCCCTCTTTGGAAGGTTTGGGTGGACCTAGAAGCTGTGCTCCTGGACCAAGATATGGAGCGGACAGCCATTGGGTCCTTTTACACTCTGCACTTTAAAGTCTTATCACAGTTCTGCCAATGACACCACCTACATTCTGTACTAATGGTTCCTTAAACATTAGGAGTGTTATAGGGTCTAAGATCACTCTAAAATCTCCTCTAAAAGGAAGTGAACGTCTCTTGAGTACCCTAAGAATAAGCAGTTACTTTTCCCATTTATCAAGCTGGTAAGGATGAAAGGAAGTGCTGCCCCAGTGTTGGCAAGAGTAAAGGAAGCAGGCTCTCCTTGTGGGAAGGAAGTGAGCCAGGCCCAGCGTTGGCTTTCAGTTTTAGCCCATCCTTTGATCTAGCGATTTCACTCATAGGAACTTAGTCTAAGTACATAATCACTGTGTGCAGAGTGTGCTACAAGAACATGTGCCAGAGCACTGTTTATAATCAGGGAAATATGAATAAATATAGATGCCCTCAGCAGGGGTTCTGGGAGGGAGATGAAGATACTAAACACAGTTGCAGACTGGGCGAAGTCACTGCCGGCACTTGGAGTATGACGGTTAACATTTTTAAGTTCCCCATTTAATCCCAGCAAGGACTTCACTCAGTAACTGCTATTATCTTTATTTTACAAATGAGGGATGGCCCAGGAATGTCGCAGCTCACTCTCGATAATCTAAGGAGACTCTGAGCACTGACATCTTTCATTGACTCTACCTATTCCTATTTTTTAAAAAGTCCATTTGGAGGAACAGAGAAAGAAAAACTGCAGGGACATCCAGGGATAATGACAGCAGGTATGGTTTATATTTTATTTCTTTTGCTTTTCTGTGAATATTCCCTCTTGGGGGGGGAGGAATTTTATAGTTATTAAAAAATAGCAAGTCGGGGAAGACATCTCTATGCTGGATAGGAATCAGCCAAGTGATGGTTAGCAATCCTTCCTCTCTGACCAGGGGTTTGTTCCTCTAGAACCAGCCAGAACAGGAAGAATCCAGAGTGAGGGGTGCCATGCTAAAGAAGGCCTGCTGGAAAGGGCAGAGCTCAGCTTCTTTGGCCCTAGAAAAATTCTAGATTCTACTATTTTCCAGGGACTGGTGCCTCTGGCCCTACAGCCCAAATGCTTCATTGATATTGTTGGTTCTACCACCATCCTGGGCCGTTCAACAAGACACTGCCCATTTGTGCATCACAGCACTGGCAGCAGCACTGACATGGACATGCTGTTTCCTCCTCTGCAGGTGTCAGGCTCTGGCTTGACCATGCAGGGTTCGGGAAATGAACAAGGTATGGGACTGACCAGGAGGAGCAAGTGGCCAGGGTCAATGATGCCTTCCTAGGTCGGGGTGAGATTTAGTGTGGCCTGCTCTGGGCTCAGAGGTTCTCATGGACCAAGAGCCAATCAACCCTGTTGGCTCCAGTAGTTTCCCCTCACAGGTGTTTGTTTAGATCTGATCTTTCTTGCTAGAGAGGGAGGGTTTTACTGTGCTCTCTATTGGTCCTGAAACTCTTCCTCTCATCCTCCCTGGGACTCTGGGTCCCAGGACAGTAGAAATCACGTAGTCAGAGGGTAAGTGCTCAACCTTGGGCCTGAACATTGAGGGGAGAGATTTTCTGTATCCAGGGCTGGTCTGCCAAGAAGATTTATAAAGCTCTCGATTGGGGGTTGGGAAGTGGGAAGGGAACAGCTTAGAAACTATGGCCTTTTGTCCTGAACCAGCCCAAGGAGCCTCTCTCTAAGATCAGGGCACCCTGGCTCTCTGTCAGGGAAGTGACTGCTCAAAGTCACCATCCTTGTCCCCATCTGTTACTTGTCACTGCTGCCCTTCCAGCCTGGACTGTGGGCAGGCAACACTGCCTACGTGTGTTCCAGGTCTATGTCAGCTCCTTCTAAGCTGGGTTTGTTTACTTGGTTCCATTTCCCACATCTTCCATTCCCCAGTGCTCTGAAACTTATATTCATGTTTAGCTTTCATTCAGTGAGTATAGGGATTTATTTTTTCTTTTCTTTTCTTTTTTTTGAGATTTATTTAATCATCCAAAATTACCACATAAGGAGAGGAGGGTATAGTTCAGTGGTAGAGTGCATGCTTAGCTTGTATATGGTTCTGGGTTCCATTCCTGGCACCTGTCCCTCCAAATTATAATAACCGACCTCATATTTTTTTGAAAGATGAAGAAAAGAGGCTTATGACACATGGCACAGGCATGCCACAGGAAGAAAGCACCTTAGCCTACCTTCAGAATATAGGGAAATAGCTCTCATGTTCTCAGCACTGTCAGGCTTTGGGCACCTGACTTGTTCTGTTTCCCTTAGTCCTTACATCTTATTTATAGATGTGGGGACTGACTAGGGAGCTTGAGCAGGCCATACATCTCTAGAGTAACCAGACCGGGATCAGAACCCATCCATCACCTTTTTTTTTACCTTTTACCATCATTCAATAACCGCAGGGAGACATACTCAGGTCAAGCATCTGTACTTACCTGCAGTAAGCGTGCTCCTGCCCACAAGTACACCCACCTTTGCGAAGACCTTCCACACTGGAAAGGCTTTCCTTTATTTACCTGTGGACTATTCGTTTGGTTACCAAGAGTCACAGAACTATATTGTAGAAGGAGTTCATAGGATTGCTAATCTCAGCCTTCAGAGTATACAGAGATCTCTATTGTGCATTGATTGCCTGCTCCAACATACACACACACACACACACATACACACACAAACTATGCACACACACATACACACAAATGATACAGCACAGTTGTAACATTCTTGGGTTCAGATCCAGCATCTACAATTTACTGTGTGACTTTGATCAAGTTCTTTGATTTCTGTGAGCCTCAGTTTTTTCATCTGTAAAGTAGGTCTAATGTTTACTTACAAGTGTTTGCAGACGGGGTAACATGCACCTAACATTCAGCACCTTTCTGCTAACTGTCCGCAGTTGTTTTGTTTAATGGATGGGCATTTCTTGCCACCCCAGTGAAACAATATGTCCTTATCTTGTTCCTTCTTTGTGTCCGTTCCCCAAGGCACTCAGCCCACGGCAGATGTCCCTGGTGGCAAGTTCCCTGGCCTCAGACAACATGAGCATGACTGATGCTCTGTGCCCAGGTTCTCAGAAATCTGAATCATGCCAGGACATCTCTCCCTGTGGAGAAGATCCTACAGCCTAAGCCCTCTACCCTTGCACAATGGGCTCAGTCATCTGAACCCTCCTGGTTTATCACATACTCCCAGCCCCAGTATTACCCACCTTTAAGAAGATAAGAGGCTTGGTGGGCTGGAGACAATGCCTTGACTCTAGCCCCACCCAACTCAGGTGGTTTGGCAATATTTCAAAATTACCCGTGGCCTCTGATCTGCCTGGTGATCCAGTATAGGATCACAATGTGTCATTTGGCTTCTCTTGGTGTAAAGTGACAACTCAGACATAGCCATTTGTATAACTGCTTAAATATAACCTAGAGAGAGAGAGAGAGAGAGAGAGAGAGTGTGTGTGTGTGTGTGTGTGTGTGTGTGCGTGTGCTGGTCCTGGGGTTTGAACTCAGGGCCTGGGTCCTGTTCCTGAGCTTTTTTGCACAATGCTAGTGCTTTATCACTTGAGCTGCAGCTCCACTTCAGCTTTTTGATCGTTAACTGGAGATAAGTGTCTCATGGACTTTTCTGTCCCAGCTGTCTTCAAACCTCAATCCTCGGGTTTCAGCCTCTTGAGTAACTAGGATTATAGACATGAGTCACCAGTGCCTGGCTATAAAATTTTCTAAATGAAAAAAGACAGTGAGGGGAGTCAAGGGAGATGGAAGCAAAAGCAAAAAAAAAAAAAAAAAGAATGACTATCAGATATATTTATCTGCCAAGGACGCATTTCATGAACCCCAGGGGTCTGACAGTGTCTTCAAAATCCATGGCCTTGGGAATGTGGCTTAGTGGTAGAGTGTTTGCCTAGCAAGCACAAATCGATCCCTCAGCACCACATAAACAGAAAAAGCCAGAAGTGGCGCTGTGGCTCAAGAGGTAGAGTGCTAGCCTTGAGCAAAAAGAAGCCAGGGACAGTGCTCAGGCCCTGAGTCCAAGCCCCAGGACTGGCCAAAATAAGTAAATAAATAATCCATGGCCTCCAGCAGTTTCTGAGCAACCAAGACCCCAGGAAGCTTTCAGGAACCACAGCTGGGCCTCAGAGGAGGTGGAGGCTAGAAAGCACAGGCTTGCTACAGATGGGGCAGGCCTAAGAAAACCAGCCAGAGCCCAAACATCCAGAGAAAGGGACTCTGCCCATGGTGCCTCCAGCAAGAGGCACCTCCACCTCACCAGAATGGATGTTTATGGCTAGTGCGTGTTTCCTGGGATGTGGGGCCTGGGATTTCTGCTCACTCAGAAAAGAGCCTCACCTGGGAAATAGGACATTTTTTCCTGGGGTGGGGGGAGGGGGGAGGGGGGAGGGGGGTGGGTGGGTGGGTTTGGAGGCTTAGTGACCTCTAACACCCCCCTTCCTGACCCTCCTATCAGCGCAGACACCCCAGCAGGTGACAAATGATGGTTGAGGGGTGTTAGCATCCTGAGAAAACAAGGCCCTCCTCACCAGTCTCCTCTGCAGAGCCCTGCTGAGTTATTATTCTGTCCTACTTGACCCCAGGGGGATGACATGGTGGGATTGACAGAAAATAAAAAGCAACTTGTTCTACCAGTTTTTACCCCTACCTTAAAAAAAAAAGTCACTTAACCATTTTAATGCTATAAATGTCCCTTTACAGCTACAATGCCCTCTAGTCTGCTGACTAAGAACCTGTAGGGTTTCTGCTGTGCCCTAGTGCCCAGCATGAGGCCACAGCACTAGTGCCCAGGATCTGGGCATGTGTAAACGACTGGCTTCATGGGGAAAAGGCTAGTATAAGGATTTCATTTTTCAGATGGGAAGACTGAGGCCAGGGAAGTACAGGGACTGGCTCTGGGTAAGCAGTCTCCCTGGTCACAACAGAATCTCAGGTGCTCAAACTGACTGAAGCCCAGATGGTAAAGATAGGCAGACCCACTCACCTTCCCTGGGACACTCAGACTCTGTGCTTTGGAAGTCCTACCTGGCTACCTTCTGGTCCTCACACAGCTGGGGTAGTAATCAATGCCCAGTGAGAGGAGGTGACTTGTCCTAGCCACTCAGTGAGGGGGGCAGGGCACTGCGGCCTTAATGCTTCTGTCTTGGGGAAGGGGCCAGCCCTAGTGCTGAGTTGGTAGTGGGGGACCTTGCTTCCCAATCCAATGACCAAGGACTTCCCTTTCCTCAGGGTCCCTCAGGCCCCTGCCCGTATCCCCCTCCTCCTTTCTGTGTGACTCCAGAAGAAGCAGCTCCCTCTTCACAGCTCCCAGCTCTTCCCTGCTCCAACCCAACCTTCCTGGAAGTTTGCTTCCCCACTCCTGGACTTGAATTTCTGAATTCTCTTGGGGACTCCCATAAGTGTATCCTGAGGAACACGTGGTGTCCCCGTGCTCCGGGAAGGAAAGGCTCTGAGGCTGAAACATTTGGGGAAAGCGTCACACTTGAGCCTCTTAGAAATTAACAAAGCATGGGAAAATGGGAAATCCTTTTCCTCGATGGACCTGAGAAGTGCAGAGGTTGGTGGGCTCCCCATTTAACAAGGGTGTACTTAGCAAGAAAGAGTCTTGGGTTTGTGCCATTAACCAGCTGTATACTTGGGGCAGGTTATTCAACCTCCCTCCGCCTGGGTGTTCTCCCTCCCACCCACCTGTGAGAAGGCTTAACTCATAGGCTTCGGAAAGGGTCAGTGAGCTAATGCAGAAGTCCTCACTGTTTATTAGGGTTTGTTATCATTACCATCTTGCTGTTTTCACTGTGATTACAACTACTTGCCCTCCTCCTCACCTGTCAACAGCCCTCCAAGAGTTGTCGTGAAGGACAGTTTCATCATCAGTGGTTGTCACAAAAATAAGCTAACTCCCTAGGGGTGTGTGTGTGTGTGTGTGTGTGTGTGTGTGTGTGTGTGTGTATTTTCTAACCTGGTTTGGAAGAACAGTCTTGCCTTTGTTTTTACAGAATCTCTGCCACCTGTGGTGGGCTTCTCTTTCCTAACTCATTCTGAAATTAGATACTCAGGAGGCTTCTGACTGGAGGAATGGGGCCATGGAGACCTAGGTACCCACCTTTGAGTTGCTGAAGAAGTCCAGGCCTGTTATTTAGAGGCTGGGGGAATGAGCTTGCCAGCTGGGGCCTTGTTCTGTCTGTGAGGGGGCTGCGGGATGAGAACCAGACATGGGAGTCTTCTGCTCTCAATACCAAACAATATCTTGGCAGACTTTGGAGGAAAAAAAATCCCTCTTTCAAGCTTTTGGGTTCAAAAGGCAATGGTATTTGAAATAAAGTGACTTAAAAAATTTTAATTGCATGTTTGTGAAAAGGGAAAAATGCAAATGCAGGTGAACTTAAGAAATAGTCTACACACTCATAATTTTCCATGCCAAGAGATGTACCCACAGCTGCTCTTCCCTCCTTTTCCTCTGCTAGTAGGAAAGGATTGCCCAGGACTAATGCTCAGACTGTCATAGCTGGACTCCAATCCTGGCTGAGTATGTGTGGGCTAGTCTCCCAAACTATGCCTCAGTTTCCTCAATTGCAGAATGAGAATAAAGGCACCTATGATATTTAAGGTTTGTTTTAAGATAGCATCAGTTACAGGGTTGAAAAGAATGTCTAAAAGTGATGCTTCAGGTGTTAGTTCTTACTCTAGCAGCTACCCACCCACTTCCTCCCCACGAGACAGTAATAGGAACCTCTTTGAAGTGTTAAGTTCTCTGTGACTTGAGTGTAAGACCTGTCCCTCAGGCTACAGTCCCCCACTGATGGATGCCATCATGTCCAGTGTTGCATGGTTATGAACAATGCTGTGTCAACATCACTGTGGCTCAATGTTCATGGCCAGCCGTATTTATTTCTTTGGGGTCAATTTGAAGTACAATTGTAGGATTTTAAGTGGAGACTCAGTTATATACCTATTTAGAGATACTTTTTAATATTCATTGTATAAAATAATAGGTTACATTGTGATATTTCATACTACATATAATATACCCTCCTCCTTTCCTGTTTTCTTCCCTAAAGGTATATACTTTTTTATGTGCCAGCAGTAGGACTTGAATTCAGGGCCTTGTGCTCTCACTTGACTTTTTTGCTCAAGGCTGGCACTTATCACTTGAGCCACAGCTCCACTTCTGGCATTTTGCTGGTTAACTCGAGAGATAAGCATCTCATGGGCTTTTCTGCCCAGGCTGGCTTGGAACCATGGTCCACAGATCTCAATCTTTTGAGTACCTAGAATGACAGGCATGAGCTACCAGCACCTGGCCCAAAGATACAGACTTTTGATACTTGATGTCAAACTGCCCTGCCCTTTCCCACCACAGGGATGAGAGTGACTGTTTCCTTGTACCATCACAACTACTGGATTTTAATATTTTTGTCCTTTTTGGGAGTGCCTGTCTTGAAGCTTGAACTCAGGGCCTAGGTGCTATCCCACTACCATCTGCTCTGTCACTTGGGCCAGTTCTGGCTTGTTAGTGATTAGTTGAAGATGAGAGTCTCACAGACCTTCCTGCCTGGATGTGATCCTCAGATCTCAACCTCCCGAGTAGCTAGGATTACAGGCATGAACCACTGACACCTGGTCATTTTTGTCCATCTTTATGCAATTATTCTTGAGCAATGGAATATCTTGCTAAGAAACCAAGAATTTTCTGACAACATTTTCCTTCTCTGAATCTCTCTCCCAAGTCTTAAAAGCCATGCATGACTTAAGTGCCATGTAAGCTAATTCTTATTAAACACAAAACCTAACAACCAAGCATTGCACTGGGCTGAAATGCAGAGCCAGCACAGAGGAAGGCAAAGGCATTTCCAACACTAACTAGCCCCATGGTAAGTTCTGAGATCTTCAGATTTGTTTGTGGAACCCCAGTTCCAGTCCAGTTTCAAGCAGCCAGAGGTGTGTGAGCCAGGAGACCTGGGTTTCACATGGTCACAATCTGGGTGGTAGTGGAGGGCTTGGCATCCAATGAGTTAATTGAGAAATAGGATTTGCACAGGAGGTATTTTGACAATCGTGGAATTCTGCTTCCTTCTCCCCTTCACATTTATGGAGGACACACCAGTGCCCCTTGTCTGTGCTAGAGGTGGGGCAGCATGGTGGATGAGGGGATGGACTGATTCCTACCTAGGGCTCAGAATCCCTGCTGTCACATTCTCCTCAGTGACACCTGCCTCAGAGAGCTGCGGAGAGGGTTAAACACACGCACTGCAAAGTTTACAACCCTGCTCCATACAGGGGCGCACCAAGCATCAGGAGTAGGATCCCAAAGCTTACAGTAGCCTCAGGAGGTTCCTGTTTATTATTTACTCCATTTTTAAAGTGGGGACCCAAGGTGCAGAATTAGTAAGGAGAAGGCCAGGAGCTGATCCCTTCTGAACCCTAAAAATGTTGAGGCTGGTAAACACAGATTACCTAATTCCAGTTCCCTCACTGGGCTCATGAGAGCAGCAGGGCCCAGTGAGCAGAAGGAACTTGCCCAAGGACACACAAGTTTGGTGACTGAGCAGGGACTGGTTCCAGCCTCTGGTTGGCAGCTCAGGGACCAGTCCCTGGTACCCAGAGGCAAGGAAGCCTCTCAAATTCCTACCCTTGCTCCTGGGTAAAGGGGAAAACTGCCTAGAAGCCTGTGGGTCCTTCAGCAAAAAGAGCCAACTCTGCAGCCTGGCACAGGCGAGGAACCAGGACAAAGCCTTGATGTCATCAGCTACTCCAGTTACTCCTTTTGTCCAATAATTCCAGCCCTGGGTCCCCTCCCAGAGGGAAGTCATCTCCCAGCTCCTGCCTGGACTTGTGCTTTCTGCAGCTCCCTAGGTGCCAAGGCAGTGTGACTCTAAGAGTGGCTGCTACTCCCAGGCCCTGCCCGCTCCTTACTTCAGGTCCACTTGGAGGTTGGAAAATAAGCTTCACAAAGAGATGTCGATGTGGGTCTGGGGCATCCCCTTCTCCAAAGCCATACCTCCTCCACAACTTTCCAGACTCACTTAATGTATACTTTAGTTAATCTGATACATACAAATACTATTTCAGAGTACGAATGAGGCATTTGATCATCTTTTTCTATACAAGCCTATGAAATCTACTGTGTATTCTGCACTTGTAACACATCTCATTAGAATGCTTCATTTTCAAGGGACAAGCCAAATGTCCATTACCTGAGTAGATAAACAGAGGAGAAGGGATATAATTCAGCCCCATGAGGAGCAGAGCACACAAAGATGATCCTGGAAACACATGGTAAATGAAAGAGGCTCAACCCCAAAGCCCACCTGTGGGATGACTCCACTGTCCACAGAGACGGGAGTTGTGTGGGTGGCTGCAGGGCTGGGGCGGGAGGGCAGGTGTGATGCCACAAGCATGGTGTCTTGGGAGGTTGATGAAGTGTTCTGCAGTGAGGCAGTGGCAATAGGTGCAAAACCTTGCACACATACTGATGCCACTGAGGTGTACACTGGAGAATGGGGAATTTTATGTATGTGAATTGTAGCTCAGGAAGAAAACTAATAGTAAAATGAAACACCGTCCTACCATATAAATTGCATTTAATAGAAAAATACTTCATGTACTGTTTTTGTTTCTAAATTTAATTGGGAGCGCCTTGAGATTCTATTTAGAATGAAGTTCCTTGGTTGCAGTAGCCCCCTATGGCCAATGGCTGTAGTCTGGAGTCCCCCAGCTCTGATGACTCATTGGTCCTGGTAGCTTCTGTGGCCACCCTTGGGGAATCCTGAAGGGGCTGGAGATCGGCTGGTGCAGAGGCCATTGGGAAGAGGGAACAAAGCTATGCAGACCCCTTCCCACCCCACCGTGGTGTAGAATCACACCAACTGTATCATTCTAGCCTGTAGGCAAGGAAACCTAGTGTCAAACCCAAGGCTGGGATGTGGACCCAGATCCCCGGCTTCCTAGTTCTTACTCTGAACTCTAGCCTTACAATGTTGATTCCTCTTCTGGAAGCCAACTGTGGACATGTCATTCATTCTAATACTGATGGCGCACCCTTGGCATGTGGCCAAGGAGCAGCCCATCCCTGCCTTTCTGGATGCTGTAGCTCCTGCGCTGATGCTGAAATGCTGGGGCACAGAGGTGCCCTGCTCAGTAGTGAAAAACATGGTCTGTTTGTCTCTTGCAGCTACCCTCCTGTCATCCTCTCTGGGAGCTAGGCCTGACAGCTTTTTACCATAGGAGCTGAGATACTTCTCTGAAGGCTCTTTTCTGTCATCAGGGAGCTGAGAGCAGGTCTGCTCCATTACCCAGCCCTCCTCTCACACAGAACAGCAGGCCCAGGGAGCAGGCAGCTGGGCCCTTCCCAGATCGCAGGATAGGTGAGACAAGCAGACACATAGGCAGACAAGTGAGAGGCAACCACAGAGGACCTGCCCAGGATCCCTGACCTGCAGTCAGACACCAGCTTGGGGCCCAGGACCCAAGGTTAAAAGGGTAAAAGTCAGTTTCTAGGCTCCATCAGCCACCAGTGGTATTTTCCTCTCAAGGGGCAGATTGTCATCCTACTCATCTTCCAGATCTTTCCACATACTCCTCCCATTCCTCAAAGCTAAGACTTTTCAGACAGGACTCAGGTGGGTAAAAGGGAGTCAGCTGGTTGTGAGGAAAGCCCAGAGGTTTGGCAGTGGCCTCAGTCCCTGTGCCGTGCTTGCTCCTGGCTCCTGCTGAGGGGCCACTGCAGGAAGGCTGGGAAAAGAGGATGTGGCCTCCACTCCAAGTCCTGTTGCCTCAGCTGAGGTTCAGAGAGCAAGTATATATATTTTAAAACTTCCTGGGAACTGTAAAGTAATTCTAATCTCCGGCCTTGCAATGCAGAGAGGAAGCGAGGGGGAGGTAAATATTTTATGGCTGTAGAAATACAGCCACTCCTTTCCTTGTACTTCTGTGACAGCTCTCACGGTGTGAGGAGGACAGGCCTAGAACTCAAGTGCTACACAGTCTAAAGCCAGTGACAGTGGCCCTTCTTCTTGGCTTCTCCCTGGGCTTGAGGGGAGGTGGCCTGACGAGGGAGGTGTAAGAGCAGATGTCATCACTGACAACTGCTTTCTGGTCTGGACTTGGATTCACCAGGGATACTATGGGATATGACTTTTACTGATTTTTCTTTTATTTTAAAATACAATGCAGGTTAGCAAGAGACAGTCTTCAAAATAACCAAAGGCAATACAAAACTAAAAATTTAAAGACTACAGTCCTGTACCATTCAATGAGAATATTTAAAAATCTTTCAAACTGCTTTTACGATCAATAAGTAAATTATTTTTCACAAAAATGACACCACAGACAAATAATTGATTAAATCGATTTTTTTTTCAAAATCCTGTATCAGTCACTTCTCTGTTTGTATTGGTTTTAATGTCCATATCAACCTGGTAAAATTATGAATATCACCAGAAATGATCTTGCCCCTAGCTTCCTGGGAGATGACCACAAGTAAGCATGGCAACTTCAGGGTGGCTTATTGAGGAGATGGCTCCTTCATCTCCCCTCATTAACCATGGCTGTTAAACAGCCAGAGCCCGAGATGAAAGGACAGTCGCCCGCTGACTCAGCGCTGGACCTGCCTGCCGGGCCTGCCCCGTGCCAAACGCTAGCACACACTGGAAAGAAGCGTGCTGTCATTGACGAGGACCAGCCCTCCCAGCCCTTCCTCACACACCTCACCTGGAGGCAGAGGTCCGCTCTGAAAGCAGGAAGCCCCCCAACACGGTAAAGTACTACTTTGGGGGTGGGGGTTACAGCTCAGGGGTGAAGAGCTTGCCTGAGTAAGGCTCTGGGTTCCATTCCCAGTGCAGTGGCAGGGTGGGAGAGACAGAGAGGAAGCAGGGGAGTGTGGAGAGGGAGAGAGGGAGGGAGGGAGACTACTTTGCTATACTTGGTGACTGATCTCCAGGTCTCCTATTTTTTTTTCATTTTAATTCGGTGGTAGTGGGGTTTGAACTCAGAGCCTGGCTTGCTCGCCCCCTTGAGCAGCATTCTCAGCTGAATGTTAGCAGGGCTGCGGATATAAAGCCTCTTCTGTTCCTGTGGGTTGTGAGCATCGCATTGCCCTCTGGGACAGGAAAGGACACCCTCAGCCATGGTAAGGCCCATCTTGTCTTGAGTGAGCAAAAGCCAACATCTCCACGCCTCCACCCAGCCTTCCCCTCCCAGTGAGGAAAGCCAGTTCCCCGCCTAGTGTCAGACCAGCTATAAATGGCCTGTAAACGTCCTAAGGCCCAACACAGGGGAAGGTGGAACCCCTTGTTAAGGAACTCTTCAATGTCCTTGGCCTGCTCCTTAATAAGAGGCCCAAAGTAACATCCAAAGTACAGAAGCTCATAAACTACCCAGCCAAGCCCTGTGCGGCGGGGGGTGGCCCGCGCACAGGAGCCCAGGACTCACTTCTGGGGCTAATGGAGCCCTGACTGGGACCCAGGATTGCCCAATGCCAGGTGCAGCAGGGGTGAGTAAGGTGAGCGAGGGGACCATCACACAGCCACTCACACATCAGAGTGATACTTGCTGAGGGCCACAGAAAGAAGAGGGTCACAACTGCACACTGGATCTTGGGATGTGCTCCCAGCCCAGCAAACAGCACCCATTCTTTGCCTGCCCTATGACACATTTCCCCTCCCAGAAAATATGAGTAAAAGGAAGGGGAACAAGGACAGGACTCCCAAGGACTTCCAGACCTCTAGGCTCTGTTACTGCTGTCACTGAGCCTCCTGGCAAAAGATGAACACATTCAATCAGAGCATAAGGAACAGGGAGGCTTACTGGCTGGCTCCCACACACACAGCAAATTGAAGTGGGCTCAGTTCCTCTGGCTTTCCATTGAAGATCCTGCTGCTTACTGTAGATCACACAGTGATGGCTCAGTATAGGCAGAATGGAAGCCCTGTGACTCGGCCCACTATTTCATGACTCAGGACCTGGGTGAAATTGGAAAATGTGTCCTATGGGGCTTCCTAATGTCCTGACATTATAACCACACAGACAATAGCCACCATTTACAAAATAAACCATCAATCATCAATAAGACTAACTATAACAAGTTATAATTTTTAAAAATCACCACCACAACATGGTGTCTGACCCTCACTGCACCCTGATCTGTCCAGACACTCTGAGACACATATTTTTCTCTTCTAGCTGTCATAGTAAACTCTGGGAGAAGCCCAGACTCTACAAGGTGACGTGACTGCCTAGGGTCGCAGTGTCAAAGCGAGGCCAAACTCCGGCCCACTGGAGCCCAGAGCTGTTTCCCACTCAGGTGATTGCAATCAGATCTTGTCACCCTGTGGATGTAAACTGGAGTGGCCCTGAAGCCCGAGACACCTCAGAAACTGTCCTGGCCACTTCTGTGAGGACGAGTCCCTGTACTTCCTTGAGCCTCACTTCTCCCACCTGCAAAAGGGGAAAATGACACCATTCCTGAGGATTAAATGAGATACTTTACAGAAAGGGCTTAGTGCAGGCAGCAAGCCATCAGTCACTGCAGGCTGACAGGGCCAGCCTGCTGGGGAGTGACAGCTTCAGGGGACAACCAGGTGGGAAGGGTTGGGGAGGGGCTCAGCAGGGCCTTAAAGGAGCGGCACAAAGCACAAAGCGGGTACTAGTCATTTCCACAATTTGATGAAACCTATAATTACAACCCCTCCTGCCAAGCCCAGCCCTGGGGCACTGATAGCATCTTGCTACTGTCTGAGGTCAGGTCAAATCTCTGTAGGGATGGGCAGGCAGAGGTGGGAGGGGGCACTGCCCCGGAGTTCCCAACAACAGAACACACCCAGAACCACACTGTGGGCCCCTACAGGGAGAAATGTCACGACCCCTTTCCCAGGAAGCTGTGCAGTAAGATCACAGCCAGAGTCTCTAGCCTAGGTTTACATGGCAAGTCCTCTCCCCGCCAGGTGCTCATATGTAACATGCTGAATTTGAGCCAAATTCATATGGAACAACAGCTCCTCTCAGTGGGGCTCTTACCACACATTGGGCTCAGGATACTCCTGGGTCCATGGATTGTCACACAGCCCCCTGGTGCCTCAGAGTGAGGCTGGGTGCCCAGTGTTCCTCTGAGCACTTCCTGTGGCTTAATCTACCCAGCCCTCCCAGGGGAGGACTGTTAACTAGATGCTTTTTACAGCCAGGGAAACTGAGACAGAAGTTAAGTGGCCCACTCAAGGCCACAGGGCAGGAAAGTGAGGGAGCTGGGTCATAGAGTGGACATTCTGGGCTTGGCTGCATATGTGGGCCCTGTGCGCTGACTTTTCTACCTGATGAGTGACACTGTTATCCCTACTTAGCAGATGGGCAAACTGAGGCTTAGATCCTACGCAGGGCCCATGTTCCTTATTCTGGCATACTGTCTGCCTTCTGATGCAGTAGATCTTTCTTCAGGCGTACAAAAATGATGTAGAGCCAAGTGCCAGTGGCTCACACCTGTAAACCTAGCTACTCAGGAGGCTGAGATCTGAGGTCACCTTTCAAAGCCAGCCTGGGCGGGAAAGTCTGTGAGACTCTTACCTCTAATAAATCACCAAAAAGCAGAAGGTAGAGCTGTGGCTCAAGTGGTACAGTGCTAGCCTTGAGCAAAAGAAGCTTAGGGACAGTGCCCAGGCCCTGAATTTAACTAGGACTGGTGTGTGTGTGTGGGGGGAGGGGGTAGTTGGAGGACCAGGGAGAGACAGATAGCCCAAAGGCCTAAAATAACCACAACATGATGCTGCCTTTGCTACATTTTTCTTGTTCTGTAGTTGAGAAAAACGAGATCCTGAGAGAAGTCCCTGCCCAGCCAGTGAACTGTGGGGCCCAGGCAGAAACCCTGGCAGCAGAGAGAAAGCTCCATCATCCCACCTTCAAAAAAAAAAAAAAGGCATCTGAATCCACTCTGAGGAATTCATGCTTTTGTGTCAGGTCCTGAAGGTGATTATAGTCTTCAAATCACTTTAAAAGTATTTCTTGAGCTACATACAGCTTTACTGTAAGTATCAAGCCGAGGTTTGCAAACTGGTAGAGTTCCAGGAGAGGGTCACAGGCAGGAAGGGTGTGAGCTACAGGCAGGGCAACCGCCTGCCTACTTCCCATCTAGAAAGAACCAATTTCCAGACAGGTGTGGTGGCACATGCGAACAGTCTCAGCACTGAGGGGGATGGGGGCTGTGATAGGAGGATCTCAAGTCTGACACCAGCCTGTGCTACAAAGTGAGACCCTAACTCATAAAAACAAAACAACACAAGAAAAAAAAAACCCACACTTGTTTTCCTCAAGTCTGTTTTATATTGGGATATGCACAGACTTTTCTTTTGAAGGGAGTTCCACCACCTCACATGCTTTCAAGTCGCCATGTCTGGTACTGGAGACACACAGATAATATGGCAGGGTCCTGGCCCTGGCCTCAGAAAGAGATGGATATAGAGGCAAGCCCCTGCAGCAGGCAGTCAGCTCGGTGGCCACCCAGGGGGTGTGCAGTGCGGCAAGCTCAGAAGAGGACTTCTCTCTGTGGCAAAGCAGGCAAAGGCTTTCTAGGGAAGGGACATGGACTCAGAGCCACAATTGGAAGAAGATAACCAGTGACCATGAAGGGGGAAGCCATTCCAGGGGGAGGGAACAGCACAGCAGAGGCACAGAGGTGAGATGAAAAGTGGTGGCCATTGAGGGAGGCTTAGGGAGTCCTGGAATGTAAGGTCCAACTGCTGGGGGTAGATCATGGATTCCTGAAGATGACCACGCAGAGCCATGCCTTTGCAGTCAGTATACTTGTGCCAGAGACTGTGAGCTAGCCACAGCCCCCTGCCTTCCTGACCAGGGTGCAGCTGGGCTGAGGGCATCTCTTAGGGTGGGATGGAGGGGGTGGAGTTGTCAAGCACTGGTTATTGAAGAACAGTCCTGTGTGCATGAGATACCACAGAAGCACAGCTAGACAGGCCTCTAGGCAAGGGGCATCCAGGGTGGACTTGGAGAGCTGGGAGGGCTGCAGGAGACAGGAAGTGGCTGACAGGAAGGCTGAAGTGCCAGGAAGCAAGGAGGAGCGGGGCTAGGTGCAGCCCTGGGTGCAGGAAGGAAGCAGAAGAAGATCAGCTGAAAAGGCTATGGAGCTTGGGAGTGAGGCAAGCTGCAGTTTGCACACCTTTAACAGGTCTTGTAGGATTTGATGTGAGGCTCAAATTAGCTAATACATCCAGACTGCACTGAGCAAAACAGGGCCATGTGGTACGAATGCCCTTTATGACTTATTGTATACCAACCAATTCCTTTCCTGCCTGCCCTTTACAAGGTTGTCAAGGAAGTCCAAGGGGAGAATTTGGTGGGTTTGCTGAGTTATTTGATAATCCTTTGTTGTCCCGTCTGCAGGTTCCTCTTCCTCCTTATCTTTTCCTGCTTTCGCAAATGTGTACTGAGTGCTGATTCTGTTCATGCCTTTCTGCTCATGTTGGGAAGGCTTGGAGAGGCTTTACCACTCTGGATTTCCATTGTTTTTTCAACTCAGCCATATGTAGGTTGCTGGCCTGTGCCAGGCTCTGTGCGGGGCTCAGAAAACACTGGGAGGGAAGCCTCAGCCCTTCCCTGGGTGAGCTGCCCTCCTGGGCCCTGCACCTAAAGCCCTTTCCTGTTAGCAACACCCAGAAGATGTGTTAGGTAAGTTTCATTCACACAAGCATTACAGCATCACCTTTGGCAAAGTCAGTGTAAATGCAGCAACAATTTACATTAAATAAAAAACACAGGGCTGCGAATGTGGCTTAGTGGTAGAGTGCTTGCCTAGCATGCATGAGGCCCTGGGTTCAATTCCTCAGAACCACATCAAAAGAAAAAGCCGGAAGTAGCACTGTGGCTCAAGTGGTAGAGTGCTATCCCTAAGCAAAAGGAAGCCAGGGAAAGTGCTCAGGCCCTGAGTTCAAACCCCAGGAACACACACACACACACACACACACACACACACACACACACACACACAAAGTTACAGATTGCTCAGCTGACAAACATGTGATGACCACTGGCTAGTAGGAACTTTACCTGCTCTCTTTGCTCCAAAGAGCAATGGCTTAGGATATGCTGATTGTTTACAGCAATTGCACAGAAAGACAGCAGCCACATCAGAAACAGAATCACTGTCTTTAACAAAATGGAAATTCCTAGCTCGAAGTCCTCACTGTCAGGACTCTGTAGAGTTCTTGGGCCCCATCCTCATACCATAGTGGGGGGGAAATGTACTTCTCACACATACACATATATCAACACAGTTTTTTAAGCAATTCAGAAGATGCAAAAGTCTACTTCCATTCACCATCCCCACCTCTAGACTCTACCTCTTTTAACACAAAACGCTGATGGTTTCTTTGACCAAAGTGCAATCATTGTCCTGTCTTCTTTGAGAGGAAAGGCTTACTTTGGCTTCTGCTTTCAAAGGCTTGGCGCATGTGGGTTGGTTTGGTTCTGTGGTCTTGGGGACATCACGGTGGGGGAAGCATGTGGCAGGAGCCAATCTTGGTCCTACTCTCACATACCTCTATGATCATCTCAGAGCACCTGTGCTCCTACTCAGGGTGTTTTCAAATGAATCTCAACGGGCTCGTACTACTAGGTATTTATTTTGCAGTTACTTTAAAGTTAGCAGTAGGTTGTTGGTGCCTCTGTGCTGGCGGGCCTGCAGGCCTGTCTGCTCTGCCAACCTCTGCATGGTGTGGCTGTGCCCTTGATGGACATGGTGGTCCTTTCCATCTGTTTTGTACTTTTCTTTTTCTTTTTTTTGGTTATGGGGCTTGAACTCAGGGCCTGGGCACTGTCCTTGAGCTTTTTAGCTTTAGTGTTCTACCACTTTGAGCCACAATGTCACTTCTGGTTTTCCAATGGTTAATTGGGGATAAGAGTCTCAAAGACTTTCCTGCTGACTTTAAGCCATGATCCTCAGATCTCAGCTTCCTGAGTAGCCGGCACCTGGCCTCTAGTGTTCATTACTACAAACTTTCCTCTCCCTCCAGTGCTGGGATTAAATACGGGGCTTCACACATGCTGGGCAAGTGGTCTACCACTGAGCTGCCCCAGCCCCTATGCTGCTGCTTCATAACAACAGGGGCACTTTACTGAACCAGAGTCCCATCAGTGGCTTCCCTTCTTTCCCAGAGGGCTTTCACAGAGGGCCAAGGGCCCAGAGCTTCTAGCGCCGGAATCAGGCAGCTCCAGTTCTGTAGGAGAGAAACAGGTGCCTGTGAGGGCAGGCAGGTGGCTGCGGGCACGAGCCTGATCCCTGGCAGTGCGTGTGGTCCCAATTCCTCAGGCCTTGTGCAAACACTGGCTTTGTCACTGGATGAATAGGAAAGCCAGCCCCAAATCAGCATTAATGTGAGGATGTTTAACCCTCTTGTGAAGCCCTTTGAGAAGCACAAAGAACTTTTTGGGGTAGGGCTGTCCAGCCCAAACAGGTCTGACTCGGAGGCACATGTCCAGCAGGAATGCTGGGCCCTCTTGAGATGATTCCAAAGCTGCCTCCTTTGTGGCTTTTCAGAAAGCCACAGGTAGAATTGTGAACACAGATCCTGGTCCTGGAGTGCTGTGGCCAGCAAGGGCAGAATATGTGCCAGGGCAGGAAGATCCGGAGGCTTCCATCAGGGAGCCCTGGGTACAGAGACTACAGCTCTGCCCTCACAGATAAGACACCCAGTGATCCACATCTCCAGTTTTCCTTCCTTCCTCATTCTTGTCACCTCCCAACCCGCTGCAGAAGTTACATATTCTTCCCACTTGCCATCTGTCTCTCTTCCAGCCATGAGCCCCACAAGGGCAGATTCCCTTTGTTCACTGCTATATCTCAAGAGCCTAACACAAGCCCAAGCACCTAGTAGGCCCTCCGACAACCTTGGCTGTGCACACTGCACTTCGCACAGTTCCTGGCACAGAGCAAGTTTCCCATTGAAAGGTGCTCAGTCAGCCACTGCTGTTGGCCCAACACTGATTTTCAGTGTGATTCCCCCCGGCACAGGGACTCCCAGGCCCTGGGGCACTGGGCTGGGCCTCTCAGGTTTCATCCTCCCTAGCCCAGAAATTAAGAAGGCTGGGCTCCTGTCCAGTCCTGGCTCCCTCTAACGTGGAGGCCAGGCGTGCCCACGAGGGGAGCAGCTTGCCACGTTTCACCAGGCGAGTAGCAGCCTGCTTGTGCACTGAGGCCTAGGCAGCCTGGGTGAGGCCCAGGGTTTCTCTGCTCCAGCAACCTGTGCTTCAGAACAGGCCTGTCTGGGCCTGTCCACCTTTAATCTGACCACAGAATCAGGGAACCGACTGAACCCCGAGTTGCTCTAGAGGAGTTCAAAGGCCCAGAGCCATGAAGCTGAACTCCAAGGCTTCTGCACTGTGTCCCCAGGGCTTCACACAGGTGCTGAAGGTTCAGAACCACTGGCCATGGCCTGGTCCTAGAAGGGGCACTATGGTCACCGAGTGCCCTCCAAGGGTCAGCCCCACGTGAGCTGCCCTGCAGAGACCCAGCCCTCCCTCAGAAGCTCCCAGTCTGGCCTCAGGGAGTAGACATGACATGAAGAGTTCTTAAAATTACAGCTGTGAGGAGGCTGAGGAGGAAAAGTACAAAGGGCTGTGGGCGCTTTTATTTGGGCATTGAACCAGGCTGGGAGTGTCCACTGAAAAAAATGGCATTTAAGCCACGCTGGAAGGATTGTGGGTGTCAACCAGATTGAGGAGCGGGGGTAGCTGTGGGTGGAGTGGAATGGTGTCTCAGAAAGAGGGAACAGCACGTGCAAAGGCACAGAAGCCTGGCCCACACTGAACCCTGCTACATACACTCCAAAAGGAAATGCTTGATCTTGCTGATGAGGAAACCAGGGCTGGAAGTTAGTGAACCTGCCTATGATTCCATAGTTTGCATCCTGATCCTGCAGGGGTACCCGGAGGCCTCACTCTGAGTCACCCATCCTCCAAAAGATCAATCTTATTGACCTGTGGAAAATGTCCCCAGAGAGCAGGTTACCAAGGTTTCTGGGGAGGAAACTTCATGAAGGACCAAGCCAGACAGAGAAGACTCCTGCTTCCCAGGCCATTCTGGGGCTGAACATCCTTTCCCCAGGTCTGCTCTGGATGCTCTCCCATCTGATACACCTCTCCTGAAGTGAATCACAGTGCAGCGCTGGCCAGATGTGTGCCGATAGGTAAATAAATAAACCAAGCACGTGGCCTGGCTCCCTCCTCCCAGAGCAGGTGGCCCAGCAGCCTCAGAGGCAGGACAGCGAGTAAGTTTGTGATGATTGGCTTTCCATGGGCTGTGAAGAAGGGCAACTCGAAGAGGTAATGATGGTACCAATGCCATCAGCCCCAGGTGAGTAGACAGAAGGCAGGTGTGGAATCCCTGGGGTCACTCCCTGAGACTAGCTTCATGTTTATTTATTTCCAAGCCCAGTGAGCTGTCCCCTTCCCACAGTGAACCACCTCAGCTTGCCTTCCTAGGCTGAAGAAGGTGGTGTCTGTTTCAATGAAGCCCCAGGTGGCATTTCCCCCACTTCCTGACAGGGACATGACAATGATAACTGGGGCCTCTGAGTGGTGAGTGAGCCCCTGACACCCACCTGTCCCCAGGGAACCACACCTATGCTGCTGAGCATTAGGTAACTTGACATGAGCCACCCATCTGCATAGGTCATTTGTGCAATCCCCCATTTGCCCTGGTGAGTCAATGTCTACCTGGTGCAAACCCCAGGGGCCCCAGCCAGGCACCTCCACAGGGAGCAGCACAGTGGGACTTGTGTGAAGACATCACCCCAGCTTAGGCTCCTACTTCCTGATCCACCGAGCCAGGTGGGAAACCCCTCCAGAAACAAAAGCCCAAGGTCATGCAACACCCAGAGTGTAGTAGACTGGAACTGGGTGGGGGCAAACTCCACAGCCCCCTTCTCTTCTAGGCTTAATGTCCTCCTACCACTGATACCTGAGAGAAGGGTCTAGAAGCATGGCTATCACCCGATGGCCCTTTACCAGGGGTGATAGGAGGGAAGGAGAGGTCTTCCACCCACTTTCAATCTTTCACAGTCATGTATTGTTCTCCATCTGTTCTGTTTTTTCATAAGAGGCATTGCTTTTATATTTAGGAAAATGTGAAAAGATACATATTAACAGGGAATTGTAATTAAATAGAATTTATCAAAGGCCCAAACATCCTAAGGGGATGATTCAAGGTAGCCAATGGGATCTAAGCTGGTTTCCAGAAGCAATGCTCTTGAGCCCACTGCTTTACCACCTGACGGAGTAGTGACATGGTCCAGATGTGGGAGATACATTGCTGGGACATTATGCAGCCTTCAAGAGTTTCACCTTGGGTGAAGTAGCATGCATTTGCAGTCCTGGCTTCTTGGGAGGCCAAAGCAGAAGGTTCATTAGTTTGAAGCCAGCCTAGACAACATAGCAAGATGTAGAATTCAATACAGGAAAGAATATGCAACTATAAATGCCAATTATGATTTTCTACAAATCTATATAGGCTGCTAGACTAGAAAAATGTTTGCAGTATTAACAGTGGGCTACTTTGAATTAAAGATGTCTCTCTGGGGACTGATTTCTATTTGTGGTACCCAGTGGGGAGGGAGACCAGAAGCAGGGTTACCATGTATAATGGAACAGATTGTGCCTTGTCTGCTTAGTACTACTTGTATACAACCCAAGAAGTACCTTTTTTGTGGATATATGAATTAAAACTACAATGAGATGCCATTACCTGAAGACAGACTGAGGACAACAAATGATGACCAGGCCATGGAGCAACTGGAACTCTCCTTGTTGTTGGTAAAATGATACATTGTTAGTGGTGTAATAAAATGATACAACTACTTGGAAAAGGCGTGTCAGTATTTTATAAAATGAAACATAGGCCTACTCTGTGACTCAGTCATTATACTCTTAAATATTTACTCAAGAGAGATAAAAGCCTATGCTCACAAAAAGTCTCGGATAAGAATGTCAATAACATCTTTTTCTTAATAGTCCCAAACTGGGGCTCAATAGAACAGATAAACAAACGTGTATATTTCCACAAAAGAATACTATCTATCAAAAAGAAGGAATAGATCACTGACATGAATAACAACATGAACAAATCTCAAAAACATTGTGTTGAGAAAGAGGAACCTTATGCAAGCATGCATACTACTTGATCCCATCTACATCAACTTTCAGGACAGGCAAAATGAATCTATCGTGGAAAAATATCAGAACAACAGGTGGAAAGGTGGAGAGGAGAGTATGAGTCTTGGGAGTGATGAGAATGTCCTCCATCTGATAAGGTCTGTAGTCACACAGGTGTATGTATTTATAAAAACAATAGAAATTTGTGATCTCCTTTTATATAAATGTTATACCAACATGCACAAATGCACACTTAAATCTAGATTTTTTTTTTGGTCTCTTCTTGTTTTGGTACTGGGGATCGAACCTAGGATGTTGCACTTGCTAAGGCAAGTGCTTTGCCACTGAGCTACATCCCAGCCCCTATACACTTAAGCCTAAAGGAATTTTGACTCTGCAATGTACTCTGAAATGCACAATAAAATAGATGCATTAAAGAATGGATAGAGGGATGGCTTCATATGAAAGAAAAGCATGCACAGCAAAATACTGATAGAACTTAGGTGGCAAGTTTGAAGGCATATAGTGCCTTAAACTTTACAAACTTTACCAAAATATTGGGAACACTTGCTATTCACAAACACAATGTTATATGAGAGGAGAAAAGCACAGAAGAACACATGATCTATGCCTGAGTTAAGCAAGACAAAAAGAACAAAACAGGTTGACGGAATACATGTTAGGTTCATGGTCAGGACAGGGCAAGGGGATGGCATGATTCCTGGAAAAGTTCTGCTTCTGGATAGAGGTGTTGATGGTATTCAGCCTGAAAATGCATGCATGGTACAGTGTTCTTTAATGTATATTACGTTTTCCTGAACATATGTAAAGAATATTTAAGAAACAGGTCTTTTTTTTTTAAGGCTTGCCATATAACAAACTCCTGCTTCAATCCATGGGTAGTAACAACTCACCATCGATCCTGCCTTCCCTAGCCTTCCCCTCCCCCGCCCCCCAGGCATCCCTGCTCCTCCCCTGCCTCCAAAAAAGCTGAAAGCCATTCCCCCAAGCTCTATAATGCTCCAAGCACAGTAAAATGGAAGGGAAAGAACCCAGCGGTGAGGCTAAAAACACTGAGATGCAAATTCTGATTCTGCTACTTGACAGCCATCATTATCAACTTTTAGGAAAGGTAAAGTTCATGTGCTATGAGATGTGAATAATCTTGTGGCCCTGTTTCCTTATCTACTAAGAAACAGTGACATCTATCTCCCAGGTTCATCCCTGAGACCCAGTGAGACAATGCCACCTTTGCGTGCCCAGCGCCTGCCACACATACGTGCTTTCCGTTCATTCCCAACCTTCTCCTCTTCCAATACCATGAGGAGCATCACAGCTGGAAGTAAGATGGACTTTGGGGTCAACTGGGTACCTGTGGGACACTCACTAAAACTTGACCTTTTATTCTGAGGCTCTGTTTCCTACAGAGTAGCAATCATAATTCCTGCCTGGCAGGGCTGCTGCCAAGACTAAACTTTAGACTTGTTAGTGGAAGACCTCTAGGGATTTCTGAGGCCCTGCCTTTTCTTGAAGTTTAAGCAAATTTTTATGCTGGACAATAATGGCCCTTTAGCATCTGCTCTTAGAGAGCAGCAGAGTGGCCCAGCCTGGCTCCTGCTCCCGTTATTAAGTGGATGATTGCGCTTGGTGAGTAACTTGCCAGTCAGAGCAGTGACCCGCTGCCACCAGCACATTACCCTCTCCATTCAGGCAAAACGTCTGCTCAAGGAGCCAGCAAGAGGGCTGAGAATGTGGCTTAGTGGTGGAGTGCCTGCCTAGCATGCATGAAGCCCTGGGTTTGATTCCTCAGTACCATATAAACAGAAAAGGCTGGAAGTGGTGCTGTGGCTCAAGCAGTAGCGTGCTAGCTTTGAGCAAAAGAAGGTCAGGCACAGTGCCCAGACCCTGAGTTCAAGCCCCAATATTGGGGGCAGGAGGGAAAGGACAGCAAGAGCTGAGCCTCCTCTGAGCCCCAGACAAGGGCTGATAGGAGGGCCTTGGCTTTCCAAAGGTGCTGCTGAGGCCAGTGGTACTAGGATGCATTCCTGGAACTGCAAGGCAACTTCCCTGCCAGGGCTTGCTGGTCATTTGGTGTGGAATAGCATCATTCTGGTATCAAACAGAATCCCTTGGTCTCAACCTAGTAATCCTCAGCTCGCCTTCTGCCCTAGAGGGAGGAGTGCTGAGGACCAAGTGGGCCTTCATTATGTGTGCACTAGGCAGTGCAGGGGCGAAGGGCTTGCTGCCAGGCTGTGCACCAAAGCATCCTCACACTGTCACATAGGTGCTGCCATTAATCCCCCTTCTCAGATGAGGAAACTGGGGTTGAGAGAGCTTCAGCCACTGGCCCTGGAAAGCATGGAGGAGCCCTGGCAGGTGGCCCCCCACTCCCTCCCACCTTGCTATGCCAGAAGCACAGCACTGAAACCAAGAATATTAATTAAGCACAATGGTGTTCATCGGACATGCAAGTATGAGTGCACCAATGCCAAGGACTACCCCGAGAGTAGGTAACTAAATAAATGAGTGGCTGCTGGACACGTCCTGGATTAGTTGTGAAGGATGACTGGCCATACTGATCTAAGCAGCTGAGTGTAAAAATACCTCCAGTATTTTGGAAGAGAAGTCGGTGTAAGTGGAGATGAGATGCAGCCACTCCAGGCCTCTAGTTCTTGGGGGGGGGGGGGGCGGGAGAGGGAGTGTCATCTAACGATAAGGAACAGGGGGTCCCAGAGCAGTTTGCCAGAACCACAGCCTTACCACTGACCAGCTGTGTGTGTGTACCTGCAACGTGGGCTTGAGAAGGAGAGCAGCCTGGTAGTGCCCATCTCAGAGGGTTCATGAGATTAAAGCAGTCGATGCCCGTGCTTAGGACAGAGCCTGGCACGCCACTCACATTATATAAGTGCTTGTGATTCCATCCTTGAGTTAGGCAATGCACCCAAGGCACTTTAGTTTTGCTACATGCAAAAGTATCTTTGTCGAGTTGCATTTGATGTTGTACCCTGGTTTTTATAGATGGTGGGTGTGACTAGCAGCCACTGGCGAATGTGTCAGTATCTCTGGCAAAGCACAGGACATTGTTCATCACATTGCACAATGCCCCTTATCTCCAGATTCCCAGGCCCTGCTCCTCCTGGAAGTGACATCAGAAACACTGCGTCTCTGACCAGCACAACTTGGGGTGAGGGGAGACTGATCAAGACCCCCTTGGGTGTTGGGAATTTAGAGACAAGATGAGATGAGGTGGACACTGGCCTAAATCCAGGCTCGAGGTATAATGAGCATTCTCCTTTTCCTGTTGATTGCTCTATTGAAAACTTTAATTTTAACCTAGATTTTGTTTTTCAAGATAGAAATAGTTTCAAGGAGGAGCAGCAGAGAAAGGTTGATTGATGTGTCCTTACAGTTAGATAGGAGCAGGCAGTTCTGGTAAGTGATTGCACTGTAAGGTGCCTATAGATAATGATGATATACAGTATATTAATTTAAAAAGATAGGAGAAAAGATGTGAGATCTTTCATCACAAAAAATGATAAATGACTGAGACATAGGTATGTTTAATCTGATTCAAATATTACACAATGTGTACATTTATAAAAACATCATTTGATATCCCAGTAATATGTACAATTTTATGTTTTTATGTGTCAGGTAAAGTAACCAAAAAAAGGAGTTCTTGCTGGGTACTAATGGCTCATGCCTTGAATCCTAGTTATTCGGGAGATTGAGACCTGAAGGAATGATGTTTAAATCCAGAATAGACAGAAAAGTCTGAAAGACTCTATCTCTAATTAATCAGTAAAAATGCTGGACTGGAGGGCTGGGGATATAGCCTAGTGGCAAGAGTGCCTGCCTCGGATACACGAGGCCCTAGGTTCGATTCCCCAGCACCACATATACAGAAAACGGGCAGAAGCGGCGCTGTGGCTCAAGTGGTGGAGTGCTAGCCTTGAGCGGGAAGAAGCCAGGGACAGTGCTCAGGCCCGGAGTCCAAGGCCCAGGACTGGCCAAAAAAAAAATGCTGGACTGGAGGTCTTGCTCAAGTGGTAGAGCACTAGATGTGGAAGAAAAAGCTGAGAGCATGACATTCTAAGTTCAAGCCCCAGTACTAGCACAAAAAGACAGTTGTTATAGATTATAGTTATAGATTATTTCTGATTTTAAAGTGCATGTTGATTATAAGCAAGAAATTCAACATTTAGATGTACCCCATCATAGATATGTGTGCATGCATTTGGTCATGTGAAATGTATTTATGTACATTTTGTCTACATACACGTGCATCTGTGGTATGTGTGCATATGCTTCTTTTGAGGGAGTGCTGGGAATAGGGCCAAAGCCTGGACACACAATGAGTGGTCACTGCAGACACTCTACCCTTGAGCAACACCTTTAACCCCATGCACATGCCATTGAAAACAAAACATGAGGAAGGTGAATTATGGTTCCACTTTGAAATACACCATTTTCTCTGAGCCTACTGTTGACATCCTAATGTTAACAACAGTAATATCACCTCATTCACTCACTGACA
Source organism: Perognathus longimembris pacificus (assembly GCF_023159225.1). Classification (NCBI taxonomy): domain Eukaryota; kingdom Metazoa; phylum Chordata; class Mammalia; order Rodentia; family Heteromyidae; genus Perognathus; species Perognathus longimembris. Next base: position 14,722,608 of record NC_063167.1, on the reverse strand, counting down.
AAATATTATTTATAGCCTCAAATACTTAGTTAGGCCCCAAGAATACAGACACAAACAAAACAGACAACATCTCCTCCTTCCAGAAACCATCACACTACAAAACACTAAATACGGCCATTTTAGTAGCATAAAGACAGGTGACAACACATAGGGCCGTGTGTGAAAGAGTGACCATGAAGGCCATCTTGGAAGAGCTGACATTTGAGCCAAGGCCTATGCAGTGAGAATAGGGCAGCCTGCTTGAATCTAGGCAGAGGCAATGGCAGGTGCGAAGGCTCTGAGAGGGCAGCAGGCTCCCAGTCCCAGGTTGGTGTAGCTGGGGCTGAGAGAGAGGTCAGGACACAGCTGGAAAGATGGGAGGGAGGGAAGGGGGGAAGATCTTGGAAACCATGGAAGAGGTCTGGATTTGGTTTAAATGTGCAAATCAGGACCACTCTTGCTGCTTGGGGTAGGAACAGTACTTTCACAATGGAAGGACAAAGAGGGGGAAAAGGACAGCAACAGAAATGCAGGTGGCAGGTATTAGAGCTATAGCAAAGCCGCAGTGAACTTCTGCTGGATTTTAAAGGAAGTTAGTGGATGTCCTTACAGAGATAAGGAATAGGGGAACCAGGATTAGCTCAGAGGCTTTCAATAACAGCAAAAGTTATTCTTTACAGATCATTTTCTGATGTGGAAAACTAGGACATACTCATTTATACTTGAAATCCACGTTTCCCCCAAAGTAGTTCCATGTTTCCTGGCATTAGACCTACGCAAGGGACTTGCTGAAATCACATCAATCCATCCATCCATCCATCCATCCATCCATCCATCTGACCGTCCATCCATCCATCCACTCAGCCATCCATCCACTCAGCCATCCATTATTCCAGGGATTCTGATGTTTTACCAATCTAAAGGATTCTAGCATTCATTTAACCTGGGACAAGTCCACAGGGAGGACCTGTGTCCTTTGTTTAACAGAGGTGAAAACTAACGTTCTAGGGGCACAGGCAACTCATATTACCTCATAGGTTATTCTGACATCATATTTGGGTACTTCAGCAAATCAGTTAAAATACTGGTAAAAACTGCACCACAGGTTGACTGAGGAGCTGCCCAGAATACTTATTTTATGAATTATCTTGCACCAAACACTCTCTTTCCTTTTTATCTTTTTTAAAAATTTGTCCAGAAGCATGAACTCAAGGTGTGTACACTATCTCTTGAGGTTTTTCCCTGGTGGCTAGTGCCCTACCACTTTGAGCCACAGCACTACTTCCAGTTTTCTAGTGGCTATTGGAGATAAGTCTTCTGTTTTTCTGCCCAGATTGGCTCTGAACCACAATTGTCAGATCTCAGCCTCCTCAGTAGCTAGGATTACAGGTGTGAGCTACTGGTGCCTAGCTTATCTTTATTATTTTTATGTGATCTGTTTTATCTTTGTTGGGGTGTGACATGGATTTGGGTTGGAAACCATGGGCCATAAATCCCTTCTAGCTGTACCCAGTTCATTAGATTTAATAACCACTGATAACACTAATAATTACAGCTCTGTGTTATTGAATACTTAACCACAAACTGGGTCCTGTTCTTAGGCTTTGGGTACATAATCTCCTTTATGCCAACCAAGTATGGGCTGGGAATGCTCAAACCACCCTGGGCTCCTCCCTTCCTCCCAGGATATCTACCTGGAGACAAGATACTATCACTCTGTGCAGTGATTAAGCATCTCAAGCCTTTACTCATTTTTCTAATGAGCCAGTGGCTTTTGACCCACTTTCTGGGCCAAAACCAGCTTCAAGGCTTTGTCTTCTCATGGGGATTTGGTGGCTTTAGTGGTAAAATCATATGTGTGGCCTGTTTATTCATGGTCAAGATTGAGGGTAGAAGTTGTTGCTGGTGGCTCATGCCTATAATCCTAGCTACTCAAGAGGCTGAAATCTGAGCATCTCAGTTCAGTCAGCCTAACCAGGAAAGTCTGAGACTCTTATCTCCAATTAACCACCCAAAAGCAAGAAATGGAACTGTGGCTCAAGTGGTAGAGCACTAGCCTTGAGCAAAAAGCTCAGGGTCTATGCCCAGGCCCTGAGTTCAAGCCCCAGGGTCAGAACCAAAACAAATTTTTTACACCAGGGTGTAACTGGGAAAGGAGAAGGAAAGGCTGAAGCATGAGTCAAGCTCTGGTCCCATGCTTAGTGGCTACCCAGGAAGTGTGCCTCATTATGATGCATCCGGAGTCTGCTGTTGCATGACATCTAAGAGAACCTCAGTGTCATGCAGAGTGTTTTCTTCCCCCACAATCTTTCCCATTCTCAGCCCAGCCCTAGGGCAGTCCCTGGGGGAAGGGGCAGAGACCTATTAGGAATGCTTGGTGTGCAAGTACTTCATCTTGGTATGCTTTTGTTCACTCACTCATTGGATCTTCTGCCCATCCATCTGTCTGTCAATCCATCTGTCCATCCACCCAACCATTTACCTACCCACCCACTTGCCCATTCATCCATCCTCTAGTTCAACCATCCATCTACCCACAAACCCTTTATCCATCCACTAAGCCAATCATCTATCTACCCACTTGTCTATCTACCATCACCATCCATCTACCCACCCACTCATCCATCCCTTCATCCAACCATCCATCTACTCAACTACTTGTCCATTCATCCACCCAACTATCCATTTTTCAAAGGTCTATATCAAAGACACATTTGTAGATACCTTGGGGTCTCAAAAACACAGAAAGATAAGAAATAGTACCTATTCTCAGGGAGCATAGTTTCCTAGGAAACAGAAATAAACTGACAACGATGTAACTGTTAGTTTTTAGTGGACTTGAAGCTGGAGTAAAGCTGAATTGGAGCCAATCTGACCTCTGAAGCACCTATCCCAGTTCAGATCTTAGCTCAGCCAATTACTACCTGCACAGCCTTGGATAAATCCACTCCCCTGAGCCTCAAATCCCTTAACTAGAAAGTAGTAATAATTATAATACTTGCCTCATGAATGTGAAAATTAAGAGAAAAATGAATGTATGCACCATGTCTGACATGTGGAATATGGAAATCATTTGTTATTTCACCTGCCTTTTTCTTCTTTAAGTTCTCTGAGAGATAGTGGAATGGGTCAGATCTGGTTCTTGTTATAAAGGGATGTGAACGCAGAGAGGGAAAATGCCACGGTAAAGACATGTCTGTGTCTGTCTGCCAGACACTGTAAAATGCTTTGTGGTTCTTTTCACATTTAGTTGTCCAACAGAACTATGAAGGAGGTTTGGGAGGTGTCATAATCTCCAGGTGGGAAAAGAGGCCCTGAGAATAAAGTGATTTACCAAGTTTGCATGGCGGGTGGGTAAGTGGTCGGGTTGGGAATTACCCTAGTTTATTGGTAGAGCCCACACACAAACACCAGGTGAGAGTCTCTATACCCAGCCATAGAGGGCAAGAGGTAATGGGCAGCCTAATAAAGTTTCCAAGAATATTCTGGAAACTTTGAAAATAAATTTGTTTAGATTTCTTCTAGAAAGTAGTATTTGAGTTTTGCCTTGAAGGGGGAAAAATCTACAGTATAATCACACAGCAACTGCAGGTGTCAACTGCTCTCCAAACCAAAAGCACAGCTGGGAGAAGCATAACAGAGACTAAGAAGTACAGCATATTTGTGGAATAACCTCAGAATCCTACCACATATACAGCATGAAGATCATTTTAGTCTGAATCCATCATCTCACAGATGTCAACATGAGACCCTCAGCAGCTTGGGGAATTTGCTTTGGATCAACCACAAACCAAGCACCCACTAGGAACTAGGCAACAGTGACTATAGTGAATAAGGCCCTCATTATGGGATTGACAGGTAAAGCGCTACAAAAGAAGGCAGTTCTATGAGGGACTGGCTGTCTTGAGCACAAGGTTGCCTTGGGAACAGGCAGAATGGCCAGAGAAGACTTACTTTCCTGACATGCTTTACCTGGTCTTCCTCTTCCTCTATCCGTTGGAAGGTATAGTTTAGAGGACAAGCATTACCAACTTTCAGGCATTTCCTCCCAAAGCACATGGAGCTTTTGGTGCTGGGGGGAGAGGGATGGATTTAGAGCCACCATAGCATTTGTGGAACACACATCTGGTTCTGAAGACATAGGCAGACCTAGAAATAGAGCCTAAAGCCCCAACATCCCACAGGCCAAACTCTACTTGAGGAGTCCAAGAGATCTGTGGCGGTTCCTGTGGGTGTTCTGATTTGCATAATTTTATTAATGAGGTGAAGCATCATACACATTTCCGGGCCATGTGGGTTTCCTGTTCTGGGAGGTGCTGGCACATGGGCTTCATTTTCTTTTTAATGACTTCCTCCTCATTTTTCATAGGCAGAAACTAAGGTTGAAAAAGTCACATGGTTTACCTGATATCAGATAACCAATTTACATAAAATTATAGAAACCCATGTTACCTATAGTATGGTGCCTTGCTCAAGACCTATTTGTTGAAATGAATTTAGATTAAAAGAAAGGCACAGGGCTGAGGATATAGCCTAGTGGCAAGAGTGCCTGCCTCGGATACACGAGGCCCTAGGTTTGATTCCCCAGCACCACATATACAGAAAACGGCCAGAAGCGGCGCTGTGGCTCAAGTGGCAGAATGCAAGCCTTGAGCGGGAAGAAGCCAGGGACAGTGCTCAGGCCCTGAGTCCAAGGCCCAGGACTGGCCAAAAAAAAAAAAGAAAGGCACAATGAGAAGCACTCTCATTGGTGGTGAAAGAATGTAGCCCCAGAGTGGGGGACCTGAGACAGCTCCACACTTGCCCTGCCTTGTTCCCGTGACGTGAGCAAGTAACTGCAGCTTGGACTTCTTGCACAACTGCATGGATCTGGTAAACCAGAACACCTAGCACTGGGGCTTGCTCAGTAACCACAAGGCCCTCTCATCTTTCTGGGGGTACAAGGCTTCCAAATAGACAGGGGTATGTGTGCAAAGATAAAGCAATGAGGTATGAATGGTGAATGATTTGAATGTGTCTCTGAAAGTGCATGCATTGGAAAGCTGGTCTGTCAGGCAAGTGTTAATAGATGGATCTGGTAAGAAGCCATTGGTCATGAGGTCATAATCCCTCAGGCATAGATTAATATCACTATCATGGAAGTAGGTTAGTTATCAAGAATGTAGTTTTGCTATAAAAGTGTGAAGACGATACTTCTGCAATGGAGTATCTCCACCATGCTAGAATGGAGCACAAAGACCCTCATCAGACATAGCCCCTTCCCAACTTCTGGAACTATAAGAAATTAATTTGCTTATAAATTACTCTGTAGTACTGTGCTCTAGCAGCACAAAGTGAAGTGCCAGACTTTGAAGTCAGGCCCCACTTTACCACGCGGACCCCACTTTACCACGTGAACCTGAGATAAGCAGGCCCTGTGAGCAGACCCAGGACAAGCCCATTAGGGCCCAGTAGGTCTAGAACTCTAACCGCTGGGAATGCTTAACTCTGACTGCCCCCAGAGTGCCTCAAGCCCTGAGCCAATTAGATTTGTACCTGTGTCCTAATCTTGCTTGCTTGAACACCTGATTGTTGTAACTTTGTTTTTTGCCTTTATAAGCCCTGTGTAATCACAGCTCAGGGCTCCCTCCTAACCTCCGCTGTGTCGGTGGGTAGGACGAGGTCCGAGTTGCAGCTCGCTTAAATAAAGCCTTGCCTTGCTTTTGCATTTCGGAATGTCTGAGTCTCGGTGGTCTTCTTGGTGGTGGTTTCACGACTTGGCACAACAAAAGCAAACTTAAAACAGATGGTAGAAGAGGCCCTCAGAGCCGCCAGACCTAGTCTCTAGATCCAACACTAGGTTGGTATACCTGGAGAGGGGACTTTGCACGAGTACCTAAGGATCTTGAGATGGGAGGTTATCAGAGTGGATCTAATGTAATCATGATGGTTCTTTACAAAAAAAAAAAATCAAAACTAAGAAATATATTTCTCATCGTTCTGAAATTTAAAAAATAAATGAAATAAAAAGAAAAAGAGATCAATGCTATGGTTTGAATATAGTTTGATCTTGCTGAAATGTAGTGAAATATAACTCTCATTATCAGATATTAAAAAGTGGGATCAAAGCTAGGTGCTGGTGGCTGACGCCTATAATCGTAGCTACACAGAAGGCTGAGATCTGAAGGTCATGATTTGAAACTGGCCTGGGCAAGAAAGTCTGTAAAACCCTTATCTCCAATAAACTATTTGGAAAAAGCCAGAAATGGTGCTGTGGTTCAAGTGGTAGAGTGCAAACCTTGAGCACAAACAGGCTAAGGGACAACACTCAGGCACCAAGTTCAAGCCCCAAGATTGGCCAAAAAAGTGGGATCAGGTAGGTTTCTTAAAAATAATTATGGGGGCTGGGGATATAGCCTAGTGGCAAGAGTGCCTGCCTCGAATACATGAGGCCCTAGGTTCGATTCCCCAGCACCACATATACAGAAAACGGCCAGAAGCGGTGCTGTGGCTCAAGTGGCAGAGTGCTAGCCTTGAGCAAAAAGAAGCCAGGGACAGTGCTCAGGCCCTGAGTCCAAGGCCCAGGACTGGCAAAAAAAAAAAAAAATTATGGCTCTGTCCACATGGATGGGCTAATCCACTAATGCCATTATTAGATTAATCAATGAATTGATGAATGGGTTGTCTTGGGACTGTTCTGTTAATAACAGCCATGTAGTGAGTGCATTGTGCTGTACTGGAGCCTAGCCAAGAAATGGTCATCACCAGATGCAGCTCCTTGACCGTACACCAGAGCCAAAAGAAAAGAAACCTCTTTTTATTTTCCTAACTTTCCCGGTCTGTAGTGCTGTGTGTGCATCTGAAAATGGACTACGAAGCTGGGTGTAATCTCGGCGTACACATGCCTGCAAACTCAGCTAATTGGGAGGATCATTTCAAGGGACAGCCCAGACAAAGCTGGAGAGAATCTGTTTCAAAAATAAAAAGCCTGTGGATGTGGCCCAAGTGATAGGGTGTCAATAGGCAAGAAGTTCTGGGTTCAATCTCTAGTACTATTGAAAAAGAAAAGTAAGAAAACATAAAATGGATAAGAACTACAGAGACAGGAAGAGGCCACTGATAAGGAGGCCAAGCTCCAGAAAGGATGGGACAATATTGTTCAAGGTTGGGACAGGAGGGAGGAAAGCTCCATCATGAGTAAACTTATGCAACTCCCAAAGAGTTGAAAGTCTCTAAGAACTCAATGAAGGACAGGAAGGGTTAGGAAACAGGAATGAGCAATTCACAAACATGTGGAATGATGTTCCTTCTCATTTGTTATCAAAGGAATGAAAATTAAAACCAGATGCAAATATTTGCCTACTAAATCAGCCCAGATTTGAGAAAACGATAATGCCTGGTATTGCCAGGGTGTAGCAAAGAAGGTGCTCTCCTTCATGGCTGGTAGAAGTGGAATTAGTACACACTTTGGGGAAGACAATTATGCAGTGTCCATCAAAGGCTTCCATGTGTGCACGTCCTTTGATGCTGGGTCTCCTTCAGGGAGGCAAGCTGAGGGACTGGAAATAGAGAAAACCTTTATGCATACATTGCTCACTACATCTTTGTATATTCAGTAACAACCCCAAAAAGGACCGTACCTAGTAAAATAGGATTAAGTCCATTCAAAACAACAATAATAATAAATCTGAGCTGGGAGTGGTAGTATACACCTGTAATCCCAGCACTTGGGAAGTAGAGCTGGGAAGGTGGCAAGCTGAAGGCCAGTCTGAAGGTTACAATGAAAGCCTGTATCAAAAACCATAACTGAAATTTTTGCTTTTTTTTTTAACATTACTAGGTTAATATACAAAGACACAAAGCTGCATACATGATAGAGCAAAGTATGTGTTAGACTATGATAAAAGAAGCCTACATAAAATAAATTTACCCTTTCAGTATTTAGTCCAGTACTGCTAACTCCTATGTATATTGTTATACAGAAGACTTCTACACTTTCTATCCAGCATTCCTAAAACTCTGCTTTCTACTCCCTCTTTCCCTTAGAACCAGGGGCCCTCCATCCCCCTGACTGGCACAATGATATTCCTCACATTAGGGGACTGAGGAGTGTGTGACTGACTTACTTCATTTAGCATGATGTCACAGTATTTTTAAATGGTATTTTTATTTTACTTCTGGTGGTATTGAGGTTTGAACTTAGGGTCTCCTGCTAACTAGGCAGACTCTCTACCAGTAAGCCACATCTTCAGATCTTTTGTGAGCTGGCTATTTTTGAGGTAGGATCCCCCTTCCTGCCTAGACACCTACCTGGATTACAATCTTCCTATTTTAGACATTCTGGGTTGCTAGGATAACAGGTACGTGCTGCCACACCCAGCTTTCTGTTGAGAAAGTGTCTCAGATTGACCTTACACTGTGACTGGCCTCAAACCAACATCCTCCAAATGTCAGCCTCCCGAGGACCTAAGATTATAGGCATATGACTGGCTTTAAAAGGCAGTCTTAAAAAGATAAATGGCAAAAAGGATTAAGCTAAATTATATTAAAACTCATGGTTGTTTTGGGGTGATGGGTGGAAGAATGGTTTTAAAATTTCGTTCTACATTTCCCTTTTTCAAAATGGGTTAGACTTGTGGGTTTTTTGTTGTTGTGTTGCTTTGTTTTGTTTTTTTGGTGCCAGACCTAGGTCTTGAACATAAGGCCTGGGGGCCATCCCTGAGCTTTTGTGCTCGAAGCTAGTGCTCCACCACTTGAGCCACAACTCCACTTCTGGCTTTTTGGTGGTTAATTGGAGATAGGAATCTCACTGACTTTCCTGCTTAGGCTATAGCTTTGAACCATGATCCTCTGATCTCAACTTCCTGAGTAGCTAGCGTTACAGACATGAGCCACCAGCACCCAGCATGTCACTCTTAATAATGAGGCTCATTCCTTTTACAAAGGTCTAGGAAGCAGCACATTGTCCAGTTTCTCCTATTGAGGCCATAACCTGAGCCAAAGGAGACTTTACACTCAAGAATCATCTCCAGTATGAAGCCCACAAAATTTGTCTCTGCCTTCATCTCAAGCTCCCAGAAACCTGTTGTCTTCTTCCCTCTCAAGTTCCCGAGAGCAAGGGACACGGTAGCTGCCCTCATTTTCTTCTCTGAGAGTTCACCTCTCCTGGGTATGGACTAGAGACCAGACCCATGGACACTTACCATCCACACCAACGGTGACTCATTCCTCCCTCTCCCAGGAATGTTAAGTCCATGTCTACTCTTGACTCTCAGAGTCCAAACCCACCCAGCCAAATAGCCTTGGGACTTCAGGAAGTCCAACTCCACCCACTGCGTGCAGACTTTAAAGGAGGGACCGAGGCTGATTTAGAAAGAACCTTTGTAGGTATGAACCACAAGGTGGGTGGAAGGAACAGGACTGCTTCCTGGGTCCTCTGCTGTATCAGAAGATCCTTGCGGGCCCAGATCTTTTTTTGGCCAGTACCTCCACCCTCCAGCCCTGATTACAGACTTGTCAGCCTGGCAGAGACTTCATACATATTCATTCACTGGATGAACCAAGAGCATCCTATCATTTGGGCAAACAGCTCATTTGAGGTGTGGTGCACTTGTCTTGGGAAATCACAGAGGGACTGGAAAGTTACAGTCAAAAGACTGACAGGGAGCAGACATGAGGCTGGGGAGCCGGGAAGGTACAGGGTACATCAGAGGGGCTCCTGGCTTCATTCCGCCACCCCCACCTCTGCTCCACACTATCATCTCTGAGTGCTGGAAGGCTCTCAGCTTGGAGCCCACTTCTCATCCTTGATAAGACCCCAGAGAGGTCAAGGACAGCCCACCCTATTCAGGCTAGCTCAAAGCTCCCAAGTGGTATATGGTCCCTAAATCCAGGCCAGGAGAACCACAAGTGCGTTAGACCAAAGAGACCTTGGCTAAGTCAGACACCCAAAGGCCACAGACTGTATAATCATTGTGTCAGGAATACTTCATTTTTTAGTAATCACTTGAATTCTTAGAAACTTATGTCACCTGATTCCCACATCACCCAGGAAAGAAGAAACTTCTTATTCTCCTAATGAAGCCCAGATTCAGAAAATTCCCCAAAGTCACAGGCTGGGACTGAACCAGATCTCAAGTAGATCTGATGACTTTATGACCTTGGCCGGCTGCCTCCAATCTGCACCTACCTACAAAGCACTGCTGTGAGGCTTGAGAATGGGTCCTGTGTGTGAGAGTATACTGTGAACGCCAACACACTGAAGACTGTTAGACTGGCTGTGGAGATAGTAACAGGACTGGGAGAGAGGAGAGGACTAGAGAAATTCATGACCACCTACCTACCAGCCTGTTATCTGTCCCAGAAGCCCTCAGAATTCCCATGAGGGTGTCTGGCCCTCAGGCAGCCCATCCCTCCCAAGGTAGGCAGGAAGGAATTTTCCCTGCGCTGAAACTGAACAATTTCACAACAAGGGCTGTATCCCATGGGTCTCTGCACCACCCAACTGCTCTATTCATCAGTTGACAAGGAGACCAGAGTACCTGGGCTCAGTGCAGCACCAAGCCCTTATTCCTCACTAGGAAGAAAGGAGCCGGACAAGCTGGAAACATGTCTTGGTTCACAAGAACAGCCTGGGGAAAGAGAATCTGATAGAGAAAGGCCCCTTCCAGATGTCATTAGAGGCAAGAAAGCACTGATGACAAAGTTCCAAACTGTGTAGGTCCAGCCATCTGTGTTGGCCACTGACCGCAACTGTACAACACTTCATCCATGCATCATGGTTACCAAACAGCTGCTCAGCGAGGTGGGGTGACACAGGGATCCACCACATGGGCTAGACCACGGTTGGAATCTGGAACCACTACTTCCTCACTGGTGGACTTGAACTGAACCACTTCAACTTTCTGACCCTCAGTTACTACATCTGCAAAATGTGTCTACTGTGAGTCATTCACAGAATTTCTGTGAGGAGTAGAGAACACATAGTAGTGCTGACCAGTAGGCAGCACTAAGGCACTGGGTGGGTAACGGGATGATTAAGAAAAAAGCCTCATTTCAAGGAGTACGCATTCAGTAGCAAGCAAAAAAGCTAATGATGATGGTGCCTGACACTAAATTATTTTATTTCATCTTTGTCCAAGGTCAGGAAACAAGTAAGTGTAGAGCCAGGATTTGAACTTAGGTCTTGGGGGGAAAGGATGGCATCCAGAGTCAAGAGACTTAGGAACGTGTGTTCCCCCGCTCCCCCCACCTCTGGCTCTTTAGGAACTATTTTCCAAACTGTAATAAAATTTAAAAATAAATAAAATAAAAACTTGCCAGAGACCAGTGGCTCATGCTTATGGTCCAAATGATTCAACAGGCTGAGACCTGAGTATCTTGGTTTGAAACTAGTCCTGGCAGGAAAGTTTGTGAGAGTCTGATCTCCAGTTAACCACCAAAAAGCTGGAAGTGTAGCTGTGGCTCAAGTGACTGAACATCAACCTTAAGCAAAAAAGCTAAGGGACACTGCCTAAGCCCTAAGTTCAAGTTCCAGTCCTGGTATACACACAAGAATTTGGAAAGAAATGTGTTATGCTCTTACCAGGTTGTTAATTGTTACAAACAATGCAAGAAACTAAAGCCAGATATGGGCCTGCAGATGGCAACTTTAAGAAGCAAGGTCTGAAAGGTACTCTTGATTCTTGAGCCCTGTGCTGACTCCCATGTGCCATGCCATCCCTGGGGCTTGGAGGATGGAAAATTCACCACAGGTCACCAGTGAAACAATATGCTGACCCTCTATGTTCTCAAGTATGGATGGATTTGTACTAGGACAGTGATATTACCTTGGGGACCTACTGTGAAATGAACCCAGGGCACAAGGTAAAATACTCTAAGCCCACTAGTGTAGTATTATGATCTCCTGTGTACTCATTCCATACTAAAACCCCTATGCTTCATTCAGCCTGTGGTGAGCCAAAGCCAACACCCACAAAATATCCAGCCACAAAAGACTACTAATCAGCAGCTCAGTTTTACGTTGAAAGGTACTCCTTATGACCCTTGAGTCATGAGGACGCAGGTTCAAAACTAGGTTCTGGTACTAAGTGTCTGTGTGGTTTAGAACAAGTCACCCCGCTGAGCCGGTGAAATGGTGACAGCAAGAAGCTGTTAAGTACTGTTATATAGCTGTTAAGTACCATCATTCGATGCTGGGTTGTGCATGGGGGGGGGGGTCCAAGATGGGGGGACTCCAAGTCACCCAGAGACCTCTGCAGCCTCAAAGTTAAGGGCCATGATGCCTGGGTAACACACTGACACGCAGCACTGAATGTGGTCTGCCTGGCTATGTGACCGTGCATGGAGTCCCCATATCCTGACAGGGGTGGAAGGTGCGAAGGGAAAACTTCCGGGGGGTGGGGTGGGGGAGGGGAGGGTGGAAGCCTCGCGGGAAGGAAGTCCACATCCCGGAAGTGGATCAGGCTAGCTCCAGGGACCAGGCCCGGACTAAGACGAGGAGCACACGCATGCTATTTAGATGGCAAATAAACAAACAAACAAGCAAACAGACTTGCAACTACCCCACAGCCTCACCTGGAAGAGAGGAGCTTAAGCTCCATGTCCAGCGCAGACACAAACGGAAACCAGAGCCACCATCTTGGGAGAGTGTGAATTTCCAGTCCCAGAGTACACCGCGCAGGGTGGGGGTGGGGGGCGGAATGGAGCTAGGGCGTGGGCTGCAGCACTCCTTGCCAGGCTCCGATTGGCTCCATCGTCCAAAATTAAGCTTTCTTATTGGGTAGAGACTTCACAGACCCGCCTCTCCCAGACGCCTTGACCCAATCAGCTGAGAGGAGACAGGCTGGGCCCGAAGCACAGGAGGAAATTTAGGCCGTTGCCTCAGGACTTCCAGTACTCCCGGAGTTGGCGGTTTGGCCCTGATTTCGTGCCAATTCCTCAGGGTCGTTGGACCCTTCAGATGGATTCCCATCCTTCCTCATTGCCCAAGTTTATGAAGTACTGGCCACGGGGGTGTGCTCTGTGGCCCTGGAACAGGATTTGTGTGCCCAGCTTTGTGACCAAGAAGAAAATGACCATGGTGATCAATAGCTAGAAGAAAAAAAAAACATTACTTGGATTTTATGGATGGCAGCCATGACCTAAGGATCATCAAAAGTGATGCAGAGGCAGCCCTTGCCTACCAAGAAAATCTACTTTTTCCTCAAAGAAATAGGAAAAAAAAAATCCAAGGTAGAAAGTATCTTATGTCCTCCCCAAAGAGGAAAGACCATGGTTGGCCCTCAGGAGCTGGGGTGGAGGGAGGGGCAGAGAAGAAAATGGCTGCTTAGAATGTCATTCTGGCCACTTGACCCACCCAAGATTTCACACCGTGGGAGGTCCCAGGAGCACAGGCCCACTTGATTACAGATTCCTGTTCTGCTATTTTCTAGCTTTGTTGACTGTACCCCACCTGGGGTGGTTGTGAGGTTTAAATGAGAAAATGAGCAATGGCTTCGCATACAGGAAAATATGGTTATGATTCATTCTCCACTCAGTGACCTCATGCCTTCAACACTATACAAGTTCCAGAACCCACAAGGACAGTTCTGGAATCCTGAACTGTTCTCATCCCCTGAGTGACCTGCAGTTTCCCCCTAAATGGTGAGAATAGATGATGGAGCCAGACAGATCCAGAGATGCCTTCTTCAACTCTCTGGTGATCCCTGAGGCCAGCCCTCCTCCTGAATTCCTAGTTTATGGGACACTCGGTGAACAGTCCCCTGAGGTCAGGTGAACAGTCCCTGAGGCCAGCCCTCCTCCTGAATTCCTAGTTTATGGGACACTCAGTGAACAGTGCCTTCCTTCCTGCAAGCCCTAGACCAGGCCTACCTCGCACTAAATAAGTTCATTGGTTGAGAAAAAGAGGCCAGCTTCTGCCCTCCTTGGCCTATGTTTAGGAAACAGCCAGCCTAAGGGCAGGCAAATGTTTCCTGTCCTTTACTTAGTGTTTCTCAACTTCTTCCATCCACATCTCCCCCAAGTGTCTTAGGGCAAGAGAAGTTTCCAGTGTGACTCCAGCCTTTCCATGATCAAGACAGTTTCATGGAAGGTTGACATTCCCTCCTGACTGTATAACTTCACTCTCCTCCGTGAGAGATTTTTAAAGCCTCAGCAAGGAAAGAATTTTTGGACTTGCTCTACTGTTGTTAGCTACCTTTCCTTAGGACAGTTTAAGCAATATTATTAGGGTCTGAATTTTCAAGGTCTAGATCTGTTGCAAACTGTCGCGAGCACCTTGTCCTGCTGCAGCCGGGAGCAAAGCAATGATGGAGACTGGGCTGTGGAATTGATTTGCAGGGTACCAGGGGACCTGCTGCCTCTCTTCAGCATCAGATGCTGCTGGTCCCTTGGACAGGGTTTTTATTCATTATCAGACAAAAGTACATGGCAGGAAGATGGCTACATCAAAGAGACTACATCAATAAGGGTAGAAAGGTGGCTACATCAAAGAGATAAGGGTGTCATTTGGGGGGGGGATAATTCTAGGATTGGCAATTACCCGTAAACTTTGGCCATTGTAATGCTAAGCACAGTAGCAGGTCTTGATAGGGCCGCCCTCAGCCTTCAGAGGGACAGAGAATGGGGGTCCAATTCTCTAAGGCCAACCCTGTGGCTTTGCGTTTACTGTTTCCCACACAGATTGGTGTCAGATTCATCTCTGTGTTCCCCCCGAATTGAATCCAAGGCCTGGTACAGAGCTCGTTCATTTGGCTTCCACACAGGGGAACTTACCTCCTAACAGGAACCAGTAATGAACTCATCCTCAGATCCAGTCTAGGCGATTACCTGAATTCACACCATGGCCCTCCTTGGCTTTGTGGTGTTGGGACTTAAAAAAAAAAATCTGTTAAGGGTTCTTAACCAGGGGTCTAGAGAATTTTGAGAGGTTCCTGAGTCCTCTGTGAGGGGATGGGGAAACTTTAAAAATAAGTGGGTAGTTTTTTGGTGGTAAGGTTTATCTCTAGTCTTCCCTGGCATCCACAAGGGGCTACAATGAGAAGAAACAGAGAAATGCTGCTGTCGTCACATAACCGTTGTCAAGGGACATTCTGGAATTCCTGACTCCTCCATATCCCTGTAGTGCATACTCACAGTTCTCTCCTTACCAAGGAGAGAGAGCAGAATCACCTCTCAGGGTGGTTGCGTGTTTTAAGGCTGTGTACATCAGGCTGGGTTTCCTGCATACACCCCTGTGTGCACTAAGGGCTTCCGTTACTCTTGAAGTCTTCTTAGGGAGCACGAGGCCCTCCAGGCTCTTCACAACCCTCTCCCCCGCAGATGCAGTGCTAGGAACGGAACTCAGGACCTGGCACTTGCTAGGCATGTGCTTATCACTCCGCAGCAGCACTGCAGCCCCAGGCCCAGCTGCAGTCCCAACTCCAGCTCTTTATAGTTCCTTGAAGCCTGGCTTCTTTGCAGGGCAGAATCTCTTTGGTTGTCTGGCACCTTGCACGATGTGTGCACGTCCTAGGTGCTAATAAGTGTGTGAGGAACAAGAACTCACCCATGGCACAAGACAGTGCGCAGCCAGCATGGAGCTGCTAGCCACACCAGCCAAGTCCCACCTGCATTTGGCATCGGATACTTGAATGCACCCTAAATTAGGGACCTTCCCTCTTTTTTATTTCTTCACTCTACTCTCATTTACTTTGCCAGCCCAAGTCCCAAGGTCATGACAGCCACTGCCAACCCTTAGAACCTCAGCGGTTTGTTTGGCTTCTTAGCTGAAAAGGTCGCCCCAGACCCTAAGCCTTGCCTTGCGTATGGTTCAAGTCTAGTTTCAGCAGAATGATAAATGACCATGACTTGGATCTGGGAGATTGCTTACTAAGAGATCAACATTCAGACCCTATATCTGCAGGCACAAGCCAGCATTTGGAAAGAAGAAAATATGAATGGTCCTAGGCAACTCCATTTGTTGAGCACCTAATATAATCTTGACACTTTGTAAACATTATCCTTTAATTCAATCCTCGTTCGTATCCATTATTTTGGAACTGAGGAACATAAGACTCAGGTTAAACTAGACACCCAAAGTCACAAAATAGGAAAATTTAGGATTTGTAAGTCATAGAGCTGACATCAAAGCTCAAGTTCTTCCTACTAATAATGGCATTTTTGTTAGAGATGAAAAGATCATCTAGAAGATTCTTTGTGGTGATAGGACAATTCTGTATCTTGATTATGGGGATGGTTATGAAGAGCTATACATGTGTGTATAGAAAATGTCATAGATGTAACAGAATCTTGTAACCCTGAAAGGTTCTTTTTTGAGTTACTGGTATTGTATCCTGTTAATGTCCTGGTCTCACCCTTGTGCTGAGGTTGGGGAAGCTGAGGGAAGGGTACTTGAGAACTATCTGAACATACCTTTGCAACTCCCTGTGTGTCTTAAACCATTCAGAAATTTTAAAAAAGTACTATTAACTAAAACCTCTGGCAGTTAAGAAAGGGTGGCGGGGAGTTGGGGTGCCAACAAACAATGGGCTTCCCAATCTTGCATTAGGTTGCTTGGATCAAGAGAACAAAGTCTGAGGAAGAGGCAGCACTGCTTGGTTTCCCCCAACCCCAGTGCTGTCAGTGGATATGATTGACAGCCGTGCTCATTACAAAGACACACGCTGATCCATCTGATCTACTAGTCACAGATCTGTGCAGTGCTAAAGCCACCTCCCTCTCCTCCCCACTCAGATGGCTAGCTTGAAGCCAGGTATGGAGGTATCTTTTTCCACATAGAGAGCAATCAGCACTATTTTTCCTGGACAGTGAGTTACTACCCCAGTCCATATCATGCACCCACATTGGAAGGACTTACAATGGGGCAGCTATCAGAAGGGCTGGCTCCAGCATCCATCCAGCTCTCACCCTGTTTTGACAAGCCAGAGGGAAGTGCCAGCTACACACACAAGGCTATGAGACCAAACCATCGCGGTCATCCTAAGATAAGACTCTAATTAGTGCTTTGGGACCCTTGAATAACAAGTCAAGGTTTTGTTCTGCTGTGTCAGAGCCAGCCAGAGGGCTGCAGTGGGTGTTTCGGCACACGGGCCTGGGCCTAGACTCTACCAGTTCTATGGCACCAGGGGCAGCCCCATCCCCCTCCATGAGATTTAGGTTCCTGAGGAAGGAAAGGAAGGGACATTGAACTTGAAAGTTCCCAGGGCCATCTTAAGAACCTTTCAACTTCAAAATGGGGACTGAGCTGAGCACTGTATCTGCCACCTACTACTGTGCATTCTTTTTTTTTTTTGTAATTTATTAATTAAAAATCTTTTGACAAGATGTTGTGCAAAAAAGGGTACAGTTACATAGTAGGGCAGTGTGTACATTTCTTGTGATATCTTACACCCTGTTTTTCTTTCCCTTCCCTAGGTCAGGTAGACATATATATAATACACAATGTACCAAGAACATATACAGTAGCCACGTGGCCTACGCCCAAGAAAATTCGCCTAGGGCTTTAAATGTAATGTTGACATTAGACAATATGTCGACAATAGTCTTATATGAACGTACATACATAGCTTTTGAGCTATTGTATTCCACTGAGAGGTCAATTTTTGACCTTTATATGTTGAGTAGTTGTTTGGTTTTAGTTACATAATGTTGGGTCGCTGACCCAATCCTGTGGGAAATACCATTTGACAAGAAGTTTTTGGTTTCACAGACCTGGTCTCTACTGTCTCCCCGTCACCGCATCTTAACAGTCATATATCAGGGAGGTCATGCCTCTTTTTTTTCTGTGTTCTAGGCTTGTCTCGCTCAACATTATTTGTTCAAGTTCTGACCATTTCCCTGCGAATAACATTTCACCATTCCTAATCGCTATGTAGTATTCCATTGTGTATAGGTACCATATTTTTTGGATTCATTCATCTGTGGAGGAGCATCTGGGTTGATTCCATATTTTGGCTATTGTGAATTGTGCAGCAATAAACATGGAAGTACAAATGTCTTTTTGATATCTTGGGACCTGCTGTTCAGGATAGATGCCTTGGAGTGGTATGGCTGGGTCATAGGGTAGGTCTATATTGAGCTTTTTGAGAAACCTCCATACTGATCTCCAAAGTGGTTGTAGTACTAAGTGGTTGTACTAATTTGCACTCCCACCAGCATTTGTTGTTGCCTGAGTTCAGAGTACAGGCCATTCTAACTGGAGTGAGGTGGTATCTCAGGTTTTTATTTGTATTTCCTTTACTACCAGGGATGTTGAACATTTCCTCATATGTTTCTTTGCCATTTTTATCTCTTCTCTTGTGAAGTCTCTCTTTAGCTCCTTTGCCCATTTCCTAATTGGTTTACTGGGCTTGGAGGGGCTTAGTTTTTTTAGTTCTCTGTAGATGACAGATATTAGGCCTTTGTTGCTGTGCTGGTAAAGGTCCTTTCCCATATGGTTGGCTGTCTTTCTATTTTGGTGGCTATGTCCTTAGCTGTGCAGAAACTTTTTAATTTGTAGTAGTCCCATTTGTCAAGTCTCTCCCCTATTTGTTGTGCCTCTGGGACTATATTCAGGAAGTTCCTTCCTGTGCCTATAAGTTCTAGCATCTGTCCTTCAGTAGTTTCAAGGATTCAGGTCTGATATTGAGGTCCTTGATCCATTTTGAGTTGATCTTGGTGCATGGTGATAGTCTTGGGTCTACTTTGAGTTTTCTGCATATGACTGCCCAGTTCTCCCAGCACCAGTAGTTGAAGAGGCTATGTTTATTCCATTGTGTCTTTAGCTCCTTTGTCGAATATCAGCTGACTGTAAGAGTGTGGTTTTATTTCTGGATCTTCAATTCTAATCCATTGGTCTTCCGGTCTGTTTTTATACCAATACCAGGCTGTTTTTGTTATGATGGCCCTATAGTAGAGCTTGAAGTCTGGTATTGTGATACCTCCTGCACTGCTTTTGTTGCCTAGAATTGCTTTGGCTATTCTAGGTCTTTTGCTGTTCCATATGAATTTATGGGTTGGTTTCTCTATTTCAGTGAAGAATGTGACTGGGATTTTGATAGGGATTGCATTGAATTTGTATAACAATTTGGGCAATATGGCCATTTTCACTATACTGATTCTGCCTACCCATGAGCATGGGAGGTCTTTCCATCTCCTTGTGTCTTCTTTGATTTTCCTTATTAGATTTTTATAGTTTTCATTAAATAGGTCCGTCACGTCCTTGGTTAGGTTGATCCCTAGGTACTTTATTTTTTTTTTGGCTACTGTAAATGGAATTGTTTCCATAATTTCCTTTTCTGCTTGTACATTGCTGGTGTACAGAAAAGCTGCTGACTTTTGTGGATTCATTTTGTATCCTGCTACTTTGCCAAAATGGTTTATTAGGTGTAGGAGTTTGGGGACTGAGTTTTTTGGGTCCTTCAGATATAAGATCATGTCGTCTGCGAATAGGGATGCTTGATTTCTTCCTTGCCGATGTGGATCCCTTTGATGTCCTCCTCTTGCCTTATTGCTATGGCTAGGGAAAACAGCACTATGTTGAAAAGAAGTGGGGAGAGTGGGCATCCTTGTCTTGTTCCTGAGTTTAGATGGAATGATTTTAGTTTCTCTCCATTTAATACGATGTTAGCAGTTGATCTGTTGTATATGGCTTTTATTGTTTTGAGGAATGTTCCATCTATTCCTGTTCTTTCCAGAGCTTTTAATAAGTATGGATGTTGTATTTTGTCAAAGGCTTTTTGGGCATCGACTGAGATAACAATGTGATTCTTGATTTTAGTTCTGTTTATGTGGTGAATTACATTGATTGATTTACGGATGTTGAACCATCCTTGTGACTGTGGGATGAAGCCTACAGGATTCAATCTCTTGAGACTTAAAGCCATATCTACACCAATGGGTGAGAAGTGAGTTCCTGAAATCACAGGGAGTGATTTGAGTTAGAGCCCACTCTGGGATTTTTCCATGTTCATAACTAGGCATTTAAGATGGCTCAGGGGTTTAAAAACAAATCTCTGCTAGAGCTTCTGCAAGGCAAAGGACATAGCTTGCAAGATAAACAGAAAGTCCGCAGGTTGGGAAAAGATCTTTACCGGCCGTACAACGGACAAAGGCCTCATATCTAAAATATATGCAGAACTAAAAAAATTAAATTCCTCCAAAACAAAACTGCAAAGAACCAACATTCCCCTCAACAAGTGGGCTAAAGACTTAAAAAGAGACTTCTCAAATGAGGAAATGAGAATGGCCAAGAGACATATGAAAAAGTGCTCTACATCACTGGCCATAAAAGAAATGCAAATCAAAACAACATTGAGATTCCACCTCACCCCAGAAACAATGTCCTTTATCAAGAAAACTAACAATAATAAATGTTGGAGGGGATGTGGCCAAAAGGGAACCCTACTTCATTGTTGGTGGGAATGTAAACTGGTTCAGCCACTCTGGAAAGTGGTATGGAGATTCCTCAGAAGGCTAAATATAGAGCTCCCCTATGACCCAGCAGCCCCACTTTGGGGCATCTACCCAAAAGATCACAAACAAGAACACACTAAAGCCACCAGCACAACAATGTTCATCACAGCATAATTTGTCATAGCTAAAATATGGAACCAATCCAGATGCCCCTCAGTATATGAATGGATCAGGAAAATGTGGTACATATACACAATGGAATTTTATGCCTCTATCCGAAAGAATGACATTGCCCCATTCATAAGGAAATGGAAGGACTTGGAAAAAATTATACTAAGTGAAGTGAGCCAGACCCAAAGAAACATGGACTCCATGGTCTCCCTCATAGGGAATAATTAGCACAGGTTCAGGCTAGTCACAGCAGAGGATCACAAGAGCCTAATAGCTATGCCCTTATGAATGCATAAGATGATGCTAAGTGAAATGAACTCCATGTTATGGAAAGGACTGTAATTACTTTCAACATGCCATGTGAAACCGTAGCTTCCATTGTTGATGATTCTCTTGTATCCCCTTCCTGTGGTTCTACCCACACTATCACTGTATCTTATCTGAGTACATTGAAAACTGTATATACTGGTATTAGAACTAGGGAAGTGAAAGGGAATATTAAAATCGAGATGCAAAGGATAAAAAGACAAAGGACTCCAAAAGCAATACTTGCAAAACCATTTGGTGTAAACCAACTGAACAACTCATGGGGGAGAGAGAAAGGGGGAGGGGGAGGGGGGAATGAGGGAGGAGGTAACAAACAGTACAAGAAATGTACCCAAGGCCTAACATATAAAACTGTAACCTCTCTGTACATCACTTTGACAATAAATAGAAAAAAATCTCTGCTATCAAATATTGTTAAGAATAAAAAAACAGCTGGGCCCTAGTGGCTCACGCTTGTAATCCTAACTACTCAAGAGGATGAGATCGGAGGAGGCTCAAAGCCAGCCTAGGCAAGAAAGTCCATGAATCCCTTATCTCCAGTTAACCACCAGAAAACCAGAAGTGGAGCTGTGGCCCAAAGTGGTAGAGCACTAGCCTTGAGCAAAAAGAGCTCAGTGGTAGTGCCCAGGCCCTAAGTTCAAACCCCATGAGCAAACAAAGAAGAAAAAAAGAATAAGAAATGTTTGGGAATTGTTTACAATCTAACGATATGTATCAAATGTAAATTGAAATTCTAAGAGAAATCTCAAAAGGAAATCTTTGTAACTACTGAAACCCTAAGTCCTTCTGGAAATGCACTGTTTCCTGACTCCTCAGATGCTGACCATTGGAATGCTGGAGGACCATGAGCAAGCTTGGGTTTCCATAATGGAAGATGGCCACGGCAGTTCTGTGACTCAGGGAGGGAGGCTAAAGAGCAGAGGGGCATCTATAGAGTGGGGTTGCTCATTGACAGGATTGTTCTAGAAGCTATCTGATTACTTAGGATGCCTTGAATTGGAAATCACAGAAATCATAACTCAAAGTTTAAACAAAAAGGGATTTTGTGGGTCTTATAACGGAAAGGCAGGGGGTAGATGGACCTTAGATCTGGTTCCACAATGGCCCCACATTGCCTGGTAGCGCCCTAGGTCCTTTCTGTGGTGCTACTCTGCAGTACACAGCACTGGCTCTGCCTAAGCAAGCTCCTTGGGTAGTCACTGAAGGATGGATGGATGCATTCTGGGATGGGACACATGCATCCTCTGGTCACGTGCTTGGTTCCTTCATGACCCTGCCTCAACCATCTAGCAAGTTTTCCCTTTAGTCTGACTGGCCTAACTTGGGTCACCTCCCCACCCTGAGCCAAAAAACTGTTAAAAGAGGAAAGCCGTTCTCTACCTGGCTTACCCTGGGTTCTGATCCAGCCCCCTGGAGACGTGAACATGAAGTGATTAATCTGGGCTTATGGGAGAGTCCTCTGCCAGTATTTTATTTATGGGTTGGTTTTGTGCAGTGTTGTGGACCTAACCCAGGGTCTCCTGAATGAACTATATCCCCCAGCCCTCTGTAAATAGTTCCAATTTTTCAGGCCACATAGGCTCTGTGTCATGTCCTCCTCCCACTAATGGTTTCTATTTTTGTAGTGGTGATATACAGAGGGGTTACAGTTACATAAATCAGGTCAAAAGTATATTTCTTCTTGGACAATGTCACCCTTTCCCTTGTTCTCTCCCAGTGTTTCCCTCCCACCCCCACCCACAAATTGTATAGTTCATTTCATATCTTCCTTTTTCCTCCCTCTTCCCTTCCCCTCCTCCTATCTCTATCTTCTCTTCCCCATTCTTTCCCTCCTACTTTGCTCTTGCTCTCCTTTATCTTTCCTCTTCTCTTCCTGCTCCTCCTCTCCCTGCTCCCTCCTCCCTCTTCCTTCCTAACTCTTTAATAATGTAAAACCTTTCTGGGATCTAGGGTCATAAACAAAAGCAAAAATTTTAAACCCAGGTAGCTAGCAGAATGCACCCACAGCTGTAGTTTGCAACCCCTGCCCTCGGGCTGACACCAGGAGTCACACATCCAGGCTGATGGGAAGACAGAAGCTTGAGTCCCAAACAACACCACCCCATTTGACTATAGCTGGAATGAAGAATTTTAAAAAGTGTTTTATTCTGCTTTTCCAAAGATGGTATTAAGAAATGAGAAGACAAATACAAGAAGTATTTAACAACAAAAAATAAAATAAGGCTGGGAATATGGCCTAGTGGCAAGAGTACTTGCCTCATATACTTGAGGCCCTGGGTTGGATTCCCAAGCACCATATATATAGAAAACGGCCAGAAGTGGCGCTGTGGCTCAAATGGTAGAGTGCTAGCCTTGAGCAAAAAGAAGCCAGGGACAGTGCTCAGGCCCTGAGTCCAAGGCCCAGGACTGCCATAAATAAATAAATAAAAATACAAAAAAAAGTACAATAGTAAAATACACGTGATTAAGTATTTGCAAGCCATGTCGTTGATAAGGGACTTCACTCCAGGTTATATAAAAAACCTTTACAACTCAAAAATAAGTATATTGGCATCTCAAATGAAAATGGTCCAAAGATTTGATCTTAGCTTGACAAGATGCTTGATGGCGAGTGCATGATGTTCAGGACCAGGCGGTGGCTCACGCCTGTTACTCCAGCCACACAGGAGGCAGAGGATCTAGAGGATTGTGGCTTGAGGCCAGCTCAAGCAAAAAATGAGATTTCATTTTAGCCAACAAGGCAAGCATGCTTGTCACACAATCCCAGCTGCATGGGAAATATAAGTAGGAGGACTGTAGTTGAGGCCAACTGGGTCAACACCCCCAGACCTTCTCTGAAAAATAATAAATCATGTACCCCATGCCCTGTCTGCTTGTGCTTGTGTGCAATGGACAACCCTGTGTCCCCCGCTGTCAGGGGCCCCCCAAAGGCCTGGGACCTCAAAGGCGACAATGCTCAGTTCACCTTCTGCTTTCAACTCTGTCCTTGAACACACAACTCCAGTAGGTCTGAAAAACCTAGCTGGAAGAGGGGTAGAAGTAAGAGTCATAAAGACACTTACTTGTTATAGTCAAATTCACAATAAAAAGTAAGAAGGGACTGGAGGCATGGCTCCGGTAATAGAGTGTCAGCCAATGAGTGGAAGCCTCCGATCTAGAAGAGTGAGAAGACCTCAGAAAGCCGGCATCTGAGGTGACTATTTATTCCCCTTGCTTCTTTTTGTTCATTCCTATCCTTTCAAACCATAGTGCACACATGTTGTCGTGCCCATAATAAAATGCCGCAATGAATTCATCTGTTATCATAAATACAAATGTGTATATAAAACAGCACAGACAAGAACCCTCCCCAGCATTCCGGTGACTTTGGGCCACTCTGAGCAGAGCATGGGGCTGGGTCTTGATCTCAGCTGAGCGCCTCTCCTCTCCCCATGACTCCTGAATCAGCTGACCGGGGCCTCTGCTAGGTCCAGGCTCCAAATCTCCTGCTCGCTTTACCTCATCATTCACATAGCACAAAAGGTCGACCTTCGCCTTCAAAGAGATCTGCCAGAATGAAGTTCAAGGACATCTTCAAGTGCAGTGGGCAGGTTCACTAAGGGAGCAGCTAATGACAAAGACTTTGATGATTACAGGGATGGATGTAAACAGAGGCACAAACCTGGGTCCCATGGCCTCCCACGCAGTGGCCAGCTTGGCCATCAAAAGCCATCCAACCACTGGCCCTCCTAGGAGCTTCCTCCTACCCCAGCTAAGGTGGATGGGCAGCCTGCATCCTTGGCTGTTTCTAAGCCTGGTTTCTGTTTCTGAACTACCCATGGTTCCTGTAACCCAGAACTGACTTGGGGTCATTTCCCTCTCAGAGGTGAAAGACTTCCTTTTCTTTGGAGAAGTCTCATTCCTCCACGAAGCACAAGGACCTGAATGGTAGAGATGTTAGTGCCTAAAGTCAAACTCCCAGCAGAGCCAGGTGCCAGTGGCTCACACCTGTCACCCCAGCTACTCGGGAGACTGAGGTCTGAGGATCTCAGTTAGAAGCCAGCCAAGGAAGACAAATCTGAGAAACTCATTAGCCAGCACAAAAGCCAAAAGTAGAGGTGTGTAGCTCAGGTGTTAGAGTGCCTGCCTTGAGTGTTCAGGTATTGAGTTCTTGAGTGTTTTGGATTACTTTTGAAATTTGGGGGGAGCTATTTTTTTTTCCTTTTGTGGATATTTTAATTTTAATCAACCATCATTTCCCCCCCTTCCTGCTCTTCCTCCTCATCCTCTTTCTGCTCCTCCTCCTTGAAAAGAGCCAGAACTGGGAACTACACCCGCTCATCTAGCGGAGCAAACCCACCTCCACCCCACCATACCCAGCCCAAACATGAGCCCCTGGGCTGAGCGGGGGTAGCTATTTGAAAGCAATAAGAAATCACCTCCCTCCTAAGGGCCCTTTCTTCTGGCTCTTCAGCCAGCACCCCCTGAGATCCCCTGTCTCCCCACCCCCCTGACAGCGGCTCACGTGGTAACACTCCTTGCCTTGTTTGGGGAGGGGAGACAGGGAGAAGGAGGCTGGGGCTTGCTCAGACATGTTGGGGCTGGCTTTCTTTTGGAGCCCTGCCCCTGAGTCACATGGGAAAACCTTAAACACCTGTTCTGGAAACTTTGCTCCCACTCCCTCTCCCACTACTGTTCTCTCTCTGAGAAGTGTATGGTTTGTATGAGCAAGCTCTGGTAGGTAGATAAGGTCTGGACAGACTGGAGGGAGGTGGCTTCCCTGGGTGAAGGAATTTTCTAGTACAAAGGAAGTAGGGGTAGAGACTGGGAGGTTAGTCCTTCACATCAAGCTGCCTGAACTCCAATGTTGACTCCATTCCTTACCTGCTGTGTGACCTCAGGCAGGTTCTTTAACCTCTCTGGGCCTCAGTTTCCTCATCTGGAAAAATAGAATATGACTAGTAAGGGGGTGTTGGGATACAAAGACAAATTAATAAAGTACCCACAAAGATTCAAACCATGCACATCCTCTTCATAAATGAAAAGTTATCGAAACGCATGTGATTTCATGGAAGCTCTTCATGGTCTGGCCACGTGGTTGAACAGCTTGACTGGTGGATATTCGAGGGCCACAGGATTAGCACCGTCCCCATACCAGAGGGCAGGGGCCAATCCTAAGCCCTCGCTCATGCTGACCAAGTGCTTTACCACTGAGCTGTGTCCCCAGCCCTGTCTAGGATTTCTTTGGAGCTGGGAATTATGAAAAATCTTTGGTGAGTTTCTTTCACCTTTAGAAAATATTTTCCTGGGGATGGGAGGAGTGGGACAGTTGGTAGAGCACCCGCCAGTGAGTGAAAGCATCAGGTATGGAGTGTGAGCCCCAATCTCAGACCGAAAGTAATTCTTTTGCCTATATCGCCCAGGATGGTAAAATTCCAATGATACTTTATGTCTTGCACTGAGGTTGGTATCTAATATGAAAAAGGTATTCAAGGGCTGGGAATATGGCCTAGTAGTAAAGTGCTCATCTTGTATACATGAAGCCCTGGGTTCAATTCCTCAGCACCACGTATATAGCAAAGGCTGGAAGTGGCGCTGTGGCTCAAGTGGTAGAGTGCTAGCCTTGAGCAAAAAGAAGCCAGGGACAGTGCTCAGGCCCTGAGTTCAAGTCCCAGGACTGGCAAAAAACAAAAGCAAAACAAACAAGAAAAAAGTATTCGGTGAGCAAATGTCTACTTATAAAGGCTGCTCCCGGGGCCTGGCAGCGGGCACAGGCCCCACTTCCATACTGGGGAAGGGGCTGCTGTTACTCTTCCCGGTGGAGCCCCTCTGATTCTCACCTGAAAGCTGTCATACCTAATCAAATGCAAATGATGGTGGAAACTTGGGGTAGAACCCCTGTATCTCTTCCCAAGCCAGGAGGCCATGGTGCCCATCAGTAAGTCAGAAGTGGGGACAAGGTCCTAAGCTACTGTTCCTCTAACGCCAGATGATCATCTTAACTTTAACACATCACCTCCTCCTCCAGGAAGCCCTCTGGCTTTCTCTTCCCCGCTGGGAATTGATTGGGGTACCCTCCTTGGCATTTCTGGCCCGTGACACCGGGCTGGGACTGGGCCCTTGCTTGGCCTTCTGGTCTGTGAATGCACGAGGCTGGGAGCAATTTGGCAGGGGCACAGCAGGCAGAATGTGGGGAAGTGGGCTTTGCTTCCAGACCAATCTCCGTCGATTCCCTAGGGGACCAGTTCTTTCCTCCTGGGCCTTGTGGTCCTGGTGGATATCACAGGACAAAGAACAAACCCCGGAGCATGGGTCATTAGGCCACCGACAAGCAGCAGGTGCATGCCTTTGCATACAGCAAGCACTCTATAAGTAACCCTCCGTAAGTACCCTCAGCCCCTAAGGAGTGGGGCTGGAACCCACTGCCTTCCTCTCGCAGGATTATGGAGAAGAGGCAGGGGTGGCCTAGAGGAGATGGAGAAGAGGAAAGGGTGGCCTAGAGGGAGCCCCACTGAGCCTGAGGTTGAGTCTCTTCCCCAGGGCCTCAAAGACCAGGCCTCCCCTCTCGCCTTGCCGGAGATCAGCCTCTCACTCCCTGTGAAACTCTGGTGGGTGACTCAGGCAGGCGGGCCGCTTTGATCGTTGTTCTCAGGGCTGGGCTCCAGGCAAGGCCAAGGTGTGGGCCCTCTGCACACACACCTACACCCCCCTCAGGGACCCCAAGGCAGCAGAGAGCACCCCATCCTCCCTCTCTGCCCACCTCCCCACCCCCGTCGGCCCTCCCTTTCTTCTTGTCCCTTTTATTCCTGTCTGGCCTGTTGGTGTTTTTTTTTCCCCCCTTTCTCATGAAATGTGAGATGTGTCATTAGAAATTACCAGGACCATCTAGTTGACAGCAGAATGCAGGTGAGAGAAAGGAGGGAGGGGGGGCTGGGGGCTGAAGGAGGGGGCACCCCACACACTTGGCCTTCCACCCCCATCTCCCCCCTACCCCCAGTGTCTTCCCACAACAACCAGGCAGGTGTTCCCACCCAGAGCAAACTGCCTATTTCTGGAAGGATCTGGAAAGATCTTCCCCAAAGCTCCCAGAAGGTGCATTGTGAACCTGGGTGTCCCACAGACCTTCTGAGGGGCCATGGAGTCAGACCCACGTTCCTTGTCAGCTCTGCACTCATGGGCTCCACGAAGTGCACAATGGAGTTTTCCAGAACTCTAGGCTTGGGCTATTGCAACAGAGAGAGAATGCAGAAGTAAACTCAGGAATCGGGCCATCTGCATAAAAGCCAGGCCTTGTAGCCATCTGCAACCACCCACAGCTGTGCCGCACCCCACTGCAATCTGGAAAATACTATTTCTTCTAAGAATGCCTTCCTGAGCTCACAGGTGACAGTTTTCTGATCCCGATGTATGGGTTTCTGAGCTTTGGCACCAGTGCCTTGATGGGCTGCGGCCTCTGTTTGGGGACCAGAATTTAATGCCTGACCCCAGCCTCCACCTTCTAGATGCCAAGAAGCCTCCCCTCCACCCCCTTTCTAAACATGGGAAGCACAAACAATGTCAGCAGACATTGCCAAGTGTCCCAGAAAGGCAAAACTAACCCTCAGGCTTATAACACGGCCTTAAATGAATTCATCAATGGAGATTAGTAAAATGTCCCAGTTTCCATTTCTAATCTGAAAACTCAAAGTAAATATAAACCACAGAGAGCCCTCATGATGTAAGGTATAAAGAGTCTTGAGACGAAGCGATGTAGCGGCTGCGGCCCTTAGTCCAACCCAAGCACCGTGCCTGGGACTTCGGACAAGGACCTGCCAACCCCAGAGGTGTCTACAGCCTGTGTTCCTCCTCCCTGTGTGTCTGTGACTCAGTATCTCCAGGTGGAGCAGACTCCCTTCCCTTCTTCTTCCTATCTTCCTTTTTTCCTTCTTTCCTTTGTCTCCTTCCTTCCCTCTCTTTTCATTTCCTTTTTTTGGAAATAAGATCTTGCTATGAGCCTGGGCTAGTCTGAAACTCATGATTTTCCTGACTCAGCCTGGGATCTTTTATTCCTTGTAAATAATACTTATTTTACGTCTAAAAAAATTACAAAAGACACCAGACGGCGCAGATGGCTCGTGCCTGTCATCCTAGCTGCTCAGGAGGCTGAGATCTGAGGATCAAGGTTCAAAGCCAACCAAGGAAGGAAAGGCAATGCGACTCTCCTCTCCAATTAATCGCCAAAATGTCAGAAACTGAGCCATGGCTCAAGTGGTAGAGCACTAGCCTTGAGCAGAAAAAGCTCAGGGACAGTGCCCAGGCCCTGGGTTGAAAAGCTCCAAGACTAGCATCAAAACACAAAAACAAAAGAAAGAAGAACACCAAAACTAACACATATTCAAGTCAGAAAACACACACAAAGCACACAAAGGTTGAGGGAACACCGGGTCCTCCACTGCCCCGGGAGGAAGGCCCTGTCACCCTTAGCCATTTGTCCTCCTACGCCTCTCGTTCTGCAGTGACAGCCATGTTCATTCTAACACTAGGCACCAGCACCTCCTCTCCCAGCTTGGCCAGGCAGCACTGGATGGAGGTGAAGTCAGTGGCTCTTCAGGAATGAGCAACGGGCGCACAGTGGAGCCAGGCAGAGCCCACTGCCTCCACAGTGCTTGTCTGTTCCCAGAACCTCACTGGGCCCACCAGCGAGGGCTGAGAGCTTGCCCTGGGAGGGTCTCCCTCCCTAACAATCTGGGGGGGAGGGGCGGGGAGCACAGCAGACCCTTCTTGTCACCCACTGGGTCCCCACGATGGCTGAAGCCCCTACACGTTTGCCTGAGTCGGTGACGGTTCCCGATTCCACATGTGTGCTGTCTACCTACAGGAGTGCCTCCTATCCACCCCACCCAACCTCGTGATGCAGCTGTGCGTCACTGCCCCACTTCACAGATGACAAAAACAAGGCAGAGAGGCTGAGCGACACGTCCGAGGCCACACAGCCCGCGTGGCACGCTAGATCCACTCTTGATGGACCCCAAAGCCCAGTTGGCATGCGCTGCCTGTCCATCTCTCTGTGCTTTTAAGGCAGTTGACTTCCTCTTTAGGTAGGTGTGTGACCTGGGGAGAGGGGGGCAGGGAAGCCACGAGGCCTGTCTGAGCCGCCATTGTGCCATCCAACAAAATAAGAGTGAGAGGAGCACCAACTTCATAAGGTGTTAGGAGGACCCAGTGGCCCAAACAGCTTAAACTAAACCCCTCCCACAGAGCCCAGCCACTATTAAATATTCAAGGAAAGAAGTAAAAAGCCAAACAGCTTCCACTCCAAGATGACTATGTTTTCCTGAACATTCTAGTCTCCCTAAGACTATTCTGACTTTGTTTACACTCTCCTTTCTACCTGTAAAGTCCTCCAGCCCTTTACTTTTAACTCCTATCCATCCTTCAACACCCTATTTGTGGTCCACCTTCTCTCCAAACTCTCCTTTTTTTGTGTTGTTTTGGTGTCCCGGCTGGTGTTGAACTCCTGGATTGAGGTGGTTTTCCCAAGGAGCTAGAGGCCAACACATCTGTCTCCTTTCTTCTTCTGCTCAGCCCAGCACTCTTGGTCTGTCACATACAGCAGTGGTCCCAGATCCACTGAGCCTCAGAACCCTGGCTTGTGTCACATCTGTGCTTGCTCAGACCCCCTCCTTGGCTGAATGGGAACTTCCGGGGTGGGCTGGACCTGGGCTGTGAGAGGCCTGCGCACGCCCTATGACCCTTGTTTCCAGGAAGCTGATGTCTCCCAGGGCCTGGTCTTCCACAGAAGGTGGGGATGGCCTGGAGGGGAGGACGGGCCTCTTTGTTTTTGAGTCTCCACACATTGCGGAGCACTTTGTTACTCCAAGCCAGGCTCTGTTCTAAGTCCCTGCTTGAATTATCTCACCAAACCCTTAAGTTCCCCTAGGAAGCAGGTATGGTTACTGGAATGGGTTTTGCCTGGTGATGGTTCAACCTCTGTTTTGCTCTCTGGGGCAGCCATGAATGTGTAACAAGCAGGGCAACTGCCCCAACTGGGCTGTGAAACCCACCCCTAGGACCAGTGTCTACAATCTCAGGTGTACCTGAAAGGAGTAAGAATGCTAATTAATGTGGACCATGGAGTTATCTCAGAGGCATTTGCCAACCCAGGGGGCTTTGGGAAAATGCCCCCTTCCTCCCCCTCCCCCTCCTTCTCTTCCTCCTTCCCTTCTTCCCTTCCTCCCTTCCTCCTTCCTTCCCAGAGCCTTCAACCTTCTCTGCCTGCCTTGCATGAAGTCTGAATAGCTTTTCCATCTGACTTTTCTCCCTCCCTCCCTCCCTCCCTTCCTCCCTCCTCTTCTTCTTCCCTCCCTCCTTGTCTGGCTCAGGCACTTCTTCCATGAACTCCTTGACTGCTGAGTTCTGTCCTAGTGGCTACTTCTGTTTCTCCAAAGACCCATGACTCTCTCCCTTAGTGGCAAAGGGTGGGACAGCTAACAGCTAAGGGTCCCAGTTCCTTCACTCCCACCTACCTGACTCTAAGAGTCCAGGACAGGAAGTAGGTTCTGCCAGTTCCATGCTTTCATGCAACATTTGCACATGGAAGAGAGAGCTGGGCCTCGTTCCCTCTCCTTTTGCTTATTTCTACTGCCAGCAAAGATGTGCCCTGTACCTGGGTGATAGAAGGCTTCTCCATGAGCTTCCTGTCCCCAGATCATCAGTGTGGATAACCTGTGTATGTAAGCAGAGTCTTAGAGCTCCCTGGGGTCAATTGTGGACATGGCTCCTAGAGGCCCAGTTTAGTGCCCACTCTCTGAGTTCTTCAACAATCTTGTAACCCTCTAATTCCCTGTAATAAATCTCTCTCTTGTTGAATATACCTTTACCAGTACATTTCCAGACCTGAAATTGGCACCGTTCTGTGTGTGTGTGTGTGTGTGTGTGTGTGTGTGTGTGTGTGTGTGTATGTACTTGTGCATGTTCGTGTGCCAATCCTGGGGCTTGAACTCAAGGCCTGGGGGCTGTCCCTGAGCTTCTTTTGTTCAAGGTTAGTGCTCTACCACTTGAGCCACAGTGTCACTTCCAGCTTTCTTTCTTTTTTTTTTTTTTTTTTGGCCAGTCCTGGGCCTTGGACTCAGGGCCTGAGCACTGTCCCTGGCTTCTTCCCGCTCAAGGCTAGCACTCTGCCACTTGAGCCACAGCACCGCTTCTGGCCGTTTTCTGTATATGTGGTGCTGGGGAATCGAACCTAGGGCCTTGTGTATCCGAGGCAGGCACTCTTGCCACTAGGCTATATCCCCAGCCCACTTCCAGCCTTCTTGGTAGCTTACTGGAGATAGGAGTCTCATAGACTTTCCTTCCTGGGCTGGTTTCAAACTGTGATCCTCTGATCTCAACCTCCTAGGTGGCTGGGACTACAGTCATCCTGCAGTATGGTTCTCCTTTCATTGATGAGAAGACTGGACCTCAGGTGCTCAAAGAACCTCATCACTGTAATCAAGTGGGAAGTGACAATCGCACCAGGAAGGTCAGCTTCAGAACGGTGTCCCTAGCTACTGTCCCAACTCTCTTCAGCACCTGGTACAGCTTTCCTTACAGATCCGTAGACATCTGCAGTAATAGGACTGGAGGAAAATGTGTTTCTCATTTACAAACAGACTCCACTTTGTACTTGTAATACAATTTGGAGGGTGGGGGGTGCCGGGGCTTAAATTCAGGGCCTGGGCACTGTCCAGGCTGGCGCTCTACCACATGAACCACAGCTCCACTTCTGGGTTTTCAGTAGTTAATTGGGGATGAGTCTCATAGACTTTTCTTCCCAGGCTGGCTTCAAACTATGATCCTCAGATCTTAACCTCCTGAGTTGCTAGGATTACAGGCATGAACCACTGGCGGCCAGCTGAGACCTCTAGATTTATTTGTAAACCAAGAGTGACCAGGTTAAGAATGAAGGCCAGAAGGCGCTTCTAGAAAGATGGTTGTCATCTCGGGAGTGAACTTTGTACAGAAGGCCTTCCTGACCGTCTTCCTGGTTCATAGATGGGGCCACCCACACCCACGCCTGGCCCTGCAGAGCTGAGAAATAGTCACCTCTGGATAAATTTTCTCTGCTTTGGAATGTATTGTATGACTTTTTTATTGTCCCTAAAAATTACTTCCTTGAATTGGACTTAGAAGAATTTTTTCGACAAATACATATTTGGTGACCAGTTGCCATGAGTTGTAGCAGGTAGAGAGAACATGAGATTTAATGTGGGGACACACTCAACTTTTAGTAGTCATTCAACCATTTGTCCATTAAGAACTATTTAACACTGGACACTGGTGGCTCACCCCTGTAATCCTAGCTACTCAGGAGGCTGAGATCTGAGGATCTCAGTTCAAAGCCAGCCCAGACAGGAAAGTCCATGGATTTATTTCCACGTAACCACCAGAAAAAAAGG
The DNA here is from genome assembly GCF_023159225.1 of Perognathus longimembris pacificus. NCBI lineage: Eukaryota > Metazoa > Chordata > Mammalia > Rodentia > Heteromyidae > Perognathus > Perognathus longimembris. The sequence continues at coordinate 14,689,363 of NC_063167.1, read as the reverse complement.
GGAAGAAATATTTAATAAACTCCAATGCGAGACAAAGATTGTACCAGATCTTTCACTGAATTAAATCCTCTTGACTTCAGAATAGCCATGCAGGGTAGGTGTAGTTTTGCCCATCTAACAGATGAGAAAACTAAGGGTCAGAAATCACCTTTGCAGCATCACAGCTTCAGGAATGGGTGGTGCTGGGCCTGGCCCTCAGCCCTGCCCTTTCCCTGCCCACTTCCTGTACCCTCCACCACCATCACAGGCTGTCCACTCCCCCACCCCCCATCACCACCCCTAGGAAGGCTTTTGTAGCTGTTCTCCAAGAACCCTGCTGGGAGCTCTTAGCCACTGGCTGGCTCTGTGAGCAGGAGAACAGGTATTCATTAAGCTCCTTACAAATTGGAGTGGTTCCACCCTTGAGAGATACCTGAGTGCCAGCCTCCCATGACAGAAGGGGAAGCCCAGCAGCTCTGGGGCTCTGGCGACGCTGGCCTGGTGCCAGCTGTCCCCAGTCCCACAGCACAGCTGGGCTTGTCATCGGGACCAAGGCCTGGCATGGATGGAAGGGGAGGGGACGGGCTGGAGATCGGTCAGGACAAAAGAGTCCTGAAAGCTTGTGACCGAGGACAGCGTTGCCTCTGGGGAGACACTTGAGTCCTTGCCCAGTTTGGTGGAGAAAAGGTGGACTTCAAGGCCACAGACCTTCCTCTGTCCTATCTCAGTGGCAGGATCTTAGGCAGGCTACATCATCAATCTACTCTTAAGTCTTCCAGCTTTCTAAAATAGTGAGGATAAACCCTCCCTGGGAGGATTCCATGAAATTCTGTTTTCTCACCCTGACATACAATTAACTAGGAAAAATGGAAAGTGTGGCCCAGGTACCTCTCCATTCTCAACCTATGCCCATGGCAGACATCACTAGCAGATCACAGAACACTTCCCCACCTTATTACCTCCAGTCTCAGCTTCAGTTGCCTGCCCAGCGCAGCATCCCAGATAGCCATTCCCAACAGATCAGAGTTGACGTGTGTCCTAGTAACCTATTACAAAGTTGGTTTAAAACAAGCATTTTATCACATCTCGTGACTTTGTGGGCTAGGAATTCAGGCTGGGTCAGCTGGGCAGTTCTTTGGCTCCACAGGGTGTTGACTGAGGTTATCTGTGGTATTTGGCTAGCAGTGGGCTCATCTGCATGGTCCATGGCCTCCTCCGTTTGCATCCCTGGCAGCTTGGGGGGGGGGGTGGAGACTTGAAGCTGGCCTCAGCTGGACCCCTGGTCTCTCCAGCCAGGTGGCCCGGTTCTCACATGACCGAATATGGCCTAGATCACTTTTGCCAAATTCTCTTGATCAAGAGAGATATATCCCCTCACCCCCATTCCCTGGCTGATGGAAGAATTGTGGCCATCTCTAATCATGGCTGCACAGAAGACAAAGTGTGAGTGGCCTCTTAAAAGCTAGCCCTAAGCCAGGAGCCAGTATCTCTCACCTGTAATCCTAGCTATAAAGGAGGCTGAGATCTGAGGACCATGGTTCAAAGCCAGCCCAGGCAGGAAAGTCCCTGTGAGACTCTTATCTCCACTCAAAAACCGGAAGAGGAGCTGTGGCTCAAAGTGGTAGAGTGCTAGCCCTGAGTAAAGAGTTCCGGGGACAGCGTCCAGGCCCTGAGTTCAAGCCCCATGACCAAAAACAAAAACAAACTACCAAACAAACAAACAAACAAAACTTCTTAAGGTATAGAAGCTGGAGATGGTGAAACTTGGGCCTGCATGCTGAGGCTGAGTGGAGAATCAGCCAATGACTCGGAGGCTTGGGCTGGGTTTCACAGAGGTGGACATCTACGGTGCACTGAGTTGTCACGTTGCACTCAGCTGTGCCAGACACAAAGGCCACAGCCCCATACACCCACCGAGCTTTGCTGTAGACAGAGGCCTTCAGAGCTGAGGTGAAGGATGGCGCAGGATTTGAGCTGCCCACTTCCCTCCAGGACTTTTCCTCTTTGTCTTGACCAAGCCCAGGGAAGTCAGGGATTGCTGGGTTCTTGCTCCATCCCAGCAAGCAAGGCTAAGCTTTGGCTTCATTCTCCATAGCAAAACATGAGCGGTAGGCCATCTTATTCCTGAGACCACACAGACTGTGGGTGGCCCTTGGCTCTCAATAGTTTCACTCTGGAGCCCACTGCTGGTCCCCATCATTGGAACAAGCCCAAGAGTGGAAGCCTGGGACCTTGGGGGTGGGGGCAGAGGTGGCCCAGACAGCTGAGGCCTTGTCAGGTTTCCTGGCCCACACTGGAGATGAACACACAAGAGCCTGAGACAAGGGACGGGGCACCTGGGAGAGGGGCCGAGGGAGAAAATGCAGGACACATTCTTGGCCTTGGGCCAGTTGTGAAAGTTAAAGAAAGAGCACAAGAACTCTCCTGGGGGGTGGGGAGAGGGGGACAGCGCTGTTCTGCAGGATTGCTTTACTTTGCTGTATTTGTTTTGCCGAAGTGGAACATTTTGCTGAACCTGGTCAGGCTGGGAGGCCCAGGCTGGCAGTAAAGAGCAGAACTGGGCAGGAGAGAGAGAGGGAGCAGAGCTCTGCATCCCTACAGAACCCCCCTGCCACCCCGGCCCCCGCTGCCTGCTCCTGGGGGTGAAAGAAAGGCAGGAAGAGCTCTAGCATGGGAGCCCTCCTCCCATTTCTGCATGGATGGCTCCCAGACATACACCGGTCTACAGGCGATGTATAACTCCCTTCCCCTCCATGGATTGATGGTACCACCTGCCCACAGCACTGGGCCACTAGGATGTCTCCTTATTGGTCCATACTTAGCACCCAGCCCAGGCTCTGACCACTGCCCCATGAACCTGCTCACCCTTCCAGCCTTCCCGTCCCATTCCAAGGATGTGCAGTCCCTTCATGGGCTCAGAACCAAAGCCAGGTCCTCCTCTGCATCCCACCCACTGGCATCCTCCGTAAGCTGCTGTCTGACCACAGCTACTGTCTCCCTCCCTCTGCCCACCCCCTCCACCAGTCACTTCCAACCTACTGTCCTGTCCACCAGCCCCTGTGCACTTCTGCACACGGCAGCCAGGGTGGCATTTTAAGAATGTGAATCAGATTGTATGACTGCCCTACTTAGAACTTTCCATTGCCTTCCTGGCCCACAAGGAATCAAAGCCACTGTACTCAGCAGGGCCTTGAGGTCCTTCCTGCCTGCTCCCTGTGGCAGCCCTACTCGCTAGCATCAGGTGCTAGAGCCCTCTCCCTGTGCCGTTGGTGTTAATGATGTTATCTCTCTAGAATGTTCTCCCCCAAGAACTCCCCTCAATGCCTTCCTTCCATTCATTCAGGTCAATCCCAGAGAGGCCTTCTCGTCACTTCCTCCATTTTCCTTTGTTAAAAAGGTTTCTTCAGCTGGGGATATAGCCTAGTGGCAAGAGTGCCTGCCTCGGATACACGAGGCCCTAGGTTCGATTCCCCAGCACCACATATACAGAAAACGGGCAGAAGCGGCGCTGTGGCTCAAGTGGCAGAATGCTAGCCTTGAGCGGGGAAGAAGCCAGGGACAGTGCTCAGGCCCTGAGTCCAAGGCCCAGGACTGGCCAAAAAAAAAAAAAAAAAAAAGGTTTCTTCAAAACACATGCCATATTCTGAAAGTGTGTGTGTGTGTGTGTGTGTGTGTGTGTGTGTGAGATCCCTTCCTGTAAAATGTCAATGCTAAGTCAATGACTGAGTCTTATTGGCTGCTGTCTGCTGTGTCCCCAGCACTAGGGCCAGTGGTCCACACACAACATCTTCTCCATCACCTTCACCACAACCTCTGCCTCATCCATTACCTCCTCAATCACCACCTTCACCACTTCTGCCACGAGCTCCATCACCACCACCTCCATTACCTCTTCCATCAACTCCTGTCACCTCCTAAATCCCTACCTCTACCATCTCCTCTATCACTACCTCCATCACCATTTCTACCATTTCCTCTGCCATTTCCTCAATCTCGACCTCCACCACCTTCTCTATCACCTCCTCAGTCACCACCTCCATCACCTTCTCTATCATCTCCTCAGTCACCACCCCCACCACCTTCTCTATCACCTCCTCAGTCACCACCTCCACCACTTTCTCTATCATCTCCTCAGTCACCACCCCCACCACCTTCTCTATCACCTCCTCAAGGCAAGCACTCTACCACTAGGCCATATTCCCAACCCCTCTATCACCTCCCCAATCACCACCTCCACCACCTTCTCTATCACCTCCTCAGTCACCACCTCCACCATACCCTCTATCACCACCTCCATCATCTCCTCCATCACCCCTCGATCTCTACCTCCACCACCTCCTCTATCACCTCCTCTGTCACCACCTTTACCACCTCCTTCCCCACCTCCTTCATCATCTCCATCACTGCCTACACCATCTCCTCCATCGCCTTCACCACTGTCACCACATCCATTGCCACAGTTTCATTCACTAGGAGGCAGGCGGTAAGCCGAGCACTTAGTACAGGTTTTGGAATGGCGCTATCCATCAGAAATACAGGGTAGCCACACAGCTATACTTGTAAATCTCCTTATAGCAACATTAAACAGCAATGTGGGAAAGGCTGGGCATCCAAGTGGTGATGTACGTTCATAGCAAGTGGTAGGCCACACATTTAATCTCCAGCAAGGCGGGGGCAATAATTTTAATATTTCATTTAATTCCATTTTAGTGATCTAAAATGTCATTTCATCCTACAATCTGCACAACTATATATGATGTTCAGTCTCTTTGGGCCATGTAATTCTTAAGTCCTGGTGCATACTATACACTGCCAGCACAGCTCAGGGTGACCAGCCCATGTCCAGTGCCCAGTTCCATACGGCTGGAGGGTGTCCCCTGGACGGCATGGCTCTGCAGGGCTCTGCAGCCAAGTCTGCAGCCCAACTCTCACACACATGGCTGTGCATCTGTGAGCATGTGACTTGACCACTCTGGACACAGTCTCCTCCTCTGAAAACTGGTCTAAGAGCAGACCATGAGGAGAGAACATGTTGAGACTGTTAGAAATCCACGAGAGGCTCGGGGTTCTGCTTCACAGGGAGAGGGCACCACACTAGGGCTGGCGTCACCAAAAGGGGAGCAGAAAGGAGGTAACCCAGATGGCTAGGTAGCACTGTCCTGGGGAGGGAATGTAGACAGAACCCCTGGAGGAGGAAACAGGAAGAGCGCAGGCATAGGGTGGACCCTGGTCTGCTTAAGGACATGTGTGTCACCAGGCACTGGTGGCTCACGCCTGTCATCCTAGCTACGCAGGAGGCTGAGAGCTGATCTCAGTTCAAAGCCAACCCAGGCAGGAAAGTCCATGAGACTCTTAGCTCCATTAAATACTCAGAAAAGGCCGGAAGTGGCACTGTGGCTCAAGTGGTAGAGTGCTCACCTTGAGCAAAAAAAAAAAAAAAAAAAAGCTCAGAGACAGACCTCAGGCCCTGAGTTCAAGACCCATGACCAGTAAAAAGAAAAAAAGAAAAAGAAAACCAAGCAGTGTCACCTGAAGAGCCAACGAGAGACTGGACAGAGCCAGGCAACAGGGAGACTTTGAGAAGCAGAGACCCCAGCCATCGTGTCCCCATCCCCTGCACTGCCATCTGACTCCACATCTGAAACCAGGAAGAGAAGGTGGAAGAAAGGATGGAGCCCAGCCCACAGGGCCTCCGGACTCTGAAGCTGGTCACACCTCCTGCTGGGCAGAGCTGGGCAGCCATGGATGGCTTCCTTTTCTCAGCCACAACCAAAAGCCCTTGGGCGTCTCTAAGAGCACCTAGCCCAGGGCCCGAGCAACCCCAGAGAACAGTCTGTCGGCCTTGAGTCCAGCCCAAGTCCCTCGAAGTGCCGTCCCCAGCAAAGGCATCTCTTCATCATACCTGCAGAGTGGGCAAAGAAACTGGCCCGCAGGCTACAAGGCCCCCTGGACCATTACAAGGCAAGAGTTCATGCCAAGGATCTCTGGTCAGTAATTAACCAGAACTCATCTGGGCAGCTATCAGCAAGGTGGGCCACTCACCCGGAGCAGGACGCCCCCATCTGCAGGCTCTGGGAAGTGGGTGGCAAGTCTGGACAGCCTGGGCCCCCTGTCCAGGTGACTGACCTGGACGCTGCTCTGAGCAGAGGCTCCCCGCCTCCTGTGGACAGACCTGTGGGCCGTGGGCAGGCAGCGCATTCGCAGCAGCCCCGGCCAGCCAGGGGCAGACCAGTTCCTGGCTGGTGAGGCCCTCTGTACATGAGGGCTGCTTCCTGTCTTATCGTTTGGAATAATCTGTGCCCGTTTCCCATCCACCATGTTCTTCCCAGAGACCTCTCTCACACAACGGACATAGGCCACTTTGAAAACGGGGTTTGTGGCATATGCCTGTAAACCCAGCACTTTCAAGAAGAGGGAGGATTACAAGTTCAAGGCCAGTGTGCGCTAGCTACATCGTGAGATACTCTATCCAATAAAAAAGAGAATTTTATCAATAAAATAAAAAGAATAGTATCCGTGTATGCTATCATATGTCACACAGGATATAATGTTAAAACATAATATAATACTTTTTATTATCCGTTCCCTTGATCTTAACCAAAAGGCCAATGGTCAATGTTTAATGTTGACTTTTGCCATCTTCCACTTTATTTTGGCGCATTGGGGTTTGCTTACTAGGAAGGCACTCTTCCGCATGAACCACCCCACCAGCCCTAGTGCTGTTGATTGGATGATGGCTCGTGTCAATGGTGTATTTCCAAGCACAAGCTCTGATCTTTGTGTTTTGTTTTAATTTGATTACAAAGTCGTTGCACGAAGAAGTTAGAAATCCATAAGCCCAGCTTATGAGGACAGTGCATTTCGATCCATGTCACCGTCGTTTTGCCCCATATTGCAAGTGCCACTCCTGACCCCCAGATGGCTCCACGGTGTGCACAGTGTGATGGGGCCTGCGCTGTCTACAGCCCCCTGCTTCCTCCTGAGGGCGGGGCAAGGCTCCCTGTGGCTCTCCCAGGGTACTCAGCATCTGCAAAGCTGGGCCGACTCTGCCCACTTCCCAACACTTGGCAAACACCTTCTGTCTACCGCTCCTGAGGATCGCCCGCCAGCCTCCTTGGTGCCTCAGGATTCCTGTCCTGGGGTGCCAAACCTTCCCCACCTCCTGCCGTCCCAGGAGTTAAGGACCCTGTGCAGCCCACGGAGGAATCTCAAGCTACTACAGTAAGCCTGTGCCATGTGGCCTAGTGACTATGTAAATATCGCTCTGGGTAATGCAGGTGATAGTAAATGAACTCACCCAATGACCTAGATGTTCTTCCTCCCTTCCGGAATAATGCGCCACTCACCACTGTCAGGCCGAGATCTGACAGAGGAAGCCCTCCATCCAGGAGAGCATGTGGTGTCATTCTAAGTCATTTCTAAGCTGAGTCTGCCTGCAGTTTCTGGGTTATTCATATCCCAGCATAGAGTGCTCAGAGGCACTCTAAGCCCAACATGAGACATTCTGCTATAAAATAATTTTTTAAGTAAAAATCTGATATCAAACCAATGAAGGAAAGTACAGTTGGCAAGCAAGTCCCCTGTGAGTATTGACTATTCAAGGACTGGAAAGGTCTGCATCAGCTAAGCCTCCAAGCTCAGGCCCCTAAATCTACTGACTGCAAGACTCCTCCTGGTACAGGCAGGGCTGTTAGGTGGCTAGGTTCACTAGTGTCCTCTGGAATTTACTGTGGAAACATCTGTTCTGAGCTAAATCCAAGATTAAACTACCAAGCAATGATAGAGCGGTGTGTATGTCTGTGTGTCTGTGACCCACAAAGAGGAGCCCAGGGCTGGGAGCAAGAGTTGGCAGAGCTCTTCAGTCCTGAGCCTGCCAACGCGAGGTCCCCCAGGCTGGCCTTGCGGCGCCTCCTGTCCTCCTAGAGTGTCTGGGATGGAGAGCAGGGTCAGGCATTGCGGGCCCGGCCAGGGCAAGATCAAGCCCAGAAGGCTTCCTGGAGGGAGCATGTGGTGCCAGCTAAAGTGGAGGGTGGGGCCCCGGATGGCAGAGATGAGGGTGGAGGTGAAAATGCCACACCCCGGGACACTTGGCACCTTGCACACCACGCAATACCCTGTCAAAGCCAGCTGATGGCTCTCCACCCTGGCCTCTCACTCACTACTTCTTCCTTCTCCGCCTCCCCTCCCAGTGTTAGAACCATCATCTCCTGAGTCAGCTCTGGCTTCCTCCTGTGGAGGGGGGGTCACAGCTGGAGAGCTGGAGCTAGCTTTAGGATTGTGGGGCTCTCCTCTTCCCCTGAGCAAGGGATGGGGGGAGGGCAGGGGGTCCTCAGGACATAGCACTGCCTAATGGAACAGAGACTACAAGACCCTGTCTGCTTGCTTGCTCAGCCCTGGGGTTAAACCTGAGGCTCAGGCCTGTCACCTCTACCTTTCTCCTCAGGGAAAAGGGCCAGGGGATTTTCTGGATGGGACTAAGGGGGAGTCCCCAGAATAGGGCTGACTCTGGCTGTAGGAAATGTGGGTCTTTTCCAGCTCTCTCTGGAGGCCTCTGAGACCACCTGGGAGCCAGCCACAGGAGGTGGGAATGGCCTGGAGCATGGGGCCCTGGCCAGCTCCTCTGCCCAGCCCAGGGGAGCGGTCTCCCTCCCTCCCTCCCTCCTTCCCTCCTTCCCTCCCTCTCTCCCTCCCAGCTGACAGGGCAGGGCCAGGTGAGCATGCAGGGACCTGGAACCGAAACTAACCTGAGTTCTCACCTTGGGACCCTGGCCCAGACGGAATCCCAGGGAGCCTGCCCCACCCAGGGCCCCGCCTCAGAGAAGAGGGGGCTCTCCTGTCCCCCTCCCAGAACCATCACACACAGAGGCCATTCTGTCCACCACAGGGACGTGTCTACTGAGTACCAGTGGCATTTTAGGGGGTCTCTGAGTTTGGCTCTCGAAACAGATTTTAAGCTGTGTGACCTTGGCCAGACGCCCCCAACTTCTCTGATCCTGGTTTGCCCTCATCTGAAGACAAGGGGCTTCCAACTCTCCTGGGAGGATAAGCCCACCAAAGTGACGGGTTGTTGTGGCATGTGAGGAAGGTGACAGGTGTGCCTAGCAGGTGCACGGGGAAAGGCAGTTAGGAGAAGGCAGGGGCTGCTGGGCCCAGGGTTGGCCATAGCCCATTTCTACATCCAAACCCCTGCCCCCCTGGGTGACCTAGCAGGGTCTAACCTGACCCTTATGGGCCCTCAGTTCCCTCCTTTGAAATGGAGCCATAGCTCTGGGGCTGCCTAAGGCCTAGAATCAAATGAAACAGGCATGGAAACCCCTGGCCAGAGCCCATCTCTGAGCTGGGGCACAGATCTGCTGAGCTGAGGTACAGCTCTGTGCTCAGGCATGAAGTTTGCACAGTGAAAACTTGGGTTCACCCCTGCCCCTATCTCCAGCACCAAGGGCAAGAAGGGGGGGTTAGGCAGAGGGGGAAGCACTGATTTTCCTTTCAAACTCAGGCTCTGAGAAGGTGGACGGGGCCTGGCTGGCTGCCTGCCCCGCCAGGGCTCTGCCAGTCTCTGCCTGCCTCTTGGGATTGGGAGAACACTTGTCTTTGGGGCGTCCCCCTCTGTAAAATGGTAAGATGGTAAATCGTTGACCTCACAGAGCTGCCTAAATGACACCTCCTATGTGCAAAGGGCTGGCACCTTGCCTGGACCGAGAAAGTCTCAGTTAAGTGTTCACTGCTTTTACATGCAATGCACTTATTCTACTTTTAAAAGATCAGTTAATTCAGGCATGGGGGTGCACACTTATAATCCCAGCACTAGAGAGGCCGAGGCAGGAGGATCATGAATTTGAGGCTAAATTGGGTTACATGGAAAGACCCTGTAACAAAAGCAATAAAATTAAGAAAGGAAAAGGGCAGATGATAGGGTTGGGGGTCAGTGATAGAGCCTGTGTTTTTCCTGCACATGGCCCCTAGGTTTGGTCCCAGAAACACACACACACACACACGCACGCACATGCACACGCACACACATGCACACGCACACACACACACACGATCTAAAGCCATTGTACAGTATGTCCTCATTTTATGTAAGAAGCTAAAAAGAAAGCTCTGATAGCTCCCAGGTACACCTTTTTGCTTCCTGGTAGTTGTAGCTGAAAGTTCCGGTTCTGATCATTCTACAGCTAATGGCTATTGCTCTTACATGATGGGAAAAGGACACATTTTTTTTTTTTTTATCAACATTAAGAAGAGCCACTGCCACGGTGCTTAACTCAGGTAACCTTACCACAGCCAGCTCGGAAGGTGCCCCGAGGCCCCCTCCCCCACACTTCCAGCTGTGTCACTGCGGCTTGGGGCAGTGGAGAGACAAGGAGGGGGCCAGGGGACCAAGGAGGGGGCTGCTGTTCCTTTGCTTCTCCGTCATTGTTCACCGTGACAGCAGATGACTTCATGGTGGCATTGTGCCACACATGCCAACGCTTACCGATTCCACACACAGGAGGGAGGGGGAAGGCTGCAGGAGCTGCTGCTGCTTTCGCAGGAGAACGCCCTGCTTTCTCCTTTCTACCCAGCCCAGGCTGGAGAGCAGGGGGTGAAGGCAGAGGTGGAGGTCCTCCAGGCTTTGAGTGACACACCAAGAGAAAGAATGAGGGCTGGGTACACAGCAGGGATGGTGGGCCAAGGAGCAGGCGGGGTGGAGAGAATAGATAGGCTTGGGGTTAGATCCTCAGGTGACTGGCTCTGGGCCAGGGCTTTCGCATGAGAGCAGGTGTGTGTGTGTGTGTGTGTGTGTGTGTGTGTGTGTGTGTGTGTGTGTGTGTGTGTGTGTGAAGGTGATGGGAAAAACAAGAAAGAGATGATATTTGAGCATGAACGAGATATGGAAACATAAAACGCAGAGTCCACACTGAACCTCGGGGATAGAGAAAGATGGATTCCGGGTGGGTCCTTTAAAAAGCAGGTGCTTTAGTGACACTGGTCTCCAGAGGCACCGCAGATGTCAAGAGTCAAGCTGCATGACCCAGGCACCTGTCTTCTGTCACAGACAGGCGGAACAACCCATGTCCCTGGAGGATGGCATCACCCATGTAAACTGGGTCTCTCCCTCCTGAGAGAAACCCCTGGAGGCCCAGCCCCAAGCCCTGAGGCTCCTCTGTCACCATCTAGCCCTGTGCCAAGCCAGGCACTGACCTGTGGCCTGCCACACTGCTTGGACACCTATGAATGGAGAGACTTTCCTTCCACCCATGCAGAGGATGAAAGTGGCGGGGCGGGGGTGGCTCTGTGGAGAGGAGCCAGGACCCCCTATTCTATTTGTTCTGTTTTTTGTTGCCAGTGCTGGGGCGTGGACTCAGGGCCTGAGCACTGTCCCTGGCTTCTTTTTGCTCAAGGCTAGCACTCTACCACTTGAGCCACAGCGCCACTTCTGGCCATTTTCTATATATGTGGTGCTGAGGAATCGAACCCAGGGCTTCATGTATACGAGGCGAGCACTTTACCACTACCCCAGGCCCAAGGACCTCCCTATTCTAACCACCTGCTTGTCCCAGGTTACTTGGGGGAAATTGGCAGCAGCTGGAGGACAGGACAACAAGGAGCAACTGGCTGGTGCCTGGGGTACTTGATTAAGTGCTCACACCTACTAGCAGGAGGCCAGGAACAGGGTACCAGGAAGAAAGCTCAAGGCTACTGTCAAGATAGGCATGCAAGGACTCTGCTCCAACACAAAGGGCTTAGCACTTCCCCACCTCTACCAGCCATAGAAAAGTAAGTGTCAACAGCGCCTCCTGCTGGTAAGCTCCAACATTACACTACCCATGGCTAGTGAGAAATGACAAGAAAGGGAAATAGATTCTAGAATATCCAGAATAGTCTAGAATAACAGTTCAACAACACCTATTGCTTTTGCTCCTGCTTTAATCATTTTTTGTGCCAGTATTTGGATTTGAACTCAGGGTATTGTGTCCTTCTTTGACTTTTTCTGCTAAAGGCTGGAGCTCCATCACTTGAAGTCTGACGTCTGACGTCTACTTTCCTGCTACTGCTTTCAGTGATTGAGTGCTTGCTGTGGCCCCAGTACTGTACTTAGTATTTTTCTTTACTATTTTCTAAATTATCTTCTCAAACAATCTCATTTACTCTTTCCAACAGCTCTATGAAATAGAAATTATTGTTAATGCATTTTTTTCCAAGTAAGGAAACAGAGGCAGGGACATACATTTTTCTAAGGTTTCAAGTTATTTGGTAGCAAGTTTAGCTTTCCAGACAACGTCTCTGATTCAAAACCCATGTGCTAATCACATCCTGGGGGGGGGGGGGGGTAGAGGTGCATCATGTCCAGGGATGAAGGAGTTGCTTTCATGTTTGTTTGGGTTTTTGTTGTTTTGTTTTGTTTTGCTCTTCTGTACTCGTCTGGGAGAGGCTGCCTAGAGCTCTGAGCTGAGAAGGATCCTGAGTGCTATAATGAATTAGTGATGTCTGCCTGGAGCAGCAAAAAGAATATCCATGTGTGTATGTCAAGTTGGGTTTTTTAATTTTTTTTTTTTTTACCTCTGGTCTAGTCCAATCTGTTGAACTTTACCAGAACAATCCGCAACCCACGAGATCCCAAGAAAGGAATCAAGGTTCAACCTTCTTCTTTTTTTTTTTTTTTTTTGGCCAGTCCTGGGGCTTGGACTCAGTGCCTGAGCACTGTCCCTGGCTTCTTTTTGCTCAAGGCTAGCACTCTGCCACTTGAGCCACAGCACCGCTTCTGGCCGTTTTCTGTATATGTGGTGCTGGGGAATTGAACCCAGGGCCTCATGTATACGAGGCAAGCACTCTTGCCACTAGGCCATATCCCCAGCCCCAAGGTTCAACCTTCTAACTTCTGTCTCCACTCATTCATTCACTCAGTGACCTAAAAAGCATCTCCAATTTATCATGACCAAATACGAACTCTTCTTGACCTTGTACTCCCAAACCCACGTTCTCCATTGAGCCAGAGGCACTGCTGGACTCGTAGCCCAGATAAAGGCTGCAAGTCTGATCCTCAACAGCTCTCTTCTTAATACTCCACATCCAGTCTTGGTTCTACTTTTGAAAATAATAGGCAGAACCCAACCACTTCTTATCCTGGCTGCCACCACATCACCTTCTCTGTCCCACAGTAGAGTGGGGTTGGAAACCATCACTCCCATTCTACAAATGAGAGAAACTGAGGTTCCGAATGGTACTATGATTGGCCCAAAGACACACGACCGTGGAGCTCATTTCCAAGCTGCACACTGCCTTTGTCCTCCTCAGCACACCTCTCGGACTCCAAGAGTTTCCCTCCTGGGCACCGATGAGGGTCAGGTAAAAAAAATATGTCAAGGAAGCAGGAGAAGTGGTCTTCATATGCCTTTGAAAGATTCAAAAGACTAACCTGGTCTTCTGTGGTCTCAGCCTCAGTCACCTCCCCTTGGTATGTGATGCCCCCTGGTGCTCACCTTAGGTAATGCAGTGTGTGATCTAAGATCTGTTCTTTGAGGGTGGTAGGTGGTGCTGGGACCTCTACTGACCACCCCCTGGGTGGGACCCTCCCAGCCCAGCTCTTATACCTATTGGAAACTGGGGTGTGGGTCCAACAAAAATCAAGCCAGGAGCTGGTTTCATCTAGCTATTCAGGAAGCTGCGATGTAAGGAACTTGGTTTGAAACCACCTCAGACAGATAAATCAGCGAGACTGTTGTCTCCAGTTAACCAGCAAAAAGCTGTTAGTGGAGGTGTAGTTCAAGCGGTAGAGTGTTACCCTTGAGCAACAAAGCCACAAAAGAGCATGAGGGCCTGAATTCAATCCCCACCACCACACACACTGCCACAAAATAGTTTTACCCATCTTTCAAGGTAAGACCATGAATAGTAACAAGAAATCTCTCTGGAAAATGAGAGTATGTGTTATTTTTATCTTTTGTGATTTTTTTTCTGTATTTTTCCAAATTTCCTACACTGAGCATGCCTCACTTTCTCCAAAGTAAAGTTTTATAAAGGAGAATGTCTTTATGAAGCCCTTTCTAGTGGCTTTCTAGGGGCCTTTCCGGCCCCTGTTGCCTGCTATAAAGTGATCTCCACTAGTGGAGAGTTGATCGCTGGTATGCCGGTGTCTCCTGAAGGGGCAGGGAGCTTCTGGACACTGGCTCTACCCAAGTATTCAATAGAAGGAAAGCAACATGAACCCCTTTGAGACTAGGGAGAGAAGAACCCCAAAGAAAGCCTGTGACCAAGATTCCTAGGCAGAGAGATTGCTCTTAGAATTTACCCAGGATCATGAGCCAGGTGCCTAGACTCCTAGCTACTCAGGAGGGTGAGATCTGAGAATCGAGGTTCAAACCCAACCCAGGCAGGAAACTCCATGAGACTCTTAATCTCCAATAAACAACAACAACAACAAAAAAAAAAGCCGATGCTGTGGCTCAGAGTGGTAGAGCGCTTGCCTTGAGCAAAAGAAGCTCAGGAAGAGCACCCAGGCCCAGAGTTCAAGCTCCAGGACCAGAAAAAAAAAATACCCAGGATCAAAGAGGTGACTGTTGAGGCCACACAGCAGAAGGAACCCCAATTCCTGGGTTCTCACCACACCTTGGACACCCCAGAACTTCCAGACAATGTCCATGGAAATATAACAATGCAGCAGTGCAAAGCCTTTATTGGTGAAACATTTTAAACTTGATGAGGTCAAAGGTTGAAGAGGCCATTGGCAAAAGGATATTGTCCTGTGTTCTACGGGTGGAAATTGGATTGGTTTGGCGATGGTGGAAGGTAATTTGCAGGGCCTGTTAAATTTTAAAATGCATATGCCCTATGACCTCACAGGTCCTTATGTAAATGTATATGCTCTCTGACCTCACAGATCCAGATTTTTGTATTATCTACCCCAGAGAAACACGCACCCAAGGATTTGGGAGGCTGAGAGCCAAGGTACTTCCCGGGGCATTTAACCAAGCTGAGAAACTAAAGACCATGTAAATAGCAGTTGGAGAATGGTTAAGTGAAATAGGCTACATGGGAACCCCAGAAGAACATGAGCAGTGAGAAATGCAGCCTGTATGGCTGACCTGGGAAGTTCCATGTTTATTGACTGTAAGCAGCAGAGAATGAGCAAAGTAAGCCCCTGGGAGGCCCCCATTTCATCCCCAGCAGCAGCAGCAAAATTACAGGCAGGAGGAGAGACAATGGCAGATTTTCATAAAACCCACACACAGAGACTTACAGTATCATGTGTTTCCTGCAGGCCCATGGGAAGGGGAGGGCAGAAGAGTAGTGAGTCAGAAATACTTTAACGTGTTGAAAGGAACATGTATTTGTGTATTGCCTGTGAAATCAAAAGGTCATCATTAGAAAAAGAAGCAAGACGAAGAGGGGGAAAAAAGAGAAGAGAGGGAGAGTCCAGTGCACAGTAGGACTTCAGTGCACAGTAGGTCCTCAAGAACATCAGACAGGAACTCCAGCTTCCCTGAGATGCAGGCTTCCAGCAGGGAGCAGAGCCCCAGTTGCTGGGCAGCATGGCCCAAGGCTTCCAGATAGCCTCTGCTTTCCCAGAAGGGCCGGTCTTGGCCTGCACTGTGTCTGTCTCTGCATGCCTTCCCAGACACCCAGCACACCTGGAAACCACTGTCAAGTGCCTGGGGGCCTTCCCAGGCCTGGGAGGAACAGATAAGGGTTTGGAAAGTGTGCAGCTGTTCTGATGGGAAAGGGAGAGGGGGGGTTTCCTATGAGAATGGCCCTCCCCCTCCTCTCCCACCACCTCGGTGCCATAATTGGAGTCTTCTACTCCAGGGCCTGGAAGGAATGGCCCACTCCACCCCACTGCCAACTGGCTGAGGACAGAAAGAAGCTGGCCCAAGGGCAGGGGATGAGCCAAGATAGGAAACTGCCAGCTCTTTCCCAGATGGCCAAATCGGAGCTCAAATCCCAGCCTTCCCGTTCCCAAACTGTGTGCCCTTAGGATCCCCTCTTGAATCGCAATAGAATTTACATGCTATTAATTTCCCCTTTTGTGTGTGGGTGCTGGCATGAGCTCAGGGCCTCAGGCCCTCTCAGCTTTTCCACTCACCACTGGTGCTCCATCACCGAAGCCACACCTCCACTTCCAGCTTTTTGCTGGCTAGTTGGAGATAAGAGTCTCTCGGGTTTGGTTTCAAATTACAGTTCTCAGTTTTCAACCTCCCGAGTAGCTAGGATTATAGGCATGAGCCACCAGTGCCCATCAAAATTCACCTTTTTAACATGCACAGTTCATAATATATTCGTACAGCTCTACAACCATTACTGCTGTTTAACTCAAGAAGTTTTCATCACTTGGAAAAGTAACTAAACGCCCAGTAGCAGACAGTGCCTGATGCTGCCACATTCCCATCCCTCTCCTCTCTCACCCCGACAGCCTCTGATAGACTTAGTAAGATCTTCATACATTTCTCCCCTTCTGGACTTTTCTTCTAAGTGGAACCATGCAAGATTCAGCCCTCTGTGTCTGACCTCATTCCCTCAGCATAAGATGTCCACAGTTCAACCGTGTTGTAACTTGGACCAGGACCACCTCCTTTTCATGGCTGGCTGGAATTCCATTGTATGGATAGAATACACTTTGTGTATCTAGCCGTGAGTCAGTCAGTGGACGTTTGCTTGTTTCCTTGCATGGTATGGGGTACGGTGACCACTCTTGTCCAGTGTTTGATAGGATGGATACGTTCCAATCTGGTGAGCGTACCCCACTAAGAGAGGAGCTGCTGGGTTGCGGTGGAATGCTGGGTAAGTTCAGGAGGCGCCACCACACTGTTTTCTGTGGCAGCTGACCATTACAGTACCGCGAGAATGTGTCCTAATGCACCCAGGGGGCCTTTGTGAGCTCCAGCTTCCCCTCACCAAATGAGGTGAGATGAGGTAAGAATCAGGCGAGGGAATAGGGGAGAGCAGTCAGCACATTGGAGGTACTCGATACATAGAAATGATCATTACAATGACAGAATCTGGCTAGGTGTCACTGGCTCATGCCTGTAATCCTAGCTACTCAAGAGGCTGAGATCTGAGGATTGTGGTTTGAAGCCAACCCCGGGGAAGAAAACTCCATGAGACTCTTATCTCCAATAAACTACACAGAAAAAAGCCAGAAGTGGTGCTGTGACTGAAGTGGTTGAGCACAAAGAGGCTCAGGGACAGCACCCAAGCTCTGAGTTCAAACCCCAAGACCAACCAAAAAAAAAAAAATTATAGAATCTAAAACTTGCAACCTGTTCCTTTCTCCTCGAAGTCTAAACTGACATCTATTCTTTATCCTTCTCTCTAATTTACCAAATTCTTGGATTTCTTTTGATGACTGAGTGAAAACACACACACACACACACACACACACACACACACACAACTTTACTCACCTATCCCCATTTGGAAAGCTCTAAGAAAGCATCTGAGAACACGCTAGAGTCTATGTCTGACAAGTTTGCAGAAGGGCTTTGTTTAATTATGTGAGTCCCAGAAAGGCAGAACAAGAAGAGAGGAGGAATTACCAATCTTTGAGGCCGTTGGAAGGGCAAAGTTCCCAATTGAAAACTCCTAACAGAATTGGAAGAGTACTGAGATCTCATCCCTGGAAGAGTCCAAGCAGTATCTGATGCTAGTCTTTCCAGAATGGAGAGGGGTAGGCTTTCTTCAAAGGAGGTCGACCTGTTTGCCCTTGGAGGTGTCCTCATTATAACCATGTCCCCCACAGTATCCTCTCTTCCCACAAGGGTGTGCAAAGGAGGGCAGGTTGACCCATGACAGCAGCCTAGCTCCTGCCCACACTGATTGGTTCAGGATGTCACGTGTGACCTGAGCCACACCAATCCCAACTTCCCGTCCTAGATCCATTCCCCTAGCCACAATCACCATTGAAGTTCCCAGTCTGGTAAGTTAAGTTGCACAATTCTTCTTCTTCTTCTTCTTTTTTTTTTTTTGTCCAAGCTTATTTGGGGCTTCTGTCTTTGCAACTAAGAAATTCTTAACACTATCATAGAAATGGGCCTTTTACTTTTCTATTAGGGTCTGTTTCCCTTCAGCATGACATTAAAATGACAGCAGTTGTTGTTTTTTAAACATAGTCTAAACAATAATTTAAAATCGCATCAAATCTTTAGTCTCTTGGGAAGCAAAATGTCCAAATGGATTTTTAGTTTTAACACGATACCAAATCTGTGTATACAAGTGTATATGCCTGTACATACCACTACTCGGACTTGAACCCAGGGCCTCATGTGCTGGCTTAGCCTTTGCTGCTCAAGGCTGTTGCCCCATCACTTGAGCCACACCTCCACTTCTAGCTTTTTGCTGGTTAATAGGAATGACAGTGTCTTGGGTTTGTCTACTAAGTCTAGTTTCAAACGGCGGTCCTCAGATCCCAGCCTCCTGAGTAGCTAGGATCACAGGCGTGAGCCACCAGTACTGGGGCCTTGTTCTGGCTTTTTATTTATTTATATTTATAGTTTTGTGCCAGTATTGGGGCTTGAACGTAAAGCTTCATGTTCTTGCTTAGGGTTTTTGGAGGTTTTTTTTGCCAAAGGCTGGCACTGTACCACTTGAGCCACACCTTGGCTTCCACAGTCCCAAATCTTTTAGAATCTATTTCTTCCATTGCTTTTCCTTTACATCTCATAGAGCAGCTGCCTCCTCAATGGGTCTCTTCTCTAAATGCCCCAAGCCCTCTTTTCAGTGCTAGTCTCCTTTGGTGCTTACCTTTTCCCTCTCCTCCTGTCTCTTTCAATGCCCATCCTTCAACCTTTCTGGACCCTTTGCCAGCCCGGGAATAACCTTGCCTAACTCCTAGCAGTGCTGGGGGTCCAACCCAGGGCCACACATGTGAGGCAAGCTCTCTGTGGCTGCACTCACCCCCAGAAGACATGCATCACGTTGTAGGCAGCAGAGCAGAAAGTGGGGGTTTTGCCCAGTAATGTAGTTCTAGTTCCCCTTAGATAGTACTCTTAAATATTACTCTTTGTGTCTGTGAGAGACTGTAAAATCTCAGCCGTGAAGGGAAGCAGGACAGTGAAGTCTTATTTTCAGAACAGATGCTAAGTTATTTGAATATGAGTCATATGCCTGGTGCAATTCAGTAAGCACTGAATTGTGGCTACTGTGTGCCAGCTGAGAGCCAAGAGTTAGAGCTGAGTTGCTTGGGACATATGAGAATTCTTTGAATGAACCCCAGATGTACAAGGTTTGCTTATAGACTGTTCATGGAACATATGCTCTATTCCGATTCCTCAGTCATTGAAACTATATCAATGAAGAAAGGGCCCAAATTATTTCTATAAGTTGTGAATAAGGACCACCAAAGAACTATTATACTAGTATACTATTATACTCACAAGTTCACATTTTATTGTTATTATAAAGATGATTTACAGAAGGGTTACTGTTTTGTAAGCCAGGTCAAGAGTACATCTCTTTTTAGACAATGTTGCCCTTTCCCTTGCTCTTTCCCAGTTTTTCCTCCCCATCCCCATCCACAAGTTGTATGGTTCATTTAAAGCATAGTGTCTAGTGAGTACCACTGCTGCATTTGTTCACCCTTTGTCCCTCCACTCTGTGCTCCCCCTTGCCCTCCCAAAGACAGACACATGCACCAACAAGACAAAAAGAAAAAACAAAACAAAAATGACAACAAAGCTAAAAACCTCTTGTTTCCATTTCCCAGAGTTCGTTTTGGTAAATATTATTTTATGTGATCAGAGGCACACAAGCATTGTCGTCCTTTGGTCTCACTGTGTGTGAATGCCTAGAGTCCCATATAATTTATCATGTCGCAGTGTATTTTAGATCTAGCTTCCTCACATGAGAGAAAATGTGTGCTGTTTGTCTGAGTTTGGCTTATCTCACTTAACATGATTTGTTCTAGGTCCATCTATTTCCCTGCAAATGACATAATATTATTCTTCCTAATAGCTGTGTAAAACTCCCATTGTGTATGGATACCATACTTTTTTTTTTGATCCACTCATCTATTGTAGGGCTTCTGGGCTGTTTCCATAACTGGCTGGTGTAAATAGTGCAGCAATGAACATGGAGATGTAAGTGTCTTTACAGTATCCTGGCTTGTGATGTTTACAAGTTTTTTTTTTTTTTTTTTTGGCCAGTCCTGGGCCTTGGACTCAGGGCCTGAGCACTGTCCCTGGCTTCTTCCCGCTCAAGGCTAGCACTCTGCCACTTGAGCCACAGAGCCGCTTCTGGCCATTTTCTGTATATGTGGTGCTGGGGAATCGAACCTAGGGCCTCGTGTATCCGAGGCAGGCACTCTTGCCACTAGGCTATATCCCCAGCCCCTGTTTACAAGTTTTTTGAGCTGCCTAATGGGAGACTTTTAGGTCATAAGAGCTCTGGAGGGCTCAAAGTTTCATCAGGAAAGTTTCAGAGCCATCTTGAAAGCAAAGACTGGGCCTAATTGATCTTGGACTTTCCAGCCTCTACAATTGTGAGAAATATCCTTCTGTTGTAGTATAAAATAGACTAACACAGAGATACACTTGGGCATTGGAAGCAAGCCAAAGTCAGAGTCAAGGTTACGGAAAGTTCCCTGGGGGGAAGTTCTTAAGATCTGAGCCCTGAAGCAAGAATGCACCTTAGCTGTAAGACTTGGGGAAAAGGATTCTGGGAAGGGAACTCTTGCCACGGAGACCAGTGAAGGAAAAGGCCTGGCACATGAGAAGGGAAAGGAACCGCTGCAGGATGCAGCTTCAGCTCAGCCCGGAGGCAGAGGGAAGCTTCGGTGGGTACCTAGATTCTAGGGCACCCCAGCACCTTTGACTGCTGGCACGTGATCTCGAGCTTTGCTGTAAGCAGAACCTTTCATCCTAAGCTCTATTGGCCTTCAGGGCTTGGGATGTGGTTTGCACTAAATGGAAAAGCTCAGTGATGGCACCCACTGAAGTGATTTCTCTGCTAGAGAGAAGCAGGGGAGGCCCTTCCCAGGGGTGTGCTGGGGCCACCCTACCTCCTCCACTTAAACACTTCTCAGTACCATTTACTACTGCCTGATACCCCCACCCAAATGCAGGCTGCTGCTCCTGCGCCCACGGTGTTGCTCCGGACACATCAATGCTGGTGATCTTTGCTTATCAGAAAGACCTTGAGATTGGGGAATTTGCTTCTGCTTTGCCCTCACACCATCTGGGGACTAGGTAGCAGAAGTCTTAAAACCGCAAGCTGGGAGGACAGACAGACCAGGGTCTAAAATGTCCGTGGTCACATAATTAGCTGTGTTACTTAAGGAAGTAATATCACTACTGGGTTTCATCTGCTAACAGGAAACAATAATATCCTATGCACCGTTATTATGAGGATTAAGGCCTGTGATTATGAGCTGCACTGTATTGTAGTATGCAGTATGATAAACTACCATTTTCTCTTGTTTCCCTTCCTTCCTTTCTTTCTATTTACTTATTGTTTGTTTGTGCCCGTCCCAGGTCTAGTCCCTGAGCGTTTTTGCTCACAGCTGGCTCTACCACTTGAGCCACAGCCCCACTTCCAGCTTTTCTGGTGCTTAATTGGAGATAAAAGTCTCATGGACTTTTCTGCTTCGGCTGGCTTCAAACCACAATCCTAGCTACTCAGCTAGAATTACAGGTGTGAGCCACCAGTGCCCGGCTCATACTGGCTATTTTCAGTAAAGAGATACCAACAGAGATCTAGCCATTCTTTCCAGAGTGGGTTTCTTTTCAATATTTAGATGCCTGAAAGAAACTGGGGCCTTTGACTGGAGACTTAGGTAGAGACTCAGCTGTGCTTAGCTGGCTGTGATTTTTCAACTTACTTTAATAAACAACTTCTTCAAAAGGGTTTGAGGTCCAGCATGCCCAAGTTGGAGGTCTCAAAAATGTCTCTTTGAGGAACTGCAACACCTGGATGTACAGTTTCCTAACTTGGAATTAAGGGGTGGAAGGAAGGGAGCAAGAGAGAGCAAACGGCAGATTTTGTAAAAGGGAGTCAGCTGCTGAGGCGTGGCCCACTGTGGCCACTGCGTCCTGTCCCAGCTCAGTGGATTCCAAGTCTGAAAGAGATGCAGTTGCTGGCTGGAGAGAAAGTCAAATTTCCAAGGAAATCCCAACACCTGTACTTGACATCTCCGCGCTGAGGCCTCATTCATCTTCCCTGGTTCTCCGAGAGCCTCTGGGAAGATGTACTGGTTGGTGTGAAGGAACAGCACAAATTCCAAACCAGCCAGACATTTCCATACATCTGCCACCCTGGCCAAACTCAGAACAACTTTTAGATCCATGACAGATCTATAAAATGCTTCTTCTGATTGAATAATAGTGTGGAGTGGGGATAGAGAAAGCAGGGGTAAATGAAGGCACTTATCTGATTCCGAGTGCTGTCAGCGCATGAGTGAGATGCCAAGGTTAGTTCCCTTTAATAACAGACACAGACCCCAAACAGCGAGGACAGAAAGGGAACACACAGTTCTTAGCCAGGATGTGGGAACTAGGTGGGGGAGCAAATGTGTAGCCAAAATACTTTTATGGACACTTTTATGTGAAATACTTTTTATGTAAAAATAGAACAATTAAGCTTGCTGAGCTTGGTTTGGGAAGGGAAAGGAAAGGGAAGGGAGAGCGATGGAGGAGGTAAGTCTGATCTAGACACATTGTGTGCATGTGTGGACAGTCAATATGAAAGCCCCTTGTACAACTAATCAATGCTGAAAGATGAAAGAAGGAAAGAGAGAAAGGAAGGAAGAGAGAGAATGAGAGGGAGGAAGGAAAGAAGAAAAGAGAAAATACTCACCTAAGAACAAATGGGATGAGGGCAGAGAACCTGCATCTTCAAAAGGATGGAGGTTCAGGAATCCCCCTGCTAGATGTCTGTTCCTCCTCCAAGGTCACAGTCACCTCTGACAGTTAAGGACACCAGTGTGGCCCTGGAGTCAGACAGGCCCAGGGCTGAAGCAGCCTAGCCAGCTGGGTCCCTTGGCTGGGTTTCACACAGCATGTCTGTATCCATAGAGGAGGGGCACACTTCTCCAGGAACTATGTAAGGACCGAAAACATAGCTAATCAACCACAGTTGATGAAAGTTAAAAGTCTGACCTTTTTATAAGGGCTATAGGCATAAGGAAAGAGGAAGCTTAAGAATGACTTCAGATAAAACAGGACTGGTTCACCTTCCTGGATGTCTAAGAAAGGCAGTGCCTTGCTTATACAGAAACTTTCCAGTCTATTAACCTCAAAGAAACCAGAAGCAACACCCTCAAAGAGACTGCCCTATGCTGTTCTTAGCGGGAGCCAATGTAGGTTCAGTGTCAGCAGCTTATACTTTCCCTCCCTAAGTTCTCATTATTAAAAATATTCCTAGCTTTGGGCCTTTCTCCAGTTGCCATGTAGCCTCGTGGAGGGTGACTCCTGAAACCTGCTACTTTTTCTAGCTTGCATCCATGAGGGCTAGACTTTGATTCTAAGATCTCTCCATCTTTACAGTTTGGGATTCATGCACACATCACTAATTTTAGAATAAACACGACTTCTCCTTGGAAAAGCAACATTCATTAATGACTGAAAACCTCCGAAACCAAACAGGACCAATTGAGCCACACTTTCATTCCTGGCTTTTTTTTTTTTTTTTTTTGGTTGGTTGTGGGGCTTGAACTTGGGGCCTGGGCGCTGTCCCTGAGCTCTTGGTTCAAGGCTAGAGCTCCACCACTTTGAGCCACAGCGCCACCTCCGGCATTACGGCGGTTAATTGGAGATAAGGGTCTCACGGACTTTCCTGCCCTGGCTGGCTTTGAACCGCGATCCTCGGATGTCAGCTAGGATTACCGGCGCGAGCCTGGTATCCACAGACCTTGACCAGAGCCTTTGTACCGACTGGCGTGAACCCAGTGTGGTCAGCAGCTTCGCCGGGACAACTCCAGAGCTTCGGAGCCGCGACTGGAGGGGCCGGAGGGGGGGGGAGAGTAACCGGGGGGGGGGGGGGGGGGAAGAGGAGGGTAAGGGAGGGAAGGGGGGTAAGTCGGGGGGAAGGTGGGTAACGGACGGCGGGGGGGGGGGGGGGGGGTAAACTCGGGGGGAGGGTAAGGGGGAGGCGGGGTAGAAGAGGCTGCGGTTCCCCGATTCTCGCGGGACTAGGAGGAGCCGGGAGGAGTGCGCGCAGCGCTCGGCTGGAGTCCCGGCAGCGCGGGGACGGCGGGGTCGGGTCGGGTCGGCGCCGGGACCGGAGCCGGCGCGCGGCCCAGAGCTCGCGTCCTCGCCCTGCCCTCGCTCCTCGCCGCGGGCATTATAACACGCGCTGTCCTCCGCTGCCTCACGGGAAAGTTCACGAATCCCCCCGCCACTCCCGCCCCTTATCGGGTAAAACACGGGCGGCGTGGGCGTGGGCGTGGGCGTGGGCCTCGCCCCGCCCCCTCCCCGGCGGGGCCCCGCCCCTCCCAGCGAGGCCCCGCCCCGTCCGCCCTAGGCTCCGCCTCCCCGCCGCGGCCTGTCCGCCCCGCTGCCCGGGGGTGGCCGGAGCCGCCGCCGCCGAGGACCTGGGCCGGGCTGGGCCGGGCTGGGCCGGGCTGGGCCGGGCCGGGCCGGGCCCGGCGGGCTTCCCCCGGCTGAGATGTTGGGGTCCGGCCCCTGGGCGCTCCTGCTCCTGAGCCTGCTGCGGGCCACCGCAGGTGAGCGCGCGCCGCGGGAGGGGACGGGGACGGGGCCGGCACCCAGCGAGCCCCGGCCCGCCCGCCCGCCGAGGGCCCGTCTCGCTGGGTCCCGGGGCTGGGACTGACCCGCTCCGAGGTGGAGCTCCCTCCTTTCCGGGAAGCGGGTCCCGTTTCCCAGTTCCAGGCGCGCCCTGGGGCGCGGCTGCGAGTACGGTTCGTCCCCAAAGTGTCTTTTAAGGTTCCCTAAAGCCGGGAGGGACGGGGTTGGGGGGGGGGGGGGGGACCGGCCGGCCCCGCCGGCCTCTGGCCTCGCAGGCCGAGGGATGGAGTCCTGACCCTGCCCCGTGCGTGTTGAGACTTTTTCTTCCTGGTCTGAAACCCTAAATTTTCAGAGCTGGAAAGGATCAGAGCCCACACTTCGGAACGACATCTTCGCCTCGGGGATCATGGGCTATGTAAGCTTTGCAACCTAGTAGCCATCCTAGGAGGTAGAGTCTCCTTTTTCATAGGGGGAAACTGAGGCTCGAAACCATTGAAGGAGATCTCAAGGAGAATAGAGGAGATGAGACACCTGTGGAAGCCATGTTTGTGTCCATAATGTCAACAGAGACAGCCCAGGCCAGGTGGGGGCCGGGCTGACAGCTGGGGTAGAGCTGGACCCCCAAAGGCTTTAGATTTCCCTAGTGGCACCTGACACCGCAGGGCTCTGTGTTGGAAAAATGGAGGAGAACGGAAAAGGAATAGGGCGGACCTGATCCTCACCAAGCGAGGACTGTTTATTGAGGAACAGCAATGGGCACAGACCTTCCATGGCATTGGAGATTGTGCAAGGAACTGGATTTCGGGGTGGGCTTATATAGGGCTTAACAAGGAAGCAGAAATTAGAAAACGGGTTATAATCTCTTGGGGGCCCAGGGCGATGCCCTTGGCCAGGCCCACAGTGGAATGCTCCACCTGGTTTGAGGGGCTGTTGTCCTCTGGGTACCAAGGGTGCTGTCCTTGGCTAGGCCCAGATTGGAATAACCTGCCTGCGGACAGGCATGTGGTCAAGCCTGTTTGTGAGCACCTGACGCCCTGCTTGACCTTGGGGAGCAAGGCAGGAATCCATCCTTCACTTAGGATGCCTCCTGGGACCAAGTTCTCCCACAGCTCAGGACACGACTGTGTTCCCTTTCAAACCCCCTGGCACGCAGTGGTCCACAGATGCTGTGGCCTAAGGTGGCCTGTGGACAGAAGTATAAATAAGGCTAAGCTGGGCCCGGGAGAACTGAGAGGAGAAAGGAGAGTAAAATGCTCAGAATTGTCAGGGCCCAGCTTGGATTTGAATCCTGAGTTTAGGACTCATTAGCTGAGAGGCCTCATTTTCCTACCTGTAATGGGATGGTTAGAATCAGAACCTACCTCCCAGGGAGGTGGTCTGAGGATTAAGGAAAAGAGACAGGTAAAGAGTCACAGCCTTATCAAAATCGAGAGACAAAGGATAAAAAGACTAACGATTCCAAAAGCAATACTTGCAGAGCCATTTGGTGTAAACCAACTGACCAACTCAAGGTGGGAGAGGGAAAGGGGGAGGAGGGAGGGGGCAATGAGGGAGGAGGTAACAAACAGTACAAGAAATGTACCCAAGGCCTAACGTATGAAACTTTAACCTTTCTGTACATCACTTTGACAATAAATAAGAAAAAAATTAACACAAAAAAAGAAAGAAAAAAGAAAGGGGGAAAAAAGGGGGTGGTCACAGCCTGGCTCATAGGACACAGGACACATTAGCTACTACTAATTTTTTTACATGGTGTGTGTGTGTGTGTGTGTGTGTGTGTGTGTGTGTGTGTGTATTGGTACTGGAACTTGAACTCAGTGGCTCAAGACTGGGGCTCTACCATTTGACCCACGCCTCCACTGCTGGCTTTTTGCTGACTAACTGGAGATAAGAGTCTTGGATATGTCTGCCCAGGCTGGCTTTGAACCTTGATCCTCAGATCTCAGCTTCCTGAGTAGCTAGGATTACAGGTGTGAGCCACAGTGCCTGGCTAAATGCTCTAAATGCTGTTTATTCTTTTTATCATCCACAGTAGAAGCACCACCTCATAGAGATATCACTTCCCTGGAGGAAGTGGCATTTGAACCAATCTTTGAAAGATTGGATAGTGAACACCAGGCAATCCAAGACAGCAGAGTCCAAAGGCATCCAAAAGGACACAGGGGACAGGGCAGAGGAGAAGTGGAGGCCAGTTGAGGGTGGACAGGCAGAATGTCACTGAGAGACAAAGGAATGTGACAAAAGCCAGGGGAGAGCCAGAGGGGCAGCCAGGGGAAGGTGAAGCAGAGGAAAAAGCACGTGCAAAAGTCCAGAGTGGGTAGCAGGCCGGGGTGCCCCAGGAAGAGGCAAAGTCCACATGTCTAGAGAGTGGGGAACCCGGGGAAGAAGGTGGCAGTAAAGACTTGGGAGTTTTGTTGGAGTGAGATGGAGAGGAGGGAAACCTGCATAGCGGCGGGGCGGCGGGGTGTTAAAATGAGGCTGAAGTAGGGGATTGCTAGACCCCATCCTCACAGCCACGCCGGGTGCCAGGCTGCAGTACTGACAGTGCGCCCTTCACACACACACTGGTACCTGGTGGATGGACAGCCTAAGCCCTCAATCAGAGGTTCCTCCATGGGGCATTTGCTAATCCTGGCAGACATCCTTGTGGCTTGCCTGACCATCATCCTAGTGCTGGGTGCCAGCTTTGTGTTCTCTGTAGCATCCTGGGGAGAGCCCAGCCTGGGGCAGCTCCTGACCCTTCCATGGAAAGAACAAGTTCGCCTCCTTAGGAAATAAGATCAAGGAGTTATTACTCAAGATCCTGGTGCAATAAGTCATGAGGTTAGTTCTCTGCCCCCCGGTCACATGAGGCAGTAATGCAGAGTCAAACAGAAGAGAGAGGGAGAGAGAAAGAGGCCTGAATAGGTCCACTGGGCAGCCACCTCTGCTGGCTCCTCATTCCTCCATCTTGGGAGCAGAGGAGGGGGGTATGAGGGACGAGGTAGCAAACAGTACAAGTAATGTATCCAATGCCTAATGTATGAAACTGTAACCTCTCTGTACATCAGTTTGATAATAAAAATTTGAAAAAGAAAAGAAGCCTTTAAGTGGCTGAGCGCCGGTGGCTCGTGCCTGTATTCCTAGCTAGTCAGGAGGCTGAGATCTGAGGATCAATGTTTGAAGCCAGCCAGGGCAGGAAAGCCCAGGAGACTCTAATTAGGCACCAACCCCCCCCCCAAAAAAAAAAAAAACCTAAAGTGGAGCTCTGTCAAGAGGTAGAGTGCTAGTCTTGAGCAAAAAAAGCTCAGGGACAATGTCCAGGTTCTGAGTTCAAGCCCCAGACTGGCATCAAAAGAAGAAGAAGAGGATAAGCAGTCCTTAAGTAATCTATGTTACAGCATTACTCATCCCCTCAATGCATAGGAGGCGTGTACCTGCTGTGTATCAGGAGCCATTCCATCCAGGCTGGTTCGGGGAACCCGGAACATGCGGAGGGAGACCTTGAAACCCTCTGGGCTTTTGCCTTTGGAGATCCAGGGCAACAGAGCCATCAAGATGGCCGCTGCTCCGTGGTCCCTGCTGGAACCCTCGGGGGTCTCTTGTCATGACACAAATGTCATGGAGAGGAGAAGGGACTGAAAAACGGCCAGTGGCCGATCACTTCAAGCAGCTGCCTTGCTGTCTTGCTGCCCTGCAGCTCTCAGTGGCTATGTCTGGACCAGCCCTGAGTTCCAGGCCTCATGATCTCTTCTCCCACACAGGGATACCCAGGCTAGCCCCTCCTCGGAATGTGACTCTGTTCTCCCAGGACTTCGGTGTGTACCTGACATGGCTCCCAGGGCTTGGCAACCCCCAGAACGTCACCTATTTTGTGACCTACCAAGGGTAAGGGGAGCCTCTGAGCTGGTGGGTGGGAGTGGAGGGGTGTGGGGGGGGGGCCATCTTCCAGTGCTTCTCTGGGTCCAATGGAGGATGGCCTATCGCAGGTGTTTGGAAAGAGGCTTCATATAAAGGTTGGAGGTGGCGGGATCCATGCAGAGGAGACCACTCAGTAGCCTGCCCGGGATGGAGAATCACTGGAGCAGGGCTTGGAAGGAGCTGCTAAAGCCAGGAAATGTAAGGCTTGAGTGCCCAGATGAGGTCCTTGGAGTTGTTCCAGCCCGTTCGTTCGTGAGAGCAGACCTGTATCCAGGAGCTGATACTGCCTCCTGCAGAGCCTGGGGACTGAGGCACGCTCAGATCATGGCGCTTTCCCTTGGGAGCTGGACGGGGCCTCACAGTCCTTCCCATCCAAGCCCAAACAGTCGATAAATACTAGCCCAGAGGCCCCATCTTTCAAACATAGATGGGAATTATTGGGAAAATGGAGGAAAACGGAAAAGGAACAGGCTGGACTCGATCATTAACAGGCAAGGACTGTTTATTGAGGAACAGTGAGGGGCACAGACCTTCCAGTGGGTTTGGAGGTTGTGCGAGGGGGTGAATTTGAGACCTGGCTTATATGGGGTCTGAGCAAGGAGGCAGAGGTTATTGAAAGTGCCACTAGGTTTAGCAAGTTGGTGGCTTTTCCTTGGGCCCACAATGGATTGTTTACAGCTGGGCTTAGGTGAACTGCCCTGCCTGCACATCAAAGCAAGTCAGCTCATACGTGGGGTTTTGCCTGATGCCTGTATGAGCCAGGGAAAACTGGGTGGGGGTCAATACTTCATATTCCATCTTTGAATGCATAAAAAGAATGGGCCCAGAGGGGAGAGGCAAGTCCTTCAGGAAAGGCCTGGAGTTCTTCAGTAGGAAAGCAAAAGAACAGAGGCAGAAAGGTGGGAGAATCATCCTGGAATTGGTGAAGGCAGAAGCAGAAAGGGGAAGTGCTCTCATGACCTCAGGCCCACCCTGGATGAGGCAGGTGCTGAGTCTTCAGACTGGAGGGAACAGGTCAGGCTTGATTTGTCCAAGAAAGCTGCTGATAGAGCCAGAAAAAGAACCCAAGTCTGTCTGATCCCAAAGTTTGTGCCTTTCTTGCCCTTCTGTCAGGGTGATGACCAAAACTATAGCTGCAGATACAAATGAGCAGATCCGCAGATGTGAGGGTGGGCCCCTGGCTCAGACCAGACTGCAGGTGAGCATTCCAAAGCAAGAACCGGGTCAGGAGATAGGACAGATCCATCACAAGTAGGCTGCAGTCTGCTGTTCTCTTGCTTTCATTTTCTTCTTCAGTAACTCCTCTTGGTCCTATGTTGGATCTTCTTTTTCTGTCTTCAAATCCCAGTTATGTACTTATTGTTTTCTAAATGGAATAGATTCCACTTTTGATTTTAAAAACTTCATTGTTCAAGATTACTCAACATGTTTCCTGGTCAGGGAACCAAAAAAAAAAAAACATTACTCAACATCCCTCTTACAGTCTTTAGTCTTTATCTTGTATGGTTTTTGAATATGAACACACACACACACACACACACACAGAGGCTTACATGTTGTATATGCACTTGGTCACTATCTCGTAGCACTGTTTTGAAGGGACAGTCCAGAAACTAGGAGGTAGGACCTAGCAGAAAGAAGTAGGCCACTAGGGGGCAGGACCTTGAGGGATGTTTTCCACTTCCTGTCTTCAGTGATCAACAAAGCTCTTACAACCAGCCACACAATCCCACCACCATGATGCTCTGCCTCACAGTGGGCCTAGAATTTGGAGCCAAGTGACCATGGACTGAGCTCTCTGAAACAGTGGTCTGGAATAAGTCCTTCTTCCCTTTTAGTTGTTATTATCAAATATCTGGTCACCACAGTGGGAAAAGTAATACCGTTTTAGGTTTTCCTTAATAGCTAGTCTTCTCTAGCTGACAACTTTACAACTGAGAAGGCCTACATTAAAAATAATAATAATAATCTCCTTATTGAACTCAATTGTCCTGTTAAAAATCACCATTACTATGAGGCGCCAGTGCCTCATGCCTATAATCGTAGCTACTCAAGAGGCTGAGATCTGAGGATCACAATTTGAAGCCAGCCTAGGTAGCCAGGACTCTTATTTCCAATTAACCACTAGAAAACTGGAATTGGTGCTGTAGCTCAAAGTGGTAGAGTGCTAGTCTTGAGCACAAAAGCTCAGGGACAGTGCCCAGGCCCTGAGTTCAAGCTCTGTGACTGGCAAAACAACAACAAAAATCAACATCACTGAGTTAAACTTCACATGAACCAAAGTACCCCATTTCAGTCTTATGAGATGAATTTGGACAAGTATATACACCTATATAACCACCACCATGATTCAAGTATAAATGATCTCCATTGCCCTTGAAACTTCTCTCAGGCCACTTTGCATCAGTCTCCTGATAAACCTAGACAGCCTTAGATCTGCTTTTTTTTTTTTTTTGGCCAGTCCTGGGCCTTGGACTCCGGGCCTAAGCACTGTCCCTGGCTTCTTCCCGCTCAAGGCTAGCACTCCGCCACTTGAGCCACAGCGCCGCTTCTGGCCGTTTTCTGTATATGTGGTGCTGGGGAATCGAACCTAGGGCCTCGCATATCCGAGGCAGGCACTCTTGCCACTAGGCTATATCCCCAGCCCTAGATCTGCTTTTTGACTGTTCCAGAATTTCGTACAAATGGTACCCTTTGTGTCTGGCTTCTTCCACTGTGTTTCTGATTTTTTTTTCACTTTGTTATGTATTAGTAGTTTATTTCTTTTTGTTACTGAGTAGTATTTCATTGTATGACTAGGCTACACTTTGTTTATGCATTTTCCCATCAGTGGCTATTTGGGTCACTCCAAGTTTGGTGCGTGCGTGCGTGCGTGCGTGTGTGTGTGTGTGTGTGTGTGTGTGTGTGTGTGTGTTTGCTAGGGCTGTCATTAGCTCTCTCTTCAAGACATGAATCTAACATGCAAATACATTCACCTCTCTTTCAACAGACAAAAAGTTCTTAGCCCATTCTAGCACTGACTCCTGAGTCCAAAGTCTCATCTAAATATAATCTAATATCAAGTGTGGGAGTAAATAGAGGTATGATTCATCCTGAGGCAAAAATTGTTCTCTACCAATGGACCCAAGAAAAGATGTGCCTCTAAAACAAAATGGTAGACATTCCTAGTTCCAAAAGGGAAAACAGGAAAGAAGGAAAGAGCAACAGGCTCCTGATCAAATTTTAAACCTAGCAAGGAAAATTCTGTTAAGTTTTAAGCTGAAGAATTGTCCTTTTGGCCAGGTGTAATGGGACACACCTGTAATCCCCCTACTTGGGAGACAGAGGCGGAAGGATCAAGAGTTTCAGGCCAGCTAGAGCCGAAATACTAGAAGACTGTGTCTCAAAACTAAGGGGGAAAAAAAAGAATAATCTTGTTTTGCTTACTCCTCTGTCCCCTGGGGCCACGGGGTAGCAGCCCTCCCCTTTGCCCTATTCTTAAGACACTGGGTAACAGCAGCCAGGTCTTGGGTGGCAACAATAGCTGCTGATTTCTGAATCATCTTTTGGGGTCATTTTTACCTTTTGTGTATGTGTGTCAATTGTGGGGCTTGAACTTAGAGCCTGGGCACTGTCCCTGAGCTTTTGTGCTCAAAGCTGGCACTCTGCCACTTGAGCCACAGTGTCACTTCTAGTTTTGGGGTGGTTATTGAAGATATGAGTCTTGTGGACTTTCCTGCCTGGGCTGGCTTTGAACAGCAATCCTCAGATCTCAGCCTCCTGAGTAGCTGGGTTACAGGCATGAGTCACCAGCACCCAGCCGTCTTTACCTTTTCTTGAAGGACAGTGAATATTTCATGGCCAGATGGCTCTGTTGTGCCCTCTGGCAACCTGCCTTCCTTCTCTGGTCTCCCTCTGCTTTAGTCAAAGCTGGAGGTATTCTGTCTTTGCTGGTATAAACTCATCTTCAAGCTGGGCACCAGTGGCTCACACCTATGATCCTAGGTACTCAGGAGGCTGAGATCTAAGGTTTGCGGTTCAAAGCCAACCTAGGTAGCAAAGTCCATGAGACTCTTATTTTTAATTAACCACAAAAAAGGAGTCCCCCCCCCCCAAAAAGGAAGTGGAAATGTAGCTCACATACTACCCTTACACAAGAAAAGCGAAGACACAGCAACCCAGGTCCTGAGTTCAAGTCCCAGTACAGGCACACAGAAGGAAAGAAAGAAAGAAAGAAAGAAAGAAAGAAAGAAAGAAAGAAAGAAAGAAAGAAAGAGAGAGAAAGAGAGAGAGAGAAAGAGAGAGAGAAAGAGAGAAAGAAAGAAAGAAACAAAGAAAGAGAGAAAGAGAGAGAGAGAAAGAGAGAGAGAAAGAGAGAAAGAGAGAGAGAAAGAAAGAAAGAGAAAGGAAGGAAGGAAGGAAGGAAGGAAAAGAAAAAAAAACACCTTCCTTTCTAGTTTCTGCTGACATGGCTGATTGAAACAAGTTGCACCCAGGATGTCCTTAACATCTGCTCTTCCATCCATCACCTTGCTGTTCTCTCCAGAACACAGCTTCCCTTTTATTTCTACATTGTATCCCAAATCTAGCCCGGCACTGGATCTGAGGCTCTGAGGATTGTATCTCAAAGCCAGCCCAGGCAGGAAGGTCCACGAGACTCTTATCTCCAATTAACCACCTAAAAAACAAAAGTGGCACTGTGGCTCAAGTGGCAAAGTGCTAGCATTGAGCAAAGGAAGCTCATGGACAGTGCCCAGGCCTTGAGTTCAAGCCCCATGACTGACAAAAAGAAAAGAAAGTATCCCAAATCTTCAAGTTCTGGCTTCTTTTTACAATTTCTTCCGTTTATCTCCTCTCTCACAACTTACTATAATCATTGCAAGAATCCAGGCCATACTGTCAACACTTTCCTTAGAAATCACTTCTGCCAAGTATCCAGGTTCCTCCCTTTCAACTCCCATTTTCTACAAAACAAAACACAATTCATAAAATTCACAAAACATGATTCTAGTTTTGGTAACTGAATGTACAAGAAATGATCTGTTTTTCAATCTCTCTGTGCCCATTTTTGTATTCCAGTCAACAATGTATGAGAGTTCTAATTATCCCATCTGCTCACCAACATTTAATATCGTCAGTCCTTTGGCTTCTTATCTGTTCTAGTGAGTATGTACTAGTATTTCATCATAGTTGTAGTTTGCCTTTCCAAAATGATGACTGGTGTTAAAATATCTTCCTATGTGCACATCTGCCATTCATGTCTGTTTTGGTTAAATGGCTATGTAAATATGTGGCTCATTTTTTTTCACTCACTAAGTTTTCTCACAATTGAATTGGAAGAGTTCTTTGTTTATTTTAGATTCCAGTCCTTTAACAATGTATATATTATAATGGTTAATCCTGCCTGTCAACTTGATTCAATTAAGAGACACCCAGGAGATTAGCAAAGCACTTCTCCAGATGTGTCAGGGCATTTCCAGCGAGGACTAAGAGGGGAAAGCCCTGCTGTCAGTATGGGCAGCACCATGGAGAAAGCTAGTAACTAGGACAGCTTCTCTGTCTTTCTCTTCTCTTCCTGTTCACTGTGATGTAGCTGCTCTGCTCCTCTTTGTCAGTCTCTCTCTCTCACTGTCTCTGTCTCTCTCTCTCTCATCTTCCTGTCCGCCATGACATGAGCTGCTCTTCACTGCTGTGCCCTTCCCATCAGGATAGACTGAAACTATGAGCCAAAATAAACCCTTCCGACATTGAATTGTTCCCAGTGTTTATTTAGCTACGTAAACAGAAAGTTCCATTGCATTGGACACACATCTCACATATTTGTATTTTGATGGCACTGATATTTGAACTCAGGGCCTTGCATTTGCTGGGTAAGCACTCTTGCTTTAGCCATGCCTCCAGTCCTTTTTGCTTTAGGTTATGTTCCAAGTAGGGTCTTTTTTTTTTTTTTTTGGTTATAGACCTTGATCCTTCTACCTATGTCTCTTGCATAGCTGAGATTACATGTATGAGTCATTTTTCCTCAGTAATTGAGTGAAGTTTCTTAAAAATTTCTCATTATAATCATGACTATTTATTCCTATGGTTTTGCTTATATTCACTTTAGAAAGTATGAGCTGTTTGAAGAAGCACATGCAAGTTGGAATTTTCTATTCCTGTAGAATA
The DNA here is from genome assembly GCF_023159225.1 of Perognathus longimembris pacificus. Taxonomy (NCBI): domain Eukaryota; kingdom Metazoa; phylum Chordata; class Mammalia; order Rodentia; family Heteromyidae; genus Perognathus; species Perognathus longimembris. The sequence goes on along the minus strand of NC_063167.1, from coordinate 14,654,687 downwards.
GAATTGTTTATGATTGTGTATGGCTCCCTCTTTAGTATTGCATTGGACTTTGAAGTGTATATTTGTCTCTCATTAATATAGCTACAGTTCCTCCTTTTGTCATTGTTTGTATAATGCTTTCCACCAAGAAACAAAACAGAGGAACTGATTCTTTCCCAAAATCTGCCCTCTCTATCCCCCCTGGGCTCTTCATTCTCCCATCACTCAGTCCTCAATCCCAGAAGTATTCTTGGTTCTCTCTGGTTTGAACTCAGAACTTGGTGCTATCCTTCACTTTTCACTCAAGGCTGACACCCTACCACTTGAGCCACAGCTCTACTAGCTTTTTGCTAAGTACTTGGAGATAAGAGTCTGATGGACTTTTCTGCCTAGGCTGGCTTTGAACCTCGATTCTTAGATCTCAGCTCCCTGACTAGCTAGAATTACAGATGTGAGCCATGTCTGCCTGGCCCCGCCGTGGCTGCCTGACCCACCGGGTTTTGCCTCAGTCTACCACAGCTCCATGAAGGAGGTGTTGCAGGTGGGAAACCACGGCTGAGGGCCGCTCACTTGCCTAAGGACCAGAGCTAGCAGCGGGCAGAGCCAGGGCCCCCATCATCATTGTCTTGAGCTTCCCTGCATGGGGCAAGCTCCTTTCTGTCACAGGGCTTTTCTTCTTGCGATTCCTCCCCCACAGCCTCCCCTGGCTCCCCCTTCCTCCTCACCAGGGTCTCAGCCCCAGGATCATCTTCTTGGACTTTTCTGAGTCACTTTTGTGAGTAGTCACTCCCATGTTACGCTTGCCGTGCCTAGTCACTGTTTTTACCAGCTCCTGGGTTGATCTCATTGCTTTAACTACTGCCTCTGGCCCCTCTCCCATCAGATCTAAGTTCCTGGGAAGTGGAGGTGCGGTGGGACCACAGCTGAGATGGATTACTGATTCACGACTGACCAGAATATAGATTTCATCAGACATTAAAATCATAGATCAGCATGGTGCCTGGCACACAGCAGGGAGTCCAAAAGTGCCTGAATGTGTAAACATATGGAAAATACTCACTAGTATAGTGGTGGTAGCAGCTACCACTGTAGAAGGCATTGAGCAAGTGAGGGACGGAGCCAGGACTGCCAGCCAATCTGTCTGGTGATAAAAATGAGTTCCTGGTCATAGTAACCTGATTTTGCCACAGCTGATGGCTGCAGGGGGAGGGGGGAAGGGGAGAGAGGGGGAGTGGACAGAGGATGGAGATGGGCAATGGGCTGGAGGAACGAGTGACCACATGTTTGGTAAATTCCCCTCTGATCGGAGGCTGAGTCCACAATCCCCTGTTCTCCTGTCTCTCCCCCCACCCCAGCCTCATAACTCCCAAACGGTGGCGGAAAGTAGAGCGGTGCAATGGAACCCAGGCACTGCTGTGTCCCCTGATGTGCCTGGAGAAGCAGGACCTGTATACCAAGTTCAAGGGACGCGTGCAGGCTGTGTCTGCCAATGTCAAGTCTCCAAAAGTCGAGTCCGAGTACCTGGACTACTTTTTTGAAGGTAGGTGTCTGCCGGGAAGGGACTGACGGGGAGCCTCTCCCTATCCGGGAATTCTATGAGCAACACAGGGGCCTCCAGAGCAAAGAACAGGAGCTGAACAAGAGATGGAGTCAGTTGGCTCACATGTCCACAGAAACTGGAAAGTTCCACACCAGCTGTCTAGAGGGAGAGGTGGGGGGAGAGAGGGAGAGAAGGGGAAGGAGGGAAAAAAACAGAGAGGTGGGATCTGATGCTATAGGGCCCAAAAGGTCTCCAGAAGACCACAGGTGCAAGTTCAAGTTCCGAGGCCAAAGAACCTGGAGTCTGCAGCAAATGCACCTGCACAGGAACAGAGACCGAGAGTCACAAAGCAAGTTTTCCTTTCTGCATGTTCATCCATCTGGTCTCTACCGCATGCAGGGGGGGTTCTCCACACCCCAGTCTCCAGAGACAGGCTCACAGACATGCCATCCGTGTCCCACTTCCCCAAAGCAGAGAGCACCTGTCCAAGGCAGCTTGCTACTGCCTGGCTTCCCACCAGCCCCTTAAGGGGGAGGAGCCAGGGACCAGACACAGCCAGGAGCCAGATCTGCACAGCACCTGACTCCACACAGGGAAGCTGGGGACTTCTAGATCATGGAAGAAATGCAACAGAACCTCCTTCTGCTAGCGCTTGGCATGTTCTGCTGTCCCCTTGTCGTGACCCAGTACTGTCCCAGTGCCTCATATATGTGTTCTTTCTGTTTCTTTGTGCCAGTATTTGGGCTTGAACCCAGGGCCTAACACTCTTGCTTAGCTTTTTTGCTTGAGGCTAGCACTCTACCACTTGAGCCATACCTCCACTTCTGGTTTTTTTGGTGGTTAATTGGAGATAAGAGTTTCTGGGACTTTCCTGCCAGGGCTGGCTTTGAATCTCTGTACTCAATCTCAATTCCCTGGGTAGTTAGAATTACAGGCATGAGTCACTGGCACCCGGCTCTCACATACATTTGTTGTTGTTGTTATTTGTATGGGTCTTGGGGCTTGAACTCAGGGCCTCGGTGCTGTCTCTGAGCTTTTGTGCTCAAGGCTAGTGCTGTGCCACTTTGAGCCATAGAGCCATTTCCAGATTTTGGGTAGTTAACTGTAGATAAGAGTTTCATGGACTTTCCTACTCAGGTTGGCTTTGAATTATTATCCTCAGATCTCAAGCCTCCTGAGTAGCTAGGATTATGCCTGGATACACACTTATTGTTATTCTTGTATTTGTTAGAAATAATTTTTAATTTGATTGGAAAAGTATTTTCTATACACTGTATACACTGTAGAAGTTTTGGGAGTGGGAGAAGATAAAATTAAGAAGGGAAAAATATTCCCCATGCCTGCCTTAAAATAACATGTGTAGCCACTGGATGGGGATGGAAGCGTTTTATTTCTTAGTCTCACTGAGATTCACTCACTTTTGAAAAAACTAAAAAAAATAAAGCAAGCCAGGCACTGGTGGCTCACTGTAATCCTAGCTACTCAGGAGGCTGAGATCTGAGGGTTTGAAGCCAGCCCCAGGCAGAAATCTCCAATTAACCACTTAAAAAACAGAAGTGGCACTGTAGCTCTAGTGGTGGAACACTAGCCTTGAGAGGCTCAGAGACAGCACCCAGGCCCCAAGCTCAAGCCCCATGACTGACAAAAAAAAAAAAAAAATCAAAACTCACAGAAGCCTAGTAATGTGCCAGGATAAACCATGACTACGTCATTGATGAGTACAGTGTGTAAGTCGGGGTCCTTCTGATCGAGGCTAGGCCGGGCGAGGAAAATGAACACTCAGATGGTTGCCTTCATAAAAGCTTAACTCTTGTTATTGGCTGTCCAGGAGTCTCTAAAAATGTTTAAGAGCAAAATAGGGTTTGTGCCTCCGTTTTTCCTTGTCTACAGGGGGATTATGGTACATCCCTCTCTGGGTCAGCGTGAGACTTAAAGAAAATAGGTGCTTGGTTGCTCAGTAGGTGTTTGGCAAATGCCAGCAATGCTTTCTCCCTTGAGACAGAGCTAGGCGGAGGCCGCAGGAGACAGTGCAAGCCCTAGGGAGCTGACACGTCCTGGTTCTGTTTCTACCAGTGGAGCTGGCCCCGCCCACCCTCGAGTTCACCTGGATGGAGAAGATCCTGCGTGTCAACGCCTCCTACCAGCTGCCCCCCTGCATGCCCCCCATGGACCTGAAGTATGAGGTGGAACTCTGGGCAGAGGGCGCCATAAACAAGGTGGGCAGCCCCTTTCCTCCGCCAGGCTCCTCCCCTTCTCTCCACCACTCAACCAAACCCCAGCACTCTTCATCTTCCCACTGCATCCCACACACCCCCTCCAGGAAGCCTTCCTGGCAGCCAGCCCCTGATGATGCACTGTGAGACTGGCCTGTGAGCCACCTCCCCATCCCACGGGTCAGGTGGAAGCCATGCCCGCTTCCTTTAAATGTTATTATTGGCCTCTTCTCTTTTCCCCTCACTTGACTGAAGTATGACGAGCTGCCAGAGACTGAGTTACCAGGTCACCAGATTCATTACAGAAACCCCCAAATACACACAGAGGCCCTAGAGATAAACAAATGACTTTCTACCCAGCTTCAGACCTGTTTCCAGTGCTGGCCTGTGTACATACCCAGTTCTATTTAAGACAAAGGTCGACGGGCTCTTTCTCTGCAGGGCCGACAGCAGATGTGCCAGGCTTTGTGGCTCTGTCATGCTGTTGTGACTCTGCTGTTGTATCACAAAATGAACCACAGAAGCCAAGCCACGGTGGCTCACGCCTGTAATTCTAGCTACTCAGAGGCTAAGACCTGAGGGCCCCAGTTCTAAGCCAGTCCAGGCAGGAAAGTCCATGAGACTCTTATCTCCACCTAACCAGCAAAAACACTGGAAGTGGAACTGTGGCTCAAGTGGCTTGAGCAGAAAGGGCTAAGGGACAGTACCTAGGCTCTGAGTTCGAACCCCAGGACCAGAAACAAACAAAAAAAAATCAAAATCACAGAGACAAAATGGAAGCCAGGGATGCCAGGCTTCTTTCCTGCTTGTAGTCAAGCCACAGGCTCCGGTGAGGAGCCAGAGTTTTTCCGCCAAACAGAGCCCATTTCTTTCTCTAGACGCTGTTTCCTGCCACCCTCTATGGCCAGCCAGTCCACATCCCTCTGAAGCGGAGAACAGGCAGACGCCACTGCCTCAGGGCCAGAACCATCTACGCCACCACTTCCAAGTACAGCCGCTTCTCAGAGCCCAACTGCCTCCTCCTGGAAGCCCCAGGTAGGTGCAGAACTGAAGTACTGCGGGCACTTCCCCCAGGCCTCCCAAGTCCTGTGAGGCAACCCTTGCAAGTGTGAATGTAAGCCAGGCCATCAGTGGTCACAGCCCATGGTCCTAGCTACTCAGGAGGCTGAGATCGGAGGATCCCAGTTCAAAGCCAGCCTAGGTAGGAAAGTCTATGAGACCTTTATATCTAATTAACCACCCAAAAGCCAGAAGTAGAGCTGTGGCGCAAGTAGTAGAGTACAAGCCTTGAGGGCAAAAGCTAAGGGACATTCTCCAGACCTTGAATGCAAGCCCCAGTACTGGGGGCGGGGAGGGGATTGAATGTAGAAAAATCCCATTTCCCCTACACTCACTGTGTCTCCAGGCAGTTTCCTAAGTCTCTGAGCCTTGCTTTCCACAGTCTGTAGGATGGGCTTGGCTTTTTGTTGTTGTTTCTTTGGGGTTATTTTGCTGGTCCTAGGGCTTGAACTCTGGGCCTGGGTGCTGTCCCTGAGCTCTTTTGCTCAAGTCTTGCACTCAACCATTCGAGCCATAGCACCACTTCAGCTTTTTCTGTGATTAATTGGCGATAAGAGCCTCTCAGACTTTTCCTCCCTGAGCTGGCTTTGAACCGCAATCTCAGATCCCAGCTAGGATTACAGGTGTGAGCCGCCAGCCCCTGTTGGATGGGCTTGTTCTTATGTGGACAGCATAGGCAGATGTCTTGGGAGCACTGTGCAGGGATGGCCGAGGACCTTCACTGCATCCACTATGTCTGTCATCATTGTCATCTTCCCTCCCCAGGGGCCAGCTGGGCGGTCCTGGCGCTGCCCTCAGTCCTGCCTCTGCTGCTCGTACTGGCCATTGGGGGCATGATCTGGAAAAGTGTCAAGGGGAACCCCTGGTTCGAGCTGGAGAGGATGCCTCTGGCCCTGGTAGGGCAGGTGGGAGGGGAGGGTGGGAGGCTGAGGGCAGGAAGCAGGGCTGAGTTTCAAGTAGATGACCCCCACTGGAATATCACTTATCTTTGAGTCAAGATTTCCACCATCACCGCTGCATTCCTTTAGCAAGAAAATTAGTTTGTGCGTGACTGGCAAAGGCCCTCACTTTCCCTCCGGTAATGATTTGTCACTTACCCCAAGCAGAGTTCATCCCTGGGGCCCCAAGAGAGATGGCCAGAGGGGCTGAGGAGAGGTCCTGGAAGGGTGTCACACCACGGCTGAGCCTCGCCCAGGCTGGCCTTGGGACACAGCCCGGCTCCCTAAGGCTGGGGCCGGGAGGCGCCTGGGCCGCTCTGATGGGGCCCTGTCTTGGCCAGGACTCAGCACTGACGCCTTCCCTTCCACCCCTCAGTGATGGTGCAGCGGGCGTGGGGCTGGGTGGGAGCCCCCTCACCTCAGGGAGCAGCTCTAAAGTGTACAGTGGCTCCAGGGGACCCCGGCAGAATTCAATCCAGCTGTGCTGGTGGCATCCTGCTGGACCGCACCCTCCACGCTGGCTAGCCTCGCTGCCGCTGTCTGTCTGCTCCCTTGTTCGCGCTTTCTGGGTACAGCTTACACAGGAGCCCTGTCTCAGGTCTGTGTGCAGGGAGGCCCAACTAAGGCGGCAAGCACAGGAAGTCTGACCCCTCTGTTCTTTCCTTCTCTCCCCAAATCAGGATTTTTCCGGATGCAGACTCCCCACAGTAACCTGGCAGCCCAGTGGGGCAGAGTCACTGGATGATGTAATCCTCTGTCCCCCAAAGGAACTGCCCAGAAGAGCCAGGCTGGCACCCCGAGTCAGGTGCCCCCCCACTGGACAGGCAGGCTCAGTGGACAGTGCTGAGGATGAGGACGAGGACACGGATGTCTGTGACAGCTTCCACGACTACCTTTCCTCACCCCTCCTCCTGGCCCAGGAGCTCCACCCAGCAAGACCCTCAGACGAGTCTAGGGTGTGCTCCGGGGGGACCTGGATACCCCCAGGCCCGTGCCCAGGCTCCCCTGCCTGGGATTCCTCACCCGGGAGCAGCCCCAGCACTGGGGACTCCTCGTTCTTGGAGGAGGCCGGGTCCCCCAGCTGTGTGGTCGCGGAGTCAGGCCAGGGGCAGGGTGGGGACAGGTGTCAGGACTCCGTTGCTCTACTGGACTCCTCAGAGGACTCCGGCTCCCCGGAAGAGCCCCAGAAAGATGACCTCTCCTGGTGGACCACCTGGGGCTCCCCAGCCCCACAGCGGAGTCTGGTTCCTGGGGAACCCCCAGTTTCTCTTCAGACATTCACCTTCTGCTGGGGCAGTGGTCCTGAGGAGGAGGAGGAATGGGAAGAGGAGGAGGAGGAAGAGGAGAGTGAGAGGGGATCAGAACCTAACGACAGCAGCACTGGCAGTGGAGGGGCTGAGTACCTGCAGAAGGCCCAGTTCAAGGGTGGGGTGCCAGGACATTACCTGGCCAGGACATTACCTGGCTAGCCGAGGCCTCCCACCTAGTCTGGCGCTGCTGCCACAGGCCAGGTGTGGCACAGCCACACGCTTCCCGGAGGCCACCATCTGAGCTGAGCAGGAAGATGCCGCCAGTTCCTATGACGGGGCCATGGCCTTAGATCAATCTGCAGGAAAGATGTAGGTACGGATGGGCCAAAGTCAGCCTGGAGTCCTCATGGGAGGTTGGGTGCCAAGGGAGGTCCCACGGGAGGCACGTCTGGTGTGCCAGGGCCTCGTCTCCCCGCCGAGTGATTCTGGATGACCCCCACCCCCAGCACCCCCAGCACATAATGAGAGGAGTTGGAAGATAGTAGCAGGGTCGTCCTTCAGAACCTGGTCTTCAGAGGCATGGCATGGCGCTGTTTTTAATGACAGACACATCTAGGTTCATACCCCAGCCCTGCTGTTTCCCCTCCCTCGTTCTGCCTCTGCCGTCTGGGTGCAGCAAGGATCCCGGCAGGCCTTGGGTGTGAGAAGCGCGGGCCTGACATGTCAGTGGTGCTCTCTGAATGGTGGCTGGCAGGATCCCCCATCTGCCCAGATCCCACCTGGGACCCCTAAGCCCAACCTGGCTGGAAGCCCCCACCTTCCAGGCGGTCTTCCCCCTTCCTTCCACCTGGTCCCACAAGGTTCAGCTTGGCCCCTTGCCTCCCACCCCCATGGGGTCCACCCGTCAAGGGGGCTCGCTCACTGTCCCCATAGGGCAAGGATCCCTCATGTGTGGCACTTGGGGTACTCTATGGGTTGAGCCATGTCTTTCGGGAGAGGTGGCCATGCTTGGCTCGGAACACTGTGACTCACTGGAGGCCTCCACCCACTGGGCTGCACAGTAGCTGGGTGAGCTGTCACCCTCAGGCCTGAGGATTGAACAGTGGTGGCTCTGGGGCCTGGGCCCCGCCCTTCAGCCTGCCAGGACTCTGCTCTGTTATGCAGGGGGGATAAAAAAGGATCCTCACTACCATTTTCCCCCAATGGTGTGGTTTTGAGGCTCACCCGAGGGGACCTCAGCACACAAAATGCATGCGGAGATGCTTCTTAAGGATATCTGGTCCAAACCTGTGTCTAACCTGCTACCAATGGCCTCGGGGTTTGGTTGTGGGGTTGGGGCAAGGGGCATAGGACTGCCTCACCCTGTGCATGCACGGCGGCCTTGCACGTAAGATGCATCCCGCTGCTAAAGAAGAAGCTAGCTAACTGCTTCAGCACTTGAGCACCTGGCTTGTGAAGAGGCCGAGGTCAGGCGTGGCAAAGCCCTCCCCAAGGCCACCCAGCAGTGCTGCCCTACTGTGCGTCCCCAAGGATGCACCTTGGCCTCTGCGGAGCCAGGCCAACTCCTCCTGACCCTGTGGCCTTGCCAACAAAGTCTGCAGGTGTCACCAGGATTCCCAAGGGTCACTAAACTGGCAGGAGGCCTTAACCACTACCTCTGGAGCGCATGCTCACACATGCACACGTGTACGTACTTCGTGCGTGCACACACACACACACACACACACACACACACACACACACACACTGATGTTTTCCCTGACAGCTGAGCCCAGAAGAAGAACAACAAAGGGAGAAAACACGTGGCTGAGGAGGAAGGGGGCTGGGGCTCAGGGCCAGCTCTGGAAAATGTCCCCATCAAGCCCCACCAAGCCCGGTGTCCAAGCTGCTTCGGGGAGGTGCTTTCTAAAAAGACAAGGCTTTTATTGCCACACTGTTGTCTTGGGCCTGAATACTCACTTCCTTTCTATTCTCAAGACTTATTTTTTATTCAGACTTATTATTTTAAAAGAATTTTTTCTACAAAGTTTTTCTGAGCTTTTTAGCACAATTCTTAATTTTTTTTTAAAGTGAGAAGTATGATGGAAAAGGCCTGAAAATCAACACAAAACCCGCCGGTGTTTACAAAGCCTCTCCATCTGCAACCGGTGGAACTGGGGGGAGGGAGGGGAGCAAACTTTAGGACCAAGGGTGAGAGTGATCGGCACCTTAGGGGAGTGCTGAGATTATATATTGTTATGTGCTTAGATTTATGTCTAATCCTGCTGTTTTATGTTATATTTATCAATACCCCAACACCTGTCTATGTATTACCCCAAACTTGAAATAAAGAGGTCTATTTTTGTATTAAAAAATGAAAACGGATGGAAATATGTATGCATTTGTCTTTTAAAAGCTCACCACACAGCTTAAGGACAACAGTAGGAGGTGACACTGATCAAGATGCACTGTACACATTGTTATAAATATGCTCCCCAAGAGCCATTGAAGTCAGGAACACAGAGAATTGTTTCAGCAAGGCAAAATTTACTTCTGCAGGAAGATGCGCCATCTGCCGAAAATCTGGCCAGCAAGCACACAGAGCAGGCAGGCTGCTCCCATATTTATCCCTAACAGCAGGCCCCGCCCCTCTGCTCGGATTGGCTGAGCTCAGATCCACAGTCTGCTTGTGATTGGCCAGTTCTAATAGGGTAAAATGTATTTATACAAGGGATTTTGAAATAAGATTAACAGTTCACAAGTAATCTGAAAATATACCCACACTCTCACTTTTTTTTTTTTGTAACAGTCTGGGATATGTTGTAATTCCTGAAAAGAAACCAATCTAAGACAAAACCTTTCTTATCCCAGAGCAGTTCCTCTTTCCCTTAACAAGAGCCAGGTCACCAGGCCAAAGCAGGAACTTTTAAGCAATACACTTTGGCAGAAAAGGCAGTTTTTCTCACAACATAAAGGCTGGATAAAATGAAACCTCTTTGTACAACTATAAAAAGATTTAAAGAAATAGCCAGGCACTAATGGCTCATGCCAAAAATCCTAGCTATTCAGGAAGCTGAGATCTGCAGATCATGGTTTGAAGCCAGTCCAGGTAGGAAAGTCTGTGACAATCTTATATCCAATAGACTACCAAAAAGCTAGAAGTGGAACTGTGGCTCAAGTGGCAGAGCACTATCCTTGAGCAAAAACCACAACAGATTAGGGACAATGCCCAAGCCCTGATATCAAGCCCCAACACATGTCCAATTTTTTAAAATATTTTTTATGTTATAAGAGAGGAGTGGGGCTGGGAATTTGGCCTAGTGGTAGAGTTCTGACCCATCATGCATGGGTCCAATTCCTCAGCACCATATATACAGAAAAAGCCAGAAGTGGTACTGTGGTTTGTGTGGTAGAGTGCTAGCCTTGAGCAAAACAGAGAGAGAGAGAGAGAGAGAGAGAGAGAGAGAGAGAGAGATTACTGTTTCATAAGTCAGGTAATGAGTACATTTCTTTTTGGACAATGTCACTCCTTTGTTCTCTTCCAGTTTTTATCTCCTATCCCCAACCACAAGTTATATAGTTCATTTTCAACATAATGTCTACTAAGTACCACTGCTGCATTTATTCACCTTTTATCCCTCCATTTCTGTGCTCCCTTTACCCCCCACCCACCCAAGACAGAAAAACAAGACAAAAAGAAAAAACAAAAACTACAAACAATAAACCTTTTTTCCATTTCCTGGAATTCATTTCAGTAAACATTTGATCAGAGGCACAGAGGATTATATCTCTGTGTTCCTCCCCTAAGAGTGTCTACCTTTGGTCTCACTGTGTGTGAATGCCTAGAGTCCTGTACTATTTATCATGTCCTGATGTGTTTACATCTAACTTCTGCATATGAGAGAAAGCATGTGTCATTGGTCTCTCTGAGCTTGGATTACCTCACCATGATTTGTTCTAGGCCCATCCAAAAAAAATTTTTTGACCATGCAATAAATCTGTGAATAAGGTAAGCTCATTGTACCTGCAGTTGAAACCCACAAACCTGAATACACAAGAAAGGTGAGCGCCACAGGACCAAGTCTCCGCATCATGTGGAAGGGAAGCCAGCTCTTGCAATTCACCCAGGGGAAGTTATGGCCCACAGAAGGATGCGGACCAGCCCCTGAGTGGCCAGTCTTGTAACCCAGCCCTGTCCCCCCAGCTCCCTCTGGGGAATGTCTTCCAGACCTCAGCAGCATGTCCAGGAATACACAGTGACTGTCCAGCACTGGGCCTGCCGGGGTCACCATTTACAAATCCCTTCCCCTGCCATTCAGAAGGCTTCCCTGCTGGCTGAGTCAGGAACCAGGGCCTTTCTGCCCTGCATGTGCATCATTTCCCAGCCTGGGGAACAGGATAGCCCAGTCTGCAGATGAGACAGGAACAGGGCTACTGCATAAGCCACCATGCTGGGAAAAGGTGAGCCAGAAAGAAGCATCTCTCACTTTGGTTTCCCTGAATCCTGGGTTTAAGCCAGTGCTTCCAACTAATCACTCATAACCAAACAGCCTCCAGCTCACAGAAACAAGGAGAGAGAATATTTGCTCTTTGTGGCCAGATTCAGGTATCCAGCACCTTGACCCAATCAATGTACAACTGGGCCTTTCCAAAAACGGCAGAACTTTCTATTGGTAAAACCCCCCACCCCTCACCTTTCAAGCAGCCCAGACTGTGTGCTGCCACCTGCTGGACAGAGGTGGGATGGCAGGGCTGTTCTCTCAGCAGTGGTCCTCAGCCAGGCTGAGGGACTGGAGGGGAGACTAGGGTGTGGAGGAGGTTATGCTCTGAGAGAGAACCCCTGTTGTTTTTCCAGCGGGCTCCACTACCTGGGCTCAGGGAGGATGCTTGGTATTCAACAAATGAATGAAAGAAAGAGTAAGTTGATGCCTGAGTAGCTAGGGTAACAGGCGTGAGCCACTGGCACACCCAGCTAGAACTCTATCTTGATGGGAAAAATCAGATGAGGATAGACCACTTGCTCAAAGCCTTGGTTATTCTAGACACTAAATGGACTGGTGAGGTAGCAAGATTCCAGCAGAAGCTTGGAGCACCCACACTCCCATCTCTGATCCCCAGACCCCTCCATTAGCCGCCCTCCCCCCCGCCCCCCATCATCACCAATGATTCCAACCTGCCTAATGGTCTGGCTTGCAGGAAGCCGTGTGGCACGTCCCATGACCAGAATTTGGTTTCAGAAACCACTGTCAACTCTAACTTAGGACAGGGAAAAAGACGACTTTCTCATGGCCACCTGGAGTCAGATGCAAGGACTCACCCCAAGCTTCTCAGCTAGGACATCTGATTAACAACTCAGGTCTTCTCCAGGGGGAGGCTAAAGATCTATTCCTGTTTCTCCCATCAAGAATGATCAAGGCCAGGCATTGGTTCCTCATGCCTGTAATCCTATCTACTCAGGAGGCTGAGATCTGAGGATCCCAGTTCCAAGCCAGCCCTGGTAGGAAAGTCCATGAGATTCTTACCTCTAATTAACCACCAGAAAACCAGAAGCAGCACTGTGGCTCAAAGTGGTAGAGCGCTGGCCTTGAGCTATAGCTGAGCCCCTAGGCCTAGAGTTCAAGCCCCATGACTAACAACAAAAAAAAAATGATCATGGATGCTCTGGGCTCTCACCCACGGCTGGGTGGCCATCCCCAGACAGCCCTTTCTACTCCATGTTCTTGCTTCTCCAGAGAAGGCTCTAGCATCCCTAGGTGTCCAGAGAAAGGGTGAGAACAGGTCCCATTCCATTATTATTTCCTCTGGGACAAAAGGCTTGGCCAGCTCCTCCCCCAGCAAAACTCAGTCAGTCAGCAAACAGCAATGCGCTACTGAGCCAGAGAGCGACTCGTACAAGAAGGCCTTTTTGGAAGAAGTGATTTTGAGGAGAGATTCTGAAGAAGCAACAGAGTTAGGCAGGATAAAGGAGTGGAACAGCTCACACAAAGGCTCAGAGGTAAGGTACTATGTGTTCGATAAAATGATCAAGCACCCAAATAAGAGCTTTCCTGGCAACCCAGGCTAGCATCAGGAAAGGGCTCTGCCACTGTCCAGGCCAGTCCTGTACCACCCATGTGAAAGCGCTCCTGCCTTCAGCCGCATGGTGGGTGTGGAGAAATACCAGTATGTTCTCAGTACTCAGGCCACTTTCTCTCTCCCTGCAGAGACAAGAGCATGACGTTTAGAGACCAGAGAACCTCCACCACCAGTCACAGCCTCACCTGGAATGCCTCCAGCAACAAAGAGCTTCCTACCTCATGAACCAAACCCATCATTGTGGGGGAAGTCATCTCCTCAAAGCAGGAGAAATCTGCCCCCACCCCTGTGCTTCCACAAGCCCCTCCCCTCAGGATTTGGGGGTCTAGGGATGGTAATGCACAAAGGGTCTAGATTCTTCTCCATATGACAGCCTCCCAATTTCTCTCTACCTCAACCCAGATGTTTGGCCTTGAGCACCCAGCACTAGCAAAATATACCGGAAACACCAAGGGTGGGGCTGGATTTTAAAATAAGACTCTTAGGGCTATGCATATGGTGGGAAGAAACCATCCCAGAGGGTTCTGAAGGAGAGAGGGGCTGGCTACGGGAGAGGGAATGGCCTGCCATGCAGGGTGACAGGCTGTCACCTCAGGAAAAGGCCCTTCTTGAATGCCTATTTGACGAGTAATCTTGCATTTCCTTGATATAAAGTATTTCTTTTTTGGGGGGGTGGGGGAGGTCCTGGGACTTGAACTCTGGGCCTGGGTGGTATCCCCAAGCTCCTTTTGCTTGAACCACAACACTACTTCTGGCTTTTTCTGTGATTAATTGGAGATAAAAGTCTCATAAACTTTGCTGCCCAGGCTGGCTTTGAACCACGCCTGACTTAAAGTATGTCTTTTCTTTTCTTTTTCTTTTTCTTTTTTGCCAGTCTGGGCCTTGGACTCAGGGCCTGAGCACTGTCCCTGGCTTCCTTTTGCTCAAGGCTAGCACTCTGCCACTTGAGCCACAGCGCCGCTTCTGCCCGTTTTCTATATATGTGGTGCTGGGGAATCGAACCCAGGGCTTCATGTATACGAGTCAAGCACTCTTGCCACTAGGCCATATCCCCAGCCCTTAAATTATTTCTTATAAGACTTTACAAAATGTAGATAAGCCAAGGGAAATAAATAAACACCCGTAATTCCAATTGTCACCCATCAGTGTTTTCAGAAACATCCTCTGAGACTTTGGCTGCGTGGGTCGGCCTGTGTTTACCTGAGCAGGCTTGAACAGCGCATGTGAGTGTCATCAGCTTCGGCTCCTTCCTTGTTCCTTTCTTTCTTTTCTTAGTACTGGGACTGAACACAGTGCTTCACACAAGCAGGCGCTCTACCCCCTGAGCCACGCCCCTTCCCAAGCCTCCACACTTCCTTCCACCTGGTAGTATTCAGTGAGTCTTTATCACAAGTCATAAACTATTTTCACCATCATTATTCTGAAGCTTGCATTCGCCTCACTTTGGGTGAATATAATGTTATTTACTTAAGCAAATCCTGTTGTTGGATATGGAGATTGTATCCTCTCCCAGATGACAGGTAGGTAGATTGATCAAAAGAATAGATAGGTAGATAGATAGATGATAGACAGCTAGATAGACAGATAATAGATAGATTGATTGATAGATGGCAGACAATGGATGGAAGGATAGATGTAACTATTAAAAATTAACTCTGGCAGAAGCAAGTGAGGGTTATAGCTGAAGTGGAAGGGCACCTACCCACCTAACAAGCATAGGACCCTGAGTTCAAATCCCAGAATTTCCCCACACACAAAAAAAGCAGAAGACATTACTGGACCAGATGTCCCCAAACGGCAGCTTATGTTCCCACTTCCTTCAACTTAGGCCCTTGCAGTCATCGGATGTCTACATTGTCCATGTACTTCCTTCCTCTTGTCTCCCAGAAGCCCTTTCTAAGCCTTTCTAAGGCTTCACTGTTACTCTGGTGCCAGTGGGTTGCAGCCGGTCCTCCTGGGCTAGCTGCTCCTCTCCCCTGTGGCTCCCTCCTTAGCATTCTGTGACATGCACTCTCCTTTCACCACCACGTCCCTACACTCATCAATGACCCTCCATGCCTCAGTGTCCATTCCGGAGCCCAGAAGTCTTCCCGGCAGGGCCTTTTAACACTGAGGAGTGGTTACTAGGATCCAGTGGGACCTAGGGGACAGCCAGAGATCCCCCATAGCAGGAAGCTGTGCCCTCCTTCCAGGTACAGGGATGGATGGCTATCTCTTGAGCCCAGAACTGGGCACAGGAAGACAGTGGGGTGCCTAGCAGAGGGGCCTCCAGCAGGAGGGAGAGCCCCAGAGGAAGCAAAGCCATTGCTGAGGGGTCTCACCCAAAGCATGGAAAGAAGGTGAGAAATGCCTGCCTTCTCTAGCTTCCTAACTGCCTCCAGGATCCCAGGTTCAACCTATCAGGAAGCAACTGAGAAACTGACAAAGGAGTCTGGGAGTTGTAGTTTCCTGCATTATAGGAAATGGCTGGCACAGGCCCCACCCCACCCCCACCCCTAGTAGCTTAGATTTGGCCATTTGGTCAAATAACTTTTAGCAATGGCTCATTACTGATAACAAATTATTACAACACAGAAAAGAAAAATTTAGACATAGATTTCCAGATATCATAGTCAACAGACAAACAAACAAACAACAACAAAAACATCTGGGAATGGAACTTGGTACAACTTGTTTAGCAAGCAGGTGTCGTGCTATGTGCAGTGGAACCCCCCAGGGTGAAGGGGGAACCCTTTAATCCTGTCTACCCTGACCCAAATCCCTTTACTTTCTCCCCGGAGAGGAGGAGAAAAACACATCCTCCATCCCCATGTCTTTATTACCATGGGTTTGTATTCTGGTCTACAGAGCCCACTCTTCAAGAGGGGAATGACAGCCTGGGGAGCAGTTTCAGTCTTCCTCACCCCAAACCAGAAGCCCATTCCTGAACTGAGACCCGTCTCCAGCATAGCGGGGAAAAAACAACAACAAAAAGCAAAGCCAGGCACTGGTGGCTCACACCCATAATCCTAGCTCTTCAGGAGGCTGAGATCTGAGAGTCAGTTCAAAGCCAGCCTGGACAGAAAAGTCTGTGAGACTCTTCTCTCCAAGTAACCAATAAAAAGCCAGACGTGGAGGTGTAGTTCAAGTGGTAGAGTGCTAGCCTTGAACCAAAACACAGCTAAGTGAAAGTGTGAGGCCCTGTATTCAAGCCCTAGTACTGGCACAGAAAAAGAGAGAGAAAGGAAGGGAAGGGAGGGAGGGAGGGAGGGAGGAGGAGAGAGGGAGGGAGGGAGGGAGGGAGGGAGGGAGGAAGGAAGGAAGGAAGGAAGGAAGGAAGGAAGGAAGGAAGGAAGGAAGGAAGGACCTCCGAAGTTTGAGGTCCTTTTGCAGATCCCACCTCTAAGGCACAAGGTAAGGATGCCTGGGTTTCTAACCCAGCAGGAAGGGGCTGTTCCCAAGTCCACTGTCCAGCCTGGGAGACAGGATCTGGCCACAGAGAGGGGCATCAGCTACCCCACACATCCTCCTGCAAGGACCAAGCCAAGATACACTCTGTTTTTTGTTTTGTTTTGGCCAGTCCTGGGGACTTGGGACTCAGGGCCTGAGCACTGTCCCTGGCTTCCTTTTGCTCAAGGCTAGCACTCTACCACTTGAGCCACTCCCGGCCTTTTCTGTTTATGTGGTGCTGAGGAATGGAACCCAGGGTTTCATGTGTGCTGGGCAGGCACTCTACCGCTAAGCCACATTCCCGGCCCCAAGATACACTCTGCGTTTCTATTCCCCCCACCTTGTCCGTTAGATGCCAAGGTAAATCCCCTGGGAATAGAACTCTTCCAGCAATAGCTCTGCACCTGCTGCCGGCCTTGATTGTGGGCCAGCTGCTCTCTGATAAGACTGTACATCATGGATGATTTCTGCCTTTTCTGCCTCTCCGCAAGCGCCCGGATAAACCACCCAAGAGTCGTGAGATGAATCAGTCACCGGACCAGATAAACAAGCCAGCCTCCCCACGGCCGCACACACCTCGCAATCCTGTTCGGCACCCAGGAAGGGAACTCCCTTGGATCCCACCCAGGGCCTGGAATTCAGCACAGGGCCAGGCACCTTTGCACCCCTGCCCCCACGGGCCCAGGCCCTCCCCTCTCCTTTCCCCGCCCTGAGCCGGGTGGAGCCAACTCCCAAGGCGGCAAGACTGGGCTCCATTCAGCACCAGGGCCCAGAGTGGAGGCCCCAGGGGGCCCTGGACTGAGCCAATGAGGACGCTACTGGCCATCCTGGCTGTGGGAACCCTGGCCGGTGAGTGCCTCCCACCCCACAGTCCGACCTCACCACCCCAGAAACTAGGACCAGGGCTGTCTTCTTGTGCCCCAGGCAGCCTCCCTTTCATTTTCTGCCGGGCCCTGCCTGGGCTAAGCTGGGTGCTGGTTTATTCTGGAGACGCAGATGGTGAGCTCGGCTGGGGAGGATGAGAGGGTGACTGAGCCCTGATCTTCTCTCCGCATCGGTGTGCGTACGGCAGGGTGGAGATGCGGCCGGCTCTTTCATCTGCGTGCAGGCTCGGCACGCCCCAGTAGGTAGAGGCTTAGCCTGGGGGAGACGCACATCCATTGCCGCCCCCCCCAACTCCTGGTGATTTGGGCTGTACCCCATCTTCCTCTGCTTCTGAGGGAAAGAAGGGGATGGAATGGTCAGAGCTTGCAGGTGACCCTTTCCCATGCCCCTCCACAAGTCTCTTTGGCTCCCAGGGCAAAGAAGCTTTTCTTCCCAGCACAGCTCTCATGACACTCTGGCACCAGGGCTCTCCCCCAAATAGAGCTTAAGGAGCATGGCTGTCACAGGTAGTAAGGTGGCTTTTCTGGGCTTTATGTGAGACCCCAGTTACATCTCTGTGGTCTCAGGAAGTCAGAGCACAGAGAGGGGAGGCCCAGCCTCCACTCCGATGGGAGAGAAGGGGGGGCCCAGCCTCTACACAGCTCTGGCCCCAGTGCAGGAGGAGGCCTGTGAAGGGACAGAGCAGCCCCTCGGCCACTGTCCCAACTAATGCTGAGCGCCCTCTCATGTCCCGAGCACTCCCCATGCTCTGTGAAGGGCTGCCGCCCTCATTCTGGCCTCCTGCTCCTTCACACCCCCACTGGTTCTGCAGGGCAGCCCCACAGCTCCTGGCCCTTAAGACCAGGGGGGGAACTGCCCCCCCGGGGGGAGCAGGAGAGGGGATCGTGGCTCCTACACTGGCTCTGCCAGCGCAGGGCTGAGTGCCAAGCACCCTGGCTTGTTTGTTTGCATCTTTCTTCCTTCGCTTCCCTTGAGGGCTGATCCATGGCTTTTCCAAGCAAATGTGAAAACTTGCCTTTTGCCATTTATGAGTCGGCCAGACAGCCCGGCTGCACGGGAGCCTGCTGATTTCACAATGTAGACTTTCAACCAGGAAGTGCAGCAGCGATGGAGTTGGCGAGGGGAAGGAGGGAGGACTCCTGAGCCCCCCATGACCCCTAAAAGAGGATAGATAGCCGAGGTCCACTCACCCCACTTCCAAAAGGGCAAATTCAGCTCCTTGTCTCCCCTCAATTCCCTTCCCAGCCCCCAAGCCTCAGCCTCTGCCTCCCCCAGCCTCTTCAGCCTGCCCAGAACACCAACCCCAGGCAGTGGTAGCCTGTTACCCACCCCAGAGCCTCCAGCCACCCAGGACAGAGCCCTCGCTCAACCTCACCCTTTCTCTACCACCCCCGAAGCCACCATTCAGGTGGACCCCTTTCCTCAGCTGCAGACCCCATCCAGTACCCCGGCTTTCTCCCTCCTCCCAATCCTGCAGCCCAGGGTCCACACAGAAGGGCAGTGAGCTCTTGGAGCTCAGCAGCACTGCTGTCACCTTCAGTAGAGGCAGCGAGAGACCCCCCAGGAATCCTGGAAGACAGATTTTCAAACCTGCCTGGCTAGGCTGGCCCAGATTCAGAGAGGAGGGTAGCCTTCGGTGTTGCTGGGGGCTTTATGGCAGGGCTGGGGCATTCCTGTATTCTGCCCATCCTCAAAGGTGCCCACCCAAGCCTAGGGATGCAATAACATGGTCCAGACCCCGGCGTTAGTGTGCTGGGTGGTCGTGGCTTGATTGGGGGAGAGAAGTATGCATGCATCTGGGACACGTGTGCACATGAGGCCTCCAGACCTTGATGTCACCGCATCTGCACCTGTTCCCTTCCCAAGCCTGCCGGCTAGGCCGTTCTGAGCATGCTCAGAGCCAGCGGCAGCTTCGGCCGCCATTTCCCTGCACAGGCCAAGCTGGGGGAGCAGAGGGAGGGCCTGTCAGAGGCCTGGGCCCCCGCTTCCGAACCTTCCTCCTCCTAAGCTATGGTCGATGGCAAGGCCTGGGCTGGAGGAAGTGGCAGGGACTGGTTTATGCCTTGTTTTGTTGTTTCTCTTTTGTTGGGGTTTTGGTCCTAAGGGTTGAACCCAAGGCCTGGTGCAGGGTAAGCATGCGTTCTACCCCTCAGCTGCACCCCAGACTCCGTTGTTGAAAATTCCTAAAGGGCCATTTTCCCCCTTTCTTCTCCTCCATCCCCACCCTGAACCCAGGACCACCCCCCTCTCCAGAGCTGACCCCAAATCCTACCCAGTCTAGAATCGAAACAGGATCCATCCTCCCTAAACCAGTTTCTCTCCCAGAGACTCAGATCATTTGCATAAAGATGGTGGAGGGGGACAGCTCCCCTCCTATGGTGGGCCCTTCCCATCAGAGGCAACACCTGTGGAGGACCTATGACAGGCTAGGACCCCTTCCCAGGTGCTGTTCCACCCCCCACTGCCCAGGGGGCACTGTGATGAGCACTGCAGGCCCAGCCACAAGCCTACTGAGACAACTGGGCCTCAGTTTTCCCTATCCATAAAGTGGGGGCAGCAGCAGGCTGGTTAGGAGCAGTCAATGAGGTGGGAGACTAGGGCTGCTGATGCCTTTCCAAAGCCACAGTTACTGCTGCCATTACTGTCTGTGGCCAGATAAATCAGAGAACTCCAGTGTCAGTGAGGACATGGAGCCAAGTGCCACAGTGGCTCGTGCCTGTCATCCTAGCTACTCAGGAGGCTGAGAGCTGAAGGTTGGGGTTCAAAGACAGCCAGGGCAAGAAAGTCAATGAGACTCTTATCTCCAATTAACCACCAGAAAGCCAGAAATGGAGCTGTGGCTCAAGTGGGAGGGGACTAGTATTGATCGAAAATGTTAAGGGACAGGTCCCAGGCCCTGAATTCAAGTCCCAGAACCAGCATGAGAGAGAGGGAGGGAGAGAGAGAGAGAGAGAGAGAGAGAGAGAGAGAGAGAGAGAGAGAGAGAGAGAGAGAGAGCTATCTGCTTAAACAATTTCCCCAAGGCTACCTTTCCGGTACCGGTACATCGGCATCCTGCCCTACCTTGTGCACAGGTGCTCTGGGCTTCTGCGAATGAGCGTGGAGGAGAGCAAGGGTTGGCACCCATGCCATCTCCACCACTGTGTGGAGCCCTTGACTTTGGGATCTTTCTTGAACATTTTAGTTGAAGATCTCTAAGCGTAAGGACACTAACCTCTGTGTTAAAAAGCAAACTAGAAAGCCAGGTGCCTGTGGCTCACATCTGTAACCCCAGCTACTCAGGAGGCTGACTCTGCGGATCAAGGCTTGAAGCCAAGCCAGCAGGAAAGTCCATGAGACTGTAATCTCCAGTTGGCCAACAAAAAGAGCCAGACATGGAAGTGTAGCTCAATGGGCAGAGCACTAACCTAGGAAGAGCTCAAGGCCCTGAGTTCAAGCCCTAGTAGAACGTGAATGAGAGATAGATAACGGTCAAGGGTTTGGACCCCCACTAAAACACTGCTGGGGATGTTTAAGACAGTGCAGCCACAGTGGAAAATAATTTGACAGTTCTTCAAATAACTAAGCCTAAGGATTGGGGTTGCGGCCTGGTGATATATTGAAGCAGGAGATTCCGTTCCCAGCACTGTAACCAAACAGGCTAAATGGAGAGCTATCCCGTAGCTCCAATCTAGACACAAACCCAAGGGGAATGGAGACTCTCCCCTCTCTGCAAACTTTCTGTACAAACTCTTCTCCGCAGCATTATAGATCTATCTATAATAGCAAAAACAAACAAAAAAGCGTGGAGACAACCCAAATGCCCACCAACTGATGGGTAGATAAGCATGAGATATCCAGGCAGTGGAATATTATTTAGCCCTGCAAGGGAACTAGGTGCTGGTCATCCTACCTATATGTATAAAGCTTGAAAACTTTACACGGAGTGAAAGAATCCAAACCCAGAAAGAAGTCAACACTAAGCAAATACAAAGTCCCCAACAGGCAAATCCGAAGAGATAGAAAGTAGATGTTGTTGCCGGGGCTAGGGATCCACAGTTTTCTTTTGGGGGTGATGGTATGGATCTACTTCCAGACTTCGTGGGGATGGTGACCAGGCTGTGGGCCTGGCCGTGAGCCCTGGAACGGTGTAACTACACTGCAGGCGGGGCGTGCTGGTGGGAACCCGCCTCTGGCTGGCCGCCGAGGGCGGGCGGGGTCTCGGGGGGCCACATCTGCTGAGCATGCTCCCGCCTCCCGCAGCCCACCGAACTGACGACCGCCCGGCTCTCCTTCAACACGTGAAATTCCAGTCCAGCAACTTTGAAAACATCCTCGAGTGGGAAGGCGGCCCGGAGAGCACCGCGGACACCACCTACAGCGTGGAGTACAAGACGTACGCTCCCGGCCCCGCCCCGCCCTGCCGGCCCCGCAACGCCCTGCCGGCCCCGCCCCGCCCTGCCGGCCCCGCCCCGCCCTGCCGGCCCCGCCCCGCCCTGCCGGCCCCGCCCCGCCCTGCCGGCCCCGCCCCGCCGGCCCCGCCCATGCGTGCTCAGCCCCGCCCCGCCCTGCCGGCCCCGCCCACTCTCCCCCAGCCTCTAGCCCCGCCCTATCCTCTTGACTCTCCTCTGTGGACTCCCTGAAGAACACTCCCCTCCCTCCCACTCCCATTCCCCCCCCCCACCTCCCGACCCCACCCCACCCCCAGCCTGGCCAGGGACAGGTTTGGCACTTCGTTTCGGGTGGAGCGGGGAGATAAAATTAGGGTCACTAACAGCAGCTGCCTGGGGCCCCATCCCTCTAACCTGGGGCAGTCAGGGAATCTCCTCAAGCCTCAGTTTCCCCATGTTTAACACAAGGGACAGTTCCTGCATCCCAGGGCCGGTCGAGTGAATTAAATGAGATGGAGTCAGCGTTGAACAAAAAGCCCAACAAGAGCAAGAGACCCCGAGTTCATGCCCTAGTACCAGTGCACGTGTGCACACATACTCACACACCTATGCCGGGTGCTAGTGCCTTACACCTGTAATCCTACCTTCTCAGGAGGCTGAGATCTGAAGATCAGAGTTCTAAGCCAGCACAAGGCAAGCAAGTCTGTGAGACTCTTATCTTCAATTAACCACAAAAAGCCAGAAGTAGAGCTGTGGCCCAAGTGGTAGAGCGCTAGCCTTGAGCAGCAAAAGCTAAGCAATGGTGTGAGGAGTGGATCAGTGGGTAGACCACGAGGTAATGAGCAATAGTGGCCACGTGTTCTAGGTCGTGGACCTAGAAAAAAAGAGAGAGAGAGAAGAAGAAGAGACGAGCACAAGGCCCTGAGTTCAAGCCCCAGGACTGGACCTGGGAGGCAGATCATCATTAGCAAGCCACAGGCCTGCCCCGGCTACTGATAACGGGGTGTGCCCCTCCCGCCCGGCCTGCAGGTACGGAGAGAGTGAGTGGCTGGCAAAGAAGGGCTGCCAGGGCATCACCCGCAAGTCCTGCAACCTGACCCTGGAGACAGGCAACCTCACGGAGCTCTACTACGCCAGGGTCACGGCCGTGCATCCCGGAGTCCAGGAGGCCAGCAAGACAACCGAGAGGTTCAGCTCCCTGCAGCACAGTGAGTGAGGCAGGGGAGAGGGAGGCAGGCGTGTGTGTGTGTGTGTGACTTTTTCTCCATCCTCCCCAGTACAGACCACCTTCATCTGACCACAGCCATCTCCTCCTAGCTGGGGGGCCCTCTCCCATGGCCAGCCCCACTCCTGCTTGCTTCCTCAGAGCACCCCAGGGCTCTTCTCAACCTTTCTTCCCCTGCTTGAGACTCCTCAGCACTTGCTCTTGAGTTGGACATAGAAGAGCCAACTCCGCGCTGTGCCTGCCTGACCACCCGGGCTGACCACCTGATTTCAGTGGGTTGGAGCCTAGTTGTCTACCCCAGCACAGTCAGTCCTTCCTATCCCTGGGACTCACCGGCACCACCCTTCCAAATAAGCATGGATGCCCACCATTAAAAAAAAAAATGGTGGAGAGCCAGGGAACCACATCCTGCCATCCTAGCTACAGAGGAGGCAGAGACCTAGAGAATCAGGGTTTGAAGCCAACCCCAGTGGAAAAGTTCAAGAGACTCCATCTCCAATTAAGCAGCAAAAAGCTGGACTGGAGATGTGGTTCAAGGGGTAACGCATCATCTGTGGGCAAGAAGACAAAAGGAGATTAAGAGGCTTTGACTTTACTGGAGTGAACATCCCTTTAGCTGAGTTGTTTTAAATGTTGGAGGGCAGTGGGCCCTTGGGGGACTTTTACAAGTTAGAATCAGGGTGGTGGGGTGCATGGTTATGAAACTGGATGTGAGGTTTTACTACATGTACTAAAATAGTCATGGCTTAAAGCAACCTGAAACCAGGAAAGATCACTTGGATATTTAGAAAAATCAGATTTTTAGTGGTTTTTGGTTTTTGTTTTGTTTTGTTTTGTTGTTGCTGTTGCCAATACTGGAGCTTGAGCTCAGTGCCTTACTCTCTCACTTGGCTTATTTGCTCATGGCTGGTGCCCTAACACCTGAACCATGCTTCCAGTGCAGCTTTTTACTGGTTAATTGAAGATGGGATCTCAAAGACTTTTCTGCCAAGGTTAGCTTTGAACTGTGATCCTCCACATTTTAGCCTCCAGAGGTGCTAGGATTTACAGGTGTGAGCTACTGGTACTCAGTTTGTTAGTTGTTTTCGGTTTGTTTTTGAGACAGGGTCTATATAGTTCAAGTTGGCTTTGAACCAGTGATCCTTTTGCTTTTGCCTACCAAGTGCTGGAATTACCAGCCTTGCTCCTGAGTATTATCTAGACCATCCCTAGACCATCCCTCATTAACATCCCTAGAGCTGTCATTGCCAGTAGACTAGCAGAGGGTGTTCCCAGGAGCCCCAAGGTGGGAGTGCAGGGACTGGGCAAGGCCAATGTCATCACCCAGTGGACATGATGCCCCTGTCCCCAGGCGCTGCCTACCCACCATGCCCGAGAACCTCATGCAAGGTGACCAGTTGGCTGAAGCTGACATTTTCAGGAGCAAGAGGAGGACGCGGGCCACCGCTGTCCTGGCAGCTGGCCCCAGGCTCTGCTGGCTCATTACAGTTTCTTCTTCTCTCCTTTCTCCCCCACCCCCTCCCCAGCTACCATCAAACCACCGGATGTGACCTGTGTCCCCAAAGTAAGATCCATTCAGATGATCATCCACCCGACTCCCACACCCATCCTGGCAGGAGATGGCCACCAGAAAACCCTGGAGGAGATTTTCCAGGACCTGGTCTACCGCCTGGAGCTCCATGTCAACCACACCTACAAAATGGTAAATGTATGTATGTTGTGCCTGGCCCTTCCTCATCTGGGGAATCTCTCCCCTCTCAGTCGGATCTGTGTGGCTTTAACTAGAAAGGCAATGTGTTATTCTAACTACAACGTGAATCTTGAAGAAAATGGGGACTTAACCTCCCTCTCATAGGTTCACAGACTTGGTAGCATACCAAAGGCTCTGACAAGTCCGGCAAAGCCAAGGCTCCAACTAGTTTGATTTAACACAACTTCCTCAAATGTATTTTAACAAAAGACCTGTGTTTTGTGTGTAACAGATGTTCCCTCTGCCTAATCTAACATCCTAAAGCAGCCATTTATTCATATCTTCGGGTATACACTTAGGTATTGGAATCTGTTTCTGTGGCTGCAGTTCTGTTTGCTTGTTCTCCACTGTTTGTGGGAACTGTACACAGGGAGGATCTTAAGGTTTGGTAGGTGATAATGAAGTGTGTGAGGCAAGAGAATATGGTGAAATGATATGCAAAGTAGGCCATTATGTCTGTGTCCTGGGAAAGTCTATGGGATTCCCGCCATCCATTCATCCATTCATCCACAACTCATTGCAGGGGCTTATAATCTAGTGGGAAAGAAATCAAAGCAAGAACTCAAACAGCTGTAGGGAGAGGACAGTAAAGATTTTGTAAGGTGGGGACCAGGCACCTGTGGCTCATGCCTGGAATCCTAGCTTCTCAGGAAGCTGAAATGTGAGGATCACAGTTCCAAGCTAACCTGGGTAGGAAAGTCCATGAGACTCTTATCTCCAGTTATCCACCAAAAAGCCAGAAGTGGAGCTGTGACTTAAGTGGTAGAGCACTAGCTTGGAATGAAAAAGCTAAGGAAGAGCATGAGGCCCTGGGTTTCAAGCCCCAATACTGATATGTGAGCATGCGCCCGCATGTGTGCACGTGCACTCACACGCACGCGCACACACACACACACAGAGATTTTTCATAAGATGGTACGGGTTTGTCAGTTGAACAAGAGCTACAAGACTTCCAGGAAACTTTTGGGTGTCAGTCCCCACTTCTGAGGCATGCCAGGTAACACATGCACATACGTTATATCATTGCATCTTCTGCTGTGAGGCAGGAGCTAGCATCTCCATTTTCCAGATGAGAATTAGAGGCCCAGAGAAGTTATGACACTTGCATGACATTGTTCAGCAAGTAGCAGCCTAGTAGACACAATTCAAATCTAGTTCTTTCCCAAGGCCACATTTTTCCCTCCTCCACACAGGCCTACACTGTTGCACCATGGTGGGAGGGGGGGTGATGTAAATCAAGGGCTTTTTGGGGAGAGCAAACTTACCTATTTAGCTGGAACACAGAGCCATGGCAGGCAGTTGCTCACCGGGTTCCAGATCACTGGTACCAGAATGCGTTACTGAGATGCCAGTGTCAGACCCTGGGCCCTTGATAGTTGGCGTTCATATCACATGTGCCCCCAAATGCCAGACAGAAACAATGAAAACCAAGCAGGACTTATTTAAAGGTCATCACCTAAGAGACTCCCAAAGAATATTGTAGAGCAGAGCAGCTCACATCATGGTGGCCAGGAAGCTGAGGGAAAGGAGACAGGAAGTAGCCAGGCCAAGGACGTGCCCCCAGTGACGTACTTCCTTCAACCAGGCCTCACCACCTCCCTTTCACTACTTTCCAGTGCTATCAACATACTATCACTCTGTAAAGGATTTGTCCATTTATCACGTCAGAATCATCTCGTCTAATAGTCCCCAGAAAACTCCATCTAGGCACACCCAGAGGTGCCCTGTACTAATCTCCAGGGTGTTTCTCAGCCCAATCAAGCTGGCAGTGAAGATTATTCAGTTACATGTTGGGGACGTGAATTTGAGTTGTCTGATTGGTTTGATTTGGCTTGGTGGTCCTGGAGAGTGAACCCAGGACCCCATGCTTACAAGGCAAGTGCTCTGTCACTTGAGCCACTCAGTGTCCCTGAATTCTAGTGAGCAACTCAGGTCTTCTTTTTCACCATGAGGTTTGAGAAGGTCCCATGTAGAAGAGTTGGGGGACTGCTGGGGGCTCTATTGTAGAGCCTCAGGCAGATGACGGGAGAATTCTTATCTAATTCTGTCGTCGTGGGGAACAATTAGACAATACTGAACAGGAAGTGGCCTTATCACAGCCACTTTGGGTAAATATTTTGGTTTTGATGATGTATTTTATTAGTGGCGATTTCTAATTTAACTCAGTTTGTAATCAGAGAGTATGCCCAGCATGATTTTCAATCTATTGAGTTTTGTTTTAGGGCCCATATGGCCAGCCTGGGCGCGGGTTCCATGGCTACTTGAAAGCGTGTGTATTAGAGAGTGCTTGGTGAGGAACTCTGTAAAGGTCAGTTTGGTAATAGTGGTTAACTGAGCTATTCTGACTTCCATGTCTTTCCTGATTTGATGGAGGGATCTGTTGCTTTTTTAGCTTATAAGAGTTTTTAGCTACCCAACTACAATTGTGGATTTATCTGTTCCCCCCTCCCCCTTAATTTTGTTCATCCCCCTCCCTTCTTCCTTCCCTCTCTCCCTCCTCCTTCCCTCCTTTCCTCTCTCCCTTCCTCCCTCTATTCCTCCCTCCCTTCTTTCCTCCCTCCCTTCCTTCTTTCCTTCCTTTCTTCTTTCCTTCCTTTCTCCCTTCCCTCCTTTCTTTTTGTGTGCTACTACCAGGACTTGAACTCAGGACTACTCACCCTCACTTTGAATGAAAAAGTTCAAGTCTGGAGATTTACCAGTTAGTCACTCGGCCACTTCCAACTTCTTTCTGGTTCCTTGGAGATAAGTCTCCAGATCTATCTGCTGGGACTAGTTTCAAACTTCAGTCCTCAGAGTGTAGAGTCCTGAGTAGCTAGGATTACAGGTATGAGCCACAAGCATCCAGCTCCACGAGAGTTTTAAACTTTCCAACTACGATTATGGATTTGTCAGTTTTTCTCCTCCCTTAATTCTGTGCTTTCATGCATTTTGAAAACTCTTCTTGTTTGATTTATTTATTTTTTTTTTTTTTGCCAGTCCTGGGCCTTGGACTCAGGGCCTGAGCACTGTCCCTGGCTGCTTCTCACTCAAGGCTAGCACTCTGCCGCTTGAGCCACAGCACCGCTTCTGGCGTTTTTCTGTATATGTGGTGCTGGGGAATCGAACCTAGGGCCTCCTGTATCCGAGGCAGGCACTCTTGCCACTAGGCCATATCCCCAGCCCTGAAAACTCTTCTTAAATATATGAATTTAAGAATTGTTATAGCTTCTTGATAATTGGCCATTCTTGAGCATGAAACGTCTTCTTTTTTAAGCTCTAGTAATACTCTTCATATTGAAATCTACTTTATCTAATATTAATTCAATCGCTCAAGATCATAATTGTTATGGTATATTTTATATCCACTTATTTTCAGTTTCTTTATATTTTCAAATGCATCTATGAAGACAATATTCTGATGCAATTTGCCCATTTTCTTGAGAAACAATTCACATATCATAAATTCACATATCCTTATTTTTGTTATGGAGTAGATAAAACCCAGGGGCTCAGACCTAGGCTGTCCCCACATTGAGCTAAACCCCAGCCTGAATTAATCTTTTTATGTGTGTATGCCAGTCCTGGGGCTTGAACTAACAGCCTAGACACTGCCCCTGAGTTTTTTCTCTCAAGGCCAGGCTCTACCACTTGAGTCACAGCTCCACTTCTGGCTTTTTTGGTGGTTAATTGGAGATAAGAGTCTCATGGACTTTCCTGAGGAGGCCCTCAGGAAATCCCTACTACCAGCAGACACACAGACACACACACATGTGCGCGCGCGCACACACACACACACGAAGAAGAAAGAAGGAAGGAAGGAAGGAAAGGAAAGAGAGAGATGGACAGACAGAATGAAAGGAAAGAAGGAAGGAAGGAAGGAAGGAAGGAAGGAAGGAAGGAAGGAAGGAAGGAAGGAAGGTGTCTTAGTAGGCAATGAACTTGGTTGAACTCCAAACTGAAATCTCAGTTCTTGTGTTTTGTTTTGTTTTCACTTTGTTTTGCTTTACTTTTGTTTTTGTTGTTTTTTTTTTAAACAGAATCTTGCTATGTAGCCTAGGCTGACCTCAAACTTACAGTCCTCCTGCCTCAGCCACCCAAGTGCTGGGAGTACAGAGGGTACTGCCTCACCCAGCTATATCTTTTAAAGCTATACACGACTGCTTGGAGATTGCCCCAGTCACGTATACTCCAGCAGCCAGTCAGGAGTATGGTCAGAGTTTAGCCCCAGAATGTGCGCCTCCATTGCTGCAGAATCGCTTCTGTCTCTGCTTTCCTCCTTACTTTCCTCCACACTCTGTCTCCAGGTTATTGAAGACATGGAGATTTCAGGGCTTCTCATTCAGCTTTAGGCTTCCACAGGGTGTAGACGGGGGTCTGATTCAGGATAAAAGATAAAGTGAAGCCGTGTACTGGTGGCTCATGCCTATAATCTTAGCTCCTCAGGAAACTGAGAAATGAGGATCGAAGATCAAGGCCAGCTGGGGCAGAAAAGTCCCCAAGAGACTCTTACTTCCAATAAACCACTCAAAAAATGGAAGCAGTGCTGTGGCTCAAAGTGGCAGAGAGCTAGCTTTGAACAAAAGAGGGACAGCGTCTGACTCTGAGTTCAAGCCCCATGACCAAAAAAAAAATAATGATGATGATGATTATGATAATAATAAATAGATACATCAGGATGCCCATTGCCATTCCTTCCTCCTTGTTTCCCATCTGCCTCCTTTGCTGAATCTCTGACAGCTTTAGGCAGTGGTTGTTTTCCATCTGACCACAGTTGGTAGCCATTCTTTGGGAGAGGGCTGGTCCAGAAGCTAAATGAAGAAGCACCAGATCTGGAAGGAAGGGAAGAGAGAGCAGGACAGGACGTTGGGAGTGACCACATGGGTTACACAGGAAATGACACAGATTGGAAACAGGATGGAGGCAGGAAAGCTTAGGGACGGGGTCCTGGCTCCTTGGTGTCTCCTGAAGTTCCATCACATGATAGTTGCTATGTGTAATTTTGGCCATGTGAGCCCCACCAAACAATAAGCTATGAAATCTACTTATAGGCTGTCTTTTTACGAAGTGTAGAAAGACAGGAGGAAGAATAGGGAGCTTGTGGGCGCTCGGTGGAGATCAGCAGGTGAGAGGAAATTCTCTGGGCTCTCTGTTCTGATTCAGCACCTTGGAGGAAAGCAGAGAGAGTACGAATTCGTTGGCCTGACCCCTGAAACAGAGTTCCTTGGAACCATCACGATTTCCATTCCCACCTGGTCCAAGGAGAGCGCCCCCTATGTGTGCAGAGTGAAGACACTGCCTGGTGAGTCAGCGGAGGGCCTGGGGCCCCCACTTCCCCTCCCCGGGAACACGGGGACACTGTCAGCACTCTGAAAAGCCACAGAAGGGCGAGTGGGGTATCGTTAAGGTTCACCTCTGTTACTGAGTCCTTGGATTGATTTGACAGAATGCATGTGGAGTCCCAGCCCCCCAGCCCAAGTCTGAATTTTCCTCTCTCCTCAGCTTTGTATCTGCCCTGCAAACACACCTTCATCTTAGCCCCAGAAACTCATCTTGGATATTAATGCTTTGGTATCTTCTAAAGCCGAGGGAGAGTCCTAACGGTGATAGGAACGGGAAGATCTGCAGCACTAAGCCTTGTCTTGTTTTGCCCCCAGGTTCAGAGTGGTTAAGGGGCTCACCCACGGTCACACAGAGGGTGTGGAATGGGGCGAGTGTTCCCGCACCGTGCTGCGGAGAGCGATGGGTGCCCACACCCCTTCCTCCGAGCGCAGCACGCACGGCATCTCTGTGAAGGATCGGGCCGGCCGTGCTGGGGCAGGAGCGGGCAAAGCAGTCCCCAGCCGGACGGCCATGCCCACGCTCAGGGCGGCCGGCAGCATCTGTGCCAACCAGGCCACGTTGGGGACAGAGGCGACTTGGGGAGCTGGGTACCGCCAGTGGCCCTCAGGGACAAACAGTTCCGGCCATCGGCCTTATTCAGAAACTCCACTCTTCTGCTTCCCTGAGTCCAGAGGAAACTGGGCTTGCTGCCTGATTCCCCTGGGGCAGGCCTTGGCGGAGGAGCCCTGTGAGGGACAGACAGCCCTGGCCACGGACATGGGGCTCCTCTTCCCATGTGGGGGCCCCAGAACTAAACCTGGTAAAAGGGCACCAGGGAAGGAAGCTGGCTCTGTGGGCAGCAAGCCGGAGCTGCATTCTGTCCCTCGCCTGTACTAGACAAATCTCACCTTCCGGGTCCACCCCTGCTCTGTCCTGTGCGACAACCAGCAGGTAATGCCACCTTCTCCCCTCTGGTGGCTTCTCTCCTACTGTGAAGGGCCTTTCTATGTAGCCCAGGCTGGTCTCGAACTCATATTCCTCCTGCTGGGATTATTGGTGTGTACAACCATGCCCGGCAAAACACTATTCCCCCCCCCCACAAAGACTATAACTATTTCTACATGAGTATTTCTTTCTTGCTGACATATAAAAGGTACTTTTTCCTTAAAAACCAAGGCATATTTAAAACAACTCCTACCAGTTCTTAAGTATCACTCTACAGCCAAGTAAGAATGTTACATATCATTAAATTGTATATATTTATTTTAATTAGTACAATATCACATATATGACTTGTTACACTTACATATATTACATATTACATATATATTACTCTAATGTGACATATATTACTATACTACTGTTACATATATTACTTATTACTCATATATTAGTTATTACACTACTGTTACATACATTCCTTATTACTCTATGATTATCAGTATTATTCTTTAAAACAATCCTCTGATAGGCAAAATGATCCCCACTGTACAGAGCGGTTACATAACTGGCCTATAACCACACAGATGGTCAGTTCGATCTGTTCTTAATGGTTCTCAAATGAAACTTTAACCACCTTCTAGCAGTTTGGTTTATAGCCAGTTTCCTCTCCTGCACACTTTTTTTTTTTTTTGGCCAGCCCTGGGGCTTGAACTCAGGGCCTGGACACTGTCCCTGAGCCTCTTTGTTCTCCAGGCTAGCACTCTACCACTTGAGCTGCAGCACCACTTCTGGCTTTTTCTGAGTAGTTTATTGGAGATAAGAGTCTCTCAGACTTTTCTGCCCAGGCTGGCTTTGAACCATAATCCTCAGATGTCAGCCTCTTAAGTAGCTAGGATCACACAGTTCTTTTACACACTTATTCCACTTTTCCATGTCAGCCTGACGCATCCTGTCGTTGGCCTTTATCCTCTAGTGTGCCTCAGCCCAGACCCCAGATCCCCCCTCCTGTCTCCTCTCAGGATGTCCAGGCACCGAGCATCATCTCAGCATCTTGGCGTTAGAAAAAGATCTCAGGGTCACCTAGCTTTAGATCGTCATTGTACAGCCAAGGATCTTGAGGTGTCCTTGTATAATGACTGTGGTGGCTGTCATCCTACTCAAGAGGCTGAGATCCGAGGATCGTGGTTTAAAACCAATCTTGGCAGGAAAGTCTATGAGATGCTTATCTCCAATTAACTAGCAAAAAGCCAGAAGTGGAGTTATGGTTCAAGTGATGGAGCACAGCCTTGAGTGAAGAAGCTAAGGAACAGCATCCAGTCTGAGTTCAAGCCCTAGGATCAGTACATTCATGTGTGCATGCGCGCGCGCACACACACACACACACACACACACACACACACACACACACACACACACACACACACACACACCAAAAAGCAGAGAGGGTCCTAGAGCAAGGAGGGTGCCTAGCACCTTTATTATTTCATACTCTTTACTCCTCTGCTGGCAATTTTTAATTACTCCATCTTGCCTCCCCCTGGGGGGATGTGGAAGATCTACTAGGCCAAGGTATGTCTATATTTCTATCGTGGTCTGGTACGAGGAGTGGTGCTTCTCCACTAAGGTTTGCCTGTGCTGCAGGCCCATCCAGGTCATACTTCTCCCAGGATATCATGAGACAGAGGACCAGACGTCGCTGCAGCCTGGGAAGCTGACCCAGAGAGGCTGAGGTGGGGACTTGAGGTGGAGGCTCTGCGATGCCCGGGGCTCCCTGGGATAGCTGTGTACACTGGGGCTCATGAGCGCATCCCCACACTGAGACCACAAGGGTTCAGAAGAGACCTGAGGCCTGAACTTCAAGGAGCGCAAACTCAGTTTACCCAAGTCTATAACCACATCTTCTTCCCCAAGCCTGTCACAAGTCCCAGTAGACTGCTAAGAGCATCCTACTAAGAACCCACTTCCTGTCCCAAAGATGCCATGACAGGAAGGGCATCATACCAAGAACTAGCTGCCTGTCCCAGAGATGCCATGACAGAAGGAGTGTCATACCAAAGATCAGCTTCCCCTGTCCCAGAGACACCAACTGCAGGGACAGCCTGGTCACCAAAGTTCCAGTCTCCCCCTCCCTAGCTATTAGGTAGATGTCACCTTCCCAGACTCCTTTACTCATGACACCCATCCCCTTGCCTGGGTGGGAGAGAAGGAAGACAAACCTCTTGTAGTCACTTCTCTCCCTCTGCCTCTGTCCTCCAAAAAGGAAGGGAGCATTCTGGTGCTCCCTGGCCATGCCCCCACCCCTGAGAGATGGACAGATCCATCTCCATTCCGTATCTCCAATTCTTCACTCCATTCTGAGTTCTAGGACCCAGAAGTCCTTGGCCATGTAACCCAATCCTACTACCACCCAGGCAGCCTTATTCCTTGGTCCTTCCTTATAAGGGTGTGGACAGTGCCTGGTATGCAGATCCTCAGCCCAAAGTGGGACCCACTGGTGGCTATTTGTGGGTGCCTGTCTGCATGGACTGTGATAGCATGGTCCTGGACAGTGAGGGATGGGGGCTGCAAGGCTGAGGCTATGAAGGTTTTCACTGGACATCTACATTAAATATATCCCAAGAGTATCCATTAATGGGACAAAACTCAGCATAGCCAGACTCACGTGTCCCTCGCTGGTCTCTTCCTTTCTCACCAGACTGGACATGGACCTACTCATTCTCAGGCGCCATCCTCTTCTCCATGGGCTTCCTTGTCGCCATGCTCTGCTACCTGAGCTATAGATACATCACCAAGCCGCCTGCACCTCCCAGCTCCCTGGTGAGTCATCCACATGGGGTAGGAGCAGGATGGGGCCCCTGGGTCTCCTGAAATGCAGGACTATACATGGCAAAGCATATTGGACCATGTCAGCACCTGGAGCTTTGAAGAGGAGTGTGTGACCCAGAACAGTGGGAATGACTAGAAAAGTGTGTGGTTAGCCAGTGTCCAGGGCCAGGCAGGTGCTTTGGGATGGAGAAATGGCAGACACTGTGTGGGCCATGGAACTCCGCTCCAGTTGAAAGGCTGCCATATGAAGGCACAAGCTGGGGTTGCACCATCCTTGCATTTCTTTCAAAGAAGTCAGAATTTCAGATTGTCCTGTGAAATGCCCCAGTTCCCAAACATTGGCAATTTGTGGTCAAACTATAAAGTCCTACCATACTCCTCTCCTCCAGACCTCACCCCATAAGAGGTCAGTGCTGCCTGCTTCTCTCCTAAAGCACCTCAGGCCCCCTGAGCCAATGAGGCACAGGAACCAGCAGCTCAATGTCAATGTCTGTGTCTGAGTCCAGAGGAGCACAGTGGGGGAGGAGGCTCCTAAAGTTCTCCTCTGCCTCCCCTGTCAGCCTCAGGGAGCTTAGGACCTGTCCTCAGGGGTGGGCCATTGCTGTCCCCACAGGATGTCCAGCGAGTCCTGACCTTCCAGCCTCTGCGCTTCATCCAGGAGCATGTGCTGATCCCTATCTCTGACCTCAGCAGCCCCAGCAGCCTGGCCCAGCCCATCCAGTACTCCCAGGTCATGGTCTCCAGCCCCAGAGAGCCCCCAGGGGCGGCACAGCTGCATGGCCTGCCAGAGATGGCCTACTTGGGGCAGCCAGATGTCTCCATCTTCCGGCCCTCCAACCTACCATCTCCTCCAACACCCTCCCCACCCGCCTACACCCCAAAGGCTGTCCCTGAGATCAGCCCCCCATCCTATGCACCTCAGACCACCCCAGAAGCCAAAGCCCCTTTCTATGCTCCACAGCCCATCTCTAAGGTCCAGACACCCTCCTACACCCCCCAGGCCGCTCTGGACCCTTGGCCTTCCTCCTATGGGGTCTGCATGGAAGAGTCTGGCTTCCCCACTACCACCCTTTCTAGTCCCAGGGCCAGAAAGATCAGACTGAAGGATCCACTCCAAAGAGAGGCACCAGCGGGCGGCTGCCTGTCAGGTGACTTTTCTCTACAGGAAATGACGTCCTTGGCCACAGAGGAACCCCAAGAAGAAAAATCACTTTCTCAGACTCTGGGGGTTTGCACGGACATAGTACCTGACCTGGATACATTACATAGTGGGGAACCAGGGACACCCCCCTACCTAAAGGACCCACTGTCCCTCCTCTCTTCAGTCCAGATTGAAGGCCACCCTGTCTCCCTCCCTTTGCACAGCCCTTCCTTCCCGTGTTCTTCCTTGGACCAGGGCACCAGTCTGCTAGAGTCACTGGTGTGCCCCAAGGAGGAGGGCACAGTGCCCGAGGCCAGGGCCACATGCCCTGGGGTCTCAGAGCTGGAGCAGCCCTTGGAGGTGGACTCGATTTTCAAAGGTCTGGCCCTGACTGTGCAGTGGGAGTCCTAAGGGTGGATGGGCAGGCCTTGGCTTCCTCCTGCCACCCCGGGCAGGCTCTCCTTGGCTGCCAGCCCCATGCCCAGCCATGGTGCATGTGCTCTAGTCCAGCCCAGAAGAAGAGGCAGAGGAAGAGGACACAGGACTGGCCAGGGTGCATTCCCCTGGGTCCACAAGCATCGAGAGGATGAAGATGGAGGAGCGACATACCTGCATGTGCAAATGACCTGTGCCAAAGCAGCCAGCAGGGAATGGTGGACAGAGAACAGAGAGGAATGCAGGGAAACCTCTAGAAGACCGAGAATGGCTCACCCCATTCCTGCCAGTTTTGTAATCTGGCTCAACCGAGAACAAGGTGTTTCCCTCCTCTGAAGGAAGGAGGCTGAGCAGAACCAGGCCAAGCTGCATTTCTGCCAGGGCTGGAAGAGGCCCTGTGGCAGGCCTATAGGCAGGGGCGTGGCCAGTGGCTCACTCCCTGTCAGAAACCTATCTGTGCCACAGACCAGGTTCCCTCCTGGGCCAGAGACTTCACCCCACAACCAAGCCACAGACTAGGCAAGTTTTGCAGGCATGGCGGATGTCTCAGACGCATCCGGAGATCAAGGTTTGAAAGGAACACAGAAGCCTGAGGACAGGTACTCACGTTGCCACTCCAGAAACAGCTTTGGTTGGGCTCAGCCCATCAGGGTTCAAATTCAAGTCTTGCCGTGTGTCAGCTGGGTGACTTCAAGCAAGGGACCCACTGCTCAGAACCTCAGTGCCCGCATCTGCCAGCTGAACCGCACGGGGGTTGTACGTAGAGATTGGTGTCTGCGAAGTACTTGTGGTGGCCAGGGCCCAATAAATCATAGCTGTTTGCTGTTGGGATTTTGTAATTTGTGCTGACGCACCAGGACTGGCTCCCTGCACTGACATTCAGCTGCAGGGCCGGACCACCTTGCAGGGGAGGAGCCCCAGAGCATTCTAGAAATGGCCCAGACACACTGATAGCCAGCCTTCTCCTCCAGGTGGTGGGAAGAAGCTATTTTGGCCATAGCTATCTCAAAGGCTTTGTTTGGAGGCCCAGGCCTCTACCAACTCCCCAATCCCAACCCCCCCCCCCCCCCCCGCATCACCACCACTGCCTTCCTGGCCTCAGCCTGCTCAATAACAAAGCTGCCACACCCTGCGTTCCCTTCTCATCTCACGGGGAGCCCCCCTGATGAAGAGGAAATGGATCTAAGAGGGGAAGGGACTCATCACGGTCCCACGGTCCCACTGTGACAGAGCAGGCCCTAAAACCAAGGGCCTTCATCCTTGGCATCCTTGGAGGTTGACAGGGACATAGGGAAGGGATCCTTACAGGGGTCCCTGAATGATGGGCACCCTTGGCTGGGCCCCCGATTTCTTAGAACTAGAATTGCACTCCAGTTGTCTCAGTGGGACGCTTCTGGTAGCACACAAGACTTTCCTCCACACCCAGCTTGCATTTCCCCGTTTTTTCCCCTCCCGGTCCCCTTCCAGGGGCTTGATGACAGATGTCGGGGTTCTTATCTGTGTGGAATTAATATTTAACATCTCTTCAGGGTCACTGACCTGGGCACCCCACCCATACACTGCAAACAAGGTACTCCCTGTCCCTTGGGACACCGTTGGCCAAAGGTCAACTGTCTTCACCCTGTTCATTAGTGAGGAACCCGGAGCAGCTGGGTGGATCTCCAGCCAGGGGGACCAGGGACTGCAGAGTGTTCCTCCCGGCCATAAACGTCACTCCCATTTCGCAGGGGCACTGTGGGGGGGAGGGGGGTCAGTTCTCAGAAGGAGCAGTCTGAGTGTCTGAGGAGAGGGGTGGATAGCCCTGAGCCTGTGACCCTCCCACACTGGCCCTGGCCCCTCTGAGGGGCTTTGTGTTGAGGCCCCCAGTCACCCTCCACCAGACATCCCAGGCCTGTGGAAGGGCAGAGTCCAGTGAGAGGGCAGGCGTCCAAGTTTCTCAAGGAGTTGGCTGGGGCCTTCACGTTCCAGAGAGTCTTGCACTCTGACTCCATTACCAGGGAGACCCAAAGCCCTGCCCTACCCCCATCTCACCTAGAGAAAGGTACATCTCCAAGGGGTCACCTGCCTACCAGGCACGGCAGGACCAGTCCCCCTCCCCCATCCTCAGGGACCCCAGTGAGTCCCTGGGTAATTAAATTAATTACATTCAATTTAACTCATTGAATTTGTTTAATTAATTCATTAAATTTATTTTGGTTAATTAATTGTGCTTATTTTAATTAATTTTTGTTGGCCAGGGGGTCTGAGTGCTCTCCCTGAGCTCTTTTGCTCAAGGCTAGTGCTTTATCACGTTAAGCCACTGTGCTAGGCTACTTTTGGTTTCCCAGTGGTTCATTGGAGATATGAGTCTCACAGTCTTTCCTGCTTGGGCTGGCTTTGAACCATAATCCTCAGATCTCAGCCTCCTGAGTAGCTAGGATTACAGGTGTG
This sequence comes from Perognathus longimembris pacificus, assembly GCF_023159225.1. NCBI lineage: Eukaryota > Metazoa > Chordata > Mammalia > Rodentia > Heteromyidae > Perognathus > Perognathus longimembris. The sequence goes on along the minus strand of NC_063167.1, from coordinate 14,616,923 downwards.
AGCCGCCAGCACCTGGCCTGATCAAGTTTATTTTAATCAACCCAATACATTTATCTTAGTGGATCGACTGAAGTAGGCCCCAGGGGATACTAACCATAGTAATAACAATGCGATTAATGATCACAGTATGAAGTAGAGTGAAGACTGAATGAGCGTGGATCTGATGACCTGCAACTACCGCGAGGCTGACGGGAGGGTGGGTCACACCTTCAGCCTGGCCGCGCTGGCCGCAGAGGGACTGCATCTGGAGCTGGATGGAGCAACCTGGCATGAGATTTTTACCACGCCACTCAGAACAGCACGCAACTTCAAGCGTATGAATTGCTTTCCTCCAGAAGAGTCCACTGCATATTTTTGTGCCATGGTTGCCTGAAGGGAGCAGGAACCACACGGAAAAGCAAACCATGGGTAAGAAGGGACCACTATAGGTGCGGCAGTAGCAACCATAGTGTCAAGGGGCAGCTCTCAGTCCTGATGCCCCCCCTCCCCCCGCCTTCCTTCTATGCAAGGTCCTATTGTTGGTCTTTCTCCAGGGAAGAAAATGTGGCTTGGAGAAATGATTTACTTTTCTGGTAAAACTAGTCCCATCACGAAAATCCCCTGGGGAGCTTCTGAACCTGTGCCACCCTGAATCCCACCCAGCCCTGGGAAGCACCCATGTGTCTAGCAAGCTCTTCAAAAATTATTACTTTTAGTTGTACACATGAACTGGCATTCGCCAAAGTAGTTTACGAATCCAGTGCATGTTGGCCCTTTCGGGCTGTCATAGAGGTTCCCCTCCAGCAAGCTGAGGAAACGTGGCCTTCATGGCAAGTGCCTCCATCCACAGCCCCAACTCCCATCTGTGGTGTCACCTCATCAACCCCCTGGATGCCAAGGCTGGGGTGCCCTAGGTTCCAGGCACACACCCAGAAAATGGAGGCTGACTACTGCAGGTTCCAAAGGGCCAGGACCTTCTCTGTCCCTGCCAAGTCTATGTGTCAGCTGGACAAGGAAGCCATGACCCCCGTCACCCCTGAGGCTTGTCCCTGCTGCTTTCTCCACCCTGTGTCCTGGACAGTGGGGGCTGGGGGGCAAAAGCTGAAATAGGGAAGACCAAGGAGAGAAACAGTCATGCCTTCCCACCAGTGCTGATACGAGGACTCTGAGCATTCAACCCAGGGCTCCGCCCCTGGCTGTTTGAACCAATGTTCCCTTCCCAATGTTCCCACTGATGGGAGACAGAGGCAAGGAAAGCCTCGACCTGCAGGCATGAGGACAACAGCAGCTGGAATTATTAAGTGGCATAGGAGAGGCACCAGTGAGAGGGGAAGTCAGGCTGAAACAGAAAGCAGCCTTGGGTCACATTGTTCTCTACTGAAGCCACCAGGGGGAGCCATTGGCCATAGACAGTTGGGTTGCTCTATGGAATAATGATGTGGAGGCTGAGTAGCTGGGGCCAAGCAAATCTGAAAAAAAAAAAAAAAAAAAAAAAAAAAAGACCAGAGAGAGGAAAGGAAGAAAAAAGGAATTATAAGCCGAGTACCTTGCCAGAATTTTTACACACTTTGACCACATTTGAATCCCACAAGCATTCTGCAAGTCAGATTGCTATGGTCTGAATGTTGGTGTCTCCCAATTCTCCAGAATTATGGGAAATCATTTTGTATTTTTATCTTTTCTGCTTAAGGCTAGTGCTTTACCACTTGAGCCAACCTCTACTTCCAGCTTTATAATGGTTAATTGGAGATAAGAGCAGATTCTCGTAAATAGCGAGGATTACAGGCATGAGTCACTGACACCCAGCCAGTCTAAGATATTTTGTTGCAGCCGCCTGAACAGAATAAAACCATATTGATCCACCCATTCATTTATCTTCAAACAGAACCTAAATTGAGAACCCAACTGTATGCCAGGCCCTATTCTTGGGGCTAGGGATCAAAGGAATAAGACAGGCAAGAAAGTTTCCTGCTGTCGAATAACATATCTCCAATTTACAAAAACCAAAGCCCAGAAAGGATGTCAAGTTCCCTTCTCAGTAGTGAGTAGAGGAGCCAAGGTTGGAATTTAAGCCAATGTTTGTAAAACTCCAGGTCACCTCACCTCTGCTCAGCTTCGTGACAGAGGGCTGAGGGACACAGGGGAGCCCCTTTGCTAGGAGGATGGGATGAAAGGAGGCCCTAGATGTTCCTAGAGTTGGGGATTAACTACAACATCGCTTGTTGAGTAAATATTTCCTACATGAGAAGCTGTCCTATTTCTTCTATGGGAAGAATGCTGGAGATTAAAGTCAGGACCTTATACTAGCTAAGCAGATGTTCTAGCACTTGAACCATGCCCCCAGCCCTGTCTGCTTTTAGTTTTTTCAAATAAGGTCTTATATTTTTGCCCAGGGATTCTCTTATCCTTTATCGATGGAGTGGCAAGTGTAAGTCCATTTGTTAAGATGGGGGTCTCACTAACTTCTCCTCCCCAGGTTGGCCTCAAACTTTGATCCTCCTATCACTACCTCCCAAATAGATGAGGTTAAAAGGGTGAACCAGGGCTGGGAATGTGGCTTAGTGGTAGAGTTCTTGCCTAGCATGCATGAAGCCCTGGGTTCGATTCCTCAGTATCACATAAGCAGAAAAAGTGGAAGGGGCACTGTGACTCAAGTGGTAGAGCCCTAGCCTTGAGCTAAAAGAGCTCAAGGACAGTGCCCAGGCCCTGAGTTCAAGCCCCAGGACCAACAACAGCAACAAAAAAGGTGACCCACCATACCCAGTCTGGGAAGCTAAATGGTTTTTATTTGGATCTTTTCCATCTGACTGTGAGGCAGACATTACTGTCCTCCACTGATAGTACAGATCCTCAAACCAGAATGGTTGAGTGACTTGCCCACATTCATTCAGCTAAGAAGTGGTGAGAGAGAGATGGAAGCCCTGGACAGTGCCATTTGCTGACTCTGTCGTGCCCTGGTGTTTGTTATCTGCATCCACTGACCGCAGGTTGCCTTGGAGGGCAGGAAGGGGGCACCTATTTAAATAGCTGGATGGGGGATGGAGCCCCCTTTGCTCTATGTACAGGCTCCTACCCTGGCCCTCACAGTGAGTGTGTGACTCCTAGGTTTCCCTGCCTAGAAGGCCGGTAGAAGATTGGAGTGGGGGTGGGGGGTTCATTGAGCTTCTGTCCTGAAGTATGGCTGAGGGAGAGACAGAATCATGGGCAGGAGACTGAGCTTTAGGCTGAGGAGCTGGCCAGGGCTCACCCCCTCTCTTCAGGCACAGGGAAGAATAAGAACCAGGGGTGACCACTCCTGGAAGCCCAGGAAGGAGGCTGGTAAAGCAGCCACATGCTCTGGACTAGAGCCGAAATAGCTCTGACACAGACCCCACTCATACTCTGAGACCAAGCCTGGCGTACCTTCCTGAGGGATCCCCAACTCTTCTCCCGATCCCCCCCACCCCCACCCCCGCCCCACAACACACACAGCCATGGCTGGCTGGACAGCACAGAAACTGCTGGGGCTGTAAAGAGCGGGTGAGCCAGTGAGGGCGTGTACACACCACAGCCACCATCTTCACAAGGACCCCAAGCTAGAGAAGTCGATCACTATCCCAGGGCGCCCAGCATTGGGAGGGAGGACAGAAATCAGACATTCCACCACGGGAAAAACCACTCGCGCCCACTTTGCACACACATTGCCTGAGTCGGCGCATGGGGATTGGAGTCGGGTGAAAGGCTGGAGCTGGGGGAGGAGCAGCCGCGGGGGTGGGGGCCGCTCCACCTGTCACTGTCGCCCAGCCAGGACGGGACAGCGCCCCCCCTCCCCCCCCCCCCCCCGCCATAGTTCCCATCCATTGTCACCACACTGTCTTGGCGTTGCTATATTTAAGACGGTGAAGCAGGCTCCAGGATCACATTCTTCACGCAGTCCTCACCGAGCCAGGGAGCAGGAAGCGACTGAGGACCCTCTCATTCTAGAATCTTCTCCTTCTCTTTCCTTGTCAGAGACACTTGAGTGGATCCAGCTGCTGCTCTTGTGAGTCACCTTCGGGGATTGGGGTGAGGAGGAAAAGCTCAGAAAGCCAAATCTCAGCTCTGTGTGTGTGTGTGTGTGTGTGTGTGTGTGTGTGTGAGAGAGAGAGAGAGAGAGAGAGAGAGAGAGAGAGAGAGAGACCAACTTTCAGTGTGTTTCCTGGGTCATCTGAGCTGAATCCTTTGTGATTACAAAATCTCCACCAGAAAAAATAAATGATAGCCTTGGGGACAAGCTACCACTGGCACTTTTGCTACTACCGGGCAGCTATCAGCAGGACCAGGGTGAGCTGGCAAGTCAAGCAGACTTGCAGCAAGCTGGCTGAGCCCTGCTTGGCTAAGGCCACTGTCCTGGGATTCTGAGGGCTTCCCCCAGCCCAGAGATTGACTGGCAGGAAACAGTGACTCCACTGGGAAACTGAGGCTTTGCCTCACTGATCAGGGCCAAATCACCCGAGCCTCCTGGGGGCTGGAGAGCCATGGCTTGTCCCGGGCTATGCAGGATGTGCCCCGGCTATGGCTACGCTTATTGGCGACTCTGCCATCGACTCTTGACAGGCCTTGGCTGGCCACGTCTTTCAATCTCCAGAAAAAGAGGAGAGGGCTTCCTGGGGAGGTGGGGCTTAGCAAAGACTGAGGTGCTGACCCCTCCTTGGCAGGCCCACATGGAAACCTCATCCTGTGGGAAAAGGGCAACAGAGGCTGCAAACTTGTCCTTGCTTAATCCCACGCACCAGCTGGTGCTTTAAAAAGCATCGATGGCTCATCCTCTAAAGTGGGGGGTCTGGCTGCTCTGGGCCTTGAGGCCAGAGATGAGCGCCAGGCAGCCCCATTGTGCTAATCAGGATGGAGCATTCAGGGGGCAGGGAGCCAGCGCTGACACCAGCCAACGCCAGCCAACGTCAGCCCTGGCTGCCAGGGCCACTGTGTCCCAGGACGGCAGAGCCTCGCTCTGCTCCAGTGAGGATGGGACCCACAAACCCAGGCTGTGAGGAGAGGATGCAATGAACCCGGCTGGCTACTTCTCAGGGTGCAGACAGAGCCTCTTTCATTGGGCAGAGCTGGAGTACAGCTGGAGGGGTGACTATCTGTCAGCTCCACTGAGAGTCAGCAGAAACCCCAGAATGGGGGGGGGGGGGCAGCCCTGGGTCTCTGCTACTCTGGCAATCCACTGTCCTTCCTGCTGTCCTGAGTGGACACCCATAGGGAGCCAACCTTCAGGGCCCAGAAGGAGTGAATGACCAGTAGCTTGGCCTCTAGCAACCTGAGTCGTGAAACCCTATGACAGCGCTTCCAGGGGCCGGAGGGCTCCCACCCGTGGGCCATGGGCTTAGAGATCAGCCCCGTGGGGCTGGATTCAGAAAACAATCTACACACGCGTTCACACATACACACGTGTGCACACATTCAGTACATGTGTACATGTGCACACAAACATATGTGCGCACATACGCATATGCTTACATGTGTATACATGCATACACACGCATGTGTGTGTCTGCATATGTGCACATGCATGCATATGCATGCACACTTATATACATACACACATTATATACACATGTGCGGTGCACACACATGTACATGCTCATACACACATGGCCACCTCTGGAGAGGCAGAGGCAGCATCTCCCCCCGCCCCGCTCCTCCCCTCAAGCCTGGGCACCCTCCCAGGCAGGAAGCCCACCAGCCAGAATCCCCCACTAGAAGTGGTGTGAAGGCTATCTTGGAGAGCCCACCAAGTCCCCTGCAGCTTTGCCATCAGAAAGGGTACCCCCAAACCCCACAGTGGCACTGAGGCCCGGTCTTGGGAAGAAATGAGTACAAGCCCCCCACTAAGCAGCAAGCCTGAGGTCTCCAGTGCCCTCCACTCACTCTCTGTCTCGTGGTTCATTCTGCCTCAGGGCCTGGGTCGAGCTGGTCCAACCCTTCCAGGTGCCATGTGGAGCCCAGACCTGAGACCCAGGAACACAAAGGAGTGACTTGTGCTCCCCATTAAAAAAAAAAAAAAAAGCCATGTGGCCCACTGTGGCCCCAGCCTCTGCCTGGCCTTGGGTAGACACTTGACCTAGAGGTCAATAGAGCTAGGAGCCTGGTACAGCCCGTGACTTGAGCCAACCGCTCCCCCTCCTGCTCAGCACCATGGGGTGCTGGGGTTGTCTTCATTGCTTAAATAATCATAAGAACAGGGACCACAGCATTGAGTCGGCACTCGGGGTTGTTCCCTTCAATTGCCTTACACCCTTGTGGAAGAGTTACCTACGTGGTCAGCCATGGTGGCAGACACCTGTAATCTCAGCTACTCCAGAGGTTGAGAGGTAGAAAGATTAAGACTTAAAGGCCAGCTTGAGCAAACAGAGTTAGGCCCCATCTCAAAAACAAAGAGAGTGAAAGTGTGGTTTAAGTAGTAGAGTGCCAGCTTTAAGCAAAAACAAAAAACTAAGCAAGATCCTGAAATCTTAAGTTCAGTCCCAATTCTGACACAGATTGATCGATAGATAGATAGATAGATAGATAGATAGATAGATAGATAGATAGATAGACAGACATCTCAACTGGTGGAGCACCTACCTGGCGTGCACAACCCCTGGGTTCCATCCCCAGCATATATCACATGCAAAACTCTAAAATAACTAGTAAGAGGAGGGTGTTTTGTTTTAGGAGTTCTTTCTTTTTTTCTTTTTTGGATTTTGTTTGTTTGGTTGGTTGGTTGGTAAGATCTTGGGGATGGAACTCAGGCCCCAGATGCTATCCCTGAGCTTTGTTGCTCAACTCTAGCACTCTACCACTTTGAGCCACAGCACCACTTCCAGCTTTTTGGTGCTTAATTGGAGATAAGAGTCTCACCGACTTTCTTGCCTAGTCTGACTTTGAACAATGAACCTCAGATTTCAGCCACCTGAGTAGCTAGGATGACAGGTACAGCACCACAAGGAAGGGTTTTTCAAGTCAGAACCAACTTATGGAGTGCAGACGAGAAGCGTGCAAAAGGATCAGTGGAGAGAAAGCACCAGGAACTCCCTAACCTTGACCGCTGCCCTCAGAGGACGGCAGGCCCATTTTACAGAGAAGAAAACCAGGTCCTGGAGTCCAGGGTCACATTCCTGCAAGCTGGGATCTGCAGACGAGACGGGGCCTCTGCCTATCCCCAGTCCAACCTTGGACGTCTGTGCTCAGTGCCTGGAAGCTAAGGACCAGAGGGGACGGCCACGCCCCAGCCAGCACAGCCAGGCCAGGCTGGCTGCTAGGAAGGATCTGCTCCTGAACAGGAGCCCTGCTTGCTCACATGTGGGGGCACTGGAGAGAGGGTGGAGAAGCCAGGCTCAGAGTTTCCCTGTGACCCCCCTCACCTCAAAACCCTCCCAAAGATGGGGTGGCAGGAGAACGGGTGGGTAGAACATCCAGTGGGATGACCATGTACCCTGGCCTCGGCAGGTTGTTCTCTTGTAGCCATGACCTTGCCCCACGGCCCTGGAAGTGCTGGGGAGCCCCAGGGGCCCCAGACCATGCAGGTCCACAGGCTGGAACACCGGCAGGAGGAGGAGCAGAAGGAGGAGCGGCAGCAGAGCCTGCACATGGGCTCTTCTGTGCGGAGGAGGACCTTCCGAAGCAGGTGGGAGCACGGAGCACCCCCTACCCAGGCCCCATTGTGAGGGAGGAGGCCTAGCCCAGCCCTCTAGAGACCCCAGTCTGATGGGGAGGTATCACCCCACTTTCTGAGGCACCCAGCCTCAGGAGGGAGGCACTGTTTTGCTTCCTGGAGGCCTCAGTTTGAGAAAGGAGGCTCAGTCCCGCCCGCCGGTACCCTGACAAGCAGCGCTGACCTGTAGTCTCACCCAGAGCCCTTCACCAGCCATGACAACCCTTCTCTTGAGCAGTGAGGAAGAACATCAGTTCAGTGCGGCAGACTACGCCCTGGCGGCAGCCCTGGCCCTCACGGCCTCCTCCGAAAGATCCTGGTAAGTCATCTGGTTCGCCCAGGAGAAGGGCCCTTCCTCCCATCCCCTGCCTCGCAGCTGGGCTCCCACTGGAGCTTAGAGTTACACATGGAAGAAACGGGGTAAGGTAGGAGTTTAAGCCTAGAGCAGTCTCCCCACAAAGCTCACAGGCCTGTCCTCTGGGAGGGACAATCCCAACCTGGCAGGGGGTCGGGGGCGAGGCTAGAGGAGACAGAGAGAGCCAGGAACAATTCCTGAGCCTCCTACATCATCCAGAGTCAGGACTTGGAGAGGTGGTGGCTGGAGGTAGGAAGGACCCTGGGCTGGGGGACCTGAGTAGGGTCCTGAGGCAAGTTGATCCTGATAGGAGTCCCCGAGCCTCAGTTCCCTGCCTGACCACATTTTGTTGTTATTGTTGTTTGCACTAGGGCTTGAACTCTGGGCCTGGGCACTGTCTCTGAGCTCTTTTGCCCAAGGCTAGTGCTCTGTCACTTTGAGCCACAGCACTACTTCCGGTTTTCTGGTGGTTAAGTGGAGATAAGAGTCTCATGGTCTTTCCTGCCTGGGCTGGCTTTGAACTGCAATCCTCAGCTCTCAGCCTCCTGAGTAGCTAGGATTACAGGCAGGAGCACCTGACCACTTTTGGAGGAAAACAAGCCCCCAAGGGCTGGCAGAGGAGCTTTGTAAATTCTCCCAATAGTCAAGCGTGTGTTAGGCACTCACTACAGGCAGACCCTTTTCAGGTGTCTGGACACAAATCAGTGTTTGTCCTCAAAAAAGTGCTGGGCCTTGGGCTGGGGATATGGCCTAGTGGCAAAGAGTGCTTGCCTCGTATACATGAGGCCCTGGGTTCAATTCCCCAGCACCACATATACAGAAAACGGCCAGAAGCGGCGCTGTGGCTCAAGTGGCAGAGTGCTAGCCTTGAGCAAAAAGAAGCCAGGGACAGTGCTCAGGCCCTGAGTCCAAGGCCCAGGACTGGCCAAAAAAAAAAAAAAAAAAGTGCTGGGCCCCAGTGGCTCACACCTGTAATCCTAGCTACTCAGGAGCCTGAGATCCAAGGATCATGGTTGAAAGCCAGCCCGGGGTAGGAAAGTTTGTGAGACTTATCTTCAATTGACCAACAAAAGGAGCTGTGGCTCAAATGGTAGAGTGCCAATCTTGTACAGGAAAAGCTCAGGGACAGGCCCTGAGTTCAAGCCTCAGATCTTACACGAGAAATGCCAAGCGCCACTGCGCGGCTGGGCATGGGGACGGAAGGGGACGGAAGGGGACGGAAGGGGCCGGGCCTCCCAGGCTGCATGGGAATCCCCGTGGCTCTGCGGTGGCAGGGAAGCCCAGCTGAGGCGGGAAGCCGTGGAGCTAGAGGAGCGTGGACAGAAGCGGGTGGGCTTCGGCAACGACCTGGAGAGGACGGAGGTTGGCTGCCTGCGGACCCAGCGGCTGCTGCGCCATAGCCGGGACTGGAAGGCACTGCGGAGGCGGGTGAGAGGGCGGGCGGAGAACGGGGGGTGGGGGTCCCCCAGGTCTCCTCCTCCAGGGGGCATCCAGAAAAGGACCCGGGCTCTGCATGTGAATCCCATCACCCCGACCCTTTCTGGCTGTGTGCCCTGGGCCAGGTGACTCGCTGATCCTAGGCCTTAACTTCCCCTCTCACTCAGAGTGATTGCCACAGCTCTCAGGTAAGGTAGAAAGATCTCGAGCCACGCCCCCCACCCACTTTCCTGAGTGTTTCAATAAGTCTTCCCCACATTTCTCAATAATGATCATTAATTCTCACCTCAACTCTACGGGGGTGAAGCAAGCACTACCACCATCCCTATTTTCCAGGTAAGAACACAGAGGCCCTCCTCTGATCCCACAGTTAGCTAGTAAGTAGCTGAGCTGGCCTTTGACCCGCAGGCCAGCTGGTCTGGAGCCGAGCCCTGACCGCTTGGCCACACTGCCCCTCAGCCAGTGAGAACAGGCCCACAGGAGGCTGACTCCCGAGTCTGGGCGTTGGAGCCCAGGCGGGGAGAGGTGGCCCTAGCTCATAGGCCATTCCTGCCTCCAGACAGAGGAGAAGGTCCGGGAGGCCAAGGAGCTGATCGAGCTGTGTGCTGGCCGGGGCCCCTGGTTCTGGATCCCGCTGCGCTCGCACGCCGTGTGGGAGCACACCACAGTCCTGCTGACCTGCACCGTGCAGGGCTCGCCGCCACCCCAGGCCACCTGGTAAGGCGCTCACTGGGAGGCAGGGTCCAGGCCGGGCCTCTCGGGCTCCACCCCTGAACTCCTTATAGCCCAACAAAGCCACAGCCCCAGAGACCCAAAACTGCCCACCCCCCAATAGAGCAACTGCTGCTGGGGAGCCTTAGCCACCTCCCCGCCAGCCTGGGGCTGGAAGACAGAGCCACAGGAGAGCCAGCCCCTGTAAAGCCACCATGCAGCTACAGGAGAAGCATCCTTTATGAGCTGGGCCTCTCTGGGGTCAGAGGACTCTGGTAGAGGCAAGACAGGGGCCCACGGATAGGAATGGAGGTGGGGAGCAGGGAACCCCACTGGGAGAAGGGGCTAGGGCAGGCAGCCAGAGCCTGTGTCTTAGGCCTAGAGTGCTTTCCACTAACTCAACCAATGGTCTCAGGCATAAGTCTAAACTTTCTGGTCCTGGGTCAGTTTCCTATTCTGTAGAATGAGTCTAAAACCTTCTATTCAGATTGCATGTGATGCAGATTTAACTTCAAAATGACAGGTTCTCAGAACTTCAAACGTGCCAGGAAAGAACCAGGTATAGAGGTCCATGCCTATAATCCCAACACCGGAGAGGCTGAGGCAAGGGGACTGAATGGTTAAGGCCAGCCTGAGCTACAGAATGAGGCTCTGTCTCAAATAGCAGGAGAGAAACAGGAAGTGGTGCCATGGCTCAAAGTGGTAGAGTGCTAGCCTTGAACAAAAGAGTTCAGAGACAGCGCCCAGGCCCAGAGTTCAAGCCCCAAGGCAAAAGAAAGAGGGGGGAAAGGGAAGGGAGGGGAGAGGAGAGGGAGGGGGAAGGAGGCAAAAAGGGAGGGAGAGGGAGAGAGAGAAGAGATTGTGGGGAGGGAGGGAAGAAAGAAGAGAGAAAGGGAGGGAGGGAGGGAAAAGGAAGGGAGAGAGAAAGGGGAGGGGAACAAGGGAGGGAGGAAAAGTAGGAGGGAGAAGGGCGGACAAGCAAGTAGGAGGGATTCTCCAGCAGCATGGCTGCAGCAGAGCCCTAGACTCTCCTTGCCTTCGCTGGGGGGCTCCCCTGAACAGGTGTGGGAGAAAGGGGGGTGTGGCCACACCCTGAGGGATACCATTCTCCTCACAGTAGAACTAGTGTTTGCCCATCTCCCCTGGGCTTAAGGCCCATTGCCTGGCTCCCTGAGGAAGGAATATTTACTACGAGTGTCACCAGCCTAGGCCCTGATGCAGGAGGCACTAGAGACACAGGAATGAAGCAGACAGGTTCTCAGCCTCCGGGAACGCTAAGGCCAAGGAGAAGCAGGAGCATAGGGAAATGCGTTCACAGTCATATATTGCAGAGGAAAGAGGAGGTGTGGGGAGGAAGTGGAGGACCCAGGAGGCTTCTTAGAGCCAGATCTTGATGGTGCACAGCCCATTCACGGTCTTGACAGGCACGGGAAAGCAAGTGCAGGAGAGCACAGAGGGGAAAGCGGCCTCTTGGAATGGATCACTTCCCCCTCATGAGCTTCCGGGCCCCATTTCACAGGTGGGACTACCAAGGCTCAAGGAGGTCGTATGATTTGTCTAAGGTCACCCAGCCCATGGGAGCCAAGATTTAAACCCAGGGCTCCCGCCTCCAAGCCCATAGCTCCTCACTGGCCCCATGAGCCAGCGGAAAGTGACTGAGGCTGGTGTTTGTTCACGGAAGTGCACCTGGCACCACGCGGGGCTCTGGGTTTCCATGGGGACCAAAGCAGTTCCTCCTACATGTAAGTGGCCTGGTGGGAGGATCGCTTCCAACATGAGCCTGAGCTAAGTGGGGGTCAGAGGCTCAGCTGTCCATCCCTGCAGCCAAGCCCAGCTAGCCCTGGCACAGAGGCCCGTGTCTAAATCAATCATGGAACTGGTTTTCACCCCTGCTGACAGGGTCACATTAATGGAACCAAGCATTCCTGAAGGGGGGTGGGGCGGGGGAGAAGCCAAGGCCAGACCCCTCCAACCCCAGTGACTCAGGTGGCGACATGTCCCCCAGCTTGGGACTGGCTGCCTACCACCACCCAGCACCGGTGGCAGAGCCAGGCATGGTTCTGGGTTCAGACTCCAGATGTCCTGTCCAGGTCCCGTAGAGGCGAAGCGCTAGGTCCAGAGGAAGAGCCCAGCTTCCCAAGCCAAGTCTGCTCACGTAACAACTACGGAGCACGCACTGGATACACTCCTCTCTGCACACAGACCTCACTGCAGCCAGGCAAACAGCAGGTGCTCAGCTGGGTCACTGGGGATCGGAGACCCCAAGAGGGACCGGAGGGATGCTCAGAGTTGGGGCCCAGCTGGAGGGGAGGAGGCGGCAGCTCCCCTGCCTGGCCCAGGGTCAGAAGCAAGGTGAGGTTTCCAGGGCATGCCTGGGGGAGCCCCTGGGAAACTGGACTGCGAGAAATCCCAGTCTGCTGAGGCTCCGGCCAGCCACAGGCCACACTAGGGGACAATCACTATGTAGACACATAAATGGCCACAAATCTAACTGACACCTATTAGAATCTCTCTCCCAGCCAAGCACTCTTAAAAAATCAAACATCACCAGGCACTGGTGGCTCATGCCTATAATCCTAGCTAATCGGAAAACTGAGATCTGAGGATTTTGGTTCAAAGCCAGCCTGGGCAGGAAACTCCATAAGACTCCAAGTCTCCAATAAACTGACGAGTGCTAGCCTTGAACAAAAAAAAAAAAAAAAAAAAAAAATGCTCAGGGACAGCGCCCAGGCCCTAGGACTAACACAAAAATAAATTAAGTTCAAGTCCTAGGACTGACACAAAAATAAATTAATAATCAAACAACAAAAATATATGCTAGGGGGTGAGAGTTGATTTAGATAAATAATCTTAAAACCTCCCTCCTGTGTTTTTTATGGGTCCTCTCTGGGCTGGGCTCCACCCCTTCCCAGCCACTCCAGTTGTCTTCTTGAATGTTCTATTACGGGATGCACTCAGGACTTCCCAGCCCACATATGGGTTGACCCCAGACAAGAGGTGAGGCCCAGAGACTGGGCAGGATGGGGCTGGGGGCTCAACACGAGATCCAGGCCTTGTCCAGCTGCTGCATCTTGGAAAGAAGGCAAAACCATGACCACCCAGGCCAGCCTGAGGTGTCTGGAATGTTTCTGACAGGTGTGGGGTGAGGGACCAACCCCTACCCTTCCCCAGACCTAGGTGAGCTGGAGAGATGGGGTGCCCATTTTAGGCACTGCCCTCACCACAGGCAACCCAGAGGGGCCCCTTTCCAAAGAATGCCCAGCCTGGGGGCTGCGTGGGTGTGGCCTTGTTTGGTAACCATGGAGACAAACAGAGCACAGAGGAGCAAGAGCCAAGGATGGAAGCACCCTGGGGCTGGGGCGCCCTCTATTGGCAATGGGAGGTGCACCCTGCTCTCCAGCCTCAACCATAAGCACTGGGGCACAGAGACACATTCACAAAGTCACTTCCTGAGGCTCTATTCAGTGGTCCCTGAGATGCAGGGTGGGGTCCCAGCCCGCCTTTGGACAGGAGCAACATGCAAATCAAGTCAGCCTAGCAGCCCGATGACACCCTCCCTGCTTGCTGGGGACAGTGCCGAGTGGCCTCAAGCCTGGGGACAAGACGGGAAACTGAGGCTGGAACCCAGACTTGAGACTCAGCACCCTTCCTGCTCACCTGCTGCCCGCCACAGCCGTCTGTCTCCACAGGTACAAGAATGATGTGCGGATAGACCCTCGACTCTTCCCCCCTGGAAAGTTCCGGATCATCAACAACTATGGGCTACTGACACTGGAGATTAGGAGGTGAGGCTGGGAAGCAGAAGGGAACCATGTCCCCCAGGCTGGCACCCCCAGGCCAGAGCAGGACCCTGAATCCTTCCGCCCTTCCTCCATGCTGTTCCCTTAAGAGTATCTGAGTGGGACCCAGGAACTGGTGTTACACATACACACACACACACACACACACACACACACACACACACACACACACACACAATGCCTTGAAGTACATGGCACTAAAGCTAGCAGGAAGGACAGAATGCTGAGCAAAGGCATGCTGGGAAAAAGAAGAGCCACATACATATGCACACCGAGATATGTACACGCGTGGACACAAACAAGGGAAGCTGGTGGAGGGAGAGTTCATTCTTTCTTGAGTGTCTTGACTGGGATTGGAGGCTTCAAACAGCACGTCCTTCCCCCTTGTTCCTCCCTGGGGCCAAGCCCTGTGCCAGGTGCGTTAAGCCAGAAAGAAGCCCACGTCCTTGTGCACAGACCCCTGTGGTCGCCATGGAGATGAGGGCAGAGGAAGGGATGGACGTGGTGCTGAGTGGATGCCCTATGTTAGAAACAAGTTTGGGACCGGGGCTGTAGCTCAGTGGCAGTGTGCCTGCCTCTTATGCACAGGGCCCTGAGTTCAATCCCCAGTACCACTACCACTGTTTGATTAATCAAACATTAAGTGAAGTGGCTGGGTCTTGCACAGCTAGTGGGGAGTTGAGCCAGTGCTGCGTCTGGATTTTTCTAGCACTCAGGTGGACATCAACAGCCTAGCACATGAGGCTTGCTCAGGGAGGTGCCGTGGGCAGCTCAGTCAGGGAAGGCAAGCAGGGCCTGGGAGCCTGGAGAGGGAGGGGAGGATGGCCCAGGCATAAGAGGGACCCCTCCCCCAGCCCCCCACATGACCGGCTAGCCAAATGGGCATCTCTTACCACCTACACGGTTTATCATCAAGATGGCCTGGAAGGGTGCTGGCCAGAACTCTTGCTAGGCACCTAACAGGGTGGCCAGGCTGTGGGGAGACTCAGGCCTGAGACTGAGAGCACCCGCCCATGAGCTCTGGTTCTGGCACAGACTAGCAGCATGGCCTGGCAAGTCTGCGTGTGAGGAGGAGAAAGAGGAGGAAGGCCGTGGGGGGGGGGGGGGGTTGCCGCGGGGGGAAGATGAATTCTGACACCAGCTGTCAATAAGGCAGGAGAGGGCTTGTCACCTTGAAGCTGGATTAAATTCTAGTTGCTGTGTGACTCTGGGTGAGTCCTCTAGCATCCATAGTAACAATGCCATGTGCCATGTGCCATTCTCAAAGCACTCCCCCTGCCAAGCTGGTTTAGGCTGCTGTTATATCCTCCATTTCGCCGCCCCCCCCCCCCCCGCCCAGAGGACATTGAGGCAGGGTTCTCTAAAGATGCAGGGTTTTTCAGGACTAGCACCCAGGGTCTCCCCCTTGTACCAGGAAGCTTCCTTTCTACCCAGCCATCCCCGCCCCCCACAGGGGGCACCTGGGTTTCTCACGCCGTACAGCACCTTGGGAGGACAACTCCCTCTGTCCTTTCCAGATGCACCGTGGAGGACTCGGCCACCTACACCGTGAAGGTGAAGAATGCCTACGGCCAGGCCTCCTCCTTCGCCAAAGTCCTGGTCCGCAGTAAGTGTACCTGGCCACGGCTAACCCATGACAGGCAGGTGAGGGCGTAAGTCTGTGCTCAGGCTTCAGGGAGGACCCAGCTCAGGGGTTTGGGCTGAGATAAGGAACCAGGACGGCCATAGAAACTCTTGCTTCTCTGGAAGCCTTTGGAGCAAGTAAGAGTCTCCTCCCTCAGGCTAGCATGGGAGGCAGGAACCACTGCCCAAAGATGGAGTCAGAAACAAGCAGGAAGGGGACCAGCCTTTCCTAAGCAATCGCTATGTGTCATTCCACCCCAAGCTGGATTTGAACACGGCTCTGTCTGCAGAGGCATGACAGGTGTGGGTGGTGTGCACACATTTGGGTGAACTGGGGTGAATAAATTTGATCCTCTGAGGGGATGCACCCCCCACTACCCTCCCAGTGGGCACCTCTGTGCAGGCCACAACCTAGACACCATCCAAGGTGCCCCTGGGGTTGGTCTCCATGAACATGCTGGTTCTACCCCTCCGATGTGGCTCTGCCTCCAGCCAAGGGCCTCCGAGAGGGAGGCCTGGCCCTGCCAACCCTGCTGAAAGGACCCCAGGGACAAAGGCCAGGTGTTCCCAGCTCCTGGGCTTCTCCACTGCCCTCTGGGCTTCTGGTGTGTATGGTACTCCTCGAAGTTTCCCCGTGGGCATCTGAAATTGCAGCCAACAGCAGGCAGAGATGCAGCCGTAGGCCAGGCCTGCGTTCCCATCCTGGCTCTGCTCCAGCTCGCTGTATGAGCCCAAGCAGGCCATCCCACCTTTCTGAGCTGTAGGTTCCTCACCTGTACAGGTGGTGAGCCTGCTATAGCCCTCAGGTGCTAATTAAATGAGATAAAGACAAAGCTTGGTGCGTAGCAGGCCCTGGAAGAAGATAACTCCCCATACACATCTCCATGGCCAGGACTGGGAAGGAAGAATGTTGTACCCTCTCCTCAGGTGCCCCTCGAGAGTAAGATCCCCCCCACTCTCTCTGCTCTGGCTGGAGTCCAGCCCCACCCTCCCCACCTCCCATGGCCCTTGTTAAACTCTCTGCTCTGTTCCCTAAATAGCTCTTGGGAGGCAGCTGTCCCCACAGCCCGGCCAAGCTCTTAGTGTCAAAATTTGAGCTGCCCCAGAGCCCTGTGCTAGAGCCAAGCCCAAGGTCAGACGCCAGGCCCCGCGTCTCTCTGTCCAGCCATCCTTCCCTCCCTCCATCTTGATCTTTCCCACCATCACAGTCAGTGATCCACGAACCAGCTGACCACCCTCCCTCTAGCCGACCCCCTGTTCCCAGCATCCAAGCAGTGACCCTCCCATCCCCTCCTCCAGTCTCATCTCCATGGCAACCAGAGGGCTGGGTGAAGCTCTGGGTTCCAATGCTGATTCTCCCAGCGGCCCAGGGGTGCCGCCCAGGGTTGCCTCCAGACCCCTCAGGACCTTGCTCAGCAGGAGCCATTCCTGGTTCAGGCTGCCTGGGTTAGCTGGGTGACTCTGCCTCAGTTTCCCCATCAGTAGGCGAGGTTGCTTATGGCACTGCAGCGTAAGGTAAGGACTCTGTGTGGCAGCTGCTCTTCCCTGTGCCTGAGGGCCCTGTCCATGTCACCTGTGAGCTCTTATAGACAGCTTCGGTGGGAGATCCCACCAGCAATCCCGGAGTCTCTGACTGGGCTGTGAAAATAGTACGTGATCCTGGTGGTGAGCTAGAGCACCTACTATCTCTCGGGCTCTGGCTGAGGGCTTTGTTCATTGGAGTTCATTCATTCATAACCCAGACATACAGAGAGAGCTACAACAGGTGCCATGGCCAGACCAGAACTTAACCCCCACCCAAGGCTCTGTGGCCCCAAATCTAGTAGGAGGGCCAGCTCTGAGTCTTCACTAACTCCATTTGCTTTGGATTTTCAGCTTACCTGGGGAAGGAGGCAGGCTTCGATTCAGAGATCTTTAAAAGTAAGTGGGCAGGGGAGGAATGGGCCCCAGCAGGAGGAGAGCTCCTGGATCCTGAACAGGCAGCTCTGGCCTCCCAGAGTCCTTTGCAGAAGGGAGCCACGAGGCGCTGCCCACTTAGGGACATCACTTATGAGCTGCTGACCTGCTGACTGATGCCTGAGCTTCCCCAGCTGCTCAGTGTCCTTGGAACAACTGGGCTAAAGACAAAGGGGCAATGGACTTGACCTTGGAGCAGTCCCCATTTGGGGCTTACTTGGTTTGCACCGGGATGAGCTCTTCCCCCACCCTCCCAGGATCTGGGTCCCCTTCCCTTACCCAAACACCCCTTTGGGAATTGTTAATCCTGCCCTAGAAGATAGGGAGGCTTCTGGGGAGGCCCAGGCTGGAGTCTCAAACTTCAACCCCAAATGCCTGCCCCCACCCTAGGATCCATGCTTGGCCCCATGGTGGAATTCACGTCGGTGCTGAAACCCGTCTTTGCCCAAGAAAAGGAGCCCTTCTGCCTGTCCTGTTCACTCTCTGAGGATGTATTAGATGCCGAGACGAGCATTCAGTGGCTCCGAGATGGTGAGGATGCAGGCCTTGCCCCCCACCTTCAGAAGCACCCCGCTTTATAGCTCAACTCCAAGCCAGGGAGGGACCAGAGCCCCCTTCCATCCCCAAGAAAGATGATGGGGCCCAGCCCAAGGGGGTCAGCAGCCCCAGGGCGCCAAGCAGTGGACTCAGGACAGGACAGGCATGGCTGCAGTCCCTGGAATCTACCCTGGAGGAGGTGGGTGGCTCCCAGCACAACTGTGGTCACCACCAGGGGAGGGTCTGCCCAGGCAGCTGTGGCCTCTCTGAAGTGAGTGATGATGGCGTTGAACCAGAGGCCCAGGTTAGAAGACAGGACAGTGCACATGGCCAAGCAGGCCCTGTGGCTAATGTAGGAGCTTCTTTGAGTCAGTAAGTGGAAGGAAAAGATAAAGAGCTGCCCAGAGGACTCAAGGGATGTCCCAGGAAAGGGCTGGCACAGGACACACAGTGAAGGCAGGAAGAGGTGGCCCTGCCAAGGAAAAAGGATGGCTGGTCCCTGCCCCATCCGTGACCAGGCCTGCAGCCAAAAGACAAGGAGTCGGCTGCTCCCGCCTCCCCACCCCACCCAGGCTCTGAGCAGCGGGCGGCTGCACCTGCTGGGGGCCGGCCAAAGTGCGGGAGGTCAGCAGAATCCCAGAAACAGCTGCAAGGACCAGGCTGAGATGCCTCCCCAGACCTGTAGATCGTCCAGAATTAAGTGCTGACAGGAGGAGGAGCATGCGGGTGGGAGAGAAAGAAAGGACAGCCCTGGGGTGGCACAGGACAGGGTCCAGTCCTCATCCCCTCCCAGTGCCCCACCCCAGGGGACTCCTCAGCCAGCCCTCGCTGAGACCCCTGACTCTCTCAACAAGATTCCAGCCCCTTACTGAACCTCCCCCCGCCCCCACCCGTCCCCAACAAGACCCACTTCCTTCACTAAGTTCCTCCCTCCCTCCCTCTGAACCCCAAGTGTCCTCACTGAACCCCTGGTCTACAATGAGCCCTCAGACCTCACACAGGGCCCCCTCAGTCTTCCTCAATGAACCCCCAGTTTCTCACCTTGCCAACCATTTCCCCAAACCCTCTCTCCCTCCTTCAGACCCTCCCCCTTCTCCAGGCCTGTCCCTTCCTCCAGCTTTCTCCCAGGAGAGTTTTCGCAGGAAGTCCCCCCCACCCCCGCCCCGCCAGTCTGGGCCCAAGCTGAGCCCCTGGTGGCAGCCACAGCAGCCGTCTCTCTGCCTGGCCAGAACTCCAGATGAGGCCAGGATCCCCCACAAGCCACACGGAACCCCCTTCTCTCCACAGGCCAGCTTCTGGGGTCCTCCACTCTTCGTCAGATCCTCTACACAGACCGCCAGGCATCCCTGAAGGTGACGTGGGCCTACAAGGAGGATGAGGGGTTCTACAGGGTACGAGTAGCCACACCCCTCGGACCCCAGGAACAGAGCACCTATGTGTTTGTGAGAGGTGAGAGGGCCAGGGGACCGAGGCGGGGATGGGGGGCGGGGGGCAGGACTCTGCCCTGGACTTTCTGTAGGGCCTCACACGCTCAGGATCTCAGGCCTCAGCTATCATATGAGAAGGGGGGGAGAGCCTCTCTAAGCACCCCCATAACACCCTATTGGCAAGTCCCCCAAAATGACATGACCCAAGAGGCAGTCTAGGTGAGGATAGGGGATGGAAGGCCACCTGTCGGGGCTGAAGGACTCTGGTCATTGGGTGAATTCTGCCTCTTGGCCTTTGAACCCATCTGTGTTCTAACCCTGGTTCGGTGGCTTCACTAAGCTGGGTGACTTTGAACACATCGCTCAGGTTCCGCATCTACAAGGTGGAGATTTCTCTGGGGCTCAGAGATTATTACTCTCTGGGTGCTTGGTCTAAAATGGGGCCAAAAATAAATAGAATCCCCAAGCCTCTGCTATTTGGGAGGTGGATGCAAGGCCATGAATCAGGCCCTGGTGTGCAAGATCAAGTTGAGCCCCTCCCCCTCCAAGAGGACTGGGAAGGGGGAGAATATGGGGCAGAATTGGGGGTGGGGGAGCCAGGTTCCCCAACAGCCCTAGGCTGAGGCGTATCCTCCCACCCACTTCTGGGTTGCAGATGCTGCAGCTGAGAAGCCGGGAGCCCCAGGCTCCCCACTCAATGTCCAGTGCCTGGATGTGAACAGAGACTGCCTCCTGCTGACCTGGACCCCGCCCAGCGACTCTAGAGGCAGCCCCATCACCAGCTACACCATCGAGCTGTGAGTCAGGCTCTGGGGTGGCAGAACCCCCGGAGCAGAACTCTCCGTAGCTCTGGGGACTCGAGGGGAGGCCACGGGAAAGAGGAAGGGGGCCATGCCTGGGCTCTGTGACCCCCGCAAGTTCCACACGAGGCGCTGGCTGTTCTGATCTGCATGGCCACGCTTCCCCATCCACCCTTCTCCATGAGACAGGACGGCCTTTTAATTGGCAGTCTTTAATTAGCTGGACAGGCAATGGCCCCTATAGAGCCCAAACTGGGAAGGCATGAAGCATGGGCAGGGCTGAAAGCTGGGGGCCTGTCTCTCACAGGTGCCAGGGTGACTCTGAGGAGTGGGTGTCCTGCCATGAAGCCCCGGGGGGAACCTGTCGGTGCCCAATCCAAGGCCTTGTGGAAGGACAGCGCTATCGATTCCGCGTGAGAGCAGTCAGCCGGGCCGGCAGCAGCCTCCCCTCCAAGGCCTCGGAAGCGGTGGTCATGCGTGCCCCTGACGCCCTCCAGGGGACAATAGGTGAGAACAGAGTCCTTGAAGAGACAGGCTAGGACAGCAGTCCGGGCATGCTCAGAACTGCTTCACACAGAAGACAGGTGGCTGCCCCTCATCTCAGGGGGGGACACATACCCCAACCCTTAGGAAGCTCTAAGGAGACAGGAAACACAGCCCAGCCCCAGGAAGGCCTAGCCTGATGGAGGAGACACAACCCTGTCCTAGGACCCCCTAGCCTGATGGAGGAGACCACTAAGACCTCACGGAGGACTGTGGGAACACAGTATTTTCAGGGCTCACCTGCAGGGTCGGCCCCCAGCTCCATCATACACAGGGACGTTGTTCCTCCTCTCTGTCCTCATCTACCCGGAGCCTCTGTCAGAACTTGAGAGCAGCGGAGCCCCACTTTGTACTTCCCAGAAAGCTAGGCCCGGGGGCCACATGGCAAGGAGGTGGAGCCAGGGCGAGGTCGGCAGGACACTGAACCCCCTGGGCCCCCCCGTCTTCCCCCAGAAATCCCCTTTGACATGGGCAGCAAGATCACAATCAACACTGACGACTTTGAAGGTATGTGTGACCAAACTCATCCCTTCCACACCGACCCCTTGGAGAACACAGGCAGACAAGCAGAGAGCGGTCCGTGCTCTGGGTCTGGGGAGGTGAGGGCCCCAGTGCTGGGGTCACCGTTGGTGCTGGGGTCACAGTGGCCGCCTGAATGTGGGGTTTGTAGAGAAGGAGGCCTATAGGGAAGATCTTAAGCTGAGCACCCAGGGGGCAGAGCTCTGGTCCAGCTCTGCCAGGCCTTGCTGCATACCCTGGGATAAGTCCCTCACCCCACCTCACCCCAGCCCCAGTTCTCTCCTCTGTGGAATGCAGGGGTGAGATCCGGGGTCTCTGAGGACCCACCCACCCACCTCTTCCCTGGTTCTAGATGCTGTGACCATCCCCTCACCCCCAACCAATGTCCACGCCAGTGACATCCGGGAGGCCTATGCGGTTCTGAGCTGGGAGGAGCCGAGGCCCCGGGGCAAAGCCCCACTGACATACTCCCTAGAGAAGGTACTAGATCCCCAAGACCCTGGGGGAGCTTGAGAAATAGGCGTTCCTGGGACCCAGAGGGTGGGAAGTACAGAGTGCTGAAAAGCCCCCCTGGGGGGCTCCGGAAAAGACATGATCATTCCTGGAAGGGCCTGAGCAGTGGCCCCCACCCAGAGGGGCCTTTGGTGGTGACCTCCAGCCTGAGAACCACACCCGCGGCCCAAATCTTGTCCCATCCTGGTGGCAGCTCCTGAGTCTCTGCAGAAAGTGCACAGAATGCAGAGGTGTGGTAACGGCACTGCTGTGGGGTTCCCCCCTGCCCGAGGCGAGGGCGTCACGTCACACAGGGGCTCGGGGCTGGGCTGATGGGGATCACAGGACACGTCCAGCACTAGGAAGTTCTCAAAGGGGCAGCGGTGATGGGGGGAGGGGCTGTGCAATGGCTCCAGGACAGGTGGCAAGGGCAGAGTAGAAGAAAGTGTGAGTTCACGTTAACACTGGGTCGTGCTGGGCACTGGGGACTTACACCTGTGACCCTAGTACCCAGGAGACTGAAATCTGAGGACCACAGTTTGAAGCCAGCCAAAACAGCTCATGAGACTCCAAATTAACCGTCGAGAAGCCAGAAGTGGAGCTGTGGCTCAAGTGATAGCGTGCCATCCTAGTAAGAGCACAATATCCTGAGTTCAAGCCTCAGGACTGACGCGCGCGCGCGCGCACACACACACACATACACACACACACATACACACACACAGGAAAAGTTCAAATCCTGGCTTCTGCTACGTGATCCCAAGCCAGTTTCCTAACTTCTCTGAGCCCTTAGTTTCTTCCATCCCACAATGGGGAACTAAAGCCAGTCCCTCTTGCAGTCGGTCATAGGTAGTGGCACCTGGGAAGCCATCAGAACAGAACACCCTGTGACATCACCCCGGTTCGCCCTTCTGGACCTGGAGAAAGGGAAGTCCTATGTCTTCAGAGTGCGGACCATGAACCAGTATGGCATGAGCGACCCTTCAGAGCCCAGCGAACCCATCTCCCTGAGGGGCAGGCCAGGTACCCAAAGATGCAGAGTTGGGGGCAGGAAGCAGCCTGGGCCAGGTTGTCCTGCCAGGTTGTTGGGGAGGGAGCAAGTCCTCTTCCTTACCTTGATTCCTTCCATCAATCACGAAGCTAAAAAGCAACACAACATATGCCATCAGAAATCATATTTCTTAGCTGGATGCCGGTGACTCAGGCCTGTAATCCTAATTGCTCAGAAGGCTGAGATCTGAGGATGGTTGTTCAAAGCCAGCCCGGAAAGGAAAGTCCATGAGACTCTTATCTCCAATTTAACTACCCTCTCCCCACCCAAAAAAAAAAAAAAAAGCCAGAAATGGAGCTGTGGCTCACGTGGTAGAGCACCAGCCTTGAGCACCAAAGTCAAGGACAGGGCCAAGACCCTGAGTTCAAGCTCCAGAACTGGCACCAAAAAAATTCCAATAGTAATATCTCTCTGGAGATTGAGCTCAGGGATGTATGGACATTTTTCCCAGATCAACAATTCACAGGTGACACAGCCTGGGTCCAGCCCAGGAGCTGAGAGTGCCTACGGACCTTCATTTCTAAAGGTCACTGAGCAGCTCCCATGATTCCTCCTGCTGGGGTCACAATGAACTCCTGGCGTCCTGTTTCGGACTCCACACATATCAACGCGCCTTTTGGGAAGTATGTTCATGCTATCACTAGAGCTTTGCCTTCGACTTGTAAATGTCTTGGGAACATCCCCCCCAGTCATGAAATCTGAAACCCGTCACTTCAGTTTCTTTGGGCCACTATTTGCCATAGGTCCCCTCCTCTCAAGCTCTTGCCCCAAGGGAGAAGCCTCTCTCCTCCAGACATTTGTACTTGCCACTGTGATCCTCAAACCCAGGGTCTAGTATCAGCAACAGGGCCCTCCTGAGCTCAAGACATCAAGCCCCTGCCTCAGTTCATGTGCTTGAGCCAGCACAGTGTCTGGCTCAGAGCTGGCTTTGGTGGATACTGTGTTTATGTTGGACAGATGCTTCATTCTGCCCTTTCCTTATCAACTCTGACACCCCACTAGAACACAAAAGAGGTGTCCCCAGGGAAAAGAAAGGAAGGTTCTGGAATTTGGGGGAGAGAGGGCAGACTACAGGTAACACCTGCAGAGAGGTGCAAGTTGATGGCACAAGTTAGGCAGGACCTTCCGGAATCAGAGAAGAGAAAAATGGAGTGGGTTGGGAGAAAGAAGATTGGAGAAATCCCATCTCTGGGGCAAAGGGAAGACAAGGGTCTCCGAAGGTTGCATAAGGACCTTGATAAGCAAAGAGATAACTAGAAAGATCATGACACCTGCTATCCACCCACCCAATCAACCATCCATCATCCATCCTTCTGGCTATACATTATCCACCCACCCACTCATCCATCACCTATCCATCCAAAGCCCATCCCTCCTTCCAGCCAGGCATCCATCCGCCCAACTACCCATTATCCACGCATCCATCCGACCAACTACCCATTATCCACACATCCATCCAAACACCATCCATCCCTCCAACAATCCATGGTCCATCCATCCAAGAAATCATGGCAGCCCCAACTCAAGAATCTTAATCTAAGGGAGCCAAGAAATGAAGAAAGAGGGGCTGGGAATATGGCCTAGCGGTAGAGTGCTTGCCTCATGTACATGAAGCCCTAGGTTCAATTCCTCAGCACCACATATATAGAAAAAAGCTGGAAGTGGAGCTGTGGCTCAAGAGGTAGAGTGCTAGCCTTAAGCAAAAAGAAGCCAGGGACAGTGCTCAGGCCCTGAGTCCATGCTCCAAGACTGGCAACAAAAACAAAACAAATAAACAAAGAAATGAAGAAAGAAATTTCAATGAAAAAACTCAAGTTTTTTTTTTAAATTAAAAATAAGGACTGGGGGGATGGGGGAAGGTAGGGGAAGAAAAGAGGGAGGAGGTAACAAGTTTGATTTTTTTTAAAAAAGTACTCACTGCTTTACATATGAAAGTCTAACCCCTCTGTACATCACTTTGACAATTAATTAATTAGATTAAAAAGAAAATTCCATCAGAAAAGAAATTCCATCAGTCAAGGCAGAAGATTGGGATGCTCACATATTCTCTGTAGGGAAAAAAAATAAGGACTGAGGAAAGCTATCTTATATGAAGATAGAGAGAGACAGAGAGATTATACCAATGAATGGGCAAGGGTTTCGGTGCTGGCATGAGGAAGCAGGGCCTCTCAGAGGTGAGGAGAGAACCTCTAGGACAGGAGTCACCATGTGCTTCTGGGCTCAGGCAAACCCAAAGCCCACAGGCAGGGCTGGGATGCAGGCAGTGCCGCTGACAGCTGCGGGACTCCGCCCTGCCTCTCCCCACACTAACGGGACATCCTCTCTGTCTCTGCCCCGTTCCTATTTTTTCAGCTACTCTCCCTCCTCCGGCTCACGTTCAAGCTTTCCGGGACACACAAACATCTGTGTGTTTGGCCTGGGAGCCCGTGCAGGGGGGCTCGGAGCTCCTCGGTTATTACATTTACTCCCGGGAGGCAGGCTCATCGGAGTGGCACACAGTGAACAACAAACCCGTGCAGGACACCAAGTAAGTCCAACTCACCCCATCCTGTGCCCGGGTGCCCCTCGTCCTCAAGGGAGGGGCCACTGTGATATGAAGCCCAGGCTTCAGGTTGCAGGCTGCAACACACACACACACACACACACACACACACACACACACACACACACACACACACACACCCTCTAGCTTCACTGCAAACCCTCCTGGATTTGTCCTAAACAGCACAGAGTTCAAGTAGCTTGCCCAAAGCCCCAGCGCTAGGAAGTGAAGGCGCAAGGTGGTTTCTGCTCTGGAGAACACTAGGGGACACTTGTTTGGGGAGAGAGGGGGCTGCCCGCTGGCAGGAGCCCCTGGCAGGAGCAAGACTTGCCACTGGACAATGCAGATAAGGAAAGGGAGGGAGAGAGAGAGAAAGAGAGAGAGAGAGAGAGATGTATAATTGAGATTTTTACCAAGAAAGTACAGGGTGAGGAAGACAATGCTACCAGATGTGGTGGCACATGCCTGTAATCTCAGCTACTCAAGAGGCTGAGGCAGGAGGATTACAAGTTCAGGCTAGCTTGGACGGAAACTAGAGAGACCTAACTCACAAACAAAAGAAGAATAAAAGAACTAGACACGTGGCACAAGTGGTAGAGCACTTGTGGAGCACGTACCTGGGTTTGATCCCCAGCATAGAGAAAGGAAGAAAGAAAAAGAGAAAGAGGGGAAGGGAGGGAGGAAAGGAAGAAAGGAGGGAGAGAGGGAGGGAGGAAGGGAGGGAGGGAGGGAAGGAGGGAGGTAGGGAGGAAAGGAGGAAGGAAGGAAGGAAGGAAGGAAGGAAGGAAGGAAGGAAGGAAGGAAGGAAGGAAGACAAAAGGTGTGGGAAAACTATTTCCTCTAAGCCATAGAGTCCTTGTCTGTTTGTATGACAATTCTTTCAGGGGTCTTTAAAAGGACTGCATCTATGCAGGTAATGGCAATCACATGTTCCTTTTCAAAGCCCTGGAGCTGTCCAGTGTCATCCTGGGTCAGGGGTTGACCGCCTTGGCCTCTGACTGGCACCTCTTGGGCACTTGAATGTTGCCGGAGGTGTCCGGGGGAGCAGGCCTTCCTTCCGGTCTGCAGGACATTCTGGGTCTGCTGTTTCAGGCTTTGCTGGGGGGAGGGGGGTGGGGTGTGTTTTAGGGGAAGAACTGGCCCCAAAGCCTTGAATCCTACTGTGCTGGAGACTACTTAGCCCACAAGGTTGTTCTAGAAGGTTCAGGAAGTCTCAGCTGTTTGGTCATCCCTGATGGATGCACGTCCCTCTCTTTCAGGTTCACGGTTCCAGGGCTGAACACAGGGAAGGATTATGAGTTTTGCATCCGGTCGGTCAGCGAGGCTGGGGTGGGCGAGAGCTCAGCCCCCACTGGGGCCCTCAGGGTCAAGCAGGCTCTAGGTGAGTCCCGGCAAGTCCACCAGACAAGCTCAAGGGCAGCCCAGGCTGGGTGAGAGCCTGAGCGGAGAGGCCACATCATTAGAGGCTCCAATGGCAGTGTCCATGGGGCCAGAGCCCAATGAGGGGAACTGGAGTTGTCCTATCTTTTTCTCTGGGGAGGCAGTGACAATGTCCTGGGGCCTGTGACAAGGTCCCGTGCCCTCCAGAGAGGCAGATCGATGCCGCTGGCTCAGGCCAGGCCCCACCTGGGATCAGAATGGGCACGCGTTCTGTTCTGTCTGCCACTGCCTTCAAGCCTGCTGTTCAGTAGCGCCACCTAGAGGCGTGGCTGTCTCACCTTCTTTCCTCCACAGCCACCCCATCGGCCCCACGCGACTTTGCACTCCTGCACTGCGGGAAGAACGAAATGGTCATCGGGTGGAAGCCCCCCAGGCGCCGTGGAGGTGGCAAGATCCTGGGCTACTTCCTGGACCAGCATGACTCCGAGGAGCTGCCCTGGTGCCCGGTCAGCCAGCAGCCCATCCCCAGCCGAGTCTGCAAGGTGAGGCTCCATTGCTCTGTGCGAGGGGAGGCCGCAGGCACCGCTGGAGGCCCTGGGCCTGAGGGAGGCCTTAAGTTCCTACCAGGAACAGCACTGCTTAAACCCCTTCTACTGGGGGTCTCCCCCTCTTCCTTCCCCAGCCCCAGGGCCTTCACCACCTGCCTTTCTTTTATTTATTTATTTATTTATTTATTTTAATGCCAGTCCAGGGGCTTGAATTCAGGGCCTGGACGCTGGCCCTGAGCTTTTGTGCTCAAGGCTTGAGCACTCTACCACTTGAGCCACAGCTCCAGCTTCTGGCTTTTTGCTGGTTAATTGGAGATAAGAGTCTCTTGGGATTTGTTTGCCCAGGCTGGCTTCGAACTTCAATCCTCAGATCTCAGCCTCCTGAGTAGCCAGGGTGATTGGCATGAGCCACCAGGTCTGAACCCCCCTCACAGTTTATCTCTCTGCCCCTCCAGATCAGCAACCTTCAGGAAGGCCACTTCTATGAGTTCCGTGCCCGGGCAGTCAACTGGGCGGGTGTTGGTGAACTGTCTGCGCCCAGCAGCCTCTTTGAGTGCAAGGAATGGACGATGCCCCAGCCAGGTGAGAGCCCGGAAGGGCTGGCGCTCAGAACCTGACTCCCCACCCGGAACCCAAAGGATGCATGCCGCCATGCCCCCGTGTGCTCAGGCTTTCTCTGTTGGCCTTTCACCTGGACCTTCACACACACACACACACACACACACACACACACACAGAGCGAGAGAGCTGTAGTCCCCGAAGTGCAGAGACCCCGCCGTCACCTGAGCCCCAGTACTGACTGTCCCCCAACTTGACACACAATCTCAGGTCTGATTCTAGGCAGAGACCCATGGTGAACCCCAAGGCCACACTGCCAGGGTGACCAACACATCCCGGCTTGCCCATTTTG
This sequence comes from Perognathus longimembris pacificus, assembly GCF_023159225.1. Lineage (NCBI taxonomy): Eukaryota > Metazoa > Chordata > Mammalia > Rodentia > Heteromyidae > Perognathus > Perognathus longimembris. Next base: position 14,588,656 of record NC_063167.1, on the reverse strand, counting down.
CTACTCAGAGTCCCATGTCCTAGGAGTCCCCTCGGTCCCGCATGCACAGGGAAGCTGGCCTCCTCGCACTCGGGACCCACAACCCCGTTCTCCTTCTCATGAGAGAGCTCCTCGTCAACCCCAGGAGCACGACCTGTTTTCTGCACAACACCTTGAGCAAGAATGGCAATAGGAGATCACAACCCTTACAAACTGCTACCCAGGAGGCTGAGATCTGAGGATCACGGTTCAAAGCCAGCCTGGGCAGGAAAGTCCATGAGACTCTTATCTCCAATGAACCTCCAGAAAACCAGAAGTGGTGCTGTGGCTCAAGTGGTAGAGTGCTAGCCTGGAGCTGAAGAGATCAGGGACAGCACCCGGGCCCACAATCCAAGCCCCAAGACTAACAACAACAACAAAATGTGGGTGGGGAAGGAGACTGCTACTACTTGGAGTCTGAATTCAGGGCCTCACACCTCCTAGACAAGCACTCTGCCACTTGAGCCACACAGTCATTTTGTTCTTATTGTGGTTTGTTTTTAAGATAGGGTCTCTAAGCCTAACACTAGCAGCTCACACCTGTCTCCCTAACTAACTCAGGAGGATGGGACCTGAGGATTCAATGCCAGCCTGCACAGACAAATCCCACTAGACTCTTATCTCCAAGTAACCAGCAGAAAGCTGGGAGTGGAGGCGCTTAAGGAGTAGAGCACCAGCCTTGAGTGAAAAACCCAAAGCAAGAACCACAAGGCCCTGAGTTCAACCCCACCGCCAGCATACATGAGCGTGTGCACGCATGCACACACACACATACACACACACACATACACAAGCTAGGGGATCCAGCTTTAGTCTAGCCAGCCTTGAATTATGATCCTCATACCTCTGCCTCCTGAGTATCTGGGATTACAGGTGTGAGCCACCGTGCCTGTACCTAGGCATACAACATCACTATCTTACAAGAACTCTCAGGACTGAGGCATGGCTCAAGTGGTAAGCACTTGCCTCACAGGCCTGGGAACTTCAGGTAAGATGACATGAACACGGAGGTTGAGAACTCATGTTTTGCCATGAGCCAGGACAATGGGCCCTGAGCCCTGGGGCCGTGCTCTCCAGGCCCCTCTGAAATGACAAGCACTGCCTAGGGTGGGAATGGGAAAGGCCAGAGAACCAGGTGGTCAAGCCGAGCACATCTTGAATCATTAACCCTGCTGAGGCCTTGGGCTAAGCTTTGTTAGGAAGCCAAGGCCAGGCCTGCCACTGTGCCCCGCGGAGGCATTTCAAGGCTGGAAGGTGACTCGCTGACAGTGACTGGCCAGCTTGCTGACTGCCCACGAGGCTCACTGCCCGCATGTGCACCTAGCTGGCCGGCTGCTGCCTGGCCCCAACCGCACGTCTCCGCCCCGTGTCTCACCCCGCCCAGGCCCCCCATACGACGCGCGGGTGTCGGAGGTGCAGGCCACCTCCCTGATGCTGCAGTGGGAGCCCCCGCTGTACACGGGCGCTGGACCAGTCACAGGCTACCACATCAGTGTCCAGGAGGAAGGCTCTGAGGAATGGAAGCCAGTCACCCCGGATTCCATCTCTGACACCCACCTGAGGGTGAGTTCTCGCCCCTTCACCACCAGTCTCCCCTGCCACTGAATGTAACCTTCCGAGAGCAGGAGAGCACTTCCCTAGCTTAATGGCAACAGAAGACCAGAAAGGGAGAGTGATTTACTCAGGGTCACACAGCAGATGTTAGTAGGTCAAGCTGGCTGGTGGCCTTACCCTAGGTTCTCCTTGCTGGATAAACATCTCCCTGAAACCCACCCAGTTCTATTAGCATTGAATATGCAGAATCCCTTAATCCAGAAACTCTGCTTCTAGTGTGGATGAACTGTAGACCCACAATAAGCATATGTGTAAAGACCTAAGATAGTGGTGGCCATGGTAGTATATTATTAACAGCAGAGGTAGATGCAGTTTACACATCGACCAGTAGAGGGAGCTGCTGGGATGAATCACAGCGCATCCTGTGCCGAGTCAGCAGTGTCTTGGAATGTTATCAAGAATATACTAGGGCGGGGCACCAGTGGCTCACAACTGTTATCCGAGCTACTCAGGAAGCTGAGATCTGAGGGTCGCAGTTTAAAGCCAGCCCAAGCAAGAAAGTCGTGAGACTCTTATCTCCAATAAATCACCAGAAAACCAGAAGTGGCGCTGTGGCTCCAAGTGGTAGAGTGCTAGCCTTGAGCTAAAGAGCTCAGGGACAGCACCCAGGCCCAGAGTTCAAGCCCCACTGTTATGCCAGATTTCCGGTCCCCAAAGACCACCAAGGAACCGATACCGATGCAAACGCATGAGAGTCTTTATTGCAAGCTCGAGCTTGGACTCCCAACCATCACCAACACAGCAGATCTGGATTGAGAGTTCCGACCCTCAGATAGGCAGGGTTTTTACTGTGATTAAAACAGGGGCAGGGTATTTCCAACTTGGCAGATACTTGATTGGATGGCATTTAGCAAGCAAGTAATGTCCTATTTCTATTGGCCATCTACCCTTTCCGTTATCTATTTTGGCTTTGATATTGGGAATTGGCCTCGGTATCAGGAATTGACAACAGGTGGTCACGTAGCACTGATGCAGGGGGTTAATGCAGGGGGTAGAGCAAGCCGTTTACAGAAGCAGAATATTGTGGTCAGGCTGACCTAGTACCAACTTTATTTTAACAATTGTGACCATGTTTTCCCATTACCACTAAGCAAGCTTGAGCGGGCTAAAACAATCCAGTACTCAATCATAAGTAAACCAACCCAACAGTTACCATGGCATTTCTACTACTATTATGATCATTTTTTACTGTCCGTTACCATGGTTGTTACCCAGGTACAGAGGGGAACAAGTGCTCCCTACATTTTTAAATGTCAAACTATAAGAAACTAGTCTCACGGGTGGGGGTGCAGCCCTCTATCATAGAGTCATCACCAGGGTTTAGAAGCTGTTATAATTTTAACACTAAAACTTATATTTAGTTTCCCCAGTTTTCAGGTCAGCCCTAACACCACAACCAATAGAAAGAGAAAGAGAGAGAGAGAGAGAGAGAGAGAGAGAGAGAGAGAGAGAGAGAGAGAGAGAGGGAGAGGGAGGGAGGGAGGGAGGGAGGGGAGAGAAGCCCCACAACCAACAGAAAGAGAGAGAGGGACAGAGGGAGGGAGGGAGGAAGGGAGGGAGGGAGGGGGAAGGAGGGAGGGAGGAAGGAAGGGGGAGGGAGGGAGAGAGGGGGAGGAAGGGAGGGAGGGAGGGAAGGAGAGTGAGAAAAGAAAGACAGACAGAAAGGAAGGAAGGAAGAAAGAAAGAAAGAAAGAAAGAAAGAAAGAAAGAAAGAAAGAAAGAAAGAAAGAAAGAAAGAAAGAAAGGAAGGAAGGAAGGAAGGAAGGAAGGAAGGAAGGAAGGAAGGAAGAAAGAGGGCTGGGAATGTGGCCTGGTGGCAAGAATGCTTGCCTCATATACATGAAGCCCTGAGTTTGATTCCCCAGCACCACATATATAGAAAATGGGCAGACTGGGAACATAGCCTAGTGGCAAGAGTGCTTGACTTGTACACATGAAGCCCTGGGTTCCATTCCCCAGCACCACATATATAGAAAATGGCCAGAACTGGCACTGTGGCTCAAGTGGCAGAGTGCTAGCCTTGAGCAAAAAGAAGCCAGGGACAGTGCTCAGGCCCTGAGTCCAAGGCCCAGGACTGGCAAAAAAAAAAAAGAAAAGAAAAGAAAATGGGCAGAAATGGCGCTGTGGCTCAAGTAGCAGAGCACTAGCCTTGAGCAAAATGAAGCCAGGGACAGCAGTGCTCAGGCCCTGAGTTCAAGCCCAGGACTGGCAAAAAAAAAAAAAAAAAAAAAAAAAAAAAAAAAACAGAAAGAAAGAGAGAGAGAGAGAGAGAGAGAGAGGAAACTAGGAAGCCAGGCACCACATGTAATTCTAGCTATTCAAGAAGCTGAGATCTGGGGATCACAATTCAAAGCCAGCCCAGGCAGACAAATCTGTGAGACTCTCATCTCCAGTGAACCACCTAAAACTAGAAGTGGAGGTATGACTCAAGTGGTAGCGCGCCAATCTTGAATGAGAAAGCTAAGCAAGAGCACAAGGTCCTGAGTGTAAGCCCCAAAACTGGCACTGAAAGGAGGATGTGGAGGAGGAGAAGGAAGGAGAAGAGGCATTAGGGAAGGTCTAAGGAAAATCACAAAGGAAGGCCCTCAGAACACCCAGAACTCAGGATGGGCGCCTTGCCCGTACCCCGCTCCAGCCGCTGAGTCTCTTCAGGCCCCGGGTGCCATGGGCCAGGGTTGCAGGAGAAAGCATCTTTGCTGATCTTGCATTTGGCTCTTGCTCTCCCCAGGTGTCTAACTTGCAGCCGGGAAAGAGGTACATGTTCCAGGTCCAGGCCATGAATTCAGCGGGGCTGGGACAACCATCGGTGCCCACTGACCCTGTGCTCCTGGAGGACAAGCCAGGTAGGGCAGCCTGGCAGAGAGTGCCAGCACCCGCAGCTGAGCTGTGCTCTTGAGGATGGGCAAAGCTCTTGGCAGAACTGGGCGGGGAGACAGGGGCTGATGGCTCACACCTGTCATCCTAGCTACTTGGGAGGCTGAGATCTAAGGATCGTGGTTCAAGGCTAGCCTAGGCAGGAAAGTCAGTAGGACTCTAATCTCCAGTTAACCACCAAGTGATAGAGGACCAGCCGTAAGCAAAAGTGCAGAGCTCTGAGTTCTAGCCCCAGAACTAGCACATAAAAAGCAAAAGAGAAATGAAATAAAACGTAGTACACTAGCCAGGCGCTGGTGCCTCACGCCTGTAATCCTAGCTACTCAAAAGGCTGAGACCTAAGGATTGTGGTTCAAGGCTAGCCTAGGCAAGAAAGCCTATGAGAATCTTATCTCCAATTAACTGGAGCTGTGGCACAGTGGTAGAATGCTAGAGTGCACAAAAGAGGTCAGGGACAGCAGCCAAGCCCAAAGTTCAAGCCCCATGACTGACCAAAACAAACAAAAAACATGATACTCCAGTAGACAGGGTCATTCTATCGAGGGCAGTTGAGGAGGGACTCTGGGAGGAGGTGACATTTGAGCTGAGGGGGAGTGGGACCATACAAGGCCTTGAGAGCCACTGCCTGACTGCCATCTGGGTGTATTGTGATATTCAGGAGCAAAATGGCAGCCACTGAAGGGTCTACCTGGAGAGAGAGGGACACAACCTGGGTTCTTCATTCCAAGTCTCTGAATCTCACCCTCAGATGCCCAGGAGATCCAAGTTGGCGTGGATGACGAGGGTCGCATCTACATGGCCTTCGAAGCCCCCGAAGCCCCCGACTCCTCGGAGTTCCAGTGGGCCAAAGATTACCAGGGCCCGCCGGCCCCCCAGAGGGTGGAAATCGAGGACGAAATGAACAAGTAAGTGGGGTGAGGAGGGGCGATGGCTTTGCGATGGCCCCGAGCACTGGCAGAGCTGTGGGGGTCCACATGGCAGGGCTCACAGACTGAAGGGGCTGCCAGCTGCCCCCTAAGGGAAGCCAAGGCAAGGAAAGGTGCATTTCAGTGGCTGAAACAGTGTCCTTCTTTTAAAGGTGTGTGTGTGTGTGTGTGTGTGTGTGTGTGTGTGTGTGTGTGTGTGTGTGTTTTCCTGGGGCTTGGACTCAGGGCCAAATGCTGGCCCTTAGCTTTTTCACTCAAAGCTGGAGCTCTACCACTTGAGCCACAGCTCCTCTTCTGGCTTTTGCTGCTTAGTTGGGGATCAGAGTCTCACAAGCTCTCTTGCCTGGGCTGGCTTCAAACTGCAGTCCTCAGATCTCAGCCTCCTGAGTAGCTAGGGTTACAGACTTTGCCTCAGAGTCTCCTATGAGGTGCTCAGACCACCCAGGTCTCTACCCCAGGTGCGGGCAACACGTTTTCCTCATGGATGGAATGAAAGGGTGGAGCAGAGGCCCCCAAGGCCCCTGCCGAATACTGCCCTATCTCAGCTCTGTCCGGCAGGAGAAGCTGCCGCCTGAACCAGGAGGAAGACAGGGCAGCATGGTGGTGGACAGCGCCAGGCACCAGGACAAAGGGGAGACCAAGGGGGTGCTTCCCCACTTGGCTGGGGTCTGGAAAGGGGGTGCAGGTGGCCAGAGCCAAGGCAGTTCTCCAGCTGCCAGGCCTACATTGCCCAAGGCTTGGGCCTGCCTCCGTCCAGCATCGCTCCCCTCTCTCTGCCAGGTCCAAGGTCATCCTGAAGGAACCTGACCTTCAGGATTTGGGCATCTACTCAGTGGTAGTCACTGATGCGGACGAAGACACATCAGCAAGCCACACGTTGACAGAGGAAGGTACAGTCCTTGTTCTCCACCACTGTCCAGGGAGACAGCCCAAGCCCCAGTCCAAACACAGAAGCCCCTGGAGGCCGGCAAGGCACAGCAAAAATACACAACCGCCCTTGCGCCCCACCCCCTTGCTCTCACTCAGCCAATCAACAGACGCCTCCTGAGCACCTCCCATGCACCACACACAGCCCCAGCACAGCCCCAGGCCCTGGGGGCGACACTGAAGAATTCCATAGGCAGAAATCGCTGCCCTGTAGAACTTGCCTTCTTCTGATCCCTCTTTTTTGTCCCCAATTTGAGTGAAAGACAAAGGCTCCAGAATCATTGTTATTCCCTTCTGTAACCTAAGAAAAACAAGAGCAGGGGAGTGGGGATGAGTGGCAGAGGACAGGGCTCTGAGGCTGGGGGTGAGGACAGAGCCCAGCCATGGTGCTGCCTCCACAGAGCCCACATCTGTTGAGTTGACTGGTGGTGGCTGATGAGATTTCCCGCCCCCCCCCCCCCAGTGTCCATAGCAACCAGGGCAGCCCATGCCCATTGCCTTCCTGCTCTGTGCCCTCCAGTGTCTTTAATTCTGTGAAGAAGCGAACCCCCTGGAGGCCTGGGCCCCACTGCCAGTTCCGTAGGGCTGGGAAACTCCCATCACCTCTCAGACCTCAGTTTCCTCCTCTGTGCAAGGTTGTTTCGCTTGGGGTTTTTTGTTTTGCTTTGTTTTTTTGTGCCAGTACTGGAGCTTGAATTCGGGACCTGGGTGCTATCTTTTAGCTTATTTTTTGCTCAAGTCTAGTCCTCTACAACTTGAGTCACAGCTCCACGTCAGGGTTTCCTGGTGGTTCACTGGAGATGAGAGTCTCACAGACTTCCCTGCCCAGGCTGGCTTCGAACCACAGTCCTCAGATCTCAGCCTCCTAAGCAGCTAGGAGTACAGGCGTGAACCACCCGCGCACCCAGCTTCCTCCTCGGTACAGGATGATTCGAAGCCCCATCTGCCCTGTCTGAAACAATAGTGCTGCACAGATACAACTCAATGATCCTGTGCAAACTGAAGCCACCCACAGAACTGACGTTGTTTGGGGGACCTTAGTGGGGGCGGGTGGGGTACTTGCCATGAATCCAAGCCATCATGCTAAGGATTCTGGGGTCTCTAAAGCACTCGGCGCATGCTCCTCTGAGGAGCTTGGGCGGAGCCTGACGCAAGGCGCATGCTCCTCTGAGGAGCTTGGGCGGAGCCTGACACAGGGCGCATGCTCCTCTGAGGAGCTTGGGCGGAGCCTGGCACTGGGCGCATGCTCCTCTGAGGAGCTTGGTCCGCCGTGAAGGGCCGGGAGAGCAGGCAAAACCCAGCACTGCCAGCTGCATCTCCTCAGCCCCCAGGTCAAAGCCCGCCGTGCTCAGCGCCAGGCCCGGTGGAGCGCGGGACCCCAAGTTGGGCCAGGGAGGGGGGGGAGACGGAGGGTCTCTTGGGACTTCACGGCGTAGGACCCCAAGGTGGCTCCCATGGGTCCCCTTAGCCTGGTGTGCCATGGTCTCTGTTTGTTTCCTGCCCCTTCCTGCCCTAGAGCTGAACAAGCTGAAGAAGCGGAGCCACGAGATCAGAAACCCAGGTGAGCATCCGGGCAGCAGCGTCACGCAGCTCCTAAAGGCCCCATGGCCTGAGCGGAGCTGACTCGCGTGGAGAGCCAGGAAACACCCAGGGACACAGCACAGCCAGCAGGAGCCAGGAAGGTGCAAGAACGGGAAACACAATGTCCCTCATCACCATCATCATCATCATCACCATCAATGCCATCACCACTTCCATTGTTACCACCACCATCACCACCACCACCATCACCATCATCACCATCATTATCACCATTGCCATCATCACCATCATCACCACCATTACCATTGTCAGCACCAGCACCAGCACCGACAGCAGCATGTTGCCCTTAGCTCATCCAAGCCTGTGCTTCTCTCCTTTGGCTCTGGGTGATGGCGTCCTGGAGCCAGGGTCACAAGCGGGACCAAGAGCTTTTCAAACCCCTGGTGCCCTGGCCCCACCCCATAACAAATCAGAGTCACTGGAGACGGAGTACATACTAGAATGTCCTAAAGTTCCCCTGGGATCTGATGCCAGCCGGGCTCAGAGCCCTTGGAGAGAAATGGCTTTTCTAAGATGGAATAGAAGTGAAGTGAGCACACAGAAAGCTCGCCTCACGCCCCCAGCTCAGCTCCTCCAAGCTTGTCCTACTTCCAATGCCAACCCCGGTGGGCCTAGTCAGGAGCAGAGAGGGGAGAGGGCTCCCCACCCATTCCCTCCCCATCCTGTGCCTCCCAGTGATCAAACTCATCTCAGGCTGGAACGTTGACATCCTGGAGCAAGGCGAGGTGCGGCTCTGGCTGGAAGTGGAAAAGCTGTCCCCCGCCGCTGAGCTGCACCTCATCTTCAATGAGAAGGAGATCTTCAGCTCCCCGGTAGGTGGCGTGTGCTGGCTGTGGTTTCTGGGGGCCTGTACCTCCCCCCAACCCCACCCCTGCCCATGTTATTTTAGGAATGGCTGTGTGTTTTGGCTGTCCCCATGGCCGGGTGGAGCGACGGACATTGGGCTGGTAGTACATGGTGGGTAGGAGGCCGGGGGCTCAAAAGCTTGGTGCTGCCCCGTGCAGGGGATATTTCTACCACCAAAGGATTTCCCATGCTTCCAGTGTCTTCCTAATGCCTAGTCAGACACGCTCAAGATGGGAAAACTGCATTCATGCCAACAATTAGCTAAGCCTAGTCTAGGCGCTGGTGACTCATGCCTGTCATCCTAGCTACTCAGGAGGCTGAGATCTAAGGTGAGGGTGAAGGTTCAGAGCCAATCCAGGCAGGAAAATCTGTGAGACTCTTAGCTCCAGTTAACCAGCAAACTAGGAAGCAGGGGTGTGGCTCAAGTGGTAGAGCGCCAGCCTTGAGTGCAAAAGCTAAGGAACGGTGTCCAGGCCCTGAATTAGGCCCAATACCAGCACACAAACACATACACCACACATACACACAAAACAAGTTTAAATCTTAATCTGCTTTAGGTACAATACAAGGTACTTCTGCACAAGCTAAATCTACTCTGGTTAGAATTTTTTTTATTCTATTGGCCACTTCACTATCATGCCCCTTTACTTTTCCTTTTCTCATGCCAAATAGAGTCTGATTTCTTCTTTTTTTCCTCTTAATTACAACTAGCTCATTAAAAATCAGTGCTGCATAAATGAATCAGTACCCAAGCATTTGCCTACTAAAATGCTTCTCATTTTATCTCTTGTTTTGTTTTTTTGCCAGCCCTGGGGCTTGAGCACTGTCCCTGGCTTCTTTTTGCTCAAGGCTAGCACTCTGCCACTCGAGCCACAGCACCAGTTCTGGCCTTTTCTATATATGTGGTACTGAGGATTCGAATCCAGGGCTTCATATATACAAGGCAAGCACTCTTGCCACTAGGCTATATTCCCACCCCCCTGATTTTATCTTAAATGGCTCCAATTTCTTCCTCCTATGACTATGTGTTTTATTCCCTAGGTAGCTAGGTTGTAGTAGGCTGAGCTGTTGATCTTAGATTGGGTTTCCTTGCCAAAATGGGAATTCCAGTCTCAGGAAAACTTCAAGTGCACAATATACAGTCTCACATTATTTGTGAATTTCATCTCTAGATAACAAAGCAGCCATCAAAAACATGGAGGGGGAGGGCTGGGAATGTGGCCTAGTGGTAGAGTGCTTGCCTAGCATGCATGAAGCCCTGGGTTCAATTCCTCAGCACCATATAAACAGAAAAAGCCGGAAGTGGCATTGTGGCTCAAGCAGTAGAGTGCTAGCCTTGAGCAAAAAGAAGCCAGGGACAGTGCTCAGACCCTGAGTTCAAGGCCCAGGACTGGCAAAAAAAAAAAAAAAAAGCATGGAGGGGGTGGAGGGATAGGTGTTCAGTGGTAATGTTCCTGGCAAGGTCAAAATCCTGGTATTCATAATAGAAATGTATAATGGCATCCTTTATATTATGTTTATGGAGTTTCCATCGGTGAGATTGTAAAGGAAGTAGAAAGTAACCAACAATGAAGCAGAGTACAGATGAGAGACTTTTTATTGAATTGTAATTAATTCAAGCATAGGAGGTGCTCCTGGGAGGTAGGTGAGTCCTGGGAGATCCCCTGTTTAGTTGTTTACTTTATTTATTATTTTTATTTTGTTGATCATGGGGCTTGAACTCGGCCTGGGCGCTGTCCCTGAGCTCTTCAAGAGCTCAAGGCTAGCGCTCTGCCACTTGAGCACAGTGCCACTTCTGGTTTTCTGGTAGTTAATTGGAGATAAGAGTCTCATGGCCTTTTCTGTCTGGGCTGGCTTTGAACCACTATCCTCAGATCTCAGTCTCCTGAGTAGCTAGGATTACAAGCGTGAGCCACCAGAGCCAGGTGATCCTCTGCTTATACAGACAGGAAAGGGACAGGTGGGGTTCCCTCCTCAGTCTCTGATGGCAGATAGATCTGCATGTCTTTATTTCTCTCTCTCTCTCTCTCTCTCTCTCACACACACACACACACACACACACACACACACACACACACACACATACATGTCCCACTATACCCTAGGGGTACCCCATTGCAGATAATCTCCAGGATAGGAAAATGACAAAGGATCCTGGGGCTTTTCTCCCCAGAACCGCAAGATCAATTTTGACCGTGAGAAGGGCCTGGTAGAAATAATCATCCAGCACTTGTCTGAGGAGGACAAAGGATCCTACACAGCGCAGCTACAAGATGGAAAAGCCAAAAACCAGATCACCCTAGCCCTGGTGGACGATGGTCAGCCCTACCTGCATCTATCTCCATCCTCTCCCCTTCCCTCCCAGTTCTGGGGCACTGGGCATGACCCTCCTCTGTCTCCCACTCACCCCATGTCCCCTCTGGGGTCCTCCCTTTATACCCATTCCACCCTGTGTTTTCACAGATTTTGACAAACTCCTGAGGAAGGCAGATGCTAAGAGAAGAGACTGGAAGAGAAAGCAGGGTAAGAGCTGCTGGGGTGCAGCCCACAGGCTTAGGCCATTGGACAGTCCCACTGGAAAGTCTGCACCCAGTTCTTCCCTTCCTCCACCCCTGGGCACAAAGACATCTAAGGGACCAGCAGTCATTAGCTGCCCTCTCCTGGGCTGGCGTCCCCAGGATGACCACTAGGTGGCGCCCTGGCTGAGCCTGAATGCCTGAGCTGTTTGTGCATCTATCTGCAGGACCCTATTTCCAGGAGTTGTTGCAGTGGCAGATCACAGAGGACTGCCAAGTGCTGCTGACCTGCAAGGTAAGTCCTGCCCACCTCTGTCCCTGCCTCCAGTCCCGGGGGGTCGGATCTGTGACTTGTCTTCAAGCCCAGTGGCAGTTCCTGTCCAATTTCATCCCCTGAGTTTGGCTGAGCCCATGCCTGGCTCCTAAGAGATTACACTTAAAAAGCAACCCAGGCAGCAGGGTTCGGAGGAGCTGGGTCAGCCTCGAGTCAGCCGTCCCAGAGGCCCTGGGAGGAGCCCTGTAAGACTGGGGGTCTAGGGGCCTGGGGCATCTGTATGTCAAGGGGTTCGGCTACACGATGCTCCATGCAACATTTTATTTCATCTGCCTCATAATCCATCGTACAGGTGTTATGAAAAAGTGTGTAAAGGAGCTGGGTGCCAGTGGCTCACACCTGTGATCCTAGCAACTCAGGAGGCTGAGATCTGAGGATCGTGGCTTGAAGCCAGCCAGGGCAAGAAAGTCTATGAGACCCTTATCTCCACTAAACTACGCCCCCCCCCCAAAAAAAAAGTGGTAGAACACGAACCTTGAGAAAAAGATGCTCAAAGACAGTGCTCAGTCCTTGAGTTCAAGCCCCAGGACCAGTACCCAAAACCAAAACAAAAATCCGTACAGAAAGAAACAGCTCAAGATTGTAAAGTTAAATGAAGCCAGGTTTTAACCAACTTGGCCTGACTCCAAAGTCTTAAATGCTTTCCCGACTTTTTTTGGGTGGGAGAGGGGGTCAGTTGTGAGGCTTGAACTCAGGACCTGGGCACTGTCCTTGAGCCTCTTCGTGCTCAAGGCTAGCGCTCTACCACTGGAGCCACAGTGCCACTTCCCACAGCCTTTTTTGAGACCTGGGAAAGAACATCACGGGTGGGGCTCTCCCAGAAACATATTCATTCCGTAAATCAAAGCAAAGTACCAGCCACACAAGAATGGAGACCAGGTCTCCAACTTCAGGAGCCTGTGGTCAAGCAGACTCATTAGAAAACAGCATGCCTCATTCTTGGTTAGATACATGCAGGAAACTGATTTATCACCATTGGGCGGGGGCGGGGAGGGGAGAGGGGAATAAAGAAGGGACTGGGAGGGAAAGGGAAGGCCATTGGTAAAAAGCTCCGAATCTGGAGGCCAGCAGAGGGGACCTAGGGTGTGAGGAAGGGACCCGCTGGCCGTGAGTGTCTGAGGTGCTCTGTGCAGGAGAAAGTCGTGCCTGTACAAAATAACATTCGTGGAGCTGAGTTTCTACTCAGAAAGAGAAAGCTTGCTGGGGTCCCCTCACACCCCACCTTCCTCAGGTGACCAATACCAAGAAGGAGACTCGCTTCCAGTGGCTCTTCCAGAAGAAAGAGGCTCCACAGGGCCAGTTCGACCCACAGGCAGGGACGGGACTTCTCCGCATCGAGCAGGTGAGGGGCTCCAAGGCTCCAGGACGCAAGGCTGAGCGGTGCGGAGGCGCCAGTGGGAATCCAGAGGGGGGCTGGGACAAGGAGAAGGCGCATGAGGCCCTCACCCCAGGGCTGACGTTTGAGGGGCACCAAAAACTCCATCAAGGTAAATAAAGTGGATGATGCTGTGTGTGTGTGTGTGTGTGTGTGTGTGTGTGTGTGTGTGTGTGTGTGCATGTGCCAGTATTGGGGCTTCAATTCAAGACCTAAGAGCTATTCCTCAGTTTTTTCCATTAAGGCTGGTGTTCTAACCCTTGAGCCACAGCTCCACTTCTGGTTTTGGATGATTAATTAGAGATAAGTATCTCAGATTTATCTGCCTGGACTGGCTTCAAATCATGATCCTCAGATCTCAGCCTCCTGAGTAGCGAGGGTTACAAATGTGAACCACCAACCCCAAGCAATGCAATATTTTTAAAATCAAAAGGCAAAAAAAAGAAGAAGAAGAAGAAGAAGAATGTCAGCAAAGACAGAACCAGGATTCCTGATCTTTCCTTTCACTTGGGTGCCAGGCCACAGCCCCTGCTGGGCCGCACTGGGCCGCTTGCTGTCCCTCTCCAGGCTCAGCTCTCCACTGCTTTCTCCCTGGTTCTTCCCACTCACAGCCTAGGACTGAGGACGGAAAGGATGTCTCCATATGAGGCATCCCAGAGGAGTAAACGGAGCCCCAAGGAGAGGAGGGTCTTACCTGGTCCACACAGAGTTGAGGGCCACCCTAAAGGCCCCGCTGCCTGACGTGCTGCCCAGCTATCCTGGAACGAGTGCGGACACTGCTGTCTCTCCTTCTTTCCAGCTGTCCAAGGAGGACCAGGGAACTTACAGAGCGGTGGTTTCGGATGATCGCGGGGAGGACGACACCATACTGGACCTCACGGGAGAAGGTACGAGCTGACGATGCCCACAAGGGGCCAGGCAGGCCACGAGGTGTCACACAGGAGCTGGACACTGCGAGATACAACCTGTGGCTGAAGACTCATGGGATCCCGGTGTCACCTGAGGGAACCGAGGCACAGAACGGTCACGTGACTGCCTGGGTTTGCACAGCGAGTCATTAACAGGGGCCTGGTGTGCGTGTCATTGCCGTCTGTGTTCACTGGAGCCACGCCACAGTGAGCCCAGCCTTGGAGCCCAGAAACTAGAGCACTACTCTTCCCTGAAGAAGGCCCAAGCTGCTCTGAGGCTGGCTGGCTTGGCCTGTGAGAGAATTGTCAGGTTAAGTTGGATGTGGCTGTTCAGTCCTGTAACCCTAGCTACTTGGGAGGCAGAGATCTGGTGATTGCAGTTTGAGGCCAGTCCAAGCATAAAATGTCTGGCAACTCCATCTGAACCCAATGGCTGGGCACCTGTTGTCCCAGCTACAAGGAAAGCCTCACAAAGGCTGGGCATAGCAGCAAGCACCTGCCATCTCCTGAGACATGAGGAAGCACAAACAAGGGGATTACAGCCCAGGCCGGCTCAAGGAGGCATAACGGAAGGCCCTACCTCAACGGTAGTCAGTGTGAAAAAGCCACACTTGAGGTTCAATTGGTGGAGTGCCTACCCAGCAACACCAGGCCGAGTTCAAACCTCACTACTACAGGAAGAGAAAGACAGACAGGAAAGAAGGAAGGAAGGAAGGAGGGAAGGAAGGAAGGAAGGAAGGAAGGAAGGAAGGAAGGAAAAAAGGAGGGAGGAGGGGAAGAAGAGAGGAGGAGAAGGGAAGAGAGTTAAAGAGAGGAGAGGAGGGAAAGGAGGGAAGAGGAGAAGTTGGCCACCGGTGTGTCATCCCTATAATCTTAACTACTCCAGAGGCTGAGATTGTGATTGAAAGCCAGTTGGGGCAAGAAAGTCTGTGAGACACATATCTCCAGTTTACCACAAAAAAGCCAAAAGTGGAGCTGTGAGGCTCAAGTGGCAGAGTGTAAGCACTGAGCAAAAAAAAGCTAAGGGATAGCACCCAGGCCCCAGTACCAGCACACACACACACACACACACACACACACACACACACACACACACACACACACATACACACATACACATACAAAGAAGGAAGGAAGGAAAGAAGGAAGGAAGGAAGGAAAGAAAGAAATTGCTAGATTTTCTATCCGTTCTTGACTCATGGAGGCCCCTGTGCTCCCCCCATCCCCATCACCTCAGACCCCCTCCACTCCCAGGCTGTCCTACAGCCTCCTGTCCCTGAGAACAGCTCTGAGCACCGCTGTCCTTATCCAAGGCCGTCCCCAGCCCCGAGACAGTCCCAGGGGTGCCTCACTCCACTGACCACGCTCTGTCTCCCCCAGCCCTTGACGCCGTCTTCACTGAGCTCGGCAGAATCAGTGGTAAGTGAGCCTGCCGCTTTGCCCAGCCCCACCCCATGCCAAAGCTGCCAGGGGGGGTGGGGGGGGCTCCCACCAGCCCAGGCTGTGGGTGGATCTAGTATCCAACCTCCAAACTGGGAGAGAAGCCTCTGCCTCCTCATGGGGCTCTGTCCCCACCACCATCACCCCCAGAGCAGGAGAAAGAAGGCTGGCTCCAACACGCATCCCCCTTCTCCTCTGCCTCCCCCAGCTCTCTCTGCAACCCCACTGAAGATCCAGGGTACTGAGGAGGGCATCCGGCTCTTCAGCAAGGTCAAGTACTACAACGTGGACTACATGAAGACCACCTGGTTCCACAAGTAGGTCGGCCTGGCCCCAGAGCCCCAGCCCAAGCAGTTGGAGCCCAGAATCTGCCTCCTGGAGACCTCCCTTCCTCGCTCTCCCTGCCAACTGCTCCCAGCAGGCTCAGTTGGCACTGACACCGGTGGGACACTGGTCCTGCTGTCCTCACATGTGGCTGGGGATAAGAACCAGCAGTCCAGGGCTGGGGATATGGCCTAGTGGCAAGAGAGCTTGCCTCGTATACATGAGGCCCTGGGTTCGATTCCCCAGCACCACATATACAGAAAACGGCCAGAAGTGGTGCTGTGGCTCAAGTGGCAGAGTGCAAAAAGCAGTGAGCAAAAAGAAGCCAGGGACAGTGCTCAGGCCCTGAGTCCAAGGCCCAGGACTGGCCAAAAAAAAAAAAAAGAACCAGCAGTCCCCAAAGGGCTTCCCCCAGGGAAGATGGAAATTCTTCTGGAATGCTTCTGGTCCCCAAGCAGCAGTATCTGGGAACTGAGGGGTTGAGGGTTGCAAGAACAAGGAAGAACCAATCAGATAGGCCCTTGGTGCCTCTGCCACCTTTGCAAACCCAGGCAGCTAGGCTTAGGGTTAGGAACAGACAGAGGGACCTGTGACGAAGGTGACAAAGTTTCAAGGCTTGAAGGCAGGATAGAGGATGTTTCCACAGAGACTTAGCCAGAAGCTAAATCACCCCAGATAGTTTAAAAGTAGACCTTTCCCAGTGTTTCTCATCATGTGCATACCTCAGCCTCATGGAGCTGACATTACTGCACGAATTCTCTAGAGAGTGCTGGACTGACCCAGTCACAAATGAGTGAAGGCCAAGGTGTGGTGAAGCTTCAGGACAAGGAAGCTCTTTCTCTTGCCAGGGTTTTGGAACCCTGTGGCAAACAGGCTCAGGACACTGGGGGATACAGGCTAGGAGGCTTCAGGAATGAAATTGAATCAAAGAAGGGGGAGAGTTTACATTTCCTTGGTTTCTTAAAAAAGAAAAAGGTTTAAGGGAAAAGGTTTAAGATGAGAGTAAAAAGGTAAGAAAGTAGCTCTTGAGGTGGGGGAAGTGGTATCACTCTCTCAGAGTCTTAGCCAGCAGGGCATGTCACAAATGTAGATCCAGTGTTTGCATGTAGTTGATTTCCCAGAGTTTTGCGGAAGGAAGGAAAGAAGGAAGGAAGGAAGGAAGGAAGGAAGGAAGGAAGGAAGGAAGGAAGGAAAGAGGAAGGAAGTTAGTTGAATGGTAGATGAATGAAGGGTAAATGAATGAGTGATTGAGGAATAAGTGACAGCATGATAGTTGAGTGATTGACTAATGGGTGAATGATGGGCTAATGGATAAGGAATGTTTGATGGATAGAGAATGGTTGAACAATGAGTGAAGGATTGAGTGATGGTCAATGGTTGGCTAATGAATGAATGGTTGAGTGATGGTGCATGGTTGGATGAATGGAAGGCTTGATTATTAATGGAGAAGCGGGTAGAGATGAATGAGTATCTACTGACTGGATGGCACCTTTATTCCAAGCATTGGAGACCACACCCTGAGGAGGGGCAGGGGCAGGGCAGTCTCCCCGGGCAGCCAGCTTCCCTCAGCCCCCCTCTGCCCTCCCACTTAGGGAGAAGCGTCTGGAGAGCGGTGACCGGGTTCGGGCAGGCACCACCCTGGAGGAGATTTGGCTCCACATCCTGGACCCCAAGGACTCAGACAAGGGCAAATACACCCTAGAAATCGCTGCTGGAAAGGAAGTCCGGCAGCTCTCAGCTGATCTTTCTGGGCAAGGTGAGCTGACCTCTGATCTCTTGGCTGAGAAATCTGTTTAGAAAACCCCATAGGGATGGGCCCTGGTGGCTCTCCTGTCATTCTAGTTACGCGGGAAGCTGACATGAAGAGGATCGCTGAGCTAAAAGTTCATGAGACCCCCATCTCAATAGATCTGTGCTCCCAGCTGTGTGGGAGGTTGGGATTGGGGGGATCGCAAGTCCACCAAAAACATCCCCAAGACTTCATCTCAGCAGAAGCAACTGAGCATGGCAGTGCATCGGATACACTGGGAGAGGGATAAAATGGAGGAATCATGGTCCAAGCACATACAGAGAGCAAAAACAAAGAGAAAACAGACCCCTCTCTTAAAAATAACCAAAAGCAACAATGAGCTGAAGACGTGGTTTAGCAGTAGAACACCTGCCTAGCAAGTGCAAGACCCTAAGTTCAAACCCTAGCATAACAACAACAACAACAAACTCATGATTATAGTAGCACACACATGTAATCTCAGCATTCAGGAGGAAGAAGGAACAAGTTTGAAGACAGCCTAGGCTACATCCGAGACCCTGTCTCAAAACAAAACAAAAAAAAATTTTTTTTAAAGAAAGAGGACTGAGATTTAGCTCAGTGGCAAAGCACTTGCCTAACAAGTTTGATCCCCAGTACAGAAAGAGAGAGAGAGAGAGAGAGAGAGAGAGAGAGAGGAAGGAAGGAAGGAAGGAAGGAAGGAAGGAAGGAAGGAAGGAAGGAAGGAAGGAAGGAGAAAGGAGGGGAAGGAGGAAAGGAGGGGGAAGAAAGGAAGGAAGGAAGGAAGGAAGGACAAGGATAAAAAGAGGAGCTGGGAATGTGGCTTAGTAGTAGAGTGCTTGCCTAGCATGCATGAAGCCCTGGGTTCGATTCCTCAGCACCACATAAACAGTAAAGGCCAGAAGTGGTGCTGTAGCTCAAATAGTAGAGTGCTAGCCTTGATCAAAAGAAGCTCAGGGACGGTGCTCAGGCCCTGAGTTCAAGCCCCAGGACTGGCAGGAAAAAAAAATAGATAAAAAGAAAGAAATTCCTATTGTCTTTATGGAGACTCCCCCCAAATTCTGGCAGTGCCCAAAGAATATACAGCAATAGGAAGGAGAATGGAGGGCAGTGGGTGCTCAGCCCCTATCCTGGGGGGGGGGGGGTCACCCAACAGAGGCCCTGATGCACCTATTCCCTTTTGTCCTTCTTGTAGCTTTTGACGATGCCCTGGCTGAACACCAGAGACTGAAGTAAGCTTCCCCCACCTTTCTGAGTGTGAATTTTGGGTTCCACTGGGCGTGGCATGAACTGGGCTCCGGCCCCTCCTGGGGAGCACCAGCCAGTTCTACTTTCCCTGCCCCGCCCCCAACCTCCTTGCCCCGGGCAGGGCTGCTCTTGAGCACATGGAGCCCACAGCCTTGATCCTACTTCTGTCTTCCAGGGCCTTGGCTGTCATCGAGAAGAGTAAGTCCCTGTTGTTTCTGCTCCTGAATTCAGACACCCTTTCCTGGAGCTCTGGAAGGCTCTGGGGAGGCCTGAGCAGCAGCCCTTGGAAGAAGACTGGGGGACAGCGAACCAAAGGAGTCCTGAGATTGTGGGGTGGATGCGTCCCTTATGGGTGTGGTGCTGAGCAGACCCCTGGTGACTTGGAGAGACAGGAAGGCAGGGACAGAGACATGATGCCAGCCTTCCTGAGAGGGCTGTGGGAAGGGAACCATCTACAACAGAAGCTGCCTGACTTAGTTCAGGATCGACCCTGAGCCCAGAGGGATGCGGGGGGGGGGGGGCGGGGGGGGCGGGGAATAGCTCCTGAGCTGCCAGGGGAACCAGTGCTGAAGGCCCAGGGCTGGGTGTCTGGCCAGCAATGGGACAGAAAGACTTCAGTGCAAGACAGAGCACCAGAGCTCTGCGAGGAAGCAGCGTAGATGGGAGCACTGAGAGAACACTAGCATGGGATGTCTATGCACCTCCCTGCATGGTGCCATTGTCCCCAAGTGTCCCCCGCTTGAGGCTTTGAGCACACAACCGTCATCCACCATAGATCAGCCAGGTCAGTGCCCAGAGCTCAGCCAGAGCACGGCCCAGGCCTGAGCCAGCTAACCAGCTAACCCTATGCTCAGCATGGATGACCCTTCCTGTCCCATCCTGCCATGTCCTTAGGCAGGACACCCCATCCAGGGCTCCCATAGAGAACAGCTGAAGCCATGGCCTGGGGTCCTGAGGGCCCGTGGAGAAGCAGAGGAGAAGTTGGGCTAGTGACAGCATTCCCCCTCCCTAGACCTCCCTGCCCTACTTGCCCACTCTCCCCACCCCCACCTCCTCTGGCTCCCATCTAGGGACAGGCAGCCCTGCTTCAGGCTCTTTGCACTTCCTGGATGACACTCAAGCTCCAGGTGGCCCTTCCTACCCCCCTCCCCCCTGCGCCCAAGGAACACATTGGGCTTTCTGCTCCATGAGTTACAGCCACAGGCTTGTCCTGCCCACTGCCGTGGCCTCTGGGTCTCTCCTTAGTCCAGGGTCAGGGCATTCCAAAGACCTGAGTCCCACTTTTCCTAACCTCCTCTTGGTCCACTCCCTTAGTAGATTGGCTAGACTCTTGTGGGAATGTTGCCAGTTGACGTTCAGAACAATCTCATCTACCTTCTTTCTTGAGGACGGGGACACCTCACTGTCCTCTCCAGATACCACCAATCATAATGACTTGAGAGCAATGGCAGAAATATACCACCTCCCGTATCTTCTACCCATGAGGACGAGGGAGAGTGTTAAAGATTTCCACCCAGAATAATGAAGCCTTGCTTTAAAATAACCCTCTACACAGAGCTGGGTGTTGTAGTACACACCTGTAACCCCAGCTACTCAAGAGGCAGAGATGGGGAGGGTCCAAGGCCATCCAGACAAAAGTTAGCCAAGTAGACCCCATCTCAAAAACAAGTCGAGTTATGGTGGTATACACCTATAACCTCTGCTAGGTAGGAGATGGGGAAAAGAGAATTGTGGTCCTAGGCCAACCTACCAACCCTATCTGGAAAGAAAATGAAAGCATAAAGGATTGGGACATAGCTCAATGGATAGAGCACTGGCTTAGAGATCCTCGGCACTGCCAAATCACCAAGTACTCCCCAGCACTAAGGAACTCTGCTCCAGCAAGCCGCTGGCAGAAATATTCACCACTGGGGTTCCTCGTTCCTTTCCAGATCGTGCCAAGGTGGTGAGGGGCCTGCCAGATGTGGCCACCATCATGGAAGATAAGGTACTGACCCTTGGGCCCTCGGCCTGCAGATCTGGGCTTGTGTTCTCCCCCCGGGGATTTGTCCCATATCACCAGTGTCACAATGGATTCCAGAGCCAGCAGCAGCTGGGAGGCTTGAGGGGCTGAACATGCCACAGCCAGTTGAGTGACCACAGCTCACTGACCACGAAGGGTTGAATGTGCCGCTGAACCTAGTGTCAGCACCACACGGTGCTCAAATGGCTCTGCCCCCTCTCTCTAGTGAGCCCTGGGTGTGGCAGACTGCTGTCTGCGTCCACTTTCTACCACAGTCCAACTGGATCCCTGAAAACCCTTCCAGGCCCAAAATTATATAGATCTGCTGTTTCCCAAAAAAATCACAGCAACAAGCCAGGCATGGTAATGCATGCCTGTAACCCCAGATGAGGCTGGAGGATCTTGAGTTCTAGGACAGTTTGGGCTGCATAGAAAACCTCTACCAGCTACCCATATGTAAGGTGTTTGTTCTGGACCAGGTGCTATTCCACAAGCAGATTTTAGCTAAGGATTGAGCCCCACCATAGTTAAAGGATTTATTCAAGGCATAGAGCTGAGACTCTGTGGTCAGACAATCCAATTCCAGATCCTGTGTTCATTATATTACAGTGTCCAGTGCTAGAACTCGTCCAAGAACTTCCCAACCCAATTCATAAATCTTCATGCTAAAGCAATATTATCTTACTTGCTGATAAAAATCACAATGCCATGTATCATAAAAAGCGAGCCAGATACTTTCCTAGACAGAGAAGGGCCTAAAATTCTAATCAGTCCACTTAACTGTAGAAAGGTTAAAGAGGGAGAATGTGAGGTGGCCATAAAATGTCTGTGCCTTTTATAGATTCAATAAAACACACATAATGAATTTGCCCCGGGGAACTGCCTGTATTAGGAGCTTGCAAAGGGCATAATGGTGAATGTCCAGTTCCCGTTACAAAGCCACAGGACTGTTCTCTTCCTGTCCATTTGAAACAGACCCTGTGCCTGACCTGCATCATCTCAGGAGACCCCGCCCCAGAAATCTCTTGGCTAAAGAATGATCAGCCTGTCACCTTCCACAACCGTTACCACATGGAGGTGAAGGGAACGGAAGTCACCATCACCATCGAGAAGGTCACCAGTGAGGATAGCGGGCGTTACGGCATCTTTGTGAAGAACAAATATGGCTCTGAGACAGGCCAGGTCACCATCAGTGTGTTCAAACATGGACACGAGCCCAAGGAGCTGAAGAAGATGTAAGGGGCAAGTTCAAACACAAACTGAGATCCAGCAGGCATGAACCAACAGAGCCAACCAAGAGGGTCATAGCCTGGTATAGGCCACAGGAAAGGGAGGGTGTGAAGGGGGAGGGAAGGGAGGGAAAAGAAGGAGGGGAGGGCCCAGGGTAGAACCCAGTGCAGGAGGGTGAAGAAGAGAGGACACACCAAAGGAGAGAAGCCAAGATCTCCCTGGGGTCCTGAGAGGCCCCAGGATGGTAGGCGAGCACTGGACTTGGAGCAGGAAACTTGAAGATCTTGCATTTCTCGTCTCTCAAACAGGCATCTGTACCCATGGTAAGGGTTTGTTGGTGAAAATCCCTTGTAAACTATTAGCTAACATCCTTCCCTCTTTGGGGGACACTTGGCCACGTGGCTCTTTTTGGTCATCACAATGTAGATGTGGTTGAGATTCCGTATACTGTTAAGGGCCACACACACCCACTCCACCTAGAACTTTCCAAGCCCAGATGTCAGCAGTGCCAAGGTTGGTGGGCCCTGCCATCAACCAGTCATCACATTTCTCCACTTTGACGGTCCTCTTTTTTCCGTTCACCTAAGTTCAATACTCACTGGGAGTTTAGCATGGGCCAAGCTGAGAACAGGGCTAGGACTACAAAGCTAAATGATATGCAATCCCCTCCCAGGAGGAAGGCTCAGTCCAATAGGGAAGCCAGCCTTGGCTGGTAACTGCAGGACAACCTAGGAAATGATAATGATTAGGAAGTAAAGTGGTACGATGATATTAGGGGAGGTGAGCTTTTTATTTAACACAAAAACCTTCCAACAACAGGCAGAATTAGGCTCTGAGAAGTGAATCCAGATTGGCCACGGAGATGGGAAAGGGACAGGGGAGGAGAGGAGAATGATGGGAGCAGAGGGGAGGAGCAGGGAGGATTATGGGGAGGAGAGGAGTGTGATGGGAGCAGAGGGGAGGAGCAGGGGAGGCTGTCTGGGTGACCTGGGAGCCAGCTGTGCACCCTGACGTGGCATAAGCACTGGATGTCTTTGCTTGGTGGGTCTCAGTACAGAGGTGGGCATTTCCTTGCCTGCGTTTCCTTCTTCAAAAAATAAATGAATAAATAACACGAGCAGGATAACATGAGAGTTACAAAAATTGCTGTAAACATTTAGGAAGCCCTGGAAATCATAAAGGAGAAAATAAAAACCATCTGTGCTTCCAATCACCGGTAGGTACTGCCTGCCTCTGACTTCCGAAATGACTTCCAAATCAAAGGATAAAAGTCACATTCCACTCACCAGCTATGTACTCATTGGGCACGTGGCTTCCTGCCAGCACCCAGTGGCTTCCATTCCAGGCCAGGCGGTGTTCAATGAGACCTCTGCTGGGAAGGTTTGGGGACAGGGATCCTGGTGGGAGTTCAGGGCACCATGAAGGTCTTAAAGGTAAAGATCCCTGAGCTTCAAATGCCCTCCTGCCTCCCAGTGGTCATGGGAGCTTACAAAATACTTTCCCTTTTCCTAAGCTACAGTTTCCCATCTATAAAACAAGAAGAATGTGAGATAATGTTAAGCCCTCCCGACTGACACCTACCTTTTTTATTACTTCCCACAACTCTGTGGGTTTTTTCCTTCCCATGAAGATGTGGTATACAGCAAAAGACTCCATCCCCACGGTACCAGTGCCTCATGGCGGTGATCCTAGCTACTCATGATCTAAGGATCATGGTTCGAAGCCGACCCAGGCAGGAAAGTCCATGAGACTTTTATCACCAATGAACTGCCTGAAAGCCAGATGTGGAGGTGTGACTTAAGTGGTAAGGCACAGTCTTGAGCGAAAAAGCACCCAGAGACAGCACCCAGGCCCTGAGTTCAAGCCTCAGGACCAGCAAACACACACACACACACACACACACACACACACACACACACACACGATAAAGACTCCGTATAAATGCATCCTCTCACTTGTAGAGATATAACATCTGAGACCACTGGTGGCTCCTTTCCCATTGTCAATGGAAAATGTGCCACGTCTTCAGTCACATTGGAAAAGCTACTGACCGTGGTGGAACGTGATATGAGCGGAGGCTCCCTATTGGCACGGGTTGTGTTTACACTCAGCCCAGCAATGGCTCTGAGCATGCTTCTGGATGAGGTGACTAGGCAGTTTCAGAACAATGACTGATCCTTGCTCAACTGCATTGAGCCTATAGCATATTAATCATATTTATATTAATCATATTTATTCTTTTTTGTTATTTGTTTTGTGTTTTTTATTCCTAGTCTGATCGTTCCAATATCCCTGGCAAACCTGAGTGTGGTTCTGAGGCCAGCTCAGTCTCTTCTGTGTGTTTTGCCTCTGAATCTGCTTGATAATTCCTTGGTGAAAGGCAGACATAGCACACCAGGTCAAAAGAGATGTGACAAATGACAAATGCGCTTCTAATGTCGTCAGACGTGGGGGCGGGGAGGCCTTCTCCTGCCTGTGACTTCCTCTCAGGAGTTAGTGAGCCTGTAGCCTAGACAACTACAGAAGCTGGAGCAAGGTGATTTCCCTTTCCTCAGAAGATTAGGCTTTGATTTTTAAGAGAGTGAGTTTTGTTTGTCTTGTCAGTCATGGGGCTTGAACTCAGGGCTTGGGCACTGTCCCTGGGCTTTTGCTCAAGGGTAGTACCCTACCACTTTAAGCCACAATACCACTTCCAGATTTTGAGTGGTTAATTGGAAACAAGAATCTCACAGGGACTTTTTTTGCCTGGGCTGGCTTCAAATCATGATCCTCAGATCTCAGCCTCCTGAGTAGCTAGGATTACAAGTGTGAGCCACCAGAGCCCAGCTAAAGAATCCCTTTCTAATTCCAAGCTCGAGTAAGAAGTCTAGAATTCTCTAGCTTGTTTCAAAATGGCTATGTTATTTAATATATTAATTTGCTTGTTGCTGGATGACAGTGGCTCATACCTGTAATTCACATATATATGGAATATATAAATATATTTATTATATTATAGTTATATGTATGTATGTATGTATGTATGTATGTATGTATGTATGTATGTATTTCCCCCTTTCCCTGCTAGAAGTCAGAAGGGATTTTTCTGCAATCTTCAATGTGAGAACTTGGGCCAGTTCCTGGAAGTAAAGCTCAAATATTTCAAAAAATTGAAAATACCTTTAAGCAATGGGGGGGGGGGGGGGGAAGGTGAGTGGCAGGGAGCTGGTAGGATCTTTTCCACCTCCATCTCTATTTTTTGAGCCCAAGGTAGGTGGCAGTAATGCAGCCAGCCTCCCCATTCCCATCTCATTTTAGCCTGGAAGCCTAGCCTTCACTTAACTCTCCCAACCTGTCCCAATAGCCTCCGCCCTTGACCTCTGGGGGCCCACTCCCCACCCCCCAGCATCCTGTTTATGATTCCCTTTTGCCCCTCTATTATCCTGTGTCTGGCTCTTCCTGGAAGAGCCTGTATTCCCTAGTATTCTGCAAAGAACCCAGAAAGTCAGGAACTTGGCCTCTCTTTGTCTGGCAAAACCCAAAAGCAACACACCATCCCAGTGTTCTCCAGGAACTCGGTGGATCTCCCAGAAGTCTGTGCTTCCAGAGACAGGCTGGCTGTGTAGGTTGGCGGAAGGCCAACCAGCTTGTAAGAACACCCCCTTCACCTCCTGCCCACACCAGCTCCACCACAACCGATCCTAGTCCTAAACATTCAAAGCATTAGACAAGAAAAGCCTAGGCAGCAAGAGACCCCGCCAAGAAACAACTGGCCTGTGTAATAATTTAATGATTACTATGCCTCAAGCCACCACTCCAGTCAGATGCTTTCAATACTTCAAAACTTCCAAATAGCTTTAAGCAACTTGAATGGCATCCTTGTGCCAAAAATAGTCTCAGAAGTGACACTCCCCAGATGTCTCTAGTTCAAGGAAGCCAGATCTTTTCATGTTTAGGATTTGAGAAACATCCAGCTACTGAGGGTGAAGGAAATACCTGGGTTAAAGACAAAACAAATTTCACAACCAAAGAGAAATAGGCTCTTCCTGGCCTAGGCCTCCCAGAAACCAGTTGATCTGGACTGCTTTTCTGATCTCTCTTTCCCCTACCAGCAAATCTAAAGAAAGAGAAATGCATGCAACAGGAAGGCCTTTTCCACTTCCAGAAATTTTCCTGGTAAAGCCAGGGGCTAGTGGCTCCTGCCTATAATCCTCACTACTCAGGAAACTGAAATCTGAGGATTGGGGTTTGAAGCCAGCATTGGGATAATGGAAAAATAAAAATAAAACTATTCAAAGGCACAAAGGCAGCTACCAGGTTGGGAATATGGCCTAGTAGCAAGAGTGCTTGCCTCGTATACATGAAGCCCTGGGTTCGATTCCCAAGTACCACCTATATACAAAGTGGCCAGAAGTGGCGCTGTGGCTCAAGTGGCAGAGTGCTAGCCTTGAGCAAAAAGAAGCCAGGGACAGTGCTCAGGCCTTGAGTCCAAGGCCCAGGACTGGCAAAAAAAAAAAAAAAAAAAAAAAAAAGGCAGCTACCAATTTCAGGGGCTTTATGAAGTGTTCATTTAGACCTAGTGCCAAGTCTCTGCCCTGGACCATGAAGAACATGCCACCTAATCCTTTCCACAGCTCTTGAAGGGTAGATTACTATTCTAATGCTCTGATATTCATTCATTTCTTTCAAAAACCATGTGCTGAGGTCCTCCTATGAATCAAGGTCTGTTCTAGCCAGTGGAGTCTCTATTCTTGGCAGGAAGGATTGAATGAGCAAATGAACAGATAAGCACAGCCCTGTCCATCCTGTGGTTTGACTGTGCAGCATCTGTGTTGGGGGCCTGGTTGCCAGCTGATGAGATTTTGGAAAGTGCTTGGATTCTAAGGTGCCTGAATTAATAAGTCAATCCCTTGATAGATCCACAATGTGATGATGTCACTAGGAGATAGTGAAAAGTAGGGAGTATGGACTGATAGATGGAATAGGTCATGAGTGGTAAACCCTGGAAAGATATATTTTGTACCCTGCTCCTTTCTCTCCTTCCTTTTACCTCTCTGTCCTCTCCTTCTCCTCCTCTTCCTCCTCCTCTTCTCCCTCACAACCCCCACCCGCGCTTCTCACTCCACAATTTATCTCTACTTCCTGGCTGCCAGGAGGTGAGCTGCCTCTGCCACGTGCCCTTGCCACACCTGCGCTGCTCTCACTTCATGCTTCAAGTTGTCTTTCTTCCCTTCCATTGCTTTTCTCAAGTCCTTTGTCCCAGCGCTGAGAAACTAAGACACTCAGCGATTCCATGCCTAGGAAAGTTCCCAAGAGAGTTGAGAACCAGATTCAGACAGATACTTGCACATCTATGTTCTCAGCCATGCCATTCATGAGAGCCAAAAGGTCGGAACACCATCACTAAATGAGTGTGTATCCCAAAGACACAGACATACAATAGACTATGACTCAGCCTTTAAAAGAGAGGACATTGTAACACCTGCTACATTGTGAATGATCCTTGAAAAACAGACACAAACAGATAACTATTACCAGGCATGCTGGCATTAGCTTGTAATCCCCATTCTTTTGAGGCTAAGGCAAGAGGATTGGGGGTTCAAGGCCATGCTGGGCTACATACAGAGACTCTGCCTCAAAATGAACAGACCAGCTTGGCATTGGTGGCTCACCCCTATAATCCTACCTACTCAAGAGACTATGAGCTAAGCCAGCCTGGGCCAGAAAGTCCTCCAGGGCACAGTGGAATAGCATGTTGGCATCACTGTCAGATTAGTGGTAAACCTCGTTCTGAAAGTCAAGTTTAAGGGTAGGAATGTACTGCTGGGAGCCAATGGCTCATACCTCTAACCTTAGCTACTCAAGAGGCTGAGATCTGAGGATAGTAGTTTGAAGCCAGCCCAGACAGGAAAGCCCATAGGACTCTTATCTCCAATTAATCAGCAAAAAGCCAGAAGTGGCACTACAGCTCAATTGGTAGAACTCCACCTTTGAGTAGAAAAGGCTAAGGGACAGTGCCTAGGCCCTGAGTTCAAGCCCTATTACTGGCATCAAAACACAAAACCATATCGTATGACTCTACTTAAATGAGTTACCTAAACTAGGCAAAAATTACAGAGAGGTAGTAGAATGCCAGTTCCCAGAGCCAAAGTGGGAGGGAATACAGAGTTATTATTGAATGGGTATAGAGTTTCTGTTTGGAATGATGAAAATGTTCCAAAAATACACAGTGGTGGAGGTTGTGGAGGTTACACAACATGTGGACTGTCCTTAGCACCATGGGAATGTGCGCTTGAAAAGAAATCAAGTGGTAAATTGTATGCCATGTTTATTTTAACTTTAATTTTAAAAATCAACTGAAACATAATCACGCTTGGCAGTAGCCTGTGCTGCTTGTAGTCAGTGAACAACACACCCAGCACACTTCACACTGCGTTATCAAGGCCAGCCTCTCTGAGAAGGTGACATTGGGACTGAGACTTGAAATGTGAGGGAGGTCAGCCATATGAGGGCCCCAGGGAAGGTACACCGCTCAGAGAAAAGAGCCAAGGAGAAGACACAGACCCCCTTTCTTTCCATCTCAAGCCCATGTCCATGCTCCTGGCTATCCAATTCGTGAATTAAAGGGTCCACTGGGACTAAATTCTACTAATTCAATAGATAAAGGCAATTGTTTGTTTGTTTGTGCCAGTCCTGGGACTTGAACTCAGGGCCTGGGTGCTGTTCCTGAGCTTTTTCTGCTCAAGGCTGGCACTCTACCATTTCAGCCACTGCTCCACTTTCAGATTTTTAGTGGTTAATAGGATAAGAGTCTCATGGACTTTCCTGCCTGGGCTGGCTTCAAACTACGATCCTCAACTCTCAGCCTTCTGAGTAGCTTAGATTAGAGGTCTGAGCCATGGGCTCCCAGCAGTACATTTCCACCCTTGAAATTGACTTGCAGAGCAAGGGTGACCACTAATCTAACGGCGATGCCATCATGCTATTCGCTTCGCCCTGGAGGAATCTTGCTACTTCAATGCCATTTCCTGTCCAGGTCAACACCCGAAATGAACTCCCCTAACCTGCATTTCTCACGCTACTCAAATTGTGCACCTTCCTCTTCCCAACCCTGAGTAAACAGACTCTGTATTGACATTCTGAGGCCTGAACTTACAAAAAGCTCTTCACTGAAACGATATCTGATCTGAGGAGTTTTTGTCACAAATGGAATCACCTGGAGTGACTCCCCATACCAAAAACATTCTAGAAAAAAGCTTCTCTGAAACAGAGACCCACTAAGACCACACAAAATAGAGGTCTTCTTTTTTTCTTTCCTTTTTTCTCTTGTGGTAGTCCTGGGGCTTGAACTCTGGGGTGGCATGGGCACTGTCCCTCAGCTCCTTGTGCTCAAGGTTAGCACTCTACCACTTGAACCACAGCGCCACATCTGGCTTTTTCTGTGATTAATTGGAGATAAGCGTCTCATGGACTTTCCTGCCCAGGTTTCCTCAGATCTCAGGTGATCCTCAGCTCTCAGCCTCCTGAGTAGCTAGGATTACAGCCGTGAGCCACTGGTGGCCAGCACAGAGACCTTCTTAAGATCCCGAGAGTATCAATGCCAAGATTGGAAATAGCAGATTGATCAAAGCTTCCCAGTCATCTCGAAAACTATTTTAAGCAGTGGCATATTCTACCATCATTTTTTTTTTTAAACAGAGCATTTTCAGACAAAAAGTAAAACCTGGGTTACAGTGACCCACAGAATCAAGCAGGAATACAACACACCAATCAAAAATGGCCAGATTCCAAAGACAGACAAGATTTCATCCAGTCCAAGAGCAAGTGGCACACACAGATTTACCAGGAAGGAACTGAGATTGTACAACCTCTCTGAGAACTTACTTAGCAGGTTTGTCTAAAGGTAAACACATGCCTACCCTCTCACCTAGCAGTTCTAAGTATATTCCCAAAAGAAATGTCTACATTCAGGAAAAAAATAAAAAAGAAGAAAGGGAGGGAGGAGGGAAGGGAAGAAGGGAAGGGAGGGAGGGAGGGAGGGGACATGGTGGTATATTCCTGTAATCTCAGCACTTGGGAGGCTGAGGGAAGAAGATTGTAAATTCAAGGCCAGTTTGGGCTACATAGAGTAAAACTGTCTCAAAAGCAAAAGTACAAGCCGTGCAATGGTGGCTCAGGGCCTGTAATCCTAGCTACTCAAGAGGCTGATATTGGAAGATGGCGATTCAAAGCCAGCCTGGCCAGGAAAGTCCATGAGATGCTTACCTTCAATTAACAACCAAAAAGCCAGAAGTGAAGTTGTGGCTCAAGTAGGCAAGCCTTGAACACAAAAGCTCAAGGGTAGCACCCAGGCCCTGAGTTCAGGCTGTAGAACCAGCACCAAGAAAGTAAATAAATAAAAAGTACAATATTGTTCCTAGAAGCTTTATTATGATGCTAATGACTGAAAATGATTCAGTTTATCAACAGGTGATGAAAAAAAAACCTGTGCTGTGGTCAGGCAATGGAAAACTACACAACCATCACAGTAAAAGTTTATACATTGAACATGGATAAATTTCAAAACCACAGAAAGTTGATTAAAAGAAGCCTCCACACAAGTGCACACTATATGTAAAAGAACAGACAGAACTTATGAGATAGAACTCAGCATAGTAGGCCCCTCCAGCAGGATTTGCTGCAGACTGAGAAGGAACACAAGGAGTCTACGTGTGAAAGTACATCAACCATTTAGGCTAGGACAGGTGGACTAAGGGTGCAGCTCAGTGATAGTTTAGCCACGGTACATTAAAAATTCTTCTTCTTCCTCTACCTCCTCCTCCCCCATAAATTTTTGGAGACAAGGCCTTGCTGTGTTGGTCAGGTTGACTTTAAACTCAAGGCCTGGAACTTGCTATGTTGTCCTCATGCTCTTCTGTCTCAGTCTTTTGAGTACTGGGACTACAGGTACGCACTGAAGTAGAGTGGGGGTTCCCTACAATGAAACGGGGTCCCTCCCCAAGGGAGGGGGTTCCTGGTTCCCCCAAGAGTCCCACCACACAGTCTCCAGCTACAAGATGACAAAAAGACAGATTTATTGGGGAAGTAAAAAGTGAACCAACCGGCCTTGGTCGCAGTCCAGACTCAGGAGCTGAAACTGCCAACCATGTGTGCAGGATCAGGGCCCAGACTCGGGAGCTGGAACCGCATGACTGAAAGCGTAGGTATCGGCCATCCCAGAGGACCGTGCAGAGATAATCACAAACAGGAGAAGAAGGTTCATAAGGAGGTTTATTACTGGGGCCATAGTTCCCACGGGAGAGGGAGCTACATGGCGTCTGCACCTTATCCAAGTGGCAGCTTCTCTCTAGGGGTAAAGGGGAAGTAGTTAGGTAGTGAGTAGGAGTGGCTCATTAGGTATGGGTGGATCTGGGGGCTAGTGGGAGGAGCTGAGGACCTGAGGCTAGGGAAATGCTAACATTCCCCCATTTGTTGTTTATTAATAACAGAGGAGGGGTACCAGGCTGGGAGTATGGGCGGAGGTTGTTTCTTCTGGAACTACTTCCTGCTGAAAAGGGGCGAAGTAGTCAGGGGTCCCTGATTCGTCATTTGGCCTGCCACCTGGATAAGGTGCAGACGCCATGTAGCTCTCTCTCCCGTGGAAACTATGGCCCCGCTAATAAACCTCCTTATGAACCTTCTTCTCCTGTTTGTGATTATCTCCGCATGGTCCTCTGGGATGGCCGGGACATATCCTTTCACCTATAATATCATCTATTGACAGGTGGAGGTTGAAGGATCTAAACTTCAATGCCAGCCTGGGCGAAAAAAATAGCAGCTGAAAACCCTATAAATAAATAAATAAGGTCTGGGGGAGTCGTTTTAGAATACTTGTTTTACATGAGAAAGGCCCTAGGTTCAATCTCCAATAAATGAAAAACAAAAACAGAAAGGCATCTGTACTGAACATGTAGACTTTGTGTCCTTCCCTAAGCTTAGTGTTTCATTAGAGACAACAATCAGAGTCATTGGAGATGCACATAGATCTGTGACTCACACCTGTAATCCTAGCTACTCAGGAGGGTGAGATCTTAGAGTCTCCATTCCGAACCAGGACAGGAAAATCCAAGAGACTCTTATCTGTAACCACCAAAAAGCCAGAAGTGGAGCTGTGGAAGGATCTAGCTATCTTTTCAGTTCCTGTCTGGCAAAGCACAGGGCTGCCAAAAGAATTAACTATTTGATCCACTCCACACCTTAAAATTAATAAAATAAAAAGCACTTAGAAAGGGCTTCTGACTGAGAATTCTTGCACTGGCCCTTTAAGTTGCATGTATCTTCAGCATTTCTCCTGGTGGAATCTGAGCGCCTTTTCTTTGAACAGTGACCCTCAGCAAAGACTGGGCCTCTCTCTATTGGTTGTTGTGTGAGCGAGGGGGGTAGATCAGAGAACAGGCTGACCAATCAGGAGATGATGGCACCACAGAGGAGACCCAATGGCCCTGGGCCTCTGGGTGGGAGGTGCGGGAGGATACTTAGGAAATGGTGCACCCTGGGGGTCTTTGTTGCAACAGCAGCCAGGTGTGCAGCCTGAGTGGGTTGATAACTGGGAGAGACAGTCTGGAACCCCTGGAGATATGCAAGGGGGGGGGGCAGGAGCCACAAAAATGAGGCAGCTGGGATCCTGCCCCCAACCCACCCCTGTTAAAGCCCATATGTTCCGGTTGTTTGAGTCTTATTTGTACACATAAACGACCATGATGGTAATAACCAGAGGTTCCTGCTCACCATCATGAATCTTCTCAATGGGGTCTATTTACCATAGCCATGATCACTGGCCTCTTGAATGAAAGGATTCTTTCTTCCTTTTTGTAGCAGGAGAGGAAAATTCCTTTCAAAGCAGAAAAAAAAATGGTGAAAAGAAAATTCTGGTAAAAGGAAAGTGATCTTTCCCCATACCCGTTAAGCAATGGAGGCTCTCTGGATTACCTCAGGCTTTTGGGAAACTGAGGAGCAAGAAGTGGAGTTGTGGCTCAAATGATAAAGCAAAAAGGCCCTGAGTTCAAGCCTTAATATCACACATAAAAAAAAAAAAGTGCTGGGGCTGGGAATATGGCCTAGTGGTAAAGTGCTCCCCTCCTATACATGAAGCCCTGGGTTCGATTCCTCAGCACCACATATATAGAAAAAGCTGAAGTGGCGCTGTGGCTCAAGAGGCAGAGTGCTAGCCTTGAGCAAAAAGAAGCGAGGGACAGTGCTCAGGCCCTGAGTTCAAGCCCCAGGACTGGCAAAAAAACAAAACTAGAAAAAAAAAAAAAAAGTTCTGGTGTTTTTCCAGGTGTGGTCCCACATGCCTATAATCCCAGCCCTCAGCAAACGGAGGTAGAGCATTCTGAGTTTCAGACCAGCCTAGGCTGCGTGAAGAGTTCCAAGCCAACTTGGGCTATATAGCAAGTCTCTGTCTTAAAATAAAAAAATTTAAAAAAATCACATGCACATATTTTTAAAAGTCTGTTTTAGCAGGCGAAGGCAAGCTCTGAATGTAACAACTGAGAAGTTCCAGGCATCTAGAGGAGACTGTCCTCTGTCCTGCCCTCAAGCTGGAGGTCTTGGAGCACACTCCCTAGAACACTTTCACACCCACGTAGAAGCTGGTGCAGATTCAAAGACGGAGAGAAGCATGGATTTCCAATCTCTAGAGCTCATCTTCCTGCTGACTGCCGACAGGCCAGGACTATTTCAGGCCCGAGGGCAACCTCCTTGAAAAGTTCTCTGGAGAGAGTGGGGAGTCGCCATGACAACCTGTCCCAGGCCCGGCCTGGCAGGGCTCCAAGACACACAAATAAAGCCAGTGGAATGTGGTGCCGGGGCTCCGGGTGGGGTGATTGGAAAAGTTGCCAGGTTGCCATGGAAACCAGCAATGTGAAGCTTCAGCTCCTGGAAGGTGTCAGGAGGGGAGTTGGGTCCCCACAGGGCCAGGCTAGTGAAATGGAGCACACCTACCTGAACACACACACACACACACACACACTCAGGCTCATACCTTGCCTGCAAGACAGTGGCACTGCCACTTCTTGGAAAAAAGGATTGGTCTGGGGATGGAGCTTGTTGGCAGTTTGTGTAGCTTACTTGAGACTCTGGGTTCTTCCATAACACCAAAAGGAAAGGAGAAGGGAAGGGCTGGAGAGGAGGGAGGGGGCCGGGAAATGGGAGGGGGAGGGAGGGGGCATGGTGAGCTACACCAGCCTCAGAGACTCAGAGACGTGACAATCACCCTATCAATTCCTAGTAACCCCAGGGAAATTTCTGGAGGCCTTGTCTATGTGTTAGCAGTCCCCAAACCCGTGCTACTCCAAGGAGGAGGGCTCCAAATGGGAGAAGGCCTCTCTGCCTGGCCCTTGGGTACCTGAGTTTGTGATGTCCCAAGAAAGAATTTGTGAACACATTGCAATAGAGACCAGGAAAGTTTATTTATAAAGCAAAAAAAAAAAAAAAAAGGAAAAGACAGAAAGCTAGGACATAGGACACTACCCAGACCCTGGCACCTGCCCATTCGACATTGGATGCAGTGAACACTTTTGTTTTGTTTTTTTCTAGTCCTGGGGCTTGAACTCAGGGCCTGAGCACTGTCCCTGGCTTTTCTTTTTGCTCAAGGCTAGCACTCTACCACTTGAGCCACAGCACCCCTTCTGGCTTTTTCTATATATATGGTGCTGAGGAATCGAACCCAGGGCTTCATGTATACAAGGTAAGCATTTTACCAGTAGGCCATATTCCCAGCCCAGTTATTTATGGTAAAAATAAATAAATAAATAAATAAATAAAAGGAGGCTGCCGGTCTGGTTCAAATTCACTTTACAATAAAGTGTTCCCCTTTGATCTGACAACTGGTACCTTTAGTCCTTCTTGTTGTTGCCATTTTGCTGACTGGGCCCACAGATCTCAAGGGTGATCCACTCGTTGTGACACAGAAGCCGGAGCCTCCCTTTCCAACAAAGCCTGGGTTCTGCCAGATGCACCATTCAAAACTCTGTCCATCCTTGAGATAAATGGTTGTTTGTTTTTCGTGGTTTTTTTTTTCAAACAGCTTTTTGTGCACAGAGGAATCATCTTCCCAAGTATTTGTGTTTTATTTTCACACACACACCCCAAATATCTTTGCTCAGTTCCCAGAGCTTACTAATTATTTGGGCAAATGGACAAGGTCACAGAGAGAGAGAGAGAGCTGCTCTTATACACACATTATTTTTTTCTCTTTATTAAGTGTTGCAGCTTGTTGAGGGAGTATAAGGAGTGTATGTGCTTTTAATACAGAGATTGTCTCTGAGTTTCCTGGCTGCTGTTTCCCACGCCTTACTCCCCTAACACTCCCTGCCCCTCCCTCACCCTCCACATCTTTGCCCCAAGTTTATGTTCTGCATGATTGTGTACCCCCTTCACCCCAAGTTCCGTGTGTGTGTGTGTGTGTGTGTACATGTGCATGCACAAGCA
The DNA here is from genome assembly GCF_023159225.1 of Perognathus longimembris pacificus. Taxonomy (NCBI): domain Eukaryota; kingdom Metazoa; phylum Chordata; class Mammalia; order Rodentia; family Heteromyidae; genus Perognathus; species Perognathus longimembris. The sequence continues at coordinate 14,553,255 of NC_063167.1, read as the reverse complement.
TGTGCCAGTGCTGGGGCTTAAACCTATAATTTGTCTGTCTGGGTTGGCTTCAAATCCCAATTCTCAGATCTCAGCCTCCTGAGTAGCTAGGATTACAGTTGTGAGCAAGGACTGAAGCAGGGACTTTAAACATCAGTTTTGTCACCAGAAAAGTGAGAATCACCCCCATAGAGTTAACTGAGAAGTTGAGTTAAGTGCCTACTCCCTGGCCTGGTATCTTTTCCATTAGCCTTCCTCTGCGCAGGTTTAATCAGGAATGGGCCCCTTCCCTTTAGCATCTTGACCATTTTACTATTATCTTACCTTCTCCCTGGATGAAAGGTCTAGCTGACCCCTAAGTTCTGCAAAACCCATTGGATGTTCATGACCATGACATCAGAAATCTGGTCCTCAGAGAACTTTCCCATGTCTAAATGTTTGTTAGGACACTAAGTGACTTCCTCATAGAAAACTGAAGGTCTCCAAAAAATATAAAGATTTGAGCGAGCAGGAAGCATTTAACCTGAAAAAAGAGAAAATGGGTATTTCCTTTAAGGAGATGCCAGGTGGTATTAAGCACCTGATAGATCTATCTCATTTTATTTTCTCAACCTGATAAGGAAAGTATTTAAGAATGAAGAAACTGGGGCTGGGAATGTTGCCTAGTGGTAGAGGTGTTTGCCTCTCATTCATGAGGCCCTGGGTTTGATTCCTCAGCACCACATATATAGAAAAAGCCAGAGGTGGTGCAGTGGCTCAAGTGGCAGAGTGCTAGCCTTGAGCAAAAAGAAGCCAGGGACAGTGCTCAGGCCCTGAGTCCCAAGCCCCAGGACTGGCAAAAAAAAAAAAAAAGAAAGAAAGAAAGAAAGAAAGAAAGAAAGAAAGAAAGAAAGAAAGAAAGAAAGAAAGAAAGAAAGAAAGAAAAGAAAAGAATGAAGAAACTGCTGGAGCACTGGTGGCTCATGCCTATAATCCTAACTACTCAGGAAGCTGAGATTGTAGTTTGCAGTTGGCAGAAAATTCCTCATGGGACTCTTATCTCCAATTAACCACTCAAAAACCAGAAGTAGCACTGTGACTCAAGTGGTAGAATGCTAGCTTAGAGCAGAGAAAGGCTCAGGGACTGCACTCAGATCCTGAGTTCAAGGCCCATAACCAAAAGGGGGAGGGGGGAAGGAGGAGGAGGAGGGGGGGAGGGGGAGGAGGAGGGGGAGGAGGAGGGGGGGAAGAGGAGGAGGAAGAGGAGGAGGAGGAGGAGGAGGAGGAGGAGGAGGAGGAGGAGGAGGAGGAGGAGGAGGAGGAGGAGGAGGAGGAGGAGGAGGAGGAGGAGGAGGCTCCTATAATTCTAGGGGATCACAGTTCAAGCTAGCCCAGGCAGAAAAATCCAAGATAATTCACCTGCAAAAAAGCATGTCTGTCTCAAGTGGTTGAGCACCAGCTATGAGTAAGTTAACTGAGCAGGAACTCAAGGCCTGGCCGACAGGCCCCAGTACAGGTGTTGTAGGCTGTACACCTGACTCCATCTTGATTAGGGAAACATGGTAGGAAATGTTGGGGGCAGTAGATTAGGTCAACCTGACCCTAAAGTTCTGCTTCTGTAAATGGCTTGCTTACCTTGTTTGTTGTTTGCTCTACCCCCCTGCGTCAACCTCCTACATCTGTGCTATGCTTTACCTTTGTAAACCCAGCTCCAGGACTGTTAGTGGTCACAGTGTCAGCACCCAAGTCTGCACTGTGTCCGTGGCTGGTCAGCCGGCTTTTCTAGGGTTGCAGTTTCAGCTCCCAAGTCTGTGCTGCGCCCCTGGCCAGTCAGTTCACTTTTTGCTTCCCCAATAAATCCATCTTTTTGCTTGAGACTGTCTCTGAGTGGTGGATTCTTGGAGGGACGAGGACTCCCCTCCCTTGAACCCCATAACACAGGCACACAGATTTAAAAAAAAAAAGAGAGAAAAAACTGAACAAGGGTACCAGTGGCTCATGCCTATAATCCTAGCTATTCAGAAGGCTGAGATGGGAGGATCACCATTCAAAGCCAGATTGGGCAGACAAATCCAAGAGACTTATCACCAATTAACCACCAAAAAGCTGGAAGTAGAGGTGAGGATCATATAATAGAATGCTAACCTTGAGCAAAAAAAAAAAAAACCAACAATCCAAGGGCTAGGTGCTGATGGCTCATACCTATAATCCTAGCTACTCAGGATGCTGAGTTCTGAGGATCACAGTTCAAAGCCAGACCAGGCTGGGAATATGGCCTAGTGGCAAGAGGGCTTGCCTCCTACACATGAAGCTCTCCATTGGATTCCCCAGCACCACATATATGGAAAACGGCCAGAAGGGGCACTGTGGCTCAGGTGGCAGAGTGCTAGCCTTGAGCGGGAAGAAGCCAGGGACAGTGCTCAGGCCCTGAGTCCAGGACTGGCCCAGGACTGGCCAAAAAAAAAAAAGCCAGACCAAGCAGGAAAGTCCATGAGACTCTTATCTCCAATTAACCACCAGAAAGCTGGAAGTCACTCAAAGTGGTAAACCTGCTATCCTTGTGTAAAAAAGCTCAGGAACAGTGCCTGGGCCCTGAGTTCAAGCCCCACAACCACCACCAACAACAACAAAAGCCAAGGGAGAGTCTGAGGCCTGAGGTCAAGCTCCAGTACTATGCCTAGCTACTCAGAAGGCTGAGATCTGAGAATCAGGGTTCACAGCTAGCCAAGGCAAGAAAGTCCATATGACTCTTATCTCCAGTTAATCACCAGAAAACCAGAAATGGTACTATGGCTGAAAGTGGCAGAATACTACCCTCGAGCAAAACTGCTTAGGCACAATGCCAGGACTCAAGTTCAAGCCCCACAACCAGCATCACCACCACCAACAAAAAGAATAATGAGACTGAGGTTGAGACTGAAAGGTCTCAAAATGCACCAGTCCCTAAGCCTGTCTTCTTTCTGCCATCATACCTATGCTCTTTGAAATGATAAAAGATCAACTTCTCTGCTAGGCCAGGGAGATTGGATGAATCCTGTAGGTAATGCTAAGGAGAAGAACAGGAGAATCTACATTAAAGCTACAGAGAAGAAATGACCCTCCAGCAGGGGCTGCTAAATGTTTTTGCAAGATATGCTTTTGTTTCATTAACCCATCTTTGCATTTGCTTCCAATATGTGACCGTAAACAGCACTTTCTATTCCTAGGAGTTTCTTGTCTTGTTTCATTTTCAACAGATCATTATGTTAGGATCTATTCATTTTATTTCTAGTCTTTTTCTTTTTTTTCGTATCATCCCATGTTCTGCCAACAGCCACTTTCTGAGGGGCCAGAACCTCCAGTATTAGGAACATTTCAGAAAGAGAATGTGGAAGTTTCCCTAAAACCTGGACCCGTGATGTCTAAAAGTCAAGGCTAGGCTGCAAAGTGTGCTAGAGTCATTAGGTTCAGTGACTTCACCTGGGCATCTTGAAATGAGCCAACATAGGAATATGCACACCCAAGAACCCACAAAGGCTGTCAGCTGTGGCTTCCCATTCTCCCTAGATGCCCTGTTGTGAAACACTCACCTGCCTATACCTGTGACATTACATCCTCCATCCTATCCTTCTCTGGCAGTGTCTACTGGAGTCTTACAGAACTCAGGCGAGGTGGAGTTTCGTTTCTTTTTCTCTACTAGTTTTGTTTTTTTTCCTGGTTGATCATGGGGCTTGAACTCTGGGCCTGGGTGCTGTCTCTGAGCTCTTCATCTCAAGGCTAGCGCTCTACCACTTGAGCCACAGAGCCACTTTCTTTCTTTTTTTTTTTTAAAGCATATATTAGTTGTACTGGAAAAGTTGTCCCTTAGGAAAAACAAAAGATAAAGGAGAGTGCCCAGGCCCTGAGTTCAAGCCCCAGTATCAGCACAAACACACACACACACACACACACACACACACACACACACACACACACACAGCCAGTTCTTCTTTAAGGAAAGAAAAAAAGTTTATTCTGGTCCAGATCTTAGTGACCACAGCCCAGAATCATGGGCACAAGTTAATCTGAATAGCATATCTCATCATGGAAAAAGTGACATGAACTGTGTGTGTGTGTGTGTGTGTGTGTGTGTGTAAAACTGATGCTTGAACTCAGGGCCTGGGCACTCTTTCTTAGCTTTTGGGGTTTTTTTGTTTGTTTGTTTGTTTGCCAGTCCTGGGGCTTGGTCTCAGGGCCAGAGCACTGTCACTAGCTTCTTTTTGCTCAAAGCTAGCACTCTACCTCTTGTGCCATAGTGTCACTTCTGGCTTTTTCTGTGTATGTGGTGCTGAGGAATTGAACCCAGGGCTTCATGCATGCTAGGCAAGCACTACACTGCTAAGCCACATTCCCATCCCCTCTCTTAGCTTTTTTTCCTCAAGGCTGGTGTTCTACCACTTGAGCCACAGCCTCACTTCCAGCTTTTTGCTGGCAAATTGGAGATAAGCATCTCATGGACTTTACTGCCCAGGCTGGCTTCAAACCAAGATTCTCAGATCTGTGCCTCCGGAGTAGCTAGGATTACAGGCATGAGCCGCCGGAGCTTGGTGACTGGAACTTTTACAGTCTTTGGAAAGGAAGTTGTGAATCACTGTGTTTACAAAATACACAGGTGAGCTCTTTAGCTCCATAGTCTGTAGCCATGTGGAGGATATCTACAGGATTTATATGTTGTCTTTATCACTTTATTCTTCATCTATTCTTAGGCTTGGTGGTAGCCAGAGTGTGGAGGATAGCAAAATGTTCCAAAAGTTAAGGAGTCATGAGGCAAGATGCAAGGTTGATAGCAAATGGCTACTAAAAGGAGCTAAAAATAGCCCCAGATAATTTTAGCATTTGACCTACAACATTCCATCTCTCTAGAATCACGATGATGTTCTACTCAGCCAATGCAAAGCAGTCTGCTGGAGCTTTAACAAAGAGACAGCTTCTTTAGAGTCAGATCTTCCCTGGTCTCCTGTTGGCCAAACATCACTCTTTATGTAGGCAGAAGCCAAATGTTTCTTTGTGTCCTGTAGATCTATATGGCTCCTTCCTGCAATCTGGCAAAGATGAGGCTGAGTAGGCAGAAAAGTAGCCTTACCAGAGAGAAACAGATACTAACACAAAGAAGCAAGAAGTCTCCAGATCATATGAGTGTATTAGCCATCATGATTATTTGGTTGTGGGCTGTCTTCTTTTTCAGCCCTTTGTATATGAGATATTTATATGCAATATCTAGCAGAAGGTAAAATAATTATGAATAAAATATGGCTTAAAGGAGAAAGGAGTAACATATGATCTTTCGTGTTTATATGTGCCAGTCCTGGGGCTTGAACTCAGACCTCGGCACTGTCCCTGAACCATTTTTGCTCAAGCCTGATGCTCAATACCACTTGAGCCATACCTCCATGTCCAGCTTTTTGCTGGTTAATTGGACATAAGAATCTCACAGACTTTCTTGCTCAGGGTGAACTTTAAACCACAAACCTCACATCGCAGGCTCCTGAGTAGTGAGGATTACAGGCATTAAGCCACCAGCACCTGGCTTCCTTCCTCATCATTTTACCTATAACTTAACCTTCACACAACAGTGATAACAACTTTATACTTTCCTCAGAAATGCCATCCCCTGGACTCAATGCTATTTCACAAATAATGAGAGCAAGGTTTTGGAGAAAGAAATGTTGGGGTTTATTCGTTTTGTTAGGCAAAATTGAGGACACTTCTAGCACCATGTTCTCGTGTGAGGAGGACGGAAGGAGGTGGGCGAGAAGCACAGTCTTGTCTAGAAAAGCCCAGCAGAGGCACGACTTGGAGCTGGATGGTGCCCTTGAGTCCACTGATTTCCTGACGTGGAGAAACGTCAATCCCCAGGACTGCATTCCTCCCTGTCCCGAATGTTCCTCTACTCCCAGGGTCAGAGAGATAAGGAGCAGAGCACAGCGACCTTGCTTGGAGCTGTGAATACGTTCCTGAGTTTCCCTGCATAGAGGGAATGGGGGGGGGGGGGGGTGGCGGGGACTGTAGGACAAAGGGGAAAAAAATACAAGAAAATGTTGTTGTTTTTTCTAAATTTTGCATAACTAAAACACCCTGGCGGGTAAAATGAGTTATTTATTGGGTTAAAACTACATTTGTAAACATATTTAGATATCTGTTCCTATTACATTTCCTAGGAGTAAGCAACAATTTCCTCCCATCAAGATCTGGTTTCACCTCCAAAAACTGAGACATAGAATCTATCCCTGAGGGCTAGGGGTGAAGCTCAGTGATTGAGCAGAAGCTGAGCACGTACCAGGCCTTGGGTTTAGTCCCCAGCATTGTACCAAAAAATTATATATATATTACATGTATATATAAATGAAACAGAAAGAAAGTAGAATCTATCTCTGTGTTCATTCTACTGTTAAGCCTTCTTTTAGCTCAATGACAATCCCATCTGGATATAACTCAAAGATTAAATTGGAATCAGGTACCAAAATTGTCTTCATCTTATAATGTTCTCACTAGTAAGTCCCTATTCTCTTCAAAGTCAAAATCTGCGCTGGGAATGTGGCCTAATGGTAGAGTGCTTGCCTAGCACACATGAAGCCCTGGGTTCAATTCCTCAGCATCACATATACAAAAAAAAAAAAAAAAAAAAAAAAAGTCAGAAGTGACGCATGGCTCAAGAGGTAGAGTACTAGCCTTGAGCAAAAAGGAGCTCAGGGACAGTGCTTAGGCCCTGAGTTCAAGCCCCGGGACTGGGCTTGAAAAAAGAAAAAAGATGCAAAGTCAAAATCCCTGCTGCCATTAGGATAAGTGTCCACCAAAGACCTGTTAAAGGCTTAGCTAAAGCCTTGATTCCTCAAACAGTAGTGCTATGGGAAGGCAGTAGAACCTTTAATAAATGAAGCCAAATTGGAAGTTAGGTCACTTGGGGTTGTGTCCTGAAAAAGAATACTAAGATCAGGCTCCTCCCCTGCTCGCTGCCTCTTGACCACCTTGGGGAGAGCAGGGTCCTTGTCTCTGGGTTCCCACCACGGTGCACTTCCCCAGCACAGGCTCAAAAATAAGGCCAAACAATCATGGACTGAAACCTATGAAACCATGAGCCAAAGCAATCTTCTCTTCTCAGTTGATGGTCTCACGTATTTTGACACAGTGACAGAAAACTCACACAAACCTTAAAGCTTGGGATTTAAAGCTCTCTCAAGGGCTGGGAATATGGCCTAGTGATAAAGTGCTCGCCTCGTATACATGAAGCCCTGGGTTCAATTCCTCAGCACCACATATATAGAAAAGAGCCGGAAGTGGTGCTGTGGCTCAAGAAGTGGAATGCTAGCCTTGAGCAAAAGAAGCCAGGGATAGTACTCAGACCCTGAGTCCACGCCCCAGGACTGGCAACAACAAAAACAAACAAACAAAATAAATAAACAAAGCTCTCTCAAGCTAGGCCAAACTTCCTTTCCTAACTTCTCACTACTGAAATTACCGGGGTCCGAATTTCATTTCCCAAACACATCTATAGTTCTCCCTCACAGACTTTGTCATTTCCTCAACCCCAGATGCATTCCCCATCTTCTGCGGTTTTTTTTTTCTGTTTTGTTTTGTTTTTGTTTTTGTTTTCTGTGCCAGTACTGGGGCTTGAACTCAGGGCCTAAAAGCTGTCCCTTAGCTTTTTTGCACTCAGTTACTGGTATTCTACCACTTGAGCCATAGCTCTACTTCCAACTTTTGTTTGTCAACTGGAGATAAGAGTTTCATGGACTTTTCTGACCTGGCTGATTTCAAACCCCAATTCTCAGATCTCAAGGTCCTGGGTAGCTAGGATGACAGGAATAAGGCCCCATGCCCAATTCCCATCTCTTCTCTTCTATTTCCTGTGCTCCACATCTACCCATTGGCTTGGGTTCAGTTCCTCCACACAGTTCTTTCCTAAAGGCATTAGCCCTCAGGGAGCAACCAGGGCTTGCTTTACTCTGGCTATCCCGAAGCCCCTTGGGGCATGATATCTCCCACAAATCCATTTACTAATCACTGGCTGTGGAAGCTAAAGAAAATGAATTGGCAATACGTAGATCACTGTCCATTCTAAGCCTGGGGCACTTAATGTTCAACATCCGCTACTTATTAAAACCTTCCATAATACCACTAAGACTCCACTCAATTGAGAATTTAATGGACACATTCACCATCACAAACTTCCAAGGAGTTCGGTTGTCCTGCAGAGTAACCAGTTCTCAAATTACTAGCAGGCTGGCAATCTGGCTGAGGCCTTGAGTAAAACACACAGCCTGCCAGCTAATATAAAGGCAGAAGCAAACGTAACACTCTCAGGAGGTGCAGACCTCCAGGAGTCATTCACCCTGGGCAAACTGCAAAGCACTGAAAAGCAAAGATTCAGCACATAGAAATTTCAGCCTAGGCACCTTAGGATTATTCCTGGAAAAGGTTAGAAAAAGCAGAGTTATAAATAAACCTTCTCCATAGAGGTTTTTTGTTGTTGTTGTTGGTGGTGGTGGTCATTTGTTTCTGTTTGTTTTTTGGATGTGGGGCTTGAACTTAGGGCCTGGGTGCTGTCCCTCAGCTCTTTTTGCTCAAGGGTAGCACTCTATCACTTTGAGCCACAGTGCCACTTCTGATTTTCTGGTGGTTAATTGGAGCTAAGAGTCTCACGGACTTTCCTGCCCAGGCTAGCTTTAAACCAGATCCTCAGATCTCAGCTTCCTGAGTAGCTAGGAATATAGGTGTGAGCCACCAGTGCCTGGCTCCATTTGAGAATATTTCAGTACCAGCAATTCCTATAGCCATGAGCATTTAATTATTTGAATTCTCTTTGATGGTATATAACTGATTTGTTGTCTCAACTGAATACCTGTATCATCCTCATGGCCATTTCAGCAGAGTTCCCAGAGTTCCCTGCTTTGTGTCTGAGTTCTACTGTCTCAGTCTGGATAGGGGACATTTGATTGGTGATGCCTAGAAAAGGGCCATACCTTAACTGCAAGGGATGCTGAGACCATAACATCTATATGTAAAGAGTGGAATCCTCAAATGAATAGAGGTTTAGTTTGGAAAAAAGAAGGATGTTTCTTATGGGTACTGGAGAAATCTCTTACTTTTAGCATCATCTTGCTCATGTGAAAATAAACACACCAATATCTACTTCCCGCAGGGAAAGCAGGCCACTGTGGTCCATCCAGCCTCCCTGTCTCACAGGATGGATGGAGCAAGGGGACATGGCTGGCTTGCCATTATCTGCAGATTCCATATTGATGGATTCAACCAGCTGCAAATGGAAAATATTCAGAAAAAAAAAGTTTACACCTGTACTGAACATGTACAAAAATGTTGGTAGTGTTTACATGCCATTTACATTGTATTAGATATTACAAGTATTATAAGTGACACATATTTTAGCTATTATGAGTATTAGGTATTATACCTTTAATCATCTAGAGATGATTTAAAGTGTTTGGGAGGCTGCCTGTGAGTTACAAGCAAACACTGCAGCATTTTATATAAAGAATTTGACCATCTGCAGATTTTGGTGTCTGTTATGCCAAGTCGCGAAACCACCACCAAGAAGACCACCGAGACTCAGAACATTCCGAAATGCAATAGCAAGGCAAGACTTTATTCAAGCAGGGCCATGGCCCAAGCCTTGTCCTACCCCCCACCCATTATCCCTAGCCTTCAGACTGAATTGCTTGCTGATTTGGAATTTCGGAAAGTCTGAATCTTGGTGGCCTTCTTGGTGGTCGTCTTGCGACTTGGCACAACATTTGGGGGCTCGTCCGGGATCGCCCCAGAGACCCCCGAGACCCCAGACTCCAAAGCTAAGGAAATAGCGCTGTTCATTTGTTTATTTGTCTTGTCCTGTAATTTGTCTGTTTGTCTGTTTTGCTTTTGCTTATTTCTTAAAGGGGTTCTTTAAGGGGTTGTCGAAGCAGACGTGCTTACTCGGCAATCCCGTGGGAGATGGGGGGAGGGACGCCCCAGATTCTCCACCACTACTTGAGTCCACTCGGGTCCACTCCTCCTGCACCCTTGCGGGAGGTTGGGCCAACTTAGATCTGCTCCTGCTGCTTAGCTTGCAGAAGGAGGCTTGTGGGCCAATCTAGGAGACTCTCCACTCTTACTTGAGCCCCAGACTCTGAGTCCACTTGGGTCCACTCTTCCTGCACCCTTGCAGGAGATTGGGCCAACTTAGGTCTCCTCCTGCTGCTTAGCAGGAGGAGGAGGCTTATGGGCCAACTTAAGAGATCTCCAACTCTTTTCTTATTCTCAGGCCTGTGTTTTGTATTGTTTGGTTTTTTGTAGCCTTTTGAACTAAACATCTGATCAGAGCTATGGGTAATGTTCTATCTTGGGGACCTCCATCTAGCCCCCTAGATTTGACCCTAGCTCACTGGAGGGAGGTCAAGGAGCTAGCTCAGAACCAAGGTGTGGCCCGTAAGGAACTGCAATTCTCAAGATCTCAGTCTCTGACTTGCTAGGTTTACCCCGTGCAAGTCAGAATGGCCCATCCTTGAGAGAGCTAATTGGCCACCTGAAGGGAGCTTTAAATCGACGCCCCTCATTTAGACTATCTAGACCAGATTCCTTATATAGACACCTGGAGGGAACTAGTTGACAGGGACACTCCAGCTTGGGTTCGGCCCTTCTTAAAATGTTTCAGCTGTGTCCTCCGCTTTGGAGGGTCCCAGCCAGTCCTGGCGCTGGCAGCCCAGGGCACGGAGGCGTTGGCCCCGTGTCCTGACCCGCAGCTGCCGCCAACAGGGGCAGATACTGGGCCAGCCCAAGCCACCCGCAGGCGGTGGGGAGTGACCCCACCACGCAGCGCTGTCGTCTGTGTTCTGATAGTCTCTTTTGTGTCAAACCTGCATGAGACGTACAGGCGACAGCCCACAATCAGTGTGAGTGTCCGCAAAAAAGAACTCTAGGGGGACCCCCCACCCAGCCTTCATAAGCAGAAAATTATTTGGTGTGCTAAAATGTTTTACTAAGACTAAAAATGTTTTACTAAAACTATCAAGCCCTGGAAAATGAGGCTGGAGAATGCTAAAATCATTTGTTAAAGGTTTTTGTCTTAGAATGTACAGCCGATGCTTATTCTGCGCGTTTTAAGATCTTTTGAATATGTATGTGTGTGTGCATGTGTGAGTGTGAACATGTTCAAGACTGTTAGTATGATGTAAAATTGAGTGAGTTTAAGTTGAAATTCAAATGGTCATCAAGTTTGGGCATTACCAAATGCTTTAAAGGATTCTTGCATTGCATTAAAGAGGAACTATAGTTTTAAAAAAAATCAGAGCTAGGTGTCAAAAATTTGGATTTAAAAGGATATATATTAAACTGATGGGGATAGAAGTAAACTCTCATTAACTCTATGTATGTAGGAAGAAATGGCAAAATGGGCCAATGTTTCTCACTAATATATTGGAAAGCTGAATGGATAAGTATTTCTAATTCTGTAATTCTAATTCTTGCATTAAGGAAAAATTCAAAGGTCTTCATGCCATGCAGTAACTGAGACTGAAAAAAAAAGAGGCTCTTTTGAAACAAGCAGCCGGTAGGCAAAGGGTGGCACCTGGTTTCAGAATGCCTGTGAGCTTCAGTTTTTCCAATGCAGATAAAAGCTAAAGTGTTGTGTTAGTGTTAAAAAGGCTTTGGAAATCAAGAATACATTTCTAGATAAGAAATTTGGAAGTAAAATTGTCCTAAATAATTATTGCAAAGTGAGAAAAGGAGAATTATGGCTACCAAAATGTTTAATTGCCATTCCAGCTTCTTTGTAGGTTTTTTTTTTTTTTAACAGTTTCCAGCAGGCCCACAGAGAAGCACAGGTAATTCCTACAAGTTTGTCAAGATCTAATACTGGCCCTTAATAAGTTCCAGGTAAGAGCATGCTTAAAACTACTTCTGTGTGGACCACCTTGTTGCTTTAATTGGAGCAAACTGGCCTCTTGTAAGACTCACTGATCTGAAATCTGCGGTTCGAAGCCAGCCCGGGCAGAGAAAGGTCCCTGTGAGAGACTTGTCTCTAATCAGCCAGCAGAGTGCTGGGAACGGAGTTGTGTGGAGCTCAAACTGGTAGGGTGCTAGTCTTGAACTAGAGAGCTGAGGAACAGCACTCAGGCCCTGAGTCCAAGTCCAGTGGAAAGTCACTCCTCCTGGGACAAAAGTGATAGAGCATCCAGAGGCAGTAAGCCACTGCTTGGATGGCAGAGATGGTGTCAGATCCTAGAATCACTCCTGTTTGGCCTTTCAAAAGTTAATCAAAGCCGGGAAGTCCTAGAAGAATAGTTCGTAAGCATGCCTTTCCAATGCCCATGTCTGTCTACTGGGCAGGAACTTGCCAGTCATCTGTGATAGTGGGTAGTAAGGGTAAGTTTGTCAAATGAGAGAATAGTTTAAAATCCCAACCCCCACATCTACTCAAAGCTCTGACTGGCAGTGAGAATTTTAAGCTGATACATCTGTTCAGGAAGAAAGCTTGTAGACCTGAGATTGTGTCCTTATTGAGATCTGTTAAAGGCCTGCAAAGGTAATTTTTTTAGGTCATCAGAGATCAGTTCCCCAGCCAGTCAGGAAAAAGCTTTTACAAACTAGAATGTTAAAAGGCACAAATTTGTAAACCTGAAGTCACCTATCTGGGCTTCATATTAAAAAGAGGGCAAGCATTGGCTGTTGGATGCACATAAAGAGACTGTGCCAAAAAATCCCTGTGCCTAAGTCAGCCAGACAAGTCAGAGTTCCTGGGAACAGCAACAGCAGGCTTTTTGCCGGCTGTGGATACCTGGGTTTGCTGAGATGGCCAAGCTTCTACATGAAGCCACCAAATAATCTAGCCAACCAGGCAGCCAAGGAAGCAGCCCTTCAGGCCAGAGCAAAAGTATTGACTTTAGTAGACCCAGGGCCACGAGCTTTGCCTCCTGTGCCCCAGTATTCCCAAAAAGACTTGGAGTGGATAAAGAAAATTCCCATGGCCCACAAAACCCCTGGACAGAGAAGGAAACAATGACTGGTGGAAAACTTGTGAAGGGAAACTTATCTTGCCACAAGGGCTGGATAAGGGGATCCTTAAGAGAATCCACCGAGCTTCTCACATGGGAACCTGAAGAATGCAGGACTTGCTCTGACACTCCAAAGTGAAAATTAGACAAGGAGATCAACTTATTGAAGATATTGTTAAAAATTATAAGGCCTGTCAGCTCACCAACGCCCCCAATCAACCAGTTACTAAAGGAGCTCACCTCCATGGGGATAGGCCAGGCGTGTATTGGGAAGTAGATTTCACAGAAATTAAACCTGGAAAATTTGGATACAAATATTTGCTAGTTTTTGTAGACACCTTTTCAGGATGGGTTGAAGCCTATGCAACAAAGCATGAGACTGCGAATGTAGTGGCTAAGAAGATCCTGGAAGAAATCCTACCCAGGTATGGCTCCCCATCCACCACTGGGTCGGACAACAGACCGGCCTTCATCTCAAAAGTAAGTCAGGGTAGGGGCTGGGGATATGGCCTAGTGGCAAGAGAGCTTGCCTCGTATACATGAGACCCTGGGTTCGATTCCCCAGCACCACATATACAGAAAACGGCCAGAAGTGGCGCTGTGGCTCAAGTGGCAGAGTGCTAGCCTTGAGCAAAAGGAAGCCAGGGACAGTGCTCAGGCCCTGAGTCCAAGGCCCAGGACTGGCCAAAAAAACAAAAAACAAAAGTAAGTCAGGGAATAGCCGCTGCACTGGGAATGGATTGGAAATTTTTGTGTAAACTCAATTATTTGCAGGTTGTGCACAAGAATATGTGACCCCAACTTAAGGCATTATATGATTCTGCTTCTGTCCCTACCCCCCATTTATTCAGACCAGGGGACTGGGTGTTCATCTGAAGGCATAACCCCAAATCCTTAGAACCACGGTGGAAGGGACCCTAGACAGCATCACCACTTGGGTTCTTTGCTCCCACGCCAGGCCAGCTGACCCCTTTGCCCTGGACGACGACTACCATGGTGGAACATGGAAGGTCTCCAAGCACCCGACTCAGCCGCTTCACCTTCGCCTCAAGAAAACAAAATTAAACTGAACATTGTTATAATTTTCTTTTTGCCTTCTTGACTAGGGAAACATGGTAGGCAATGTTGGGGGCAGTATATTAGGTCAACCTGACCCCAAAATTCTGCTTCTGTATATGGCTTGCTTGTGTTGCTTGCTCAACCCTGCTTCAACCCTCTACATCTGTGCTACCTTTTTACCTTTATAAACCCAGCTCTAGGACTGTTAGTGGTCACAGTGTCAGTGCCCGAGTGTGCACTGTGTCCCTGGCCAGTCAGCGGCTTTTCTAGGGTCACAGTTTCAGCTCCTAAGTTTGTGCTGCATCCCTGGCCAATCAGTTCACTTTTTGTTTCCCCAATAAATCCATCTTTTGCTTGAGACTGCTTGAGTGGTGGACTCTTGGAGGGATGTGGAATCTCCTCCCTCGAACCCCATAACACTAACCACCCCTCCAAACACAGGGTGGGAATTGGCGATATAACCTTCAAGACAGATGTACATCCTTGAGATAAATATTTTTCTTTGCAAACGCTATTTGTGCCTAAAGGAGTCATTTTCCCATGGGTTTTTCTTTTTATTTTGGTTTTTTTTTTAATTACTTTTCTATTCTCCCAGACTAAGGGTCATTTTCTAAGACAATTTTGCTCAGTCTCAGGGCATGCTAGTCATTTGGGCAAGCAGGTAATGTCACAGGGAAACAAGTGCTCTGATCCCTTTTTCATTTATTTATTTATTTATTTTACTAAATATTGCAGCTTATTGAGGGAGGATGAAGCTTAAAAGATAATAGTGCCTCAATTTGTCATAGCTAAAATATGGAACCAACCCAGATGCTCCTCAGTAGACAAATGGATCAGGAAAATGTAGTACATATACACAATGGACTTTTATGCCTCTATTAGAAAGAATGGCATTGCCCCATTTGTAAGGAAATGGAAGAACTTGGAAAAAATTATATTAAGTGAAGTGAGCCAGACCCAAAGAAACATGGACTCCATGGTTTCCCTCATAGGGAATAATTAGCACAGGTTTAGGCTAGTCACAGCAAGAGGATCACAAGAGCCCAATAGCTATGCCCTTATGAACGCATAAGATGATGCTAAGTGAAGTACCCTGGATACTGTATATACTGGTATTAGAACTAGGGAAGTGAAAGGGAACATCAAAATCGAGAGACAAAGGATAAAAAGACAAATGACTCCAAAAGCAATACTAGCAAAACAATTTGGTGTAAAACAACTGAACAACTCATGGGGGAGAGAAAAGGGGGGAGGGGGAGGAGGGAAGAGGGAGGAGGGAGGAGGTAACAAATAGTCCAAGAAACGTACCCATGGCCTAACGTATGAAACTGTAACCCCTCTGTACATCATTTTTACTGTAAATAAGTAATTATTATTTTAAAAAATAAAATAAAATCAAGGAGAAGGGAAAAAAAGATAATAGTGCCTGTGTGCTTTTAGTCAAGCTGTTCATGAATGCAAGGGTTGTCTCTGACTCTCTGGCTGCTGTTGCTCATGACACAATCTCTGATCTACTCTGTTTCACCTCCATGTAAAACAAATCTACTGATCCAGACATAAAAATAAATAATAACCAATTCTAAGATATGGTTCCAAAAAGAATGCTAATAAACTTTCTTGTGGCATGTTTGAACTCTACTATTGTTTGAGTTTTAATACTAATAATAGTATGACGATGTAATATATATATTTTTTTAATTTGTGTTTGGGGGAGTTTTTTGTTTCTTTGTTTGTTTGCCAGTCCTGGGCTTGAACTTGGGGGCTGGATGCTGTCCCTGAGCCTTTTTGCTCAAGGTTAGCACTCTACCACTTGAGTCACAGCACCACTTCTGGCTTTTTCTGTGTATGAGGTGCTGAGGAATTGAACCCAGGGCTTCATGCATGCTAGGAAGCATTCTAACACTAAGCCATATTACTAGTCCATACTTTTTAAATTTTTATTCATTTTTTGTGGGTACTCTCCTTGAGTTTTGTTTGTTTGTTTTTCAGGGCTAGTGCTCTACCACTTGAGCCACAGCTCCACTTCTGGCTTTTTTGGTGGTTAATTGGAGATAACAATTTCACAGACTTCTTGTCAAAGCTGAGTTTAAACAATGATCCTTGCCTCCTGAGTAGCTAGGATTGCAGACACCAAGCTATATATATGTTTATAAATGTGGCTATATAGCTAGGCACCATATATATATATATACACATATGTATGTATGTGTGTATAACATATGTATATATAAAACAGGTGTGTGCCACCCATGTACAGCTATATAGCCACGCCTATAATCCTAGATACTGAGGAGGCTGAAATCTAAGGATCATGATTTGAAGTTAACCCAAGCAGGAAAGTCTGTGAGACTCTTATCTCCAATAAACTACTTAGAACAATCCAGTAGTGGAGCTGTGGCTCCAGTGATAGAGCACTAGCCTGAGCACAAAGAGGTTCAAGGACAGTACTCAGGCTGAGTTCAAGCCCCAGACCAGCAAACAAACAAACAAACATACATATAGATATATAGTATTAATATATGTGATATACATTATATAATATATATCGATTCTATATTTCTATATAGTTATATGACGTATATTTAAACTCCATACATTTTACTAAAACTATCATTGAAGCAATAGTTATAATGAATATACTTCATAGTTTGTAAGTTAGAGATCAGTAAAGTCATTTTCAAAAATTACCCTAGGATGACAGGCATGGTGGCTGGCACAAATTTATAGTCCAAGGTATGAGAGTCTTTCAAGCCCAGGAGAATCTGAGAACATAGAGAGACCTCCATATCCAAACAAAAAACAAAGATGAGAAAGAGAAGAAAAAGAAGGGGAAGAGGAAAAATAGGAGAAAAAGGACAGATTTAAGCAAAACTATAAGCCTGCAGAATACATTTACCTCAGATAAAAGAAATAGAACTCTTCAAAATGCTAGAGAAAAACATTTCTATACCAATGGAAAAAATGAGTAAAAGAATAAAAATGATAAACCTGAGAAAACTCTTCATTTCATAAGCAATCAAATAAATGTTTTAAGAAATAAATATTTAAATTTTATAACTCAGTGTGTATGTTTATGATGCTAGTCACCCAATCCAAGGCCTCACACAGTGTAGGCAAGTATTCTACACTGATCCTTGCAACACGAGCAATTTCTTTGAACTGGTACTGGGCTTGAACTTGGGGCCTTTTCCTTAGCTTTCTCACTTGTGACTGGAGCTCTATCACTGGGGCCACATCTCCAGTTCTGGCTTTTTTTGCTGCTTAACTAGAGATAAAAGTCTTGTGGACTTTTCTGCCCAGGCTGGCTTCAAATCTCAACCAGATCTCAGTTCCCTGAGTAACTAGAATTGTATGTATGAGCCACCAATTCTTTTTTTTTTTTTTTTTTTTTTTTTTTTGCCAGTCCTGGGCCTTGGACTCAGGGCCTGAGCACTGTCCCTGGCTTCCTTTTTGCTCAAGGCTAGCACTCTGCCACTTGAGCCACAGCGCCACTTCTGGCCGTTTTCTGTATATGTGGTGCTGGGGAATCGAACCCAGGGCCTCATGTATACGAGGCAAGCTCTCTCGCCACTAGGCCATATCCCCAGCCCCGAGCCACCAATTCTTGCTCAGAAGATATTCTTACATTTGGCAGGATAAAACTTACAAATAAATACATTATATGTAATCATATACTTTCAATTTTTCTCTGTGTGTATGCTGATCCTGGGACTTGAACTCAGGGCCTAGATGCTGTCCCTGAGCTCTTTTGTGCCAAAGACTAATGCTCTGCCACTTGCGCCACAGCTCTCTATTTCCGGCTTTTTGGTGGTAAATTAGAGATAAGGGTCTCACAGATTTCCTGCCTGGGCTAGCTTCAAATCATGATCCTCAGATCTCAGCCTCTTGAGTAGCTAGGATTATAGCCACAAGCCACCAATACCCTACCAATCTTTGTTCTGAAGTAGACACAAAATTACGTAAATTCAGGTTGAAGGTTTAGCTCAAGGATAAAGTATTTGCCCAGCATGTGAGGAACCCTGGGTTCAATCTCAGCTCCAGAAAAAAAAAATACAACTAAGCAAATGCATAGGAATACACCCAATAGTTCTGAGTAGTAGAACCACGGGTGATTATTTTTCCCCTTAAAATTTTCATCCTCAAATATCTTAAAAAAAACAACATACAATCTCTACAAGTAATAAAAATGAAGATATTAAAAGGCTAGGGGTGTGGTTCAGTGGTAGCAACAGGCACACACACGAACAATAAAATAAAATAGGAAATAATAAGTGGGTTACCTCAGCAGATTGAAGATAGCAATCTGCATGCTAGAACAGAACATCTAAGGAGTGCGATAAGCAAATGTGTACATTAGGCAGGAATTCACCCACAGAGCAGAATTACCTGGGGCAGGGAGAAGCATTAAAAGGAGACTGTACATGGGTAAGTTGATACATATATGGACAGGTATGTGCACAAAGACTAAGGGATGTGTACAGAATTCTGAATCCTCCATGTGCAGAACTTGGCTCATATCCTGCTCACAGGAGGGAGAAACTTATGGGAAGCACTTAATGAGGCATGTGTCTTAGTAAGCAAACTAAGGGGAATTGTCTTCAGAAACACACAGCACCCATCCAGGACAATGGTCCACATTAAACAGTTGTACCAATGAGATTGATGTTAGATAAGCTCCAGACTTTGGTTCTACATCCAGAGACCTCCTGATTCCACTAATGGAACATACAGAATCTGACGGGACCCTGTGGATCTCATTCTAGCAAACAGCAATGTGGACCAGATCATTGTAATCGGGCCAAGGCCCATATGCTAAGAAAGAACTGCTTTAAGAGTTATCCTGTCGGGGCTGGGGATATGGCCTAGTGGCAAGAGTGCTTGCCTCATATACATGAGGCCCTGGGTTTGATTCCTCAGCACCACATATACAGAAAATGGCCAGAAGTGGCGCTGTGGCTCAAGTGGCAGAGTGCTAGCCTTGAGCAAAAAAGAAGCCAGGGACAGTGCTCAGGCCCTGAGTTCACGGCCTAGGACTGGCCAAAAAAAAAAAGAGTTATCCTATCTTCCATTCTATTTTTCCATTCCATATTATTTCATTTGGACTCACTTGTGCACTTCTGAAAACAGTACCCCCAAATCATCTTTTTCTGGGATCTCAAAGCATAAAATAACAAAGGGGCACTTGTGTATGAGGCACCAGAGCAAGGAAGGAAATATCTGTCTCCTGCAGGAAATATTGCAGTAAGGAAATATTTGTTCCCTGCCTACCCATACTATTTCTTAATGTGTTTTGAGAATGAATCATAATTGCTAGCATTTAGGGTTAGCTTCACAGGCGTGCTACTGGTTCAGTAGTTCAGACTCCTTGGAATTCTCTTTGGGTTCTGGGGATGGAGCCCAGCCCCTCAAAGAGGTTGAACACATATTTCATTCAGACTTTGAATTTGTGTGTGTGTGTGTGTGTGTGCCAGTACTGGGACTTGAATTCAGAGCCTCAGCATTATTCCTTAGCTTTTTGGATCAAGCCTGGAGCTCTACCTCTTTGAGCTATAGCTCTACTTCCAGCTTTTTGGTGGTTAATTGGAGATGAGTCTCAATGACTTTTCTGCCCTGGCTGGCTTCAAACCATGGTCCTCAGATCTCAGACTCCTGAGTAGCTAGGGATTACAGGTTTGAGCCATTGGCACTCAGCTGTGAACCAAATAATAGAGCACCCATCTTAAGCAGTAAAAGCTAAGGCACAGTACCTAGGTCCTGAGTTCAAGCCTTAGGACTGGCATGCATGCATATACACACAAACACACACACAGTTTATATATAATATATATATATAATTTTCTTGTTCTTTATCTATCCATCCTGTTTCACTCATGTCATACTAATAAAATAAAATTACTTGGGCTACAGATGTGGTTCAAATGGTAGAATGCCTGTCTACCAAACAAAAGGTACAGAGTTCAAACCCTAGTCCCACAAAACAAACAAGTAATAATAATAAAGACAAATATACTGATTAATTATTCAACAATACATAAATTCTTTGATAAGAATTTATTCTCAGGCCAAGTGCCAGTGGCTCATGCCTATAATCCTAGTTACTCAGGAGACTAAGGTCTGAGGATTGACTGAGGTCAAAGCCAGCTCTAGCAGGAAAGTCTCTCCGTTTTGTATGACACCTTGAAATTCTTTCCATAGGTGGATCTTTAGTACCTGCAAATTTTTGCAGAAACTGGTAAGCCAAAGGGATGCCTTCATTCTGGATCCAGTGACATTCCTAGACAACCCTTTGTTTTACTACTCAACAACAAAAAGGAACAACAGGGGCTGGGAAGGTGGCTTAGTAGAGTGCTTGCCTAGCATGCATGAAGCCCTGTGTTTGATTCCTCATCACCACATAAACAGCAAAAGCCACAAATGGCACTGTGGCTCAAGTGGTAGAATGCTAGCCTTGAGCAAAAGAAGCTCAGGGACAGTGCCCAGGCCCTGAGTTCAAGCCCCAGGACTGTTTCATATTTTCTATAAGTTATGATAGATACTACTGTGAGCAAGGCAGAGACAGATTGAATAATGTTCTTTGAGTTTTGGCCAAAGCTGTAAATAAACTTTTCTACTTCTATATATAGTATAATATTTTCCTTTACTACAAATAAGCATTTGGATCCAGCATCAGGCCTATGGCAGGGGCTATGGTAACATCAACTGTATCAAGTTCCGTAATGGCCTTGGATACAAATTGATTTAAAAAAAATGCTTTTTATAAACTTTGGGTAAAATAAAAGCTCATTTTTTTAAATAGTACTTGGCCTTGTAGACATGCAGGAGGCATTCTAACAGGAGGTCAAGAGGGAGAAAGGGGTCCCTCCAAGGTGAAAACTATACAGCACATTGTGTAATGGGACCTAGGGATTAGGATCCACTTTCAAAGATTGTCCTTTGCACTTGTAGCTCCCTATCCAAAATACCATAGTGAGAGTGAAAATGTTGACCCCAAAGCCTTGACATCTGGCTCTGTGAGAAAGCCTGATGTCCCAGTTTTGAGTAGCTAAGTTTACTGTGGGTATTCCCTAGGTTTTCCTTCATCTCTTTTGCAAGCTCTAGCACTGCTATGTACTACATAGAGACAGACTAAGCCTCTTTCCTCTCCCCCTCCCCCTTTCTCTTCCCCTCCCCCACCCCCCTCTTCCCAGTTTTGACTAGAGTCAGGATTTACCCACAAGAATCTCAGTGGTGGAAATTATTTCCAAACTCCTCATCCCGAGTGTCCAGATGCTAAATGATAGTGCATTTGGTGAAGGGCAGTGGAATGTGTGCTTGTCTATTACTGTTTCTGTCTTCTCCACTGTAAGTCCTGATGCTGCTAGTATAGATAAATCACATTTTAAAAGGACGGACGCTTAGTGGTACAGCCTTTGCTTAGCATGCCCAAGGCCCTGGTTCCAACACCACCAACAAAACAAAACAAAACAAAAACACTTTCTTTGAAGTCTTGCATAATTTATCCATTGTAAAGGGGTTCTGCACAAACAAATTTGAGAATATTTGCATATCCAGGAAGTCATTAGCAAAAAATACACTATGTAATGCAGACACCAAAATGCGATGTGGAGACCAACTGGGTGGGCAGGGAGAGAGGACGGCGGGCGACCACAGGGAACTAGCCTCCCCTCACCCCCCACTCCTGAAGCACAGCCAGGGCTAATCGTGTTGGACAGCCAGGCCCAGCTTCTCGTCCGCTTTCCATTTTACTCAGAACCGACCGCGCATTCTCCTCTCGCACAGGGTAAACCGAGGCATCGGGGGGCCACAGGGGGAACTTTGGGGCAGGGTCTGCGGTCCACTCCGAGGACCAGACCACTGAGTACTAACTGTCAAGTTCAGCTTAGGGGCTAAAATACCGGCTTCCCGATTTGGGGAGGGGGCGTGTGCCAAGCAGGAAAAAGCGGGAAAATGAAGCGCTAAAGAAAGAAAGAACGGAATGGGGGGCGGGGGAGCCCGACCGTGAGGGAAGCCAATGAATGGGACGCGGGCAGCCGCGCGCGCGTCCCAACCCTCGGTGTGCGCAGGCGCGCGACTGGCGATCTCGCGGGAAACAGCCGTTGCCGGCGGTGTACAGACATATAAGGCGCGGGGGGGGGGGGGGGAGGAGAGTGGAGGCGGGAGTGAAGTCTCGCGAGAAGAGGCGGTTGCCTTAGAGGAGCCCTCTGGCTGTGTGCGTCCAAGGAGCCGCCGCCGCCAGAGCTGCGGACGGTTTCTCTCAGCCCGTTAGTGCGCCCGGCCGAGACTTCACGCCGCCGGCATGTCTCGCTACTTGCGTCCCCCAAACACATCTCTGTTCGTCAGGAATGTGGCGGACGACACCAGGTAGGGACCGGGCTGGTACTGCGGGCCTGCGCGGGGAGGCCGTGGGTGCACGGCGAGGAGCGGCGGCGGCCGCGGGCAGGGGCGGGGCGAAGATGGCGGGGCCCGCGCCCGCCTGGGCCCCCGACTAGGCCGCGCTGTCAGGGCCGCCGCGCGGAGCGAGGGCGGCGCCCGGGCGGCAGTTCTGAGGGCGGGGGGTAGGGGCCGAGTCCTCGTGGCGCAGCCAGCCCTGCTGGCCAGACTTCCGCACCCCATTCAACTCCGCTCCACGTTCCGGAGTGTGCACGCCCCCTCGCCCCGAAAGGACCGGGTGGTTGGTTCGCCTCCCCCCTCCCCCATTAAATATTTCAAATAAAACACCGTAGTGGAATAACGGGATGAAGGAAAGGAACGTGCATCCGTATTTGCTATCTTCCCCCCACCCCCTCCCGCACCAGCATTTGCTACCCATTTGTCCCCTTCCTTGGCCGTTATATTGATGATGCTTCATCCCTAGCCAGAAAAGGACTGTGGAAATGTGAGGAATTACAGGTTGCTGGGGCCCCGGCTAAATGAACTAGTGCTTCCCGGAAATTCTCTTTACCTTTGAGACGGGGGCTTGTGGAGGAAGCCCCTCCAGAACGTTGGCAGCTAAATTAGATCCGTGGAGATCAGATCCCTCGCGGCTTTGTTTTTGGTAATTCCTGTAATTATTTCGGATTATCCTCAGTATTTCGTGGTGGACACTTTGTCAAATGGCGTGTCGAATCTGCAAGTTTTTTGAAAAGGGATTTGGTGGGGTTTTTTTTTTTGGAGGGGGTAGGGGGGTAAGGTTAGGTTTGTGTGATTTACTTCTTCATTGTTAATGTAATATTAAGTGGAATAAAAGACAGTAATCCTTTCATCGTCTTCTCTTTTTGTTACTTTGAAATCTAAGGGCGAAGATATAGTTAGGATTTTGATTTTTTTTTCAGCTATTCTCTCCCTACTATTGATTTTATTAAAATGGTGTCTTATCCTGTCGACACAATTTTGGGTTAAAAAATAAAGCATAGACTTTAATGCTGTGTAAGTTTCTGTGAAAAGTCGTATGTTTAACAAGTAATCCCTTTGTAATGTAAATTAGCGTGGATGTAGAAGCTGTGTGTATTGTATGTATGTGTCCATTCTGGGACTTGAACTCAGTCAAGGCCTGGGTGCTGTATCTGAACTTTTTTGCTCAGGTTATTACTCATCACTTGTCACAGCTGTGCTTCTGGCATTTCTGGGGATAAGAGTCTCACTGACTTTCTGTTCAGCTGTCTTTGAATCTCTATCCTTATATCTCAGCCTCCTGAGTAGCTAGGATTATACAGGTGTTGGCTGTGTATCCCAGGATGGACTTGAACTTAACCCTCCTGCCTCAACCTCCTAAGCAGGTTTATAGGCATGTACCTCTGTGCTGAGCTCTACAAACTGCATTTAATCTTAGACACACTTGGATTCTACCTTTCCTTGATTAAAAAAATATATACATTATGCTTTTCCTGTGGATATTCTCTCTACTCCTGGGGTTTGGGGGGGGGGGCGGTGTTTGACACAAGCCATGAAATTCTACCTTTCCTTGATTAAAAAATATAAAATGCTTTTTTTTCTGTGGATATTCTCTCCTGGATGGGGGGAGGGGCGTTTGACACGAGCCATGTCTGTAGTCTTTTTGCTTTACATTGTTTTTATGTTTTCACCTGTTCTCTCCCCCTCTCTCTTCCCCTCCATCCCTTCCCCCCTTTCTTTCCCTCCCTCCTCTCTTTCCCTCCCTCCTCTCCTTCCCTTCCTTGGGGATTGAACTCTGGGCCTTGAGCCATGTCTCCAACTCTTTTTGCTTTGTTTAATTTTTTGAATAGGGACTCTGTTTATGCTTGGGTTGGTCAGAACCACAAGTCTCCAGGTATCACTAGTTAAGGCATTGGAATGAAAGACATGTACCAACACCCTCAGCTTTTATTGGATGACATGGGGTCTCTGAGTTTCTGCTTGGTCTAGCCTCAAACGTCACTCCTCTTGATCTCAGCCTCCTGAGCAACTAGGATTACAGATGTGAGCCACCATGCCCTGCTTTAAAGTTGGTTCTCTTTCTTTTTTGCCAGTCCTGGGGCTTGAACTCAGCATGGGCACTGTCCCTGAGCTGCTTTTGCTCTAGGCTAGCGCTCTACCGCTTGAGTCACAGTGCTACTTCCAGCTTTTTCTGTGTATGTGATACTGAGGAATCAGACCCAGGGTTTCATGCATGCAAGGCAAGCACTCTACCACTAAACCAGATTTCCAGCCCTAGAGTTGGTTCTTAATGTTGGGATTCGTAAAGCCTGTTCATATTAGGTCCTCCAGGGCAAGGATACAGCTGGGACCATTGGGGCCTTTCCGTTGATTAAGGTATTGCTGAAAAGTAACTATTGCTTTTAAACTCTTCTAAGAGCATGAATCTAAACATTTGAGTTCTCTTTACGGTGTTTTAGGTCTGAAGATTTGCGGCGTGAATTTGGTCGCTATGGTCCTATAGTTGATGTGTATGTCCCACTTGATTTCTACACTCGACGTCCAAGAGGATTTGCTTATGTTCAATATCCTTTCTTCAGATGGCTGATTAGTGAGGGGTGTTGAAGTTTGAAATTCAAGTTTATGTAAGTGGTAACATCTAAGAAGTAGTTTATTTTTGTCCTCTAATAAATGTCTTATGGCTTCAAATTTTTGAAGATTAATTCTGACTCACATTACTCTTACTGTTGCTTAAAGTTAATCCAGAAATGGTTAATTATTTAAATTCCCATCCATGCTGCTGAAACTCAAATCAGTGAAATAATGTGATTTAAATTTGCTACCATCTTTAATATAAGTCAATTGAAAGTTAATATGTTCTTGTGCTTAGCAGTAAAGTTTAGTATTGTTTGTTAATTTGAATCACTTGCTCAAAAACTAATTGTATAACAATGAGGTAAACTTCTTTAATATTGTCCCCTAATTTGCTGTCCTCTTGTTACCTCAGAATGTAAAGCTGTACAGTTATGGCGACCCCAAAGAGAAAGCATGAAAGAACCTTTAGAGTAGAGTTCAACAATTAAGGCAAGTAGACAAGCCAAAGACCTCTTAAGGATCAGGCTTGAAGAGAAGGGAGAGTTTGGGAAAAGAAAAATAAAGAAAAGCTGGAAGAAGGACAAGCCTAATGGGAGACAAAGCCTCGCTTTATCTACAGAGGGGGAAAAGGTTGTTTTTCAAAGTTAAAGATAAAGCCATCTGTCATATTTGGCCAAGCATCTCATGACAAGTCCTTCTGACAAGCACTAAAAGAGTTAAAGGTCAAGATGAAGTTGAATGATGGCCAAGATTAAAGGAGTCATACCTGATGTATCCTACAGAATTAACTTTTTTTCTTTTTTCTTTTTCATTTTCTTTTTGTTAATGTTTTATAAGCAGTTGCTTTTCAGAATTATTCTGGTTTGGTGTAGTGACAAAACCTGTAACTCGATTTGTGTGGGCCTATGGTGTGTGTGATTGTGGTCTTGTGTAAATGCACTTTTAGCTTTTCAAGTTAAAGTATAACAGGGTCTAACATTGTTAAGCTTCAATTTGGCATATTTGAGTTTTAGATCAAGTGATCAGAGGCTCTTTGGAGTAGCATGAGAACCCTACCTAAGGAGAGTTAGGTGCATGTACTAAGGGCTACTTAGAAGCAGCTCTGGGGGTCTTGCAGGGTCAGCTCTATTAGCATTAAAAAAGAGATGGATTCTAAAATGGCCAGTAGGAACACACAAACTCTTACTAACTCTGACGCCTGCTAGTTCTGCATTGCTTTAGCACATGATCATTTGGCCGTGAGTGGGTTGCAGAAGGCCTTCTCTGGTGTGAGTACCTATTCCAGATCTTTGGGAAATTGATCCTTGACCCAGAGTTTCAAATGACTTTGCTTCTCTTCAATGAGATCATCTCCCTACAAAACAAAGATTTGGGCTGTGAACTACACAGGAGGAATTCTTACCACTTAAAAGTCAGTGAGTCTCTTGCCCCTTTCAGGTTGTCATGTCCTAGTAAGACTTGGAAGGAAAGACCAAAGGCAGAGTCAGTGATCATGGACATGTTTGGGAAATCATTTGCATAAGCCTGTTACAGAGAGGATAATAGCGTTTTCTACCTTGAAAATAAAACTAGTGATGCATCAGGGTTTACAAAAGTTCATCTGATTTTACCTAGTTTGGGGTGGCCTTGAAACAAGAGTTTGCAGTAGTTCAGCTCAGGAGTATGTGATAGATGAGACAAGGGATGTTAAATGAAGAAGTCCAAGTAGAGTGATAGTGCATTACATGTTAGGTCTTATTGTAGTTGTAAAATAGTTCGAGAGAAATAAATGGGAGCCTATCAGTTTCAGTTTTGGGTGGCTGAAGTACAAATTTGTCCATAACTAGTATCAGTTATATTTAATCCCTATTCTTTTCTACTTTATTCTGTTCCTAATTAGCCTTCTCTTCCATTTCCTGGCTGAACAACTATAAAGCCTTACTGTCTAGCCTAGAATCCTGTTTTTGAGGACAGCATTAGAGGGTGCTTGGTTCTTGTTAATAATCTTTCTAATTTTTGATACAAATTCTCTTAAAAGTTGTTTTATCTCTCTGGGTAACAAAAAGAGCATACCCATAAGTCAACCATTCCTTTTCATTCATTAGTTGAGCCTGTATGCAAATAACATTGAAGGAATTAGGTTACAGTACTTGTGGCCCTAAATGCTCCATTGGCCTTTCCATGTTGTTTTAAGACTTGAGGAATCCTCTCCTTCCAATTAACTAACCTTCGGGAAAAGAGAGCTGGAAACTAGTCTTCATTTCTTCCATGATAAAACATGGGAAGTCTAGTGAGGCTGAAGTGTAGACCATTTTGTCTCTGAAATAAACACTAATATTAGTCTTGGAAGGAAGGAATGTCATTTGAGGAATGTTTTCTAAACTAGCTCTTCGAATTTGTGCTCTTATTCTCAGATTTACATTGAAATAGAAATGGACAGGCCTATATAGGGATTTCTAGGACAGGATGAAAATTCAACCCAAAACTAACCTTCCTTTTCAAGCCTTTTTGAAGCATTGCCTTGAGTGCATACTTGGCTTCTGTTAGATAAACTTTTTTTTTGGTCGGTTGTGGGGCTTGAACTTAGGGCCTGTGTGCTGTCCCTGAGCCTCCTTGTACTCAAGGCTAGTGCTCTAGCACTTGAGCCACAAAGCCACTTGCTTGGCTTCTGTTAGAATGATAGCTTTAGAGGAAGAAGGCTGTGTCTGGAAAGAGTAACTAAGCATAGTACTGTCACTGACGTGTAGAGAAAACAACACAGCTAGCTTCTCATGAAAATCAAATATCAGCAGTGTCTACTTAACACTGTTAGATATCATCTTGAAATTCTTAAGTTGGAAACCAGTCTTTATAGGATACTTTATGTGTAGTGTTGAAGTTCAGGCTCTCCAGTGTAGGAATTCTTAAAATGTCATTTCTTGATAGCATTTACAGTCTGCATGGATATAAAGTGCATTTGGTATCGTGGTTGTTTGGCTATTGATTGAATCTTAATACCCATAAAGACACTAGCATGCTTGTTCTTCCCTGAGTCGTGCAAGGTACAAGGTGCTCAACTACATGAAAACATAGTATTAGCTATATCTGATAAAAATAAATTCAAAATTCTTTCATCCTTTCTAAGTTAAGGTGCATTTTTGTTTGCTTACACAAGAACTATTATTGGTGTTTTCATTTGAAATGAATACAAATATTTTGGATTTAAGAAATTCTACTTTAGTGCCCAACATAGAATTGACCAACTTTGGTTTTCTTCCTGTTGTGAGAAAAGTTTTAGTAGCATTTCTTGGTAGTTCAGTTACAATAGATCTTATTGCAATGTGTTTCCAAAATGTTTGTCTTAGGAAATCACAAGTGCTTTTATTGCTCTGGTGTTAATGGCTGGATCAACCAAGTAGTAAGTAGGATGTCCTTGGCTTTCTAGAGCTTGTGAACTGTCCCAGACTTACCAACTGAGCTTTCATTCATTATCAAAGTTTACAAAACTTCCCAAGCCCCTTAACATTTAGCACATTTGAGGATGTTCGTGATGCTGAAGATGCTTTACATAATTTGGACAGAAAATGGATTTGTGGACGTCAAATTGAAATACAGTTTGCACAGGGAGATCGGAAGAGTAAGTACCCTTATGCTTAACATGTGTATAATATATTGCTTTTTAAATAAATGTGTTAAGATTTCTTTGAAATATTTGAGCACATCTCTTCAAAACCCAAAAGGGCCCTATTACATAATACTGGCAAAATACTAAAAGATCAAAATTAAAATAGTTGGCTGTAAGTGAGAGCATTTAGGTAGTCACAAGTTATTAGTAATTTCTCCAGTTCTTGAAATCTGGACAGTGTCTGTCGTAACAAAATTGAATCAGAATGATGACCAAATGTGTAGGTTTGTATGAGGAATCCCTCTCCTTTGCTTTTCTATGTCATTGTCTTTCAGAACTGCATAATTAAATATCACTGCATTTTGGTGCTATACATTCTTCATAGGCCAGATTTAGAATTTGAATATTTCTGTAGTCAAAGGTAGGTATCTTATATTGGGTAGCATGCTAGGTTGTGAGAAGACTTGGGAAAAGATAATAGTTGGAGGAAAGTTAGGGTTATTTTTAACAGAAAGCAGCAGTTCTGATACACATTCTGAAAATAAATGCCTGAAATGAATATTCCATAACCTTGACCCAGCCCAAGGAAGGAAGCTAATTATATTCAGGTCCACATCTCACATCAAAATGAGACATTTCTAAAACAGATTCCAAAAGACATTACTCACTTTCCTTGGTATAAGGGATGTAATAAAGAAGAATGTATAAGTCATTTTGTGTGTTTAAGTACTGTTTTTAAGAATTTTTGTTCTCTGTGTCCCTAGCACCAAATCAGATGAAAGCTAAGGAAGGGAGAAATGTGTACAGCTCTTCACGCTATGATGACTATGACAGATACAGACGTTCTAGAAGCCGAAGTTATGAGAGGAGGAGATCAAGAAGTCGGTCTTTTGATTACAACTATAGAAGATCTTATAGTCCTAGAAAGTAAGTGTGGTGTACAGTGATCTGTCTTTTTAAAGCAGTTGTGTGGCCAGGTGTGACCTGTGCCTCTAGTCCCGGCTACTCAGAAGGCAGAGGTGGGAGGGAGGATTGGAATTTGAGGCTAGCCTATTCAACAGATACAATCTCGGGGCTGGGAATATGGCCTACTGGCAAGAGTGCTTGCCTCATATACATGAGGCCCTGAGTTCGATTCCCCAGCACCACGTATACAGAAAATGGCCAGAAGTAGCGCTGTGGCTCAAGTGGCAGAGTGCTAGCCTTGAGCAAAAAAGAAGCCAGGGACAGTGCTCAGGCCCTGAGTTCACGGCCCAGGACTGGCCAAAAAAAAAAACAACAGATACAATCTCAAGAAAGATGTGTTTGTTCATAATTTTTTACCTTTATGTTGACTTGCAATTTTATATGTCAAGTACTAGATTGGGAAAATATTTTAGTGTTCCATTTTAAATGCATTAAGACTCTCTGTAAATAGATATTGGTCACTGTTTGCTTTTTCTGATATGCTTTTTAGCAGTAGACCGACTGGAAGACCACGGCGTAGCCGAAGCCATTCCGACAATGATAGGTAAATAATTTTGCTTTGAGAAAGACTTGTATATTTTTTAATTTCACAGTGAACTTTTTTCTCTAAAAATAACTAATTTGATTAATATAGAATCTAATTTTTACTCTAATTGTATCTCTCCTCTGTTTTGAAAGATTCAAACACCGAAATCGATCTTTTTCAAGATCTAAATCCAATTCAAGATCACGGTCCAAGTCCCAGCCCAAGAAAGAAATGAAGGCTAAATCACGTTCTAGGTCTGCATCTCACACCAAAACTAGAAGCACCTCTAAAACAGATTCCAAAACACATTATAAGTCTGGCTCAAGATATGAAAAGGAATCAAGGAAAAAAGAACCACCTAGATCCAAATCTCAGTCGAGATCACAGTCTAGGTCTAGGTCAAAATCTAGATCAAGGTCGTGGACTAGTCCTAAGTCCAGTGGCCACTGATAGTAAAAACCATTATACTTTCTAGGCATGTATCACTCATTTATTCATAGTTTGGTATACTTAAATTATCAGGAATACAATGTTGCAATGATGCATAAAAAACACTTGTTAGTTTTCCCTGTACCAGGCAATGGTTATTATTAAAATGATATGGTGTTGAGAAACCACTCTTAAGAGTCCGGTTTGTTTAATGTTATGGGCAGCTACCAATTTGTGGTGTCTCTGTATATTTTTGTAAAGATTCTCATTTTTTTATGCTTGAAGTCTTGGTGAAAAGATGTTGGTTGACCATAATTTGCAACATTGTCTTATTAAAATACAATTTCATATTAATATTTGGTAGAACTGTTAACCTAGAAATGTAGCTTGCTAATAAGATAGAATGATACAAAAGTGAAGTTGTAGCCACATTACAACACTTACTGCTCAGACACATTTAGGTTCAGGGTGGACCTTTATGTCTTGTCAAAATGTCTAGGCCTGTGATAATAGTTTATTTATAATGCAGTGTGGAGTAGTTCTTTTGTTAACCCCACTGTCTTGGGGAATGATGCCAACTGGGTCAAATAGCATTTTCAGGAAAATTTGAGTTTTTCACTGAAACATGGAGCCTTCACTGTTTTTTGGTTTTTGTGTGTGTGTGTGTGTGTGTTTTTCTGGTTTCTAAGATATGGAACAGAAAAACTCCCTTTAAAATTTGAGTTTGTTGATGACAGCAGAAATAATTTTAAGGAGGAGGGGTGTTTTTATGTAGGTATTCCCCAATTTAAGGAATATTGTTACTTAGTTTTCTTACTGCTATTAGAAGCATTAGTTAGTTTCAAAGTAGGTGTGTGTGTATGTGTGTGTGTGTGTGTGGTGTAGTGTAAAAATAACTGAATTTTGATGCTTAGAGCACTTGGCATGTGCATTTGTATCAAAGTTTGCTTGCCTCCTTATGAGGGAGGCTTGTTCACACCTCAGTTTATTTAATGTGAGGCAAGTTGAAAGATACTCGCATCTTAGCTGATTCTGTGGTGCCATGAAACTTAAAAAATAATTTTGGAAAAAGGATGTTTTAAACAAGAGCTTCATCTCTTAGTTTTTGATTATCAGTGTAGTATTTGACTCAAAATAAGGAATGTCCTTAACTATTTATAATTTCTAGTATTTCTCTGAAACGTTTGGGAAGTAATAAAAAGTGACTTGAAATGTCCAGTACCATTTCAGAGTAAAAGTTAGCATCTTTGAAAATCTCAGACTGCTTGCTTGCAGGTGTGAGTAAGAAATACTGTGGGAAAATGCTTTCTTTTGGAGGGTTACTTTTTAAATTTTGGTTTTAGAAGTCTAGGCCCTGCCTGTAAAGAACAAAGATGGTTTTTAATACTGTTTGTGGAATGTGTTTAAAGGATTGATTCTAGAACCTTTGTATATTTGGTAGTACTTCTAACTTCAATTTCTTTACCATTTGCAGTTAATGTTCATGTTCTGCTATGCAATCATTTATATGCACGTTTCTTTAATTTTTTTTAGATTTTCCTGGATGTATAGTTTAAACAACAAAAAAGTCTATTTAAAACTGTAGCAGTAGTTTGCAGTTCTAGCAAAGAGGAAAGTTGTGGGGTTAAACTTTGTATTTTCTTTCTTATAGAAGCTTCTAAAAAGGTATTTTTATATGTTCTTTTTAACAAATACTGTGTACAACCTTTAAGACATCAATGTTTGGATCAAAACAAGACCCAGCTTATTTTCTGCTTGCTGTAAATTAAGCAAACATGCTATAATAAAAACAAAATGAAGGAAATAATGATTAACTGGAATTATTATAGTATTGATCTGATTTTAAATAAGTGGAAATAATCCTTTATAAAGTTAGAAATAATTTCAATCAGTGTTGCAGTTGGCACAACTAACTTAGGAAATGACATGACAGAAAGCTACATCTTTTCTAGAGTACTTAAGACTTCCTATCTCAAAGTTTTTTTATGATTGCTCTTAGGTTAAGCAACTTTTAAGAGGTTACTCAAAAGTGTTAAGATACATCCAAGTGAAATTTGGACCAGTTGATTATAAAGTTATCCTTTCCTTAGATGGATCATTAACTCTGCTCTCACTCTTCCTAAACAAGATACATTTAAAATTCTTCCACTGAATGTTGTTGGTGAGCATTTATTATGTGATGATAATCACTTTGGGGAAGTAGTTTAGGTATTTTGTGGATTGAATTCTAGCTATTTTAATATTAGTAATTAGAACTGGTAATTTTTATGGAGATGTGCCAGACACTGCTATGTTGACTTGTTTACTCTTCACAAAAACCTAGGAAGAATGATGATTTAAAAATCCTTTTTCCAAATACTGTTTCTAAAGTTTCACTTCACAGACTCTTAATAGTTGAAATCATAAAGGTTAGGATCCTATTGATATTTCGTGAGAATTTGTGTGGAGTATTCTAAGTTAATTTTAGATTATTGTTGAGTACCTGACGTGTCTGGCACTGGGTTGTACTGTCAACACAAAAGTTAAAGGCTGAAACATTGCCTCTCTTTTTAAGATCTCTGGATTTTTTTTTTTTAAGCCAAGTAAGGAAGACTGAAAGTGAGAGCAAATGCTTGTGAGAAAGGACAGGTGCTACATAGAGTTGGGCTTTTAAATTACAACCCAGGGAAAAAAACTGGGAACTACTGTACTTTTTCTTGAGAATTTGGCCCAGTAAGCTGCTACATCCAGTCAACTAACAAATTCCTGTATACCACAGAGAAGAATAAAGAAAACCAAACTGACAAACATCCTTCTTTTATTTAAGACCAAACTGCAGCTGGAATACCCAGTACAGTTCTGCTTACTACACTTCAAGAAAGATCTGAAAGCGGAAAAAGAACCAAAGAAGGGCAGTTCAAGCGACCAAAGGGTGGGTGGAAGGTGCTGCAGTATGAATACTGTACGAATATTTTGACTCTGGTCTGAAAAGATAAAAGAATTATTGAAACTACATGGAATAATTGAAGTCCCTTCAAGTTTGAAAGTAAGCATTTTAGGACAAATAAAAGGCAATTCAGTTTTGTACTTATGGAAACCGATCCCTAAATATGAACAGGTTTATATTGACTCATAAGTTATTGGACTCTAGGATGTCTGAACATGGAGGAAGACAGCCAGTCTCCTATGGTGCCTCTATTGGTCTGTCTTAACCTGAATTGAGTGGGGAAAAGGTATGGTCCAATATAAACTTTTCTTGGTTGTCTCTTAAAACTCAGTTCCATTTATGCCATTATTGGCAAGTCTTGCCTTGTTTATTCTAGTGCCAGTATTTTCTGCTTAAAATGCTTTCTTTGTGTTGGCTTCTGAGTTTATTGTATATCACATGCAGTTTACATCTTTAACCACTGTTCCCCAGATAAATCCCAATTATACTTGACATCCAGCTGAAAGGGCCTGTCTCTTCTCACCTCTTCCTAGTCAGTATGTTCAGCAAATATTTAATGTGCCCTCAGTGTGGACAAAACATTTTACTGGATAATTGAGAATAGATAATAAAGGTCTACTGAGCATGAAAATCTAATGAATCATTACCATGTGCCTCATGGTTCTGGGGTGTCATTTTACACCATTCATATCCTCATGTAATTGTAGAACCCAATATCGTATCAAAGATAAGTAATTTTATGGTTATCTGCCATTTAAAAGTAAGTACCCAGTATTTCTGTTGTTTGCATCCCATTAATAATGAGAAATATTTAATCTAATAAACTCATTTACTGTGCAGTGACTGTATAAGTTATATTGTTAAACTCTGCTTCAAACCTATAAGAAAATGATCCTCAAAATTAGTAACTTTGCATTAAACACAAAGGAGACTCTGGGTGCTATTATTTAGATTATTTGGGGGCAGACAGCTATTACTCCAACTGATTTAGTATATTCTGTAATGGAGAAAATGTTCACCAAATTATACTTTCTAGTGATTCACATGTACATTTTATAGGGGACACAACTGTATAGTGAATAAATAACTTTTATAGTGTCACAAAACATTTTGGATTCCTTAGTTTTTTATTAGACTATAAAGTTTTAGCATACACTGATCCCATCACATTTGATTTTGTTGTATTTTACCACATATTTAAAACTATGTAAGTTCATTTAAAATCTGGAAACTGAGTGTAAATCTTTACAACAGTTTTGAAAAATGTAAAATGCACATAGCTGGAGGTACAGTGTGGAGGTCCATTTAAAATTTTTTTATTTAGTCTTTCTGTTGTCACATAACAAATAACAGGTTGTCACATGACAAATAACAGGTTAACCGTCCACATTTTTAACGGTTCATTTTTTTTTATCAGGTTTGAAAATGGTTTTATACCTTTATTTTCAAGGAGATAATACAAACTGATATATCTAGAGTTTACTAGAACAGAATTATAGAATTACAAAATGTATTTTATACCTTTACATTGAATTAGTAGTTCTTAAAGGTAGAGGTTCTATTTTTTTTTAAGTATGTGTTCATATTTTGTCCTCTATCCACTTTTAAAGTTAAAATGTTCCTGAGACGAGAGTTAAGTTACATATTTGGTTGAGATTTTCTTTAAGCAATAGTAAATATATAGTTTTTCATTTTAGTATTTTGGGGTTTTTTTGGGGGGGTGAAGAATATTACTATTCCCAACAATAATACTTGACAATTCTCTAGTTTTAAATGTGGTAAATCAGAAAAGACCTGTGTGGTTTTTTGGCGGCTGTTAAGTTACAATTTGAATTGTCTACTTTTTGTGGTTTCTTTGTACATTAAAAAGTTGATACTAAGCACCTGCGTCAAGCACATAGCACACCTAATGCTCTTCACATGTTCCTATTTAACACTCCTGGGCAATGGGTGCTATTTCCATATATGAGGAAGTTGTCCTTCATGGAATCCTACCATGGAATTGTGACAGGCTTTTTGCATACACTGTTCCATTCCTCACTGCCTTGTAAAATGACAGGTTGCTTTTAAGATGAGAGAAACTCATTGGAATCCAAGATCTCCCAGGTTGCTGGGACTCAGTATTTTAATAGCCCATCTTTCCAAATTTACACTTCCTGTAGAATGTTCATTGTAATATTTGACTATGTTCTGTTAGTCCCAAGATTATATTTTGACATGGGAAGGCTGGGATTTTAGCAATACTTGGGACTCCTTGAGAGGATCATGAAGATTAGGATTCACAGGAGTGTTTTGTTTTTTTTAGTGATGACAGATAAATAGGTGATGTAAACAACCTGTTTGTCTTCAGCTATTAACATCTACAAGACATTCTGCTAGTCATGGAAAATGACTCCTTGGGTCTTTTCCTCTGCCTTCTCTAACAGTGTTGGTTATTATGACGTGTGTATTTGTAAAGCTGTTTCACTCGTGTTAACGATGGAGACTTTGGAATAAAAAGTGAGGCATGTAAATTGACAGTAGTTTGTAAAGTAAAAGGCCTTTGTAATCTAGTTTTTTGCAGATTTTTTTGAATGCTGAAGAAATAATAAACTGGTCTAGGAGCAAAATAAAAATCTTGGTTTTCTTTAGATTTTGCTCTGTCTCAAAGGTATGACTACCCTGGCAGACTTTCTCTTTATTTGTGTAAGAAGCTTTAGATATTACTTGAAATTGCCTAGAAGAGCCAGGTGCTGGTGGCTCAGGCCTGTAATCCTGGCTACTTGGGAGACTGAGATATGAGGTCACAGTTCAACACCAGTTCAGGCCAGAAAGTCCATGAGACTCTTCCAATTAACAATCAGAAAATCAAAAGTGGCACTATGGCTCAAAGTGATAGTGTGCTACTGAGATCTAATAAGCTATGGGCCTCAATTTCCTCCTTACATATGGCCACCAAGAAAAGATAGTAAAGATAATGAAATTTACCTGTGACTCACAGTATGGCTGACAGCACCCCTGCACAATGTCCTGTCACTGTTCTGGTTCTTTAAAGTTCGTTGATTTCGGGATATCATGTCACCACTTTCTGAAAGCTAACCAAAACTTTGGTTCCCTAAGGTATGAGGTATTTATATCATCACCCACCAAAAATTCAGGTTACCCTTACTCAGTAACCGAAAGCCTTGCCCACTCTTGTCCTACATTTGAGAACTTTTACCAGTCTGCCTGTCAGTCTCAAACTGAAAATAGATTTTAAAAGAAACTGCAGCTAATTGTTCAATCTAGGGAAGGAAGCTGCAGCACAGTACAGAAAATGTAGCCTTCAAATTATTTTCCATTTTGCCTAAGAAAGTATAGCCTTGCTCTAAGCTGCTAAAGATTCTCCCCAACTACTACTCCACTGTGAAGTATCACTGGATGATTTCCTTCTAGAGATGCCTTGTGTAACTATGCCTTAGGGTTCTAGGCAATTTGAGTTCTTTTGTGCTAATTAAACCTGTTTTGCTCAGTTTTTCAAAACCTTGGAAATTTTACACGTGTTCTATTTTTACTTGTTAACATTGGTGAAAAAGATGTCCCAAGTAACATTTATTGCCTTGCCAAGTTAGCCTTTATCCAGCCAGCATTCTCATCACTCTAGCTAATTGTATGCGTTCTAGGAATAAAGATTAGGCATGTTGTTTAAATAAAACAAGATACTGGAGGGTGTGAAAAAGTTTAATTTCAAAAATTTGAAAAAAGTTTAATTTCATATTTTGAATTCAGATCATGTACATTAAGTACTATACAAATTTTTCCTTTAAGGTATTCAGTATTTGGCTTAGTCAGATTTATTGGAGAAATACACAACTTAGCTGTTTTTTCATCGAAGTACCAAATTAGCCAGGCACTGGTGGTTCACACCTGCTATCCTAACTACTTGGGAAGCTAAGATCTGAGCATAGAGGTTCAAAGCCAGCCTAGGCAAAAGTCTGTGACATTCTCATCTCTAAACATAAAATTTAAAGACCCTCCACAAAACAAAGTTGTGGCTCAAGTAGTAGAGTGCTATACTTGAGTAAAAAGCTCAGGAGCAGCACCCAGACCTTGAGTTCAATCCCCAAGACTGGCACACACACAAAAATAAGCTATCAAATTAGAAAACAGAACATTAACTTGTAAATTGTCCCACATTTTTCTGACTTGCTTAGGGTTAACTGTAGCATTTACATTTACTCCTAAGATTGGCAAAACACATTGTGATTGTGCAAGGAATTTCATCTTTTACATAAATAGCCTTTTACCCCCACCTCCTTGTAGTGACTTAGTACTGATGAAAAAATAAATCTGAAATTACTAGCACCAAACACTGTAACCAGGTACAATTGGTGAAAGCCAAAATGAATCTTTGGGTTTAAAGGTAGGGTGGGAGAATATTGTACTACTACATCTTTTACCTCAAAAATAGCAAGTGTTTAGCAGCTTAACTTTGGCTATAATACAGAGTGTATTATACTAGAATTTACTTTGAAATATAGCATACAACCAAATCAATTTTGAATACACTGGCACTTTAGCACAAGGGCAAACTAAAAATACAAGGACCTTTAAAATTAGGCCATAGCATTAAAAAAACAACAGTCCATGATCTTACAGTCTGTAAATTCATACTAAAAATAGTCTTGTAGGATAAAAACCAAGAAAACTTTACATATACTACAGACTTATTACATGTTATTTACATGGCTCTTTCTTCCCTCCGTACTTAAAAAACTTTCACATACAACTCCCTTCACACTTGTAATCCTAGCTACTCAGGATGTTAAGAGTTTTGCAATTGCTGGGGCTGGGGATATGGCCTAGTGGCAAGAATGCTTGCCTTGTATACATGAAGCCCTCGGTTCGATTCCCCAGCACCACATATACAGAAAAATGGCCAGAAGTGGCGCTGTGACTCAAGTGGCAGAGTGCTAGCCTTGAGCCAAAAAAACCAGGGACCAGTGCTCAGGCCCTGAGTCCAAGGCCCAGGACTGGCAAAAAAAAAATTTTTTTTTTGCAATTGCAACTCAAAATCCAGCCCAGGCAGGAAAACCTGATTTACCTCCAACCACCAAAAAAGCCACAAGTGGAGCTATGGCTCCAGTGATAGAGCACTAGCCTTGAGCAAAAAAGCTCAGGGACAGCACCCATTCCCTGAGTTCAAGCCCCAGGACTGGCAACAATTAAAAAGCTATTGAGTGACCTTTAATACTATTTCTGTGAAAAAGTTCTGGTGCATCTGTTGGCAGATAGCTATCTACATTTAAGAAATCAGACCACTGGGGTCTACTCTGCCTCATTCTAATAAGCCCCCAAGCACCAGTTGTTACACGTTTGCTACTGTACAACTCAGTAAAATGCTGTTACTGTTAAGGAAAATTCACATTTTCTTCTGGCAGTGCATTAAGCTATTCACATGTTAATGGTTTAGGTGTTCCTAGGACATTAAACTTTCAAATGTCAGCCTTGTTTTCAATCTTTGTACATCTTTACAAGTAAATCTGACCTACAAACCTTAAATTGCTCTCTCCCAACAGAAAAGATTCCTTTAACATTCCTCCCAAATCTAACCTTCAGTGGTCTCAAGTTACTCATTTGAGAACACTCTCAAGTACAATCATTTAGTTGTTTGAAGTTGCACTGGTACTATTACACAGTGAACACAGCACTAAAAACATGATATAGTCTGTATTTTTACATTATTGGCAGTTTTGCACAAATAGATTCATTCTCTAATGAAATCTGAGACCGGTCAAGCACCATTTGTAACTGTGACTAAAATTAAACATTAGTACCTAATCTTATACCTGTACTTTAAGTAAGGTTTTCAATTGAAAGGTCATTGTTTCCTTATCTGAAGGATTCAATGACACAGGAACCCAGTGGCTGGGTGGCTTAGGAAGAACACTTGGAGATGGCGGCTCACTGAATTTGGCTCCAGCATAGTTCTGATTAGCTTGAGATTTAAAAAGCACACTAGGACTCGAGGCATTCCAATTTGGATTATTTGGGAAGTTTTTAGTCTTCCCCCCATTTTGCATGGCTTGCCATGCAGCTGTTGGTGAGTTATAACCATGTCCTCTTTCTTTTTTCGTATGAACAGTCTTCATCTGGGAATTCTGATCCTTGGTCTTCTGTCTATTGAGCTGTGGTTGGTTCTTACTAACATTTCTAGATTGAGGGTCTGGAATGTTAAACCTTTCTCCACCACCCATCTTCAGCTTCTGTGTCACCTATAAGTAAATACAAACATAATGAGTAGAATTCCAGTTTAAAAAAAAATCTTGGGAAAAACTGAAGGGGAAAAAAAAGGCTATATTCAGCTGCTTTTGACTCAGAAAATTCATTCTGTTCCCAGCTTGTACTTACTACCCTCCCTAAGATGAACAGAACTTACCAACAAATCTGAATATAATCCTATATAATAGAAGGGTTAGGATGTATGCATCTTAAAATACTTCCCTGCTTTGGCATGTGATTTTTATACCTTCCAGTCCGCTTTTCAGATTGCTGGATTTCCACCTGTACTCTTCTTTGCAGCCAAGCCCAGGATAATAGGTGTTGCTTTCTCCCGGATCCTTTCCTTTGTCTCAAAACAGAAGTTTTCATGGGCCAATCTGCCGAGTTCAGCCTAAGAGCTGAGGCCAACATCTGAGTCTCCTCAGCACACAAGCTCGAGGGGAAGTCCTGGCTAGGAAAGTAAAGATTTCTCTTCAGAACCACGGGGAAGGGGGATCATTACACTTGCCACAGAAAATACCTTAGAAGCCTCTTTGCTAAGGTGTCCCTAGAGATGGATGTCTTTGACAAGACGCACCCGAGTTTGTTTTCATCTGAAGTCTAACGAAATGCACGAGCCTCCCGCGCCAAGCAGGAAGTATTTATTAAGGGCGCACCCGGTTGCTCCAGCCCTCCGACGCCAAGTACCGCTCCCGCCCGAGGCTCGCGCTGCGTCCGGCCCGGGGCTGCTCCGTCCACAGGACGGACTGCGGTTAGGTAACGGCGCTCCTCCCGGAAGCGGGGCTCCGGCCAGCGCCCTTCCTGCCCCTTCCTCCCGCAGGACACCGGGCGAGACGGTCCGCCGCCGGGTAAGCACACTTCGGGCCTCGGTGTCGCCCGGGACGCGGGGCCTGGGAAGGCCGTGCCCGCCTCGCCTCGTCTTTCGCCTGGCCGCCCGCAATACAAACCGCGGCCCCGCCGCCTCACTCACCGACTTCGAGCTCCCGCGGCGGCAGCGGCTGCCTTCCGATGTCGAGGCCCCCCCTCCCTTTCCAGGGGACACGAGGCACGGATGGAGGGCGGCCGCGAGCACCAACAAGCTAGCTGAGGACGGCCTGCACCTCGACCCGACCCCTCCGGCCTCTGCCTACAAAATGGAGACGGCGGCGGGCTCGGCGGCTCCGCGGCCAATCAGGGCGCGACGCTATGAGATCAGCCAATGGGAGGGGGGGTGCCGCCGTTGCAGGGGCGGGGGAGGCGGTTGTGGCCAATGGGAGACGGGAGCCCGCCTGTTGCTGGGCGGCGGGGGCGGGCCGGAGGCGGCCCAGGGTTTGAAATCCTGCGGGAGGAGCTAGTCCTGAATAACCGCCGGCTGCGCCGCCTAGGATCCCGGCGCCTGCGTCCAGGCCCTGACTACCGGGATGGCGGCGCCCCCGAATTTGCAGTCCGCCCCGGGCTCCTCACCAGCTCCCTTCAGCCCTTCAGAAGTCGCTGCTCGGGCCGAAGGTGGCTCCGCCCCACTTGGTCGGAGCTCTTCGGGGCTCGGCAGTCGTGTTCCACCCCCGCCGGCCTTGACGTCACCCCCGGCCCGGCCCGGCGCGGCTCGGTGCCGGGCTCGTGAACGCTGCTAGTGCACCCCAAGCTGTTGGAGCAACCCTGCTCCGGTTATTTTTCCTGGTGTAGATGCTCACACCATTTGCTTTATATTTGTCGGTATTCGCCTTGAAACACAGGGCCTGGGTGCTGTCCCTGAGCCTCTTTGTGCTCCAAGCTAGCGCTCTGCCACTGGAGCCACGTCACCACTTCGGGTTTTGAGTGCTTTAGTGGAGATGAGAGTCTCTGCGGACTTCTCTGCCCTGAGGCTGGCCTGGCTAGGATTACAGGCCTGAGCCACCTGGGGCTGGAGATCCTCAAATCTCATCCTCGTGAGCCAGGATTACAGGCGTGTACCGCCACCCCACACACACCAGGCCACCATTTTTGTAGACAGGAACTCACTAATGGAGCTGATTTCCCAACCCTAGCTAACCTTAAACTCACCATCCTTCTGCCTCACCTTCCCAAGTGCTAGGATTGCAGGCACTTACCACTATTCAAGCCTATTTACAGGGCTGGGAATGTGGCCTGGGAATATGGCCTAGTGGCAAGGGTGCTTGCCTCCCACACGTGAATCCCTGGGTTCAATTCCCCAGCACCACATATACGGAAAACGGCCAGAAGTGGTGCTGTGGCTCAAGTGGCAGAGTGCTAGCCTTGAACAACAAGGACAGTGCTCAGTCCCTGAGTCCAAGCCCCAGGACTGGCCAAAAAAAAAAAGACTGTTTACAACCAGAACTTTCCTCTTCTGAATCTTGCCAGTTTATTGTTTGGTTTGGTTTTTATTGCCAGCCTAGGCTACATAGTGAGAAACTCAAATTTTTTTTCAAGCCAGGCAACGGTGGCTTATGCCTGTAATCCTAGCTACCCAAGAGGCTAAGAGTTGAAGATCTCCATTGAAAGCAAGCCTGAGGAAGAAAAGTCTATGAGACCCTGATTAGCAAAATGCTGAACTGGAGATTTGGCTCAAGTAGTAGAGCACCATCTAAGTTCAAAGTCAGGTACCAGCACACACACACACAGGTACTGTTGTGCCAAGTTGGGAGACCACCACCAAGAAGACCACAGAGACTCAGACATTCCGAAATGCAATAGCAAGGCAAGACTTTATTCAAGCGGGGCGGCGGCCTGGGCCTTGTCCTACCCACTGACACAGAGGAGGTTAGGAGGCAGCCCCGAGCTACAATTGCACAGGGCTTATAAAGGAAAAAGACAAAGTTACAGCAATCAGGTGTTTAAGCAAGCACAGGCTGCTCCTAAGAAGCCAGACCAGAGTCAACTATCATAAGCCAACTATTCTATATATTTTATATTCTATATCTATATTCTATATCATGAGCCAACTATTCTAGAGTGGAATTCTCCAGTTTCCAGTTCCTCCAAGTGCCTAAGGTTGGCCAGTGGCATCTGTAAGATTCACCCCCAGGAGGGCTCCATGAAGATGCCCCCAGCAGTTTAAATCTCTGTCCAGTTAACCTTGGTACCTGGCACTCCTGATGGCAGTTACCTCCCTCTCTTCTGAGGTCACACCCTAATCCATCTGGACACATTTAATACTCTTGGACACACCTCCCACCCCAGGTATTGCCTGGAAGTGACTCTCCAGCCTGTCATACATGCTTTGAATTTAGCAGCAGGCCAGTCGGCTTGAAAATTTCTTACAATATCCAATTTTCTTAATAGAGCTAGTTACAGATCCAAAGCACTTTCCAGCAGAAACCAGCTGCGTATGATAAGAG
The DNA here is from genome assembly GCF_023159225.1 of Perognathus longimembris pacificus. Taxonomy (NCBI): domain Eukaryota; kingdom Metazoa; phylum Chordata; class Mammalia; order Rodentia; family Heteromyidae; genus Perognathus; species Perognathus longimembris. The sequence continues at coordinate 14,510,309 of NC_063167.1, read as the reverse complement.
TCTGATCTGAAGATGTAGATTCTTCCAGATGACTGTTAGACTCTCTCCTTGATCCTCAAATGCAATGGGCAGGGGCCGTGGTGTCAGGCAGCAGTAGCTCCCAGTGGTTCCAGTAGAATGTCACACCTTCTGGGTTACCTACAACTTTCTCCATAGACTGGCTAGAGAAGCTTAACCTAAGTTAACCTAAAGCCTAACTTTAGTCAAATTTCCTAGTGTTTTCCTGATTCCTTCTTAAGCACACTAGCTTTTGCAGGCTGGCACATTACTGAAAGTCAAGACAGCTTTAGGCAATCAACGGCCCTTGGGTCATTTTGCCAGGGCAATAAGTTTAAATCAGATATTTCCAATAAGGCTAGGATTTTTTTTCTTTAACCAACATAGGCGGCTTGGCCTGTAACCATTTCTCACAGGTTCAGTCTGTACTGTTACCTCTGTTTTCCATGCCTCTAGTTTATCCTGCCTCATCTTCCCAAAAACAACTCTGGTCCCTTGGTCCTAAAAGGGGAGGCTGATGGGCGAAGATCATCCATCTTCTATAACTTCTTCAGGCTGACTCAGGGGCGTTGACCTTACCTAGCCATGAACCTATAACCTCAGTCTACTTTACCAAGGGGCTGCAGGATCAGATGTCCATTAGGAGCTTTACTCCAAACTGGAAATTACATTCAACATTTTAACTTTCAACTATACAGACTTCTTTTTGGGCTACCTCAGTGTAGCCTTTTAACATTCTAGCTTGTAAAAGCTTTTTTCCTGACTGGCTGGGGAACTGATCTCTGATGACTTAACAGATCTCAGTAAGGACACAATCTCAGGTCTCTTTCCTGAACAGATGTATCAGCTTAAAATTCTCACTGCCAGTCAGGGCTTTGAGTAGATGCGGGGGGTTGGGATTTTAAACTATCCTCTCATTTGACAAACTTACCCTTACTACCCACTATCACAGATGACTGGCAAGTTCCTGCCCAGTAGACAGACATGGGCATTGGAAAGGCATGCTTACGAACTATTCTTCTAGGACTTCCCGGCTTTGATAGACTTTTGAAAGGCCAAACAGGAGTGACTCTAGGATCTGACACCATCTCTGCCATCCAAGCAGTGGCTTACTGCCTCTGGATGCTCTATCACTTTTGTCCCAGGAGGAGTGACTTTCCACTGGACTTGGGCTCAGGGCCTGAGTGCTGTCCCTCAGCTCTCCAGCTCAAGACTAGCACCCTACACTTTGAGCTCCACACAACTCCGTTCCCAGCACTCTGCTGGCTGATTAGAGACAAGTCTCTCACAGGGACTTTTCTCTGCCCAGGCTGGCTTCGAACCGCAGATTTCAGATCAGTGAGTCTTACAAGAGGCCACTTTACTCCAATTAAAGCAACAAGGTGGTCCACACAGAAGTAGTTTTAAGCATGTTCTTACCTGGAACTTATTAAGGGCCAGTATTAGATCTTGACAAACTTGTAGGAATTACCTGTGCTTCTCTGTGGGCCTGCTGGAAACTGTTACAAAAAACCTACAAAGAAGCTGGAATGGCAATTAAACATTTTGGTAGCCATAATTCTCCTTTTCTCACTTTGCAATAATTATTTAGGACAATTTTATTTCCAAATTTCTTTTTTTTTGCTCAAGGCTAGCACTCTGCCACTTGAGCCACAGCACCACTTCTGGCTGTTTTCTGTATATGTGGTGCTGGGGAATTGAACCCAGGGCTTCATGTATACAAGGCGAGCTCTCTTGCCACTAGGCCATATCCCCAGCCCCTATTTCCAAATTTCTTATCTAGAAATGTATTCTTGATTTCCAAAGCCTTTTTAACACTAACACAACACTTTAGCTTTTATCTGCATTGGAAAAACTGAAGCTCACAGGCATTCTGAAACCAGGTGCCACCCTTTGCCTACGGGCTGCTTGTTTCAAAAGAGCCTCTTTTTTGTTTTTTTTTTCAGTCCCAGTTACTGCATGGCATGAAGACCTTTGAACTCAAATGACAATTTTTCCTTAATGCAAGAATTACAATTAGAAATACTTATCCATTCAACTTTCCAATATATTAGTGAGAAATATTGGCCCATTTTGCCATTTCTTCCTACATACATAGAGTTAATGAGAGTTTACTTCTATCCCCATTAGTTTAATATATATATATCCTTTTAAATCCAAATTTCTGACACTTAGCTCTGATTAAGCATTTTTTTTAACTGTAGTTCCTCTTTAAAACAATGCAATCATCCTTTAAAGCATTTGGTAATGCCCAAACTTGATGACCATTTGAATTTAAACTTAAACTTAGTTTTGCATCATACTGTAGTCTTGAACATGTTCACACTCTGGTTTTGAGCTATCTCCTTAACCTCCCTCTAGTGAGCTAGGATCAAGTCTAGAGGGCTAGATGGAGGTTCCCATGATGGAACATTACCCATAGCTCTGATCAGATGTTCAATCCAAAAGGCAACAGAAAACAAAACAACTATAACAATACAAAAGGAGGAAAACACAGGTAAGAACAAGAACAAGAAAAAGAAAAACTGGAGATTTCCCAAGTTGGCTCACACAACCTCCTGCAAGGGTGCAGAAGGAGTGGACTCAAGTTGAAAGCGGGGCTCCAGAGGTCCCCCTTCAAGGGTGGGGAGTCTGGGGCATCCCCCAGTCTCCCCAGGATTGCCGAGTAAGTGCATCTGCTTCAACAACCCCTTCAAGAAATAAGCAAAAGCAAAACAGACAAACAGACGCATTACAAGACAAACGAATAGCGCTGTTTTCTTACCTTCAGAGTCTGGGGTCTTGGGGTCTCTGGGGCTATCCCAGACGAGCCCCCATATGTTGTGCCAAGTCACGAGACCATCACCAAGAAGACCACTGAGACTCAGACATTCCGAAATGCAATAGCAAGGCAAGACTTTATTCAAGTGGGGCCGCGGCCTGGGCCTTGTCCTACCCACCGACACAGCGGAGGTTAGGAGGCAGCCCCCAGCTGCAATTACACAAACCATGAAGAAAACATTGTCTACCTGATCTGTAGAAGTAGAACAAAAAAGCGTTTCTGGGAGTCTCCCTTTGGGGGACAAGCAAGTGGCAGGCTGAGGTTTCCTGGTTACTTTAGATCCGGAGGGCCTCCAGCACACGTATACTCAACTAGGTTTGCCACACCTTAGCAGCAAGTCTCTTGTGTGACTAAAGGGGTTGCAGGGTTGGTCATTTCCTTCTTGGTGGGCCTATTTCAGAACTGTAAGGTCCCCATCATGGAGGGCTCCATGCCTATTTAAGTCTGCGCCCAGTTCCTGCATTACCTAGGTAACTGGCACACCTGGAGGCGGTTACCTCCCCCTTCTCTGAGGTCACATCCGGTCCACCTGCCCATACCTCCCGACTCTGCCCTAGATAAGGCAAGGCCCTTGGGTGGTTCAGCCCTTCTCTCCAGCCATGCATCACCTCAGTCACAGGACAGCAGTTCAGGAATAAGCTTTTCTCTTCTGCCTGAATACTGTGTGGTGTCCTTTATCAGTTACCTACTTTAATAAACCTTAAAAAGAACAAAGGCTGGTGGGGCACTGTGGCTCACACCTATAATCCTAGCTACTCAGATCTGAGGATCACAGTTCAAAACCAGCTCAGGCAAACTAATCCAATCAGGCAGCAAAAAACTTGAAAGTGGAGATGAGGCTCAGGTGGTAGAGCTCCAAGGCATGAGCTAGGGGGGCTGGGGAAAAGATGGGTGAGAGCATGAGTTAAAGCCCCAGTGCCAGCCTGCACATCCCCCACCCCCCACATACACACACATTATAAAGACTGGCTTATGGATCTTTTGCTTTCTTGAGCTCATGCATGAGTTGAGTGTCTGCTGTGGGTGCAGGTCTGTCAGCTAATGGTTTCTTTCCACTGGGAGAAGCAAATTCTTGGAACCTATTAGAAGAGTACAGTGGAGCCACCACCCTGGATTTGGATGCACCTTGGGGAATCAAATCACACACCTCTTCCCACAGTATGGGTTTGTTTCCTAGAGGAGAAACTGGGCATGCCCCTCCCCCTCCCCCTGTGGGGGGGGGCGTGTTCACACTTCCCAGAGAAGTTGCAGATCTATTGTCATGCGTGACTGTCATATCAATGTAATTGCTAAGTGCAGAAACTCCCACACTCCCATGACTGACCCAGAGATTCAACCTGCAAGACTCCAAGAATTCTAATGCTCCTCCCCAGAGTTGGAATCTTTGAGGGTGGGCCCTTGGGTACTACATTCCAGGCTTGGCTTATTTGTAAGTAAAAAAGAAAGCCCAGCATTGGTGGCTCACACCTGTAATCCTAGCTACTCAGGAGGCTGAGATCTGAGGATCAAGGTTCAAAGCTGGCCCCAGTAGGAAAGACCCTGTTAACCTGTGCACAGACAATGCTGGGCCTTGTTGGAAGAATGTGAGGTGGTTTTTTGTTTGTTTAACTCACAGGTGTCAGATGACCTTTTCCCTAATAGGCTCCAAGGTGGCTCATGGCACCTGTAGGGCCCCTTGTCATGGTGATGGATGGCAGGGAGTTTGTCTCTGCAGCTGGCTGCCTGGGTTTGAGAAGAGATTGAGTCAACATTCCATGGACCAAGACCCTGTGTTTTGCCACAGCAGGAAAAAATAAAGTAACAGCAGACAACAGCTTCTGAGGCAGAGGCAGGGGAAGCAGCGAACTTGTCTACTCTTGGCTCTCTCGCGTTCTCTCTCTCTCCATATATTACATATATGGAGATATATATATATATATCCCTCCTTCCCTCTCCCTCCTCCTACTTTCCCCTTTCCTTCTATCTGTTAGGTCCTCTCCCTGAGGGCTACATGCAGATGCCCCCACCTCATTAAGTCTCCACCCAGTTACCTGGGTAACCAGCAGACCTGGAGGCAGTTACCTCCCCTTTCCCTGAGGTCACATCCTAATCCACCTGGCCACACCCCTTGCCCCTGCCCTAAATAAAGCAGGGCTGGGTGGGGGTCGCTCTCTCTCTCCCTTCTCTCTGGCCATGGATCATCTTGGTCACAGGCCAGCAGTTCAGTAATAAACTTTCTCTCTTGCCTGAATACCGCGTGGCGTTCTCCTTTACCGGCTACCTACTTTAAAAGCCTAATACTCTCCTCCCTCTTTTTCTCTCTGTTCTAATAACTCTTCTAAACAGGGTGTTGTCTGTGTAGCCCAGGCTGGCCTCCAACTTTCTTCTTTTTTTTTTTTTTGCCAGTCCTGGGGCTTGGACTCAGGGCCTGAGCACTGTCCCTGGCTTCTTTGTGCTCAAGGCTAGCACTCTACCACTTGAGCCACAGAGCCACTTCTGGCTTTTTCTGTTTAGGTGGTGCTGAGGAATCAAACCCAGGGTTTCATGCATGCAAGGCGAGCACTGTACCACTAAGCCATATTCCCAGCCCCTGGCCTCTGTAATAGGGAGGTCAGATCTGGCCAGTGCCATCATTAGCTGTGGAGGAACTTCAGGTTGACTCCAGCTCAGATTAGAGCAGAAGCCAACTCCATCTCCACTAAGATCTCCCCCACCCTATCCAGGGAAGTTCCCCTTGGCTGTGATAAGATTGTGTAAACTGCTTGACCACCTGAAGCATGGAAAGTTCAAGGAACATTCAAGGTTAAACCCGTGCCCTCCTATGAGTAGGTGTATCCACCTGCATCGTGTGAGCCCCGCCAAATCCATGTGCCAATTCTAACTAGAATGATAGGTTGGTTCAAATAGATACTATGAGACAGACTGTAACTCTATTGGCCACCTGCGTGCGGCCTGGCATGCTCTGTAAGTGTTGTATCCTCATTGGTCACCTGCGTGTGGCAAGTTTGTCTGTGATGTTTGCCTTATAACCAGGCTGGAAGGCCACATGGGGAAGCAGTTCCAGCTCCCGAGTCTGGACTGCACACGTGCAGGCAGCTCCAGCTCCCGAGTCTGGGCCCTGATCCTGCACACGTGGTCAGCAGTTTCGGCTCCCGAGTCTGGGCTGCGACCAAGGCCGGTTGGTTCACTTTTTGTTCACTTTTTACTTCCCCAATAAATCTGTCTTTTTGTCACCTTGTAGCTGGAGACTGTGTGGTGGACTCTTGGGGGAACCAGGAATCCCCTCCCTTGGGGGGGACCCCGTTTCATTGTAGCGAACCCCCCCTACTTCAGCCTCCAACTTCCTTTTTTTTTTTTTTTTTGGCCTTGGGTTCAGGGTCTGAGCACTGTCCCTGGCTTCTTTTTGCTCAAGGCTAGCACTCTGCCACTTGAGCCACAGCACCACTTCTGGCCGTTTTCTGTATATGTGGTGCTGGGGAATCGAACCCAGGGCTTCATGTATATGAGGCAAGCACTCTTGCCACTAGGCCATATCCCCAGCCTTTTTTTTTTTTTTTTTTATAAAAAGGGTCTCAGTGTCTTGCTCAAGCTGTCCTTGAACCCCTAAGTTCAGCCTCCTGTGTAGCTAGGTCTACAGGTACATGCCACAGAGCCCAGCTGGCACAAAAAGCTTTGTTCTGAATCATTCTGCTACCATTCCTGGTCTTCAGAGTTCACAAAGTTAGGAAGTACTCAGAGTACCACTTGCTCTGGAATGAGGGAACCACCCTAAGCCCCTGGGGCCTGAGATCATCAGTCCAGTAAGCTTCTGCATATATTGTCATTGCTTGTCAGGAAGTGAAGAAAAGCACGTGTGTGTCTGTGTGCATGTGTATTCAAAATGAAAAATTACCCATTGCATGGCAGCCCTACAATGACAGCCCATGAGAGAGCTTCCCCCCACCAACACACACATAAACACACATGCACGCCCACTGGGAAGGAGGATTTACTGAAAAGACTCCGGAAAGGCAGAGTTCAACACCTACCTTGTCAGGAGAGCACTTGATGGGCTTCTAGGCCAGTGGAAACTTCCTTTCTCTACTTTATTCTCCCTCCCTGACTTCAGCCCCAAGGACTTAAGGAAAAATGTTAGCTGCTGCAGGAGGAAAAAAGAACAAAACATTCAACTCAATTACATTAAGTCAGCATAGTTGCAAACAGCTGTAATCCCAGCACTTGAGAGGCTAAGACAGAGGAATGCAAGATCAAAACCAGTATAGGCGGGGCTGGGGATATGGCCTAGTGGCAAGAGTGCCTGCCTCATATACATGAGGCCCTGGGTTCGATTCCCCAGCACCACATATACAGGAAGTGGCGCTGTGGCTCAAGTGGCAGAGTGCTAGCCTTGAGCAAAAAGAAGCCAGGGACAGTGCCCCGGACTGGCCAAAAAAAAACCCAAAAAAACAGTATAGACAATGTAGTAAGACTCTATAGAAGTAAGTCTAGGATTTAGCTTAGAATCACTTACCTACTATGCATGAGGCTCTGAGTTCAATCACTAGTAAAGAAGGGAAGAAAGGAGGGAGAAGAAAAAAACCCTGAGACTGGTAACTGACGAGCAACAGAGCCAGGATTCAAGTCCTGCCTCATCTTTCAAGGGGCTGGAATTGCAAGCAGGAACCACCATGAACCACCATGCCTGGCTGAATAAAATTCTTAAGAGGAAATGAAAAAGGATAGCTGGGTGCCAGTTGTTCATGCCAATAATCAGTGGGTACAGATTTGAAACCAGCCTGGGAAAGAAGTATTCAAGACTCCATGTCAAATTAACCAGTAAAATGCTGGACTGGAGGTGTGGCTTAAATGGTAGAGTATCAGCCATTGGTAAGAATACTGAGCAAGACTATGAGAACCTGTGTTCTAGCCCCAGAAGTGACACAAAGAATGAAGAAAGGAAAGGAATCTACAGGGAAATATCCCTATGACCATGGATGCAGAGATAAATTACTATCCTAAATTCAACAGCATATTAAGACAGATCTCCAAATAGGATTTGCCCTGGAATGCAGGATGGCTCAAAATAGAACACTCAATCCATATAATTCAGCACATTAGCAAAATAAGGAGAGGAAAAACAGTTATCTCAATCAACACATGAAGATATGTAGCAAAAGTAAACAGTTTTTCATGTTTAAAAAATAACCAGAGGCTGGGATATGGCTTAGTGGTAGAGTGCTTGCCTAATGCATGGAGCCCTGGGTTCAATTCCTCAGCATCACATATACAGAAAAACCCAGAAGTGGTACTGTGTCTCTAGTGGTAGAGTGCTAACCTTGAGCAGAAGGAAGCCAGGGACAGTGCTAGAGCCACAGCACCACTTCTGGCTTTTTAAATTTATGTGGTACTGAGGGATGAAACCCAGGGCTTCATGCATGCTAGGCAAACACTCTTGTGTATAAGTTTTTTTAGTGTGTGTTTTTTTTTGGCCAGTCCTGGGCTTTGGACTCAGGGCCTGAGCACTGTCCCTGGCTTCTTTTTTGCTCAAGGCTAGCACTCTGCCACTTGAGCCACAATGCCACTTCTGGCCATTTTCTATATATGTGGTGCTGGGGAATCGAACCCAGGGCTCCATGTATAGGAGGCGAACACTTTACCACTAGGCCATATTCCCAGCCCATGTGTGTAAGTTTTATAATCTACAAAAATGGTAGCAGATTACATGTCTTATTCTGCTTCATTTTTCCCCTCTGGAAACCTACACATCCATTTTTAGGAAGGGAAAGTGATTTTACTAACAGTCCACACAGCTCAGTGTCGTCTAAGGGTTCATATTGTGTTTACCACATCTCCTTTGGATTCCAGTTGTATCCAGAACAAAACTTGAGTCATATGCCAAGATTTACTATTCGTGATTCCCTGAGCACCTGCTCTGTGGCAGGCACAGAGGATGGAGTGTTGTCTCCTAGGAGGAAGCACAGCATACAGTGAAGGTATGCAACACATCACCTTTGTGGTAGTTGTGTGGTTTGCAGTCATGTGTAAGAAGTACTGTGATTTAAAGCTAAGCGGCCAGGTCCAGGGACCTCCCTCAACCCTCACACATGCATACTTGCCAGCAGTGGTGTTGGTTGTCTTTTTCCTTCTGCCTTGATTGGTCAGCCCATCTCCATGCTTTCAACATGTCTTCCAGAACAACCTGAAGGGGGCCTGTAGTACAACTGCACAAACACACAGGTCCTTCTCCAGTGAAATAGCCCCATCAGCAACAGGGCGGGGTGGTTAGACAGATGTTAGCCAAGATATACAACATTTCAGACAGAAGGAGCTTGATTGTACCTCATGGTCACTATTGTTTTTTAAAAGGTATTATCTTCACAATCTTGCTTGGCTGGTTTGCTTAGTGGGTGCTCTACTACTTGAGCCCAGCTTTTAGCTATCTAATTAGAGGCAGAATCTCACTCTGCCTGGGCTAGCCTCCAATCACAATCGTCCAGTTGTCAGCCTCCTGAGTAGCTGAGATGAGAGGTTTGAGCCACTTGTGCCCAGCTAGTGTAGGCATTTTAGGGCAAAAGATAGCAATCACTTGTTGAAACTGTTATCCCCGAGGCCTGCAGATCCACACTTGGTTTTCCTTTTCCTGGATTAATCCGGGCATTGACAGCTTTACTGGAGATGATCCTCTAAAGAGATGACCAGGGCTCTCAGGACTCCACCTCCTTCATCCAGACCCAACCAGAATCAGCAGCGCAGAAAGTAGCGCAGCACACATGCGTCCAGTAGATGGCGGTGTTTTGCAGGCCAGCGTTGGCTCGGCTAGCTCGGCTGGCTCGCTGGGAACTAAAGCAGCTCCTGCACTCTCTCTCACCTATGAATGCACCAGTGATCATGTGGGACCAAAAAGACCTTCCCTGTGTGGGCCCCATCAACCCTTGCCCAGGGAACCCCAGGAACCTGAAGGTCCTGGAGCACCCTGCTGCCCAAGGTAGGCCCAAGGACCCAGCTCGTTAGGGGAACCGAACCAGAACCTGTGAGGATGGATAGGGCAACAAGCTGTCTATAGGGTCACCCAGATGTGGCAGCGGTTGTACAGGCAACTCTTATTTTCAACTTCCTTGTTCTAGGAATGGGGAAATTAACAGCAGACAAAGGAAGTGACTTGCCGGTGTTCTCATCACCTTCGCCATGAAGTAACTTCCTGCTGTCTTCATTCATGCCTGGGCTCACACGTGTCCAGCTGCCACCTCACGCGGGCTGCAGGGGAGAGCCAGCCGCCCGTCTTCCTCAAGATGGCTTTGTGGAAGCACCTGCAGGCCTCCTGCAGCTCACCGCTGGCCTCTCCACTTGCAAAGCTAATGCAGCTTCTGTGGCAGCGGAGTAGGGCGGGCAAGGGCACCTGCTTCCACGCTCCCTCATTCTCATTGGCCCCGGGGACTCTGGGTTCCTCACTATGCAAGAGCTGAGGCCATCACCCCACCCTCTGCCAAAGAGAATCAGTACTCACTTTAGCAGGGTGACACTGAAGGCTGGGTCTCCACTCTGGTTCCCGGAGCCTGAGCTGGCTGGTTCCTCCTTGACAGAGGAGGTGGGGGGGGGGGGGGGCGGAAGGGAGGGGGTCGCTCATCATATGGTGTTTGGCAGCATCACCAGCCTGTACCCCTAGAGGTCAGTAGAACCCTCTGCTGGATTGTGACCAGAAAAAAAAAAAAAGTCTCTAGGTATTCATTGCCAAGTAGCACCTCTGAATAGGAACCTGTTAACTTTCTTTTCTCTTTATTCTTCTTCTTATTATCTTTAAGTAGTTGTACAAAGGAGATGCTAGCTAATTAATACAATATACCTTGATCAATGTCACCCCTTTCAACATTCTCACCCATCCCTTCCCTACCCACTCCTAGATAACTTTCTTTTTCAGATAAACAATGTACCAAACTTCCCCCCTTCTTCCCTCCCTCCTTCCCTCCCTTCCTCCCTTCCTCCTGCAGTGCCAGGAATGGAAGCCCCTTTGCACTGGTTATATTTGCGTGAGGACCTTGCTTCACATTCAGGCCAGCCTGGATTTCGAGCCTCGTACTTGTGCTTTACTGGGAAGCTGGGGATGACAGGTGTGGGTCACTGTGCCCACGCGGGGCTTCCGCTTGTAGCTGGGATAGCAAGCATATGCCACCGTGCCCAGCATCTCATGAACGTCTTTTTTCCCCAGACTGGCATGCAGCGCCTGTCCCCTGATCTTGTATCTAGGATTACAGGCTTGAACCACCGTTCCTGACTTGCTGGCTACTTTTGAGATAGGATCTCACTTCCTGCCTGGGTGAGCCCTGGGCACCATCCTCCTACTTCTTGTCTTTACGAGATCACAGGCATATTCCACCTCACCCAGCTTTCCTCCAGAGAGATGATGTCTCTTGGGCTTTTCTCTTGGGATCCTCCTGGTCTCAGTCTCCCAAATAGGATGGACTACAGGCATGAGCCACCAGTGCCCCGCTTGAAAACAGTATTCTATTTGAATCTCACACCGTGTTTGAGTTCGGTTCTGGGTTCCAGCCCTTTCTCCCATAGCATATTGCTGTTGCTTACTTGTTGAAACAGGATATTGAAAAGTAACCCAGACTGTCCTAAAACTCATCCTCTTGCTTTGGCTTTCTGGGTACTAGGACCACAGGTAGGGACCGACATACCCAGCCCTCACACAGCATTCAAAGGCATTAGACTTCGTGCCCTACATTCAAGCCCTGCACGCTGTCGTGCGAGCGTCGGGATTGCGTATCACTTGTGGAGATGGGTAGCCCATCTTCCAGCCAGGTCTGCATTCCCAAGTGGTAAAGCTTGGCCCGATCCAGCCTGACCCCGTTGCTTCTAAGCAATGAGGTTCTAAGCTTTAGGTGAGGGAGGTGAGATGACTTGTTCCCCATGATAACATCTAATCTGGACTGGAATCAATGGCTCGGGGGCCTAGGCCCACGGTCCACCCCGGCCAGTTCCCAGTGAGCAAGGCCTCGCTCAACCGCAGCTCCAGAACATTGCGGCACAGGGACCCAGAGGGGAAGTGATAACGGGACGGAAGGCTCTCACTCAGCTGTGAGTACAGAACTACGGCAGGGCGGGCGCAGCCGAGCTGGGAGCAGAAGCCAGCCCAAACCATTGGGGTGGACACCAAGCAGCCAGGACAAGACTCTGCAGACAGCCTCCTGGCCCAGCCACCGACACGCAACTGTGAGTAGCTTCTAGTCCTTATTTCAGGCTCCTTCCTCATTGTAGAAAACCTATCCTCTTACCTTTCTCTTCCCTGTCTGAGCGAGAGAAGCTGGATGAGCTTGGCTAGAGCAGGGGGGGAGGGGGGGGCCCTGGGGACAGCTGAGGTGTTGCAGCACAAGTCAAGGTTGCTGGGGACTGTGGGGTTTTCTGGGACCGGACCGAGAGGTGGGGCAGCCTTTGATTTCATCGCAGCCATAGAAGCACAAGCACACACAGGGCTGCGCTGTGCGCCAGGGGCTGCTCCGTGGCCTCCGAAGGTTTATGTACTAAATCCTCACCGCTCACGCTCCTTGTGAGTAAGTGTGGTTACGAATGCCTGCTAACAGAACGGGGAGGGAGGGGGCTGTGACCCACCTGCAGTCCCGCAGACATCACTTGAGGTGTAGGCTTTGGCCCAGGCAGCCCATCCCCAGGTGTCTCTACCTCCAGAGGTGCAGGTAGGTGGTGGGGCAGGAAGGGACCCAGAAAGACTAGGGCAGGCAAGGCTAATCTTGGGGATCGCCTGGTGAGTCCCCCATCTTATAGATGGGAAAAGCAAGGCACAGGGATACAAAGCTTCCCCGGATGAACCCACCAGGACCCAGGCTCCCGGGCTCCACTTGTGCCACCCCAGAGGTTGCCCTGGGAAGGAGGCCAGTGTGCCGGCTGTGCCCAGGACTCAGGGGCTGGGCTGAATGTGGCCTGACTGGGCCACCACTGGCAAATCACTCCACTGGTCTCCCGGCCATGTTTCCCCTTCTGAGCAATAAGCCTATGAGCAGCAGCGTCCACCTTGTGTCAGGGCTCGGGGAGGGGATGCTGGCAGGGACTGGGCACCTGTGCTGGGCTCAGTGAGGGGCTGAGGTGGAGACCTTGACCTTCACCCTGTCTGCCTTTGCTGTGGATTAGAGAGGACGAGAAGAGAAAGTGCTGGCTGTCTTTCTCACGAGACCCTGAGCGTGTGAGGGGCAGGACTGAGGCAAAGGAGGGACAGGACAGGACAGGGGGGGCCAGGGCACCGGCCAGGCCCAGCTCTGTGACCACTTTGCAGCTGGAGAGCCAAAGCTCTGGGTTCTCGAGGGTCCAGCGGGGATTCCCACCAGGGACTCCACCGTTCACTCTTTGCCCAGCTAAGGTGGGCAACCGGCAGCCTGGCTCAGTCCTCCACTTTCCTGGGGTCACTCAGCACGACACTGAGCCCTTATTCACATGGACCTATAGGACACCGAGTCTCAGTTGTCCTGAGCTTCTCCCTGCCACCGTGCCTCAGCCTTTGACCCTCAGGACATCTCAGAGCCTAAGACCAAGGGAGGCACCCATGTCTTTCTCCAACAGATGTCCTTCATAACCAGCCTATCACTTCTCTGGCATGCCTAGAACTCCAGATTCTTTACCAAGACTTGAAGCTCTGCGTTAGCCAGGGGCTGGTGGCTCACACCTATAATCGTAACTTCTCAGGAGGCTGAGATCTGAGGATCAAGGCAGCCTCCAGGAAGTCTGTGAGACTGTTATTCCAACTAACCATCAAAAAACAGGAAGTAGAGCTATGACTCAAATGGTAGGGCACTGGCCTTGGGCAAAATAGCTCAGGGACAATATCTAGGTCCTGGGTTCAAGTCCCAGGTCCAGCGGGTGCACACACACACACACACACACACACACACACACACACACACACACACACACACCAAAACCATTGTGTTTTGTATCCAACCTTCAGAGTGTGCTACCCAACAGCTAGCTTCCCCTGAGAGCAGAGCCCAGGTCTCAGCCCTCTAGGAGGGTGGCCCTGAGGTAGCCTGAGGTCCCTTCCCCATCTAGACCAGGGAGGACTTTTCTCTCCTTGACTAAGACTTTTGGCTCCCACCATCTGGCACCTTCGCTTAGTCTCTCCTAGAGTGCTGATTCTCACCAAGGGTGAAAAGAAGGGTTGTTTCTGTCAGCTTCTACATACACATAACTCCTCTGAAAAGTCCCTGAGGCAGGAGACAGGAAGGCACCCCAAGAGGAACCAGGAGAGCCCCTATCTCCCAGATAAGGAAAAGTGAGGCTCAGTAGCTGCAGGGGCTTGCTCAATGGCACCTGAAAAGGAAGAGCACAGCTGTCCTGAATGAAGTGCTTGCACTCTCAACAATGAATCAGGTGAAAGACCCAAGTCCCTCCCCAGTGAGTCACCTGTTAGTGACCTGGGGGCATCACACCATTTTCTGAGCTTGAGTATCTTGAACTCTCCCAGCAAGGCTGGGATTTGCCTTCCCAGCCCACCTGCCTCGAGGGGTGCTGCGGCTCCTTCTGCTACTTCTGGTGGGGCACTGGCCGTGGGTAAGTACCCTGGGACCCGGCCCACTTCATCTGCACATCAGCCTTGTCCCAAGAGCCCAGACCTTGCCCAGGGTCACGCATCCTTTGGAAGATGGCCACTTCAAGGCTGGAGTCCAGTCTGGATGTAGTCCCCGCTGTATCATGTGGACAGCATGAAGGCCAGCAGGTGTGGAGCCAGCCACATAGGGCTGGAGGAGTTGTCACTGCTGTCTGTCACCTTTACCCTGTCACTGTGGTCTGCGTCTCAAATAGCACAGCCCAGGCAGCCTGAAGGCCTTTGCTGAGGGGCAGGGAAGCCATACTGCATGCCTGGCTGCCTGGCCTTTAGCCTCACCCCCAAACTGGACAATCTAATGGTCACTTTGTTTCCATTGCATGCCAGGCCCTGGGACTCTCCCCACCCCCCACGACCCCCAGGACTCTTCGGGTTTGCGATTCTCTCTCAGCCGACCCACATCCCAACTCTCCACATCTCCACGCTTGTGAGAGCCATTATTGTAGCCTCACCCTGCTCCCATCAGGGGATTTCTTTCTATCTCAACTCCTAAAGGAGGAAGGCGTGATCTGGAGAGAGTAACCACCTTCCCAAGGCCGAGAGAGAGAGGCACAGAGAGGTGGATGGACAGGGTGGATGGGAGGGCAGAAGCCCCGCAGCTCCGGTGGGGCCTGGGGAGGGGAGACTGCTGCAGCCCCACAAGATGGGGGATGCTCATTAGACACTGCACCCAGGTGATGAGAGATTTGCTGCTTCTCTTTCCCTCCCCAACATGCTCCTCGGATCTGCTAGTGCTCCGTGAGCCAGGGACAACTCCTCCCACGGAAACTCCTGCTGCCTCCTCTTACCGACTCCCACATCTCCCTAGGGGCTGCGGCCACCTCGCAGTTCCTCTTTGAGAACCACAGCTGCATTCACATTGTGGCCTCAAGTTTCAATACGTGGCCATAGTGGGCGGCACACACCTGTAGTGTCATCTACTGGCAGGCAGAGATGAGAAAGTCGAAGTTTAAGGCCAGCCCAGAGAGAAAAAGTGAGAAAGTGAGCCCCCCATCTTAGCTGTGGTTCATAGCTGGGTGTGGGGGGTTCACATCCCCAATCCCAGCAGATGGGAGGCTGAGTCTGGAGGACTTTGAGTTAGAGGCCAGCCCAGACAACATAGCCAGATTTTGTCTCAGAATACACAGGTGCGTGCGTGCACATGCACACACACACACACACACACACACACAGTCTCCAAGGAATAGTGATACAATACCAGTAGTAGCGAGGAAGATGTTAGAGATTGTGAACTCAATTTCATGATGAGTTCCCAGTCTATGTGATAAGCCCCTGTCTCAAAATATAGCAAAGAAAAAGAAAAAACTAGCCAGGTGCTGGGTCTCCGTAGCTCTGCATAGCACTTCCCCACAAGTCCCCCCACCCCCTTTATTTTTTTATTTTTTTTCTTGGCCAGTCCTGGGCCTTGGACTCAGGGCCTGAGCACTGTCCCTGGCTTCTTCCAGCTCAAGGCTAGCACTCTGCCACTTGAGCCACAGCGCCGCTTCTGGCCGTTTTCTGTATATGTGGTGCTGGGGAATCGAACCCAGGGCCTCGTGTATCCGAGGCAGGCACTCTTGCCACTAGGCCATATCCCCAGCCCCCACCCCCTTTATTTTGTGCCAGTCCTGGGACTTGAAGGACCTAGACACTGTTCCTGAGCTTTCGTGCTCAAGGCTAGCACACTATCACTTGGGCCACAACTCCCCTTCTGGCTTTTTGGTGGTGAATTGGAGATAAGAGTCTCATGGACTTTCCTGCCCAAGGCTGGTTTCAAACCACAATCCTGGGGCTGGGGATATGGCCTAGTGGCAAGAGTGCTTGCCTCGTATACATGAGGCCCTGGGTTCAATTCCCCAGCACCACATATATAGAAACAAAGCCGGAAGTGGCGCTGTGGCTCAAGTGGCAGAGTGCTAGCCTTGAGCAAAAAGAAGCCAGGGACAGTGCTCAGGCCCTGAGTCCAAGCCCCAGGACTGGCAAAAACAAAACAAAACAAACCCCACAATCCTCAGATCTCAGCCTCCTGAGTAGCTAGGATGACAAGCCTGAGTCACCAGTGCCTGGTTCACATACACATCTCACTCCTACAACTTCATAAACAAACCAGAACTCCACCCTGTGGGATCTGGTCAAACCAGGAAGTGGCAGGCAGTCAGCCTGGAGAGAAACCGCAGATAAAGAAGAAAGTCAACCTGTGGTTAATGCCGTCAGTCCTGCTGTGTGGAGATGCCTTGGTGACAACAGCCCAGCATCCTCACGTGCCCGTGTCCCCCCCCCCCCCCCCCCCCCCCGCTGATGGGAAAGTTTCCTTTCCCCCTAAAAGGCCCGACCAGGCCTGGTCCTCATGGTGACCCCTCTCCCTCCCCCCACTCCCCCATGCTCGCTTTCCACTTCAAGTCTCCCAGCCTGAGGGAGGCACACTCAGGTGTCACTGAGCTTCACGGTTCACAGCAGGACTTCTCAGAAAAGGGGACACAGGCATTCCAGTTCCCATTAGAAAGAGGAAGGCTGGGCTGCAGGGGTTGGCTCCGTTGGCATGTGTAAGGCCCTATGTTCAATCTCTAGCAACAGAAAGCGACAGACAAACCAGGCGCCGGTGGCTCATGCCTGTAATCCTAGCTACTCAGGAGGCTGAGATGTGAGGATTGATGTTCAAAGCCAGCCTGGGAAGAAACATCATGAACCTCTTAACCACCAGAAAATAGAGCTGTAGCTCAAAGTGGTAGAGTGCTAGCCTTGATCAAAAGAGCTCGGATGCAGCACCCAGGCCCTAAGTTCATTCCCTAGGACTGACAAAACAAAAACAAAAAACAATAATAACAGCCCCCGGGTCAGAGAGCACACCTCCTTGACACCTGGACTAGACATCTGGGACATCTGGTGAAGCAGGAAGCCTGATGTGGGGGGGGTGGGGGGGGAGACACACCAGTACTAGGACTTGCACTCAGGACCTGGGCACTGTCCCTTAGTTTTTTCAATCAAGGATGACATTCTACCATTTGAGCCACAGCCCCACTTCCAAATAGGGGCTGTAAGACAAGAGTCTCATGGACTTTCCTGCTAGCTTCAAACTGCGATCTTCAGATCTCATCTTCTGATATATATATATGATTATATATATGATATATATATACACACACATGTGTGTATAATTTTTTGCCAGTCCTGGGGCTTGGACTCAGGGCCTGAGCACTGTCCCTGAGCTGCTTCTTCTTCTTCTTCTTTTTTTGCTCAAGGCTAGCACTCCATCTCTTGAGCCACAGTACCACTTCTGGCTTTTTCTGTGTATATGGTGCTGAGGGATTGAACCCAGGGCTTTGTGCATGTTAGGCAAGCGTTCTGCCACTAAGCCACATTCCCGGCCCTCTTCTGATATTTTTAATATTCAAAAGGCCCTATGGAGAGACTAGAGAAAGTGGCAGGAGCCAGCGGAGCCATGCGGAGGCAGAACTGTGGGGTCTTTACAGACCTTGGGCTTTTTGCTGTGACCTTGGGCAAGTCACTTCACCTCTTCTTAGCGCCTCTCCTTGTCCAGCAGAGCTAAGACCACAGTGCCATTGTCCAGACCCAGTGAGGCCTGGGGGAGCTGATACACCAGCCCTGCCCCCTTCTCACCCCTGCATCTGTCTGGGGAAAGTGCAGCTCTGCTGGCAGTCCCTGAGTCCTCTTGCTAGGGATCCTCTGAAGGGCCATTGTGAGGTGCTGAACCCCAACCTGGCCTTGCTGGTCACTGGCACAAAGTAGGTTCTTTGTGTCCCCTGTGGTCATCTTAGAGGTCTGCACACATGTCCAGGAGAACATCAACCAACTCAATCCACAGTATCTACCCAGCAGCCACTCGGGGCCAGGTGACTGCACCGGGAACAAAGGGAAACAGATAGGTCAGCAGCCTCCTCGGAGTCACTGCGAAACAGAAGCAATGGTTAGGATCCCAGGAGGAACGAACAGAAAGGAAAGAGATTGGAGAAAGCCAGAGCAGCAGGAGAGCGCCCCACCCCCAGCCTCTCCACTTCAGCCCCTGCCCTTGAGACAGAAGAAGATGAGGCACACAATTCTGACGCTGCTCCTTGTGAGCTGTGTGATCGCAGGCAAATCTCTCTGGCCAGTCTCCAGGTTTCACGTCTGCGTGACAGTTCATTCTGTCATCCAACACTTTGGAAAATAAAGATAATTCTTTGTGGTATGAACATTTAAAATCTACTCTGAGGAATTGTTGTTTTTTGTCTGGGGATCAAACCCAGTACCTTGAGTATAACAAGCATAGGTTCCACCACTGAGCTATACGCCCAGCCCCTTTTTTATCAAATTCCATACACAGACACATGGAACAGCACATTGTAAAATCCATAAATGTAGTCAATTCTAGTCAACTATAGGTTGTCAATTAAAATAACATTTATTTATTTTTGTTGTTGGTTGTGGGACTTGAATGCCTAGGTACTGTCCCTGGGCTCTTTTGCTCAAAGTTAGCGTTCTATCACTTTGAGCCACAGCTCCACTTTCTGTTTTGGTTTTATTTTGTTTGCCAGTCCTGGGGCTTGAACTCAGGGCCTGGGCACTGTCCCTGGCTTCTTTTTGATCAAGGCTAGCACAATGCCACTTCTGGCTTTTTCCGTTTATGTGGTAGTGAGGAATGGAACCCAGGGCTTCATGCATGCTAGGCAAGCACTCTACCGCTAAGCCACATTCCCAGCACCTCCACTTCCTGTTTTTCAGTGGTTAATTGAAGATAAGAATCTCCTAGGGACTTTTTCTGTCCAGGCTGGCTTCAAACCGCGAACTGCGATCCTCAGATCTCAGCCTCCTGAGTAGCTAGGATTATAAGTGTGAGGTACTGGCACCCAGCTGTAAAATAAGATTTTTAATAATACAATAGCATAAGTTGAGAGAGACAGAAACAGAACTTGTGCCTGCCACGGGAGTTCTCAGGCTGGAGTGGCAGCATAGTAAACCAGGCTGAACATGGAATAATCATTTTGGACACAGCCTCCAACCCTAGGAGCTCCACATGTCAGATCTGGCCACTCACCCCTGTACACTACATAAAGAGAGAGGGTGAAGGGCAGAAAAAGGAGACTTAGTACATGGCACCCATGGGAAGGCAGCATTTTAGTACATCTTTCAGCCATCTTCTGAGTTCACCCATAAGCTATGAGCCTAAGTAGATAGGGACCTGGAGGCAGGGGAAGGAAGGTATGCAGAATTGCTAAACAGTTCTGGCCAAAGGATGGCCTGGCTGGTCTTTACTTCAGTGCTTATCTTGGGAGGGGTTCTGGAGAAGTCTTTGTTGTTCTCATCTCTGCTCTGGATGAATAGCCTGGCAGGTGATCTGGCCTGAGGAAGCACTGTCCTTCCTTCCGGGTAGTTTTGGTTTCCATAAAGATGCCATGGTCAGTGGTAAGTCCTGCCCTTCTGGGTTCTAAGGTGATTGCACAGTGACTACAGAGAGACTGGGCTTAGAGCAGACACACGTACAAAATGGAGGCAGGGAGGCCAAGCTTTGCTCCTGCTCTTCATTCATTCATAGGCCCAAAAAAAGCAGCTGTGAAGTATCTCCTATAAATGCATAAGTAAATATGAAAATCTAGCTGCAGCCAGCTGCTGGTGGCTCATGCCTGTAACCCTTATTACTTGGGAAAAGGAGTTCGGGGATCACAATTCAAAGCCAGCCTAGGCAAGAAAGTCTGTCCACAAGACTCATGTCCAATGAACCAGCAAAAAGCCAGAAGTGGTAGCTAAGTGGTCAAGTTTCAGTTTTGAACAAAAAAGCTAAGAAACAGAAGACAGAGCCTCAGTTCAATATGCAATACTGGCACAAAGAGAGAATGGTTGAAAATCCAACTGCCTTTGCCTAAGCCAGGTAATATATTTGCCAATTTTTTAAAAAGTGTGTGTGTGTGTGTGTGTGTGTGTGTGTGTGTGTGTGTGTGTCCAGGCACTAGTGGTTCTCACCTATATTCCTAACTACTTAGGAGGCTGAGCTCTGAGGTCATGGTTGGAAGCCAGCCCAGGCAGAAAAGTCGGTGAGACTCTTATCTCCAATAAACTCCTTAGAAAAAGCCAGGAGTGGCACTGTGGCTCAAGTGGTAGAGCGCTACCCGTGGTCATAGAGAGACTCAAGGACAGTGCCCAGAGCTAGAGCTCAAGCCTCATGTGGGGCTGGGGATATGGCCTAGTGGCAAGAGCGCTTCCCTCGTATACTTGAAGCCCTGGGTTCGATTCCCCAGCACCACATATACAGAAAATGGCCAGAAGTGGCGCTGTGACTCAAGTGGCAGAGTGCTAGCCTTGAGCAAAAAGAAGCCAGGGACAGTGCTCAGGCCCAGGACTGGCAAAAAAAAAAAAAAAAAAAAAAAAAAAAAGAGTTCAAGCCTCAGGGCTTCTTTGTTTTATTTTGTTTTTGCTGAGCATAGTGAGAAGGCTGAAGTAGAAAGATGTCCAACATAGGCCGAATAGTCTGTAAAATATTATTTTGCTGTCACTGTAACTCATGTCTATGATCCTGGCTGCTTGGGCCATAGAGATCTGAGGGATCACAGCTAAGACCCCCCACCCCACCCCCCCAAAAAAAAGCAAGGGGAGGGAAAATACTTGAAACACAAGAGCAAAACCCTTGCCTAGCAGGAACACAGCCCTAAGTTTAAACCCCAGAATCACCACAAAATAAATCTTATTTCTACTAACATATATACATCTACCTATATTAGGTTCCCTGCTTTATTTGCCAGCAGAGTAAATACTGATAGTGATAGATGTAAGCCATATCAAACACTCTGCAGAGTTACTACTGGAAGTTTAGGGCAAAAGCCCTATCTCTGAGAGTTCCAACAGACCAAGCTCAGCCACTAGTCCAATGCCACCAATTAAAGACAAGGATAGAGGTAAAGTTCAGAGAAAGAAATTTTGTTCAGGGCTGGGAATGTGGCTGAGTGCTTGCCTAGCATGTATGTGTTGTGCCAAGTCGCAAGACCACCCCCAAGAAGACCACCGAGATTCAGACACTCCGAAATGCAAAAGCAAGGCAAGGTTTTATTTAACGAGCTGCCAACTCGGGCCTCGTCCTACCCACCAACACAGCGGAGGTTAGGAGGAAGCCCCGAGCTGTGATTACACAGGGCTTATAAAGGCAAAGAACAAGGTTACAACAATCAGCTGTGCAAGCAAGATTAGAACACAGGTACAAATCTGATTGGCTCAGGGTTTGATTCTAAAATGGGGTTCACGTGGTGGGGCCTGACTTCAAAGTCTGGCACCTCATTTCCCCCTTTTTCTTTTTGGTACCTTGGGAGCCAATCATGGCTCCATTCTGTCCATTTCAATGGCTTGCATGTCTAGGGGATGATATAGAGGTAAGGCATGGGCCAGTAGGGCCCAATGTAGTAACCAAAGGGCCTGTCACCATTTCTTACAAGAATAGTCTCTGTACCTCTGTTTTGCATGTCTCTAGTTTATCCTGCCTCATCTTCCCAAAAACAACTCTGGTCCCTTGATTTTAAAAGGGGAGCTGATGGGTGAAGATCATCCATCTTCTGTAACTTCTTCAGGCTGACTCAGGGGCGTAGACCTTACCTAGCCAGGAACCTATAACCTTAGTCTCAGTCTAACTATCTTTTCTTGAGGCAAAGGCAAAGCAGCTGAGTTGGGTGCTTGGAGACCTCCCATGTTCCATCACGGTAGTTGTCATCCAGGGCAAAGGGGTCAGCTGGCCTGGCGTGGAAGCAATGAACCCAAGTGGCGATGCCATCTAGGGTCCCTTCCACCGTGGTTCTTAGGATTTCAGTCCCCTGGTCCGAATAAATGGGGGGTAGGGACAGAAGCAGAATCATATAATGCCTTAAGTTGGGGTCACATTCTTGTACATGAGCTGCAAATAATCGAGTTTACACAAAAATTCAGCATTATCCAAATCAGCAAGCAATTCAATCTGAAGGCTAGGGATAATGGGCAGGGGGTACCCGTTCATTATTTCAAAAGGAGTAAAGCCAAGCTGATAGGGAGAATGTCTTACTCTAAGCAGAGCAAAAGGAAGGAGTGACCCCCAGTCTGCACCAGTCTCTAAGGCCAGTTTAGTTAAGGTTTCTTTTAGAGTCCGATTCATTCTCTTTACCTGTCTTGAACTCTGGGGTCTATAAGCACAATGCAATTTCCAATCCGTCCCCAGTGCTGCAGCTATTCCCTGACTTACTTTTGAGACAAAAGCCTGCCTGTTGTCTGACCCAGTGGTGGATGGGAAGCCATACCTGGGTAGGATTTCTTCCAGGATCTTCTTAGCCACTACATTCGCAGTCTCATGCTTTGTTGGATAGGCTTTAACCCATCCTGAAAAGGTGTCTACAAAAACTAGCAAATATTTGTAATTTCTGTGAAATCTACTTCCCAATACACACCTGGCCTATTCCCACAGAGGCGAGCTCCTTTAGTAATCTGTTGATTGGGGGCATTGGCAAGCTGACAGGCCTTTAACAGATCTCAATAAGGACACAATCTCAGGTCTACAAGCTTTCTTTACTAAACAGATGTATGAGCTTAAAATTCTCACTGCCAGTCAGGGCTTTGAGTAAATGCGGGGGGTGAGATTTTAATCTATCCTCTCATTTGACAAACTTACCCTTACTAACCACTATCACAGATGACTGGCAAATTCCTGCCCAGTAGACAGACATGGGCATTGGAAAGGCATGCTTATGAACTATTCTTCTAGGACTTCCCGGCTTTAACTTTTGAAAGGCCAACAGTAGTGACTCTAGGATCTGACACCATCTCTGCCATCCAAGCAGTGGCTTACTGCCTTTGGATGCTCCATCACTTTTGTCCCAGGAGGAGTGACTTTCGACTTGGACTCAGGGCCTGAGTGCTGTCCCTCAGCTCTCCAGCTAAAGACTAGCACCGTACCACTTTTGAGCTCCACACCACTCCGTTCCCAGCACTCTGCTGGCTGATTAGAGACAAGTCTCTCACAGGGACCTTTCTTTGCCCGGGCTGGCTTCGAACCGCAGATTCAGATCAATGAGTCTTATAAGGGGCCACTTTACTCCAATTAAAGCAACAAGGTGGTCCACACAGAAGTAGTTTTTAAGCATGCTCTCTTACCTGGAACTTATTAAGGGTCAGTATTAGATCTTGACAAACTTGTAGGAATTACCTGTGCTTCTCTGTGGGCCTGCTGGAAACTGTTACAAAAAAAAAACTACAAAGAAGCTAGAATGGCAATTAAACATTTTGGTAACCATAATTCTCCTTTTCTCACTTTGCGATAATTATTTAGGACAATTTTACTTCCAAATTTCTTATCTAGAAATGTATTCTTGATTTCCAAAGCCTTTTTACTAACCCACCATTAACACAACATTTTAGCTTTTATGGGATGCTTGTTTCAAAAGAGCCTCTTTCTTTTTTTTTTTTTCAGTCCCAGTTCCTGCATGGCATGAAGACCTTTGAATTTAAACTTAGTTTTGCATCATACTGCAGTCTTGAACATGTTCACACTCACACATGCACACACACATACATTTTCAAAAGATCTTAAAGCGCGCCGAATAAGCATCGGCCGTACATTTTAAGACAAAAAACTTTTAACAAATGATTTTAGCATTCTCCAACCTCATTTTCCAGGGCTTGATAGTTTTAGTAAAAACATTTTTAGTCTTAGTAAAACATTTTAGCGCACCAAACAATTTTCTGCTTAAGAAGGCTGGGTGGGGGTCCCCCCAGAGTTCTTTTTGTGGACACTCACACTCTGATTGTGAACCATCGCCTGTACATCTTTCCAGTGAGCTAAAGTCAAGTCCAGGGGAGTGGAAGGAATGTTCCCCATCATCCGTTTGTCAGTCAGGCACAGTGCAAGAAAGAAACACACAAAAATGAGCTATCTCCTTAACCTCCCTCCAGTGAGCTAGGATCAAGTCTAGGGGGCTAGATGGAGGTCCTCAAGATAAAACGTTATCCATAGCTCTGATCAGATGTAATACAAAAGGAGGAAAACACACAGGCCTAAGAAAAGCTACGAGTTGGAGATCTCCCAAGCTGGCCCACAACCTCCTACAAGGGTGCAGAAGGAGTGGACCCGAGTTGGCCCACAACCTCCTGCAAGGGTGCAGAAGGAGTGGACCCGAGTACAAGGTGGGCGGGTTGAGTCTCGTTTAGGAGGCCCTCCTGGTCAGTTCCGGCCAAAAACCAAACTGACTCGCGCCCTACAAGTATAAGTAAAAGCAAAACAGACAAACAGACAAATTACAGGACAAGACAAATGCAGGTTTGACACAAAAGAGACTGTTAGACTTACAAACAACACAGAGATGACAGCGCAGCACGGTGAGGTCACTCCCTGCCACCTGTGGGTGGCTTGGGCTGGCCCTACGTCCACCCTGTCGGCGGCTGCAGGTCAGGACTTGGACTTGGGGCTGATGCGTCCGTGTCCTGGGCTGTCGGCGCCATTGAGTTGACTGGGCAGGACCCTCCGGAGCGGAGGGCACAGCTGAAACATTTTCCTCAGAGTCCTCCTCTTGTAGAGTTAACTGGGGTGGAGAGTATGGAGCGGGAAACATTTCCTCCTCCGTGCTTCCTCCCTATGTCAAAGCTCCCTCAATTTCCTCAAAGGTGGACCATTCTGACTTGCACAGGGTGATCCACTTTTCCTTCTTAAGGGCCACACCTTGGTTCTGAGCTATCTCCTTCTCCCTCCAGTGAGCTAGGATCAAGTCTAGGGGGCTAGATGGAAGTCCTCAAGATAATACAAAAGGAGGAAAACACACAGCTATGAGTTGGAGATCTCCCAAGCTGGCCCACAACCTCCTACAAGGGTGCAGAAGGAATGGACCCGAGTTGGCCCACAACCTCCTGCAAGAAGGAGTGGACCCGAGTTGGCCCACAACCTCCTGCAAGGGTGCAGAAGGAGTGGACCCGAGTTGGCCCACAACCTCCTGCAAGGGTGCAGAAGGAGCAGACCCAAGTACAAGGTGGGCGGGTTGAGACTCGTTTAGAGGCCCTCCTGGTCAGTTCCGGCCAAAAACCAAACTGACTCGCGCCCTACAAGTATAAGCAAGAGCAAAACAGACAAACAGACAAATTACAGACAAGACAAATGAACAGCGCTGTTTTCTTACCTTCGGAGTCTGGGATCTCGGGGTCTCTGGGGCTATCCCGGACAAGCCCCCAAATGTTGTGCCAAGTCGCAAGACCACCCCCAAGAAGACCACCGAGATTCAGACACTCCGAAATGCAAAAGCAAGGCAAGGTTTTATTTAACGAGCTGCCAACTCGGGCCTCGTCCTACCCACCGACACAGCGGAGGTTAGGAGGAAGCCCCGAGCTGTGATTACACAGGGCTTATAAAGGCAAAGAACAAGGTTACAACAATCAGCTGTGCAAGCAAGATTAGAACACAGGTACAAATCTGATTGGCTCAGGGTTTGATTCTAAAATGGGGTTCACGTGGTGGGGCCTGACTTCAAAGTCTGGCACCTCACATGAAACCCTAGGTTCGATTCCTCAGTACCACATAAACACAAAAAGCCAGAAGTGGCACTGTGGCTCAAGTGGTAGAGTGCTAGCCCTGAGCAAAGAAGCTCAGGGACAGTGCCCAGGCCCTAAGTTCAAGCCCCAGGACTGGGAGGGAGAGGAGGGTAGAGTTATGCAGCTGATAGAGCAGGCAATCGCAGCTGGGCCCAAGGTCTGGTCAGCCCTTATCGCAGTTCTGGTTTTACAAGGGTTTCCATTTGTTATTTCCAGAGTTGTTATTGCTGTTATTTGGAAAGTAGTTTCCATCCCTATCATTAAAAAATTTATCAGTCTTGGATTCTTACAACTTTTAATATTCTTTCTTTGTTCTGTATATTTGGTGCTTTTATTGCTTCATGTATAGGAGTATTTCTTCTCTTATCTTGACTGTGTGGCATTCTGTAAATGTTACTCACACAGATGGTACTCTCTTGAAGTTTTTTGCTATTATTTTATTAAATAGGTTCACAATGGCTTTGGTTTCTATTTCTTCTACCTTACTTATGCCTATGATTATTAGGTTTGGTCTTTGGACGGCGTCCAAGTGCTCTTGTAAATCCTCTAAGTCTTGGTCTCCTAAGTGTTTTTGCAATGTCTGACTGTTTAATCTAATTCCTCTGCCTTATCCTTAACCCCTGATAACCTGTTTTTAACTCTTTCTACTAGTGAGACTTTCAATTAAGGTGGCTTTTTTTTTTTTTTGCCAGTCCTGGGGCTTGAACTCTGGGCTTGGGCACTGTGCCTGAGCTCTTCAGCTCAAAGCTAGAGCTCTACCACTTGAGCCACAGCACCACTTCAAGTTTTCTCCTGGTTAATTGGAGATAAGAGTCTCAAGGACTCTCCTGCCTGGGTTGGCTTTGAAATATGATCCTCAGTTTTCAGCCTCCTGAGTAGCTAGGATTATAGACATGAGCCACTAGCACCCAGCTCAATAAAGATTTTCCTTTGGATAATTGAGTTCTTCATTTCCAGAGTTTCAACTTGATTTCCCCCTTCTCCCCCCCCCAATTTCTATATCTTTATCCATCTCTTCTTCATAGCCTTTATTGCCTTCTTTATTTCATTCCACTGTTTTCCCACTGTAATTGTTTGCTTATATTCTCTTGTTTGTTTGAATCCTCTTTGAACTGTTGAACTGTTTAAATATAGCTCTTTTATTTCATTAACCATTCTTGTAATCATTTTGTTGAGCTTGTTCTTTGTGCTTTCTTCCTCTGTATTATCACATAAATCCTTTATTGTGGAGTTGGCTTTTGAGGGAGACATATTGCCTCGTTGATTCATAAGTTTAGTGATTTGGTGGGAGGGCGGGTACGACCTGGGATTTTTGCTGCTGAGTTCGAAATTTGGTAGGAGTTTCAACCTCCTATGTCCTTTTAGCTGGGAATATCTTCTAAATTACTGAAGACTGGGTAATGGCTAGGTCAGGGTGTCTTTTCTTGTTGCTGTATTGGAAGTATGTGTCTCCATTTCCAAATAGTTCATTTTGGTGCTTGAGACAGAGTGCAGACTCTTCTACTGCAGTTATGTCAGATGATAACCATATCCTTGTGTTTGTGGGCATCCTTAATGAAGACTCAACCTCTCTATTGCTCTAATATCTCATGGTAGCATTCCAGGCTTTCATCTCCCCAGGCAAGGAGATAGGGTGCTGAAAGCTACTTCCTAGATTCCTCTTTACTCAATTAATGTTAATATTTTTTTAATCTGCACATCCAGAACACAGGTGATTATTTTTCTAAATCACAGATGAAGATATTGGAGCTCAGAGAGTTTGAGTTACTGGCTCCAGGCCATACAGCATGTTCATGACAGACCTGAACCTTGATCCCAATTCAGTTTCATTCCAAAATGATTGCCCTGCAGTTTTGCTACAGTGAAAGAGACCTTAGATATCATTTTGCTCAACTCCACCTGGGAAGAGGAATGAAGGTGTTAAAGATAGAGGCAGAAGAAGATCCAAGGAAAGAGGGGATTCCAAAAGACAAGTGGTGACACCACTAAATCCTTGATGGTATGATGGGTGGGTATAGACCAGGCCTGGGGTAGAATCCTTCTTCCCTTGGGACAGACTCCTAGAGACTGATCATCTTTCATAATCAATAGACACTTGAAGAGGGAATTACAGACACCTTATTAATGATGCTTAAATTCTCTAAATTATGAATTATTTCCTAAGCATATGGGAGATGGCCACACTAGGAATTAGGACAAGCCTGGAGCCTGTGGCTCATGCCTATAATCCTACTTATTTAGGAGGCTGAGATCTGAGGATCACCATTTGAAGCCAACCTTAGCAGGAAAGTCTGAGACTCTTACCTCCTATTAACCACCAAAATGCTAGAAGTGGAGCTGAGGTTCAATCAGGAGACCTCTAGCCTTGAGCAGAAAAGCTCAAAGGACAGTGTCCAAGCCCTGAGTTCAAGCCCCAAGACCAGCACACGCACACAAATTAGTACAGCAGCCAAGCACGGTTAGTATATGCCTATATCCTTAGCTACTTGGCAGACAGAGGCAGGAGGATCCCCAGTTACAGGCCAAGGTTGGGCAAAAGTTAGCAAGACTCTGTTTCAACAACAAAGAACAAAAGGATAAGGCTGGGGACATTTCTCAAGTAGTAGAGTGTTTGCCTAGCATATTTAAAGCCCTAGATTCAATCTTGGGAGTGGGGTGGGGAAATGAACAGAATTAAAATAATAGCAAAACGTCAGAACCTATTACAAGGAGCAATCATGAAGTCAGGAACCAGCCTTGAACTGCGGGGGCTTCAGCCCAGGGCATTTCACTTTGAGCTCATTATCAGCCCAGGAGAAAAGAAATACCCCAATCCCTCTGAACACTTGGGAGTTCAAGACCAGCCTGAGCTATACTGTGAACCCTTGTCCCAACAAACAAAATCAAAGAGGCCTGTTTTGTTTTGTTTTCCTAGTGGGCATTTGTCTATTAGCTCATTCAATAAAGCAATCAGGAAGCAGTTAAAAGCTTTGTGCCAGGCTTCCTGCCCACTCAAGTGCTGGGGACCCCAGGAGGAATGTATTAAATATCTGATTGGGGCAGCAGGAGAAATGTATTGGTCTCTCTTCTGGGAGGGCTGCTGCCTTTGCTCTACATCAACAAACCTCCCTTGAGTCTGACCTGGCAGACAGCTCCTCAGTTCCTCCCCCAGCACCATCCTACCTCCCAGTCACACCCATCTGCAGAGTGAGTGGCCTGCTGCTCTGGGAGAAGGAGAAGGAGCGGGAGGGGGAGGGGGGAGGGGGAGGGGGAGGGGGGGAGGAGGAGGCCATGTCTGTCGTGCCAGGTTCTTATCACTCCAGGGCTGCTTGGCTCAGCTGGCCCCCATCCACAGGCCTCCACCAAGAATCCACTGTGGGCCCAGCACTGTGTAAGAGCACTTCACACCCAGACAAAGCTTAGATGCTCACAGTCTGGAGGCAAGGTGCTGAATGGACACAAATAATACAAGGTAGAGAGCCACCATGAAGTAAGATTCTGCGGTTTCACCCAGCTGGTGGGAGAGCAGAGTAGCCTCCCTGGAGGTGGTGGCTTTTTGGGGTGAGAGTAAGGGGTAAGGGTTGCTGGGGATTAAATCCTTAGGAATTGTCCTATTAACCCATCGGCTTTGAAGATGAAAAAAGAGCAGCCCAGAGGGAAAAAAGGACTGTCCCAAAGTCACACAGGGACCAGATCTCCAGCCTCCCCACTCTTGGTAAGGGTTACAGAAACACTAAAATGGCTGCAGGAATGGCCTGATGAGCGCATCAAATCTCAGCTTTCCACTGCAGGTGCGGTGACTACAGGCAAAGGGCCACCCTCCTCCTTCTCCTCTTCCTCCTCTTCCACCCCTTCCTCCATCTCCTCCTCCTCCTCCTCCTCCTCCTCCTCCTCCTCCTCCTCCTCCTCCTCCTCCTCCTCCTTCTCCTCCTCCTCCTCCTCCTCCTCCTTTTTCTCCTTCTCCTCCTCCTTCTTCACCTCCTCTTCCTCCCCTTCTTCTTCTACTTCCTCCTGGCACGATTCCTTCTGAGAGTGTTCTGATCTCGGGTCCCTTTTCAGCCACTCAGCCACAATCAGGACCAGGCTGCAGGCCTGACACACCAGCCCAGCCTGGGCGAGGCTGAGGGAGGCGGGGTAGGGAGGCACTGGTCTGGTTGCTTCTCTTCTGATGTTTGGGGCATCCGACCACAGAACGCTTTCAAGTGCATCAGCTGCTCTTGGTGTCAGGAGGTGCTGACTCGCTTTCCCCTGGGGAGACGCACAGGCATCAGGCCTCATGTGCACTTTGGAAAAGGCCTCACAGGGGCTGGGAATATGGCCTAGTGGCAAGAGTGCTCGCCTCGTATACATGAAGGGTTCAATTCCTCAGCACCACATATATAGAAAAGGCCAGAAGTGGCACTGTGACTCAAGTGGTAGAGTGCTAGCCTTGAGCAAAAAGGAGCCAGGGACAGTGCTCAGGCCCTGAGTTCAAGCCCTAGGACTGGCAAAAAAAAAAAAAGAAAAAAGAAAGAAAGAAAGAGGCCTCCCAGCCAGGTGCCAGTGGCCCACGCCTATAATCCTGGCTACTCAGGACACTGAGATCTGAGGATCACAGTTCAAACCAGGCCTGGGCAGACAAATCCGAGAAACACTTGTTTGTTTGTTTTGTTTTTGTTGCCAGTCCTGGGGCGTGGACCCAGGGTCTGAGCACTGTCTCTGGCTGGCTTCTTTTTGCTCAAGGCTAGCATTCTGCCTCTTGAGCCACGGAGCCACTTCCGGCTTTTTCCTATGTATGTGGTGCTGAGGAATCAAACCCAGGGCTTCATGTATACGAAGCAAGCACTTTACCATTAGGCCATATTCCCACCCCCCAAATCCAAGAAACTCTTATCTCCAATTAACCAGCAAAAAGCCAGAATTGGAGCTGTGGCCCAATTGGGAAGCCACCAGCCTTGAGTGACAAAGCCAAACAAGAGTGCAAGGCCCTAAGTTCAAGGCCCAGTACCAGCACACACAAAAATGGAGGAGGGGTGGAACAACAAAACTTTTTTGAAGCTGGGGGTCCAGTGTCTCATGCCTGTAATCCTATCTACCCAGAGAGGAAAGGGGTGAGAGGGAGGGACTGAGGGAGGGAGAGAGAGACAGTTTCCTGTCATACTGTCATGGCCTGTCAAGGGCCTGGATGAGGTGTCCAATGGTTCCTTTATCTCCAAGGAGGGTTTTGTTTTTAACTGGTTCTGGAATTCTATGTTCTTAAGGTATTGTGAAGAGGGGTTAACATTTCATAAATCAAGTAATGAGTACAAAAAAGGGGGGCGGGGGGGCACCATAGCCAAGATTCAAAAGCTCTGCTGGATTCCTGCACCCAATTGGCCTCCGGAAAGAGAAGGGGCCCGGTACAGAAAGTCAGAGGGACTTGCCCAAAGTCACATGATCAGAGTGGCAGAGGTGGGAACAGACCAAGCGCTAAGCCACAGAAGCTGTGTGTGTGTGTGTGTGTGTGTGCGTGCGCGTGCGCGCACATCCATGCTAGGTAGGCATCAAGCCCTGGCCTCACCTTGGCTCTTCTAAAAGCCTAATGCTCCAATTCCAATGGCCACTGCTCTCTGTGGACCGGCAGGGACCCGGTTTCTCTGTCACCCCGCTCACCCCATGCTGTGGGCTCCCACATCTGCATTTCCTGCCCTTACCCACTTTGCATAGTAAGCGCATGTTGGAGGGCAGCCCTGCCCTTGTGTCAGGCACAGATGACAGAACTGTCACCCACTGCACCCCTCCTCTACTCCCACGGTGGGGGACATCAGTCTCTGGGGGATCCTTGTTGGGAGCAGAAAGGGCTCAGGGGAAGAAGCTCCTAGAGGCAGCTGTGGTGGCTGCCAGAACTGAGAAACTGGCTGTCACTCATGGGTGGCTAGGGTTGGGGCTGGGCTGGTCCCCTTCAGGCCCTACTCACATCTCGGGACGGGGCAGGCTCTCAGGGAACTGTCCCTTTTCTGCTTCCCTGGTACAGTCCCTGACCCGTGAGCTCACCCCTGCTCTGCCTGCCCCGTGCTGACCTGATGAAATCAGGTGTGAACACAGGTTTTCCTTCTGCTCCTCAGAGCCTGCAGGCTACACTGTACGAAACCCCCAGATGTAACCATAATTCTTCTGTCAGAGATCTGTGCAGATGCAATGAGGTCATGACAGAACGGTGTTTTGTAGGATTTCATTTGTACACAATTGTGGTGATGGTGACTGCTGATGGGGGGAGGGGAGGACTGGGATGGGGCTCGTTAGTAGTAACCCCGCATGGAGAGTAGGGATGGGGGGTTTGCTGGTAACTTGGGGCTTGTGAGAGGCTTTGCTGGGCAGAAGAGCCCAAAGGAAGGTCAGGAAGGAAGGGGAACCAAGCATCAGTGACTCAAACTTGTAATCCTGACTATTGAAGACATGGAGATCTGGAAGATTGTAGTTTGAGGCCAACCTGTGCAAAAAAGTCCTGGAGACTCCATCCCTAAAATAACCAGCAAAAGCTGGGCTGTCAGCATGGCTCAAGTCATAGAGAACCAGCCAAACAAGTGTGAGCCTCTGACTTGAAACCTTGGTACTGCAGGAGAGAAGATGGAGTGGCAAAGGCAGAAGGCAGAACTTTTGGGATTGTTAGAGGCTCTGGGAGCTGGGTGGCTGGGACACAGAAGACCAAGGTCAGACCTGCTGTCAGCGAGCAGGCCACTCCTGGGCCTGGGGGCCAGCCCCAGAAACACACCACAAGGCGGCAGCCATTCTCTTATCTATCTAGTGCAAGAGAGACTTCAAGTTCGGTGTCTGCCTTGGAGTGAGATCATCCCTGCAAAGATAATAGAGCATTTCTCTTTCATGCTCAGTGCTTTTAGCTTTTATTCATGCTCTCTCTCTCTCTCTCTCTCTCTCTCTCTCTCTCTCTCTCTCTCTCTCTCTCTCTCTCTCTCTGCCAATCCTGGGGCTTACACTCAGGGCCTGAGCACTGTCCCTGGCTTCTTTTTGCTCAAGGCTAGCACTCTACCACTTGAGCCACAGCCCCCCTCTGGCTTTTTCTATATATGTGGTGCTAAGGAATCAAACCCAGGGCTTCATGTATACAAGGCAAGCACTCTTGCCACTAGGCCATATTCCCAGCCCTCTTTCTTTCATTTTTTTAGATAGTGTCTTGTGATGTAGCCCAGGCTGATCTTGAACTTGCAATCCTCCTGCCTCAGCCTATTGAATTCTAGAGGCATAGCAGCACACACTTGTAATCTCCTCTACAATCTCCTCTCTTCTCAGAGGAGCCAGGTCCAAGGCCTGCCCCAGCAAAACCGGGAAACTCTGCTTGAAAAATAAACTAAAAGGCAAAAGGACTGAGGCATGGCTCACCTGCTTGCCCTAAATTTAATCCTCATTACTTCATTAAAAAACAACAACAACAATCAAATAAACCAGACTCCCTTTTCTCTTGGTTTTGGTTTTCTCTTGGTTTTTGTTTCTTGGGCATTTCTCTGACTTTTTTTTTTTTGCCAGTCTTGGGGCTTCGACTTAGGGCCTGAGCTCTGTCCTTGAGCTTCTTTTGCGCAAGGCTAGCACTCTACTACTTGAGCCACAGCGCCACTCCTGGCTTTTTGTGTTTATGTGGTACTAAGGAATCGAACCCAGGGCTTTATACATGCAAGGCAAGCACTCTACCACTAAGCCACGTTCTCAGACCTCTCTGACTTTTAAAAGCACATCTTAAGATTAGTTGTTGGGTAAGTACAATGCTGGAAAGCTTACAGGTTTAGCTAAGTATTATAGTTCATGCCTATAATACCAACCATCCTGAGACTAGGCAGGAAGATCACAAGTTCAAGGCTAGCCTGAGCTACCTATCAAGAGCCTGTCCAAAAAAAAACAAAAAACAAAAAACAAAAAACCAGAAAAGAAAAGCTGGCTGCATTCCCATAGACCTGGCCCCCAACTTGAAAAACAGGCAAAAACCCAAGACGATACAATATAAATTGATTTTTTTTTTCAGCCCGCAACTGGTAACTCAGACCTGTAATCCTAGCTCCCGAGGAGGCTGAGATCTGAGGCTCATAGTTCAAAGCCAGCCAGAGCAGGGAAAAAAAGGCCTGTGAGACTTTCATCTCCAAGGAAACACGCAAAAGCCAAAAAGTCATAGAGTGCCACCTTTGACTGAAACAAGCTAAGGGACGGTGCCCTAGGGACCCGAGTTCAAGCCCTAGGACTGGCACAAAAACAAATCAGCTAAAATAAATTGTTTTTCCCACAGGTGACCTATCTGCACAGGTAAACATCGGATTCGTGTCCATAGTCAGGCGTCTGTCCATTCCCGCTCCAACGGACAGAGCCTCTTGTCCTTGTGTGCATGCAGCCAAGCCCCTGGGGCCCAGCCCATGGAGGCATGCCGGGGGCTGAGGTCGGTCAACAGCTCGGAGGGGGGCTTGGAGTTCAACCCCACGGAGGATTACATGATCCTCAGCAGTTCGCAGGCGACGGCAGTCGGGGTGATGTGCCTGCTTCTGGGCCTGCTGAGCGCCCTGGAGAACGCGGCGGTGCTCTACCTCATCGCGTCCTCCCGCCGCCTCCGAGGGAAGCCCTCCTACCTCTTCATCGGCAGCTTGGCCACCGCCGACTTGCTGGCCAGCCTGGTCTTCGCCTACAACTTTGTCGTTTTCCACGTCTTCCACGGCAAGGACAGCATAAGCGGGTTCCTGCTCAAGATCGGCAGCGTGACCTTGGCCTTCACGGCCTCGGTGGGCAGCCTGCTGCTGACCGCCGCTGACCGCTACCTCTGTCTGCTCTACCCGCCCGCCTACAAAACGCTCCTCACCCGGGGCAGGGCATGGGGGGCCTTGGGCGTCATGTGGGCCCTCTCGGCCTTCATCTCCTACCTGCCTCTCATGGGGTGGACTTGCTGCCCCAAGCCCTGCTCCCAGCTTTTCCCACTCATCCCCAACGACTACCTTGTGGGCTGGCTTGTGTTCATCAGCCTCCTCTTCGCCAGCATTATCTACACCTATGGGCGCGTCCTCTGGAAAGCCCACCAGCACACAGCCAGCTTGGCAGGGCACCAAGAAAGGCAGGTGCCAGGGGCGGC
Organism: Perognathus longimembris pacificus; assembly: GCF_023159225.1. NCBI lineage: Eukaryota > Metazoa > Chordata > Mammalia > Rodentia > Heteromyidae > Perognathus > Perognathus longimembris. Next base: position 14,475,374 of record NC_063167.1, on the reverse strand, counting down.
CCGGATGAGGCTGGATGTGAGGTTGGCGAAGACCCTGGGGCTGGTGCTGGCTGTGCTGCTCCTCTGCTGGTTGCCCTCCTTGATCCTCATGGTTTACAGCGTGCTCACCCCGCTGAGCCGCCAGGACAAGGAGGCCTTCGCCTTCTGCTGCATGCTGTGCCTCGTCAACTCCATGGCCAACCCTGTCATCTACGGCCTGCGCAGCGGGGAGATCCGCTCCTCCGCCCACCGCCGCCTGGCCCGCTGCAGGAAGCTCCTGTGGGACCGCGACCTCCAAGGGAAAGAGGAAGCCAGGTCCTCCATCACCGAGACGGAGGCGGAGGGGAAGTTCACCTCAGATCACACCCCAGAATCCTAGGCTGCTCCCACAGACTGAGGGGCCTCCTTCCCACCCGCAAACAATCCGCAGACATCGCTTCTCATGAGAAGGGAAAGGGGTCCTGGCTTTCATCACTCCAGAGCCAGTCCCCTGCAACACGGACCCTACCCCTCCCCACCCACCCACCCACCCTTTATGTTTTCTTTTGCTAAGTGGGGGACCGGGACTCGGGAGACCTATAAAGGGCTGTTCGGAGAGCTCAGGGTGAAAGGCCATCCCAGAGGACCATGCGGAGATAATCACAGACAGGAGAAGAAGGTTCATAAGGAGGTTTATTAGTGGGGCCATAGTTCCCACGGGAGAGGGAGCTACATGGTGTCTGCACCATATCTAGGTGGCAGCTTCTCTCTCTGGGGGTAAAGGGGAAGTAGGTAGGTAGTGAGTTGGAGTGGCTCATTAGGTATGGGTGGATCTGGAGGCTAGTGGGAGGAGCTGAGGACCTGAGGCTAAGGAAATGCTAACACAGGGTAGCCTGGCCAATGCCATCTTGGCCAGCAACTTTGTCCACAACTTCCCAGGCTATCTTCCAGCTGAAACCTGGCATGATCAGCCAGCTCTTGTTCCTGTCACCCTTTCCCTCTGACGCCCCCCACAACAGTGATGGGATCGAGGGGATTGATGCACCAGATGTGGCATCCAGGTGTTAGAGGCAGGACTTCCAGACCCTCCCTGATACTCCTCTCTCCCAACCATCGGGACCTCCCAGGTCCCTGGAGAAGAAGGGGAGGCTGGGTTGCCTGTGACTAAAACTGTTCAGAGGGCTGGGGATATAGCCTAGCGGCAAGAGTGCCAGCCTCGGATACACGAGGCCCTAGGTTCGATTCCCCAGCACCACATATACAGAAAACGGCCAGAAGCGGCGCTGTGGCTCAAGTGGCAGAGTGCTAGCCTTGAGCGGGAAGAAGCCAGGGACAGTGCTCAGGCCCTGAGTCCAAGGCCCAGGACTGGCAAAAAAAAAAAAAAAAAAAAAAACTGTTCAGAAAACTCTGCTGCCCCTAAGTGTCCTGTGTACAGTCACGAAGATTCTCTGAGCCCGCAACATGTTCCAAGTCCACACACACACATACCTCTGCTCAGCCCCTTCCTTCTCCACACCTGTCACACGTGATAAGCAAATAGCCATGGGGAGGAGGGGACACTCCCAGTCACGGGCCAGCTGCAGGCAGGACAGGCATAGTCCACTGGCCCAGCTAGAGTCCAGCGGTGATTCTAAAGATGCCAGCGTGCCTGGATTTTACACGGGGAGCAGGGAGCTGGGTTCCCAGGACACAGGCTTGAGACTAGGAGGTAAGAGAAATGGTAGGTGGAGTGAAGGAGGGAGGATGAGTTCTGACCCCATTACCCAGGAGCACAGATGCAATAAAAGGAAGGAGTGATGACATGTGTCTTCCTGTAATACTTATGGCTGCTCCACACCCCCCCCCATAAGTATGTGCCACCTGGGCTCTGTCTGGTTTATCCAGTCATAAATGACGCTCTCTTGACCCTCAGGGCTTCTGCATGTGACAGCACTAGAGAGCCAATAAGTAAATAACTGAGATGCATGCAGTTGGCTCCGGGAAGGAAAACAGTCACATGAGAGGGAGCCCCAGAGGCAACTTTAGAGCATCTACATGCTCTGATCACGTGCTCTATTATGCGCTTTTGTTTTCTTTTCTTCCTCCCCAACCCCCCCCCCCTTCCTTTCTTTGCCTTTCCTTTTTCTTTCTGTTTCTTGGTGCTGGGGATTAGACTTGTGCATACTAAACAAGCTCTCTACTACTGAGCTACACCTCCAGAGTGTTTTTCAAGGCCTTACTTCACTTGTCTTCTCAATAACTCAGTTGAAATAACAAAGATGCAAAAACACTTGCCTAAGGTCACTCTGTGTTTTGTTGTTGTTTGGGGGTTTGGGGGAAGAGGGGTTGTTTGTTGGTTGCTTTTGGTCGTTGCTGTTGTTTGGTTTTGGTCTGGGGTTTGGTCTGGTCTGTTTTGTTTTGCAGTACTGGAGTTTGAATTCAGGGTTTCAAGATTGTTTGGCTTGTTTGCTAGCTTGAGCCACATCCTCAGCCTAGCTTTTGACGGGCTCATTTGTCCTTCTTTTGTTCCTTCATTCTTTCCTTTGTTCCTTCCTTCCTTCTTTCTTCCTTTCAGATGGAGTCTCAAAGACTTCTGCCTGGGTTGTCCTCACACCTCAATCCTCTTGGTCTCGGCCTCCCAAGTAGCTATGATTAGACATGAGCCATCAGCACCTGGCAGTGTTGTAGTTTCCTAAAGTTAGGGATCTTTTACTTCTGAGTAGGGATCTTTTCTTACTGTGGCAAAGGAAATGCTAATGTGCCTGGCGCAAATTGGCATTCATGAGTGTCTAGATTTTAAATATCACTGAATGAAATGCACATCCACATTTTCAACCTCTCCTCTCACAGTCACACTGGAGTTCTGCTTTAAGTTGAAATGGAGTATTTATGGAGCAGGAGAGAGGCAGGGAAAGGGACTTGGTGATCAATGGATAAGACCTTCATTGCTTAGACTAGGAAATAGACCCAGCCAGTGGGCAAGACTGCTCAGGGAGACAAATGTGATGTGGATAAAGACAAATGAAAATCATCGTGGCCCACTTCAATTTCCCCAACACACATTCCAGCTATTTACACTCAAGGCTATTTACATTCGCATCTACCATTATGTGAGTGGTTTGCTGTTTCCTTAGCAGGTCTGTGCTCACCATTGCAGACAATATTTCAACATAACCTTTCAGAGGAAAACATGTAAAAGATAAATACTACAGAAATAAAAAAAAAGACAGCCATTGTGCTTCCTTATCACTTGCAGATTGAGGAAGTGCTGCCTTCCGTTAGCCCTGGCTCTCTCTTCTCCCAGCTCAGAGAAGGAAGTAGGTGACAAGACACACAGGTTCCCAAGCTCTGCTCCTAACACGTTTGTTCCAAATTCCGTGCCTGATCTTAGGTCTCTCTCTCTCTCTCTCTCTCTCTCTCTCTCTCTCTCTCCTCTCTCTCTCTCTTTCTCTCTCTCTCTCTCTCTCTCTCCCGTGACTGGAAAGTGCCTCTGTTTCCTCTTTAGCAAACTGAAAGGTTAGGGAAGAGGATGGTCCACCCTAGTCCACCCTAGTATTCTGCTGTTCTCTAACTGGTGGTACCTCCAGGAAACATGTGACTTCTGACTTGCAGTTCTCACCTGATTGAGCATGTATGTAACTTTCCTGCCAGGCAAGGGGCACACTGACACTCCTGGCAGAAATGCCAGGGTCTCTTGACTTTCAGTTTTCTGGCGTGGGTATTTAAATGTTTCTCTGTAGCCACCAGGGCACGAGTCATTTGTATTCTTCGGTTGTTTTGTTATGGGGTCCACTACAGTCAATGAGACACTCAGAAGAGTTTATTGAGTGATAAAATACTGATGTGCCAGGACTGCAGTTTGGGATCTCAAGATGCAGCCCCCAGGGCATCTCACAGAAGGCTGCTTATATACTCCCCAAACTACCAGAATGTTTCCTTTAGCTTAACAATGGAAGCTTGTTACTTCCAAGAGGTGTCAACTACAGGGGCTTGTTACTTCCAAGAGGTGTCAGTCACAACAAACAGGTCAGGGCATCTTGATCTTCATTGGAGTCATCTGACAACTAGGTGGCAAAACAAGATGAAACTCTGGTGTGTGGGGGGGTGGGGTTACAGGCATGATTAATACAGAGCAAAACAAGTTCAAAGCAAGTTGGGTAAACACAACTACATAACTTTACAGCAGGGACCAGCTTCAGAGAAGTTTTACATTGAACACTACAGAACAGCAAAAGAAAAGTTTTACACTGAACACTACAGAACCGGTGTTGGCAAAACTTTGTTGTTGAAAGCCAGCAAAGCAACAGATTCTCTTCATCACTTCAGTTTGATGGTGCTTGAGATTGATCCAGCACCTCTACATGGAAGGCCAGCACTGTGCCCCTGAACTACCCCAACTGGTGAGCTCTTGCTTTCCTAGTTAAATGGTATGCTCTGAAATTTCTCAGAATTCCCAAGGCAGGCTCATTCAATGTCTTTTTTCAGCACCACGTTTCCCTCTCATTTCCTCAAAATGCTTCTTTCCACAGGGTGCTATTGGCACCTGATGCCCGTAATCTTAGTTACTCAGGCTTCATGTATGCGAGGCAAGCACTCTTGCCACTAGGCCATATCCCCAGCCCTGCCCAGGGATTTTACTGTGAGGTTAAATCGCAAAGCCCGGGCAGGTGTGCGGAGAACCAGGACTCATCCTAGACAGAGAGACAGAAAGACACCGCGCGGTCAACGCCTTCCTTGCGTTTTCTCCGTTTCAACACTAGAGGGCGATGGAGGGACAGGGCTCTCTCTCCGAATTGACCCGCCCCCTACTTTTCTTTAACAACTTCTGAGCCAATCGTCAGTCCGGGGGGGCGGGGCTCCCGCGCCCTCGCCTGCGCAGTGGGAGGAGACCGTGTAGATGCGGAAGCCGCGATGCGGGAGTCGGTGTGCTGGTTGTGTTGGGTGGTCACCGGGCTGGTGGTGGTCTCGATCAAGGCGGCCACGGCACCTTCGCGCCGGTACACCGCCGACTGGGGGAGCCTGGACTCCCGGCCGCTGCCGAGCTGGTACGACGACGCCAAGTTCGGGGTGTTCGTGCACTGGGGCGTGTTCTCGGTGCCGGCGTGGGGCAGCGAGTGGTTCTGGTGGCACTGGCAGGGCGAGGCGATACCCAGCTACCGCGACTTCATGCGCCAGCACTACCCGCCCGGCTTCACCTACGCCGACTTCGGGCCGCAGTTCACCGCGCGCTTCTTCCACCCGGAGCAGTGGGCTGACCTGTTCGAGGCTTCGGGGGCCAAGTGAGTGTGGGCCCGGGCCCGTGAGGTGAGGGACTGGACCCCCCCCCGGCCCCAGGCCACGCCCAGGCCAGCACCCCGGGCGCTGGTGTGTTTGCCTCCTAACGGTTGCAGACGTGAACGTGGTACCCCTGCTCTTAAGGAGCCTGTGCATCTGGTGTCAACGAACAAGGAAGATTTCAGGACGGCGATCTACATCTGTATATTGAGAGGCTTGAGCTAGGGCTAGGCGATTCCCCATGTCCCTTTCCATTTGGGCCCCTACCTCCAGACTCTCTCAGATGGACGAGACCCCGGGATTCCAAATCTGGGGTTTGGAGTCTGGTCCTTGTCCATTGGTGAAGTGGGGCCATCAGCCACTTCTAGCTGGATGGTGATGGGAGAGTTGCACGAGTTCTTTTCAACCCTGATGTTCCCAAGATGCAAAGAAAGGGGGCCTGGGGTGCAGTTTATTGGGGCGGCCGTGCAGATGCTCCCAACCCTACGCTTCTGCGGGGTGGGGGGCGGGCAGGGAGGGGCTTGCGCAATAGTCTAGAATGCTTTGTATTGTGTTGCAAGCTGTTGGAAGTGTGGGTTCCGCTTTGGAAGAACAGAAAGCTGGGATGTACCCCATGTGGGGAGGGAAGTAGGGCTTAGTTTGTTGAGGACAAGTCAGGCCTGAAGGAGGTCTTCAGGGCCCTGTTGCCTGATAGGAAACCAGACCATAACCACTCAGCTTCTGAGTGGTTGATGGGGCAGTAGGAAGGATGGAATTGGCCAATGGGAGGAAAGACTAGCACTCTACCACTTGAGCCACAGCTCCAGGTGTGTGTGTGTGTGTGTGTGTGTGTGTGTGTGTGTGTGTGTGTGTAACTGGAGATGAGTTTCACAGACTTCTGCCTGGGCTGGTGTTGAAAGGGCAATACTCAAATCAGCCTCTTGAGTATCTAGGATTACAGGTATGAGCCACCACTGCCCAGCCTCTCATTTGGTTTTGTGCACAGGTATGTGGTCCTGACAGCAAAGCATCATGAAGGCTTCACAAACTGGCCAAGTCCCACATCTTGGAACTGGAACTCAAAGGATGTGGGTGCCCATCGTGATTTGGTTGGTGAGTTAGGAGCAGCTCTCCGGGAGAGGTGCGTGTCTGTGGATGACAGCCCTGCCATTTTGTCAAATCCAGCTGCCCGTGCCTTCTCTGCTCTTGGGTGTTTTCTAAGGTTGCATTTAGCCAGTAACTTGAGGAGGACTTAGGACCTAGCAGTTTTCATGTGACCTGGGGTGGTGCCATCCATTTCCTCACTGTGTCTGATTGGGTGAAGACTACCAGTGTAATCACAATACTCCATCTCCAATGTAGGGCCTTCTCCAGTGTGGGATGGGTGCCAGGGACCAGGGTTCATCTTTGTCCAACTTAGCCAGCAACACAAGGAGGGTTTGGAGAGTGGTACATCAAGCTGAGAACTGAGAAGGGCAGTTAAAACAGGGGGAAAAAAAAAAAAACAACAACCAGGAGCTATGCATAGATGGTTCACGTCTATAATCCTACCTACTTAGGAGGGAGGCTGAGATCTGAGGAGCAAGTTCAAAGCCAGCCCAGGCAGGGAAGTCCGTGAAACTCTTTTATCTCCAATTAATCACCAGAAAACTGGAAGTGGCGCTGTGGCTCAAGTGGTAGAGCACTAGCCTTGAGCTGAAGAGTTCAGGGACAGCACCCAGGCCCAGAGTTCAAGCCCCACCACCACCAACAACAACAAAAAAATCAAGAAACAAGGCTGTGTATGGTGGCCCACAGTAGTAATCACAGATACTTGGGAGGCTGAGATGAGGAGGCTCTTGATTTGAGGCCCATCCCAACAAAAAGGCAGTGAAACCCCCATCTCAACAAAAATGCCAGGTGAGGTGCTTTACATCTGTGATTCCCAACTATGCAGGCGACCATAGGTAGGAGAATGGCCTTGCCATAGACCTAAAGCAAAACAAAACAAAAAAACCCTTCAATACCTGGATTAAAAAAAATAACTAAAAAAAAAAAAAGGGTGGGGATGTGGCTCAAGTGGTTGTAGAGGATCTGCCTACCAAGGGCCCTGTGCCCAAACTCCAGTACCTGCAAAACATTAGTTAAGGAAAGGAAGCATACAGTTGATTCTAATTAATGTTCCCTAATATGTGTTAGTTAATAGAAAGTGACTGTCCAAGACAAAAGAGTCAGAGTAAGTGTCAGAGGAAGAATTTGGTTCTTTTGGTCCTGGAGATTGAACCCAGGACCTGTTGCGTGCTGAGCACATGCTCCACCATTGAGCCACACCTCTAGTCCCAGAGATGGGACTAGAACCCTGCAATGTGGGTATATTTGCCTATAAGAAGAAAAAAATGGACCAGGCACTGATGGCTCATGCCTGTAATCAGGAGGCTGAGATCTGAGGATCATAGTCCAAAACCTCAAGGTCAAGAAAGTCCATGAGATTTATCCCCAGTTGACCACCAGAAAACTGAGCAGAAGGCTGAGAGACAGTGCTTGGGTTCAGAGGGTTTGTTGTTGTTATTGTTGTTTGTCAGTCGTGGGGCTTGAACTCAGGTTTGGGTGCTGTCCCTGAGTTCTTTTTGCTCAAAGCTAGTGCTCTACCACTTTAAGGCACAGCCCTACTTCTAGTTTTCTGGCAGCTAATTGGAGATAAGACTCTCATGGACTTTCCTGCCCAGACTGGCTTTGAACTGGGGTCCTCAGATCTCAGCCTCCTGAGTAGCAAGGATTACAGACATGAGCCACCAGCATCCGACTTAGGCCCAGAGTTCTAAGACCCAGTACTGGCAGAAAAAAAGGGAGGGTGGAGGTGGGGAGTGGTGTTTGTGCCATTCCCAGCCTCACTTGTGAGCATGATGTCTGTTGGAGGGGCAGGTTGATGTGATGGTTTGTGTGTGTAAATCCTAAAGTCTGGAACCCAGCCTCACTAGTGAACATGCTGTCTATTGGAAGGGCAGGTCGACAGTCTAGGTGTATAAATCCAAAAGTCACTCCCGCATCGCCTAGGACGGCTTTCAAGGTGCGCTTTGAAAGCTAAGGTAGAGACCACACAGCTTACAAAGCCCACAGTACTCCCTGGGCCTCCAAGGGTGAGTTTGCCAACTCCTGTCCTACTCAGTACTCAGTGTCCAGTACCATGTCCTTCAGTTGTCCTGGACATCTGCTCTACATGTCCAGTAGATCTTGGTGTTGACCAGGTCTAGAATGTTGGAGCCTCTATTCTCAGTGTGTAGGAATCCAGCCCCTGTGTCACATGAGACAATTCAGTCCTTTCTCATCTGTACACTTCAGTGTTCGTTTTTCGTGGTGTGTTTTTTAATCCCCCCCTCCCTTTTTTTGTGCCAGTATTAGGGCTTGAATGCAGGGACTGGGTGCTGCCTCTTAACATTTTTGTTCAAGGCTGGTGCTCTCCCACTTGAGCCATGTCATACAAAATATAGGAAAGCCAATCTTTCTGCTTAAGCAAGAACCTCACAGGATCTCACAGAAGTGTAGAAGGTAGTGGAACGGAGTTGTCCTCACACGGTTGACCTGTTCCTCGAGTGAGGCCAGTTGCTTCCCCGTTTCTCTGTTTAGGAACATCCGCTATGGCCTCTATCATTCACTCATGGAGTGGTTTCATCCGTTGTACCTCATTGATAAGAAAAACGATCTCAAAACCCAGCACTTTGTCAACACAAAGGCAATGCCAGAGCTGTACCACCTTGTGAACAGGTAAGCAGCAGCAGTGGCCGTGGCCTCATCACTTTTCTCAGTGAGACCTGAGCTTCTTAGAAGTCACTGATAAAGGGGAGGGAGACCCAGGCAGGTATGACGGGAAGCCTACAAGACGTCAAATAATCCTAAATGGATTCTTCCCTCCTAGCTTTTTTTCTTCTTCCCTTGTGCTGGTATGGCTGCTTTGAACTCAAGGCCTTGCTTCTCACTTATTTCCTTATTTTGCTTCTCACTTTTTGCTCACAGTTGGTGCTCTACCACTTAAGCCATACCTTTGCTTCCAACTTGTTGCTGGTTAATTGAAGATAAGAATCTCATGGATTTTTCTTCCTAGGCTGGCTTCCAACTGCAGTTCTCAGATCTTAGCCTCCTGAGTAGCAAGTATGACAGGTGTGAGCCACGGATGCCTGGCTCTTCCTGCTTTTCAAAACTTACGCAATGTGATCTTGGAGTGAAATTGGAGCAGTCCTACAGAACCCGAGATGCTAGTGTCAAAACCTCTCTTCCAGGGCTGGGGATATAGCCTAGTGGCAAGAGTGCCTGCCTCGGATACACGAGGCCCTAGGTTCGATTCCCCAGCACCACATGTACAGAAAACGGCCAGAAGTGGCGCTGTGCTCAGGCCCTGAGTCCAAGGCCCACGACTGGCCAAAAAAAAAAAAAAACCTCTCTTCCAGTGGGGCTGGGGATATTGCCTCGTATACATGAAGCCCTGGGTTTGATTCCTCAGCACCACATATGTATAGAAAAAGCCAGAAGTGGTGCTGTGGCTCAAGTGGTAGCGTGCTAGCCTTGAGCAAAAAGAAGCCAGGAACAGTCTCAGGCCCTGAGTTCAAGCCCCAGGACTGGCAAAAAAAAACCAACTTCTCTTCCAGATGGGCCCTGGTGGCTCATGCCTATAATCCTACCTACTCTGGAGGCTGAGAGCTAAGGATTGCATTTCTCCAATTATCCACCAGAAAACCAGAAGTAGCACTGTGGCTCAAAGTGGTGAAGCGCCAGCCTTGAACTGAGGAGCTCAGGAATAGCACACAGACCCAGAGTTCAAGCCCCATGACCAACAAAAACAAAAACAATAAAAACTCTCTTCCTGCTGGGTGCTGGTGGCTCACACCTGTAATCCTAGTCATTCAGGAGCCACTCAGGAGGCTGAGATGTAAGGATCACGGTTAGAAGCCAGGCCAGGCAGCAAAGTCCACAAGACTCTTATCTCCAATTTACCACCAGGAAACCCAAAGTGGTGCTGTGGCTCACAGTGGCAGAGTGCTAGCCTTGAGCTGAAGAACTCGGGGACAGCACCCAGGCCCAGAGTTCAAGTGCCACAACTGGGAGGGGGGAAAAAACAAAACAAAAAACCTCTCTGCCTGCTGGTGGCTCACACTTGTAATAATCCTCAGTACTCAGGAAGCTGAGATCTGAGGGCTTCTGTTCAAAGCCAGCCCGGGCAGAAAAGTCCAAGACATTCCTCCAGTCAGCCAGCAAAATGCCCAACTAGAATTGTGGTTTAAATGGTAGAGTGCCAACCAAGAGCAAATAAGCTGAGCATGAGGCTCTGAGTTCAAGGCTCGGAAGCCCCTCTGTTCTCTCCTTACAAGCCATCTACCCCGTCGGAACCTTGGAGATAGGCCTGTGGGCTAAGGGAGCCTGCCTGGAACCCCGTGTTGTCATCACAGTTCAGCCCTGGGCCTTGGGTTCTCATGCTGTGAAGAAGGCTCAGTGACTTCCCTGTAAGGGCTGAGAGTGACAAGTGACTGCCCAGGCTTGCAGAGGACGTGCTCAGCACAATCCTTATCTGCAAAGTGATCACAGTTGATTTGGGATTAGTCGCTAGTCTGTACCATGTTCTATGCCAATGTCCCATTGTCACAGTTGGGGGGGCCCGTTGGAGTGGGGGATCTCTGAAGCTGAGAGGGAGTCATCTTTTCCTGCACCCTCATTTAGAACAATAACAAATCTTGCTGGGCATCAGTGGCTCACGCCTCTAATCCTGACTACGGAGGAGATGAGATCTGAGGCTTGAGGTAAGTAAGTCAGTCTGTGAGACCCTCATCTCCAGTTGACCACCCAAAAGCTAGAAGGAGAGCTGTGGCTCAAGTGGTAGGGTGCTTGCCTTGAGTGAGAAGAGCTAAGGGACTGCGTGCACCCACGCCTGAAGTTAAAGTCCCAGTACTGGTGCATGCACACACACGCTCATACGTACACAAAACTCTTGCATCAGAGAAATGGTATGACTCAAATCCTGGTTCTTTTTTCTTATTGACTATGTGGCCTTGAACAAAGCACCTGCTCTTTCTAGGTCTTGTTTTCTTTACCTCTGCAATGGGATTAATCTAGCCAGAGTCCCAAGAGCCAATGACGTCATTGCTATGCAGTGACTATGGCTGCCAGTACACAGCCAGACTGCCTGCCTGCCCATCACTGCTCAGGGAAGCAGCCTTTCCCAGAGCTTGCTCCTGGTCTCCCTGTGCAGTATAGAGAAGATTTGCACCAGGCAGGCGTGAATTCATTCTCGCTCCATTATTTCCAGCTGTGTCACCAGAAAAGAGACTAATGACTGAGTGCTATCTGCTAACACCTGTAATCCTAGCTACTCAGGAGGCTGAGTCCAGAGGATTGCAGTTCAAAGTCAGCTAGGGCAGGAATGTCCATGAGACTCTCTACATTTAACAAAAATGCTAGACTAGAGGCAGGTTGCATATGTAGAGCACCAACCTTGAGCAAAAACGCTAAGGGAAGGCCCTGAACTCAACCCCCATTATAGAAACACACAAAAAGGACTGTACTGTAACCATATCCAGGTGATAAACCTCTGTGATCCCTGTCTTCCAGTTACAAGCCCGATCTGATCTGGTCTGATGGGGACTGGGAATGCCCTGCCACTTACTGGAACTCCACAAGTTTTCTTGCCTGGCTCTACAATGACAGTCCTGTCAAGGTAGACACTTACCTAACTTCTCTCTTACTTGTCTGTTGTGGTAAAAGGAAGTTTGGCCAGATGTGGTGGTAGTACATGCCCATAATCAGCCCTTGGAAGCTTAAGGGGGCTTATGAGTCCAGGCCAGGCCTGGATACCATGAAACCTTATCAAAATAATAATGCCACCAATAGCTAAGATGGAGAGTACTACCACTGAGGACTGCAGAAATCTCAGACCATCAATACAGACCTACAGGATCTTTATACTTCCTCTTTAGTCTCCCTTCACTGAGTATAAGCTTTCTTTTTGTCTCTTTTTTTTTTTTTGTCATTTATGGGGCTTGGACTCAGAACCTAGACACTGTCCCTGAGCTCTTGTGCTGAAGGCTAGTGCTCTACCACTTTGAGCCACAGCCCCACTTCTGGTTTTCTGGTGGTTAATTGGAGGTAAGAGTTTCATGGACTTTCCTTCCCAGGCTGAGTTTGACCTGAATCCTCAGATCTCTGCCTCCTTAGTAACTAGGATTACAGGCATGAGCTACCAGTGCCTAGCTTCTTTTTGTCTTTAATTCTGATTATTCTCATTTGTTTATTACTAGTGGTGGAGCTATAACTCAGGGCCTCATGCTCTCATTTGGCTTTTTCACTCAAAGCTGGAGCTCTACCACTTGATCCACATCTCCACTTTTGGTTTCTTGCTGGTTAATTGGCTATAAGAGTGCCTTGGATTTGTCTGCCTGGGCTGGCTCCAAACCATGATCTTCATATCTCAGCCTCTGAGTAGCTAGAATCACAGGCATGAGCCACCAGCACCTAGCTTGCTGACTTTCCTTTAATCCCAGTTGCAGTGGAGATGGAGGTAAAAGGACCTGAAGTTTAGGTCCAGTGTGTAGCTGAGAGAGCCTTGTGTCAGAACAGCAAAGTAATTCTTAAAAAGAAGGACCTATGCATCGTGGTTTCTGTCTATATGCCTATTTAGAAAGCAGAGAGCTTGGCCAAGAGCTGGTAGCTCACCTGTAATCCTAGCTACTCAGGAGGCTGAGATCGTGGTTTGAAGCCAGCCCAGCCAAGAAAGTCAGTAAGATTCTTATCTCCAATTAATCACAGAAAAATCCAGAAGTGGCTCTGTGGCTCAAATAGTAGAGCACTAGCCTTGAGCAAAAAAGGAGCACAGAGCACTTGGGCCGAGTTCAAGCCCCAGGACTGCCTCCCCCCCCCCCCAAAAAAAAGGCAGAGCTTGGAGGTGGCAGTTGAAAGCCAATCTGGGCTAAAAGTTCACAGAACTCTCATGATCTCAACCTCAGGGGAAGCACAGGGCTGGACACTGGGGTGCATCTGTCATCCCAGCAACAAAGCAAAGCACTCACAGGAAGATCCCAGTCCAGCTGGCCCCAGCATAAAGTGCAAAAAAAAATGTCTTGGCCGAGGGGCTCAGTGATAGGGCACCAAGGTCAGTGAGTGCAAGGCCCATAGTTGAAACCCCAGCACTGCCAGGAAAAAAAGAAATGACAAATCTCATCGAAACTCTTAACTTCGTCTTTGGAAATCCTGCCTAGGGCCCCTTGCTCAGGCAAGTTCCTCCTCCATGGCCCCTCTCCTGAAAGCATTTTCTATCCCAGATGCCCTGTAAGACAGCATCTCCCAGCCCTGACTTAAGTGGTTTTCCATCTGTGTGTGTTGGGGGGGGGGGGGGGGGTTGCTGGGGGTGGTACTGGCAGCCCTGGTGTCTTCCCACTAGAGGGCAGTAGCACCCCATGTGACCACCTGAGACGTCCCTAGACTTAGGTGGTCCTCCAGAGCACTGCAGATCAGAAAACTTCTGCTGTAGCTAGATTTCCTTTGCTTGCCTCCAGTTGGGCTGCCCTGTGGAGCTGCTGCACCACAGTGGCCCGGCCTCCTTCCTCCTTTAGGACAAGGTGGTGGTGAATGACCGATGGGGTCAGGGCTGCTCCTGCCACCACGGCGGATACTTCAACTGTCAGGATAAGTACAAGCCCAAGAAGTTGCCAGATCACAAGTGGGAAATGTGCACGAGTATCGACAAAAAATCCTGGGGCTACCGGTGTGACATACTCCTGTCTGACATCTTACCCGCCTATGAGATCATTTCGGTAAGCACCGCCATGTTGTGTTAGGTTGGTTTTTCTCTCAGTGCTGGGGACTGAACTCAGGGACTCGGTGCTCTGCCTCTGGTCACACTGTCAGCCCTAGTAACATTAGTGTGGCAAGTAGTAGATCTGAGAGTTTCCTTCATTAAAGTTTTGTTGATGAAGCCGGCTGCTGGAGGCTCACTTCTGTAATCCTTGCTACTCAGGAGGCTGAGACCTGAGGATCATGGGTCGAAGCCAGCCAATCAAGACGCCTCTCCAATTAATGACCAAAATTCTAGAAGTCATACCTTAGCAATAAAATTTATATGTGTATATATATATATATATATCTGTGTGTATATATATATATATATATATTTTTTTTTTTTTTTTTTGCCAGTCCTGGAGCTTGAACTCAGGGCCTAAGCACTGTCCCTGGCTTCTTTTTGCTCAAGAATAGCACTCTGCCACTTGAGCCACAGCGCCACTTCTGGCTTTTTCTGTTTATGTAGTGCTGAGGAGTCGAACTCAGGGCTTCATGCATGCAAGGCAAGCATTCTACCACTAAGCCATATTCCAGCCCCTAAATTATTTTTTTGAAAAGCCAAAAATAGACCTGTGACTCCAATGGTAAAGCACCAGCCCTGAAGGAAAAAGCCAAGCTAGAGAGCACCCTGAGTTTAAGCCCCAGTAACAGCACTAAAAAAGGGAGTAGAGGGACAGAGATCAATGGTTCACATGAAATAAGTAATTCTAGCTATCCAAGAAACTTAAGATCTAAGGATAGCAGTTCCAAGCCATCAGGGGCAGGAAAGTCCTTGAGGCTCTTAGCTCCAATTAATCACTGAAAAAGCCAGAAGTGGAGCTGTGGCTCAAGTGGTAGAGTGCTAGCTTTGAGCAACAGGAGCTTGGAGATAGCACTCAGGCCCAGAGTTCAAGCCTCTGAACCCAAGGGAAACAAAGATAAAAAGGAGGGTGAGGGTGGGGGTGGGCAGGAAGTCTGTGACCTAGGTTTTCTTTCCCATATCTGCCAAGCTGAGCATCCACAGCTTGGCCTGCCTTTTTTCTGCCTCTGTAGGAACTGATTAAGACAGTGAGCTTGGGAGGCAACTATCTGCTCAACATTGGACCCACTCGTGAAGGACTGATTGACCCTATCTTCCAAGAAAGGCTGCTAACCATTGGCAAATGGCTGAATGTCAGCGGCGAGGCCATCTACTCCACCAGACCGTGGAGGGTGCAAGAGGAGAATTCTGTGTGGTGAGCCCCAGCCGCTGCTCACCTGTCTGCGCCATGGCTGCTCTTGTGCTATCCATTTGGTGTCCCTGTTGGGTTATGTCCTAGGCCACCAGAATTGGGGGGGCAATGGGGCTGCAAAGCATGTCACCCAAACTGTGGCTGCTCCCTTACCCCGCTGGAAATGCTGCTCATCGATGCTCCCATAGCATCAACAAAGGTCAGGGTCCCATCCTAAGTCCTTCTCTTTGGCCTTGGACTGCTGTCTATTCTACCTTAGGCCTCAACTTTGTTCCACTGCAGAATGGGATGATATACTGCATAGAGTTTTGTGAAGATGAAATGAATGTAGGCAAGGTGCCTAGCACCAACTGTCCAGAAAGTATCCAAAAACAGTGAATGCCCACAAGACCCCAAGCAGTTCAGTCTTTGGCTCGTTTATCGCTTTGGACGTGGCTGACTCCTGCCTGTATAGCTAGCTACTTAGGGGACTGAGATTTGAGAATGGAGACCTATCACCAGTCAACCAGCAAAAAGCCAGTAGTAGTGGAGTACCAGCCTTGAGGGAAGCCAAGTGAGAGCTCAGTGGGCCTAAGTTCAAGCCCCAGTACCAGCACAAAGCAAAAAGCCTTGCATGAATGGCTTGTGATTTTTTTTTCCCAATCTTTTTCCAAACATGGTAAGGTCCTAGGACAACTTTGTTTTCCTGTCTGTCTTCCTTTCATCAGGGGGAGTTATATTTTCTGTTATTCTTTCATGGATTTGGAGTTTTAAGGATGAACACTAAAGGAAATGGCTGTAGTGAAATAGTGAGAGGACTAGTACAAGAGTCAATATGTTGTTTTTATTGTTTGACTCATGGTCAGCCAAGCTGCCCATCCTGGCCCTGGGCTCATGTGATCCTCCTGCCTCAGCCTTCCCAGTAGCTATAGTTAATGTGTACTGCCATACCCAGCAAGTTTTTGGCTCCCCCACATCCCCACCCCCGGTCTTGAAGCTTGAACTCTGGGTCTAGGCACTGTCCCTGAGCTCTTCAGCTCAAGGCTAGCGCTCTACCACTTGAGCCACAGTGCTACTTCTGGTTTTCTGGTGGTTAATTGGAGATAAGAGTCTCATGGACTTTCTTGCCGGTACAAGCTTTGAACTGCATCCTCAGATCTCATCCTGAGTAGCTAGGATTACAGGCATGAGCCACTGGTGCCTGGAAAGAGTTTAAAGAGAATTTCTGCCATATGTGGTACACACTTATAATCCCGGCACTTGGGAGGCTGAAGCAGAAGGACTGGGAGTTGGAGGTCAGCCTGGGTTAGGCCCTCTGTAACTAGAAAACTATACCCTGTGAGGGGGAAAAGAGGAGATATGTGCAAGGTTGTTTCTTTATGATCTCCTTTGCCTTCCTCCCCCCCCCCCCCACCTGGCACTCTACCCCATGAGCCACACCTGCACCTCCAGTCTAGCATTTTATGGGTTAATTGGAGATCCAGTCAGATTTTCCCGCCCAGGCTGAACTGTGATACCCAGATCTCAGCATCCTGAGTAACTAGGATTACAGACGTAAGCCACCATCGCCTGGCTGATCTGCAAGTTTTACAGACTACTTCCATCCTCCAGACCTAAATTGGGTTCGGGTTATTATGTTTCCCAGCAGCAGTGACAGGCTGACCGCAGGGTCGGATTTGGTAGGTGATTGAAGGGGAATGCCAGAAATCTTAGACAATGATATTTCTTTGTTGCCAGGTATACCTCCAAAGGATCAACAGTTTATGCCATTTTTATGCATTGGCCAGAACATGGAGTCTTGAAGATTAAATCCCCCAAAACTACCATAATGACAAAGGTAAGGAGCCTCAATCATTCCTTTTTTCCTTTCTTTTTCTTTTTCCCAGTCCTGGGCTTGAACTGAGGGCCTGAGCACCGTTCCTGGCTTTTTTTTGCTCAAGGCAAGCACTCTACTACTTGAGCCAGTGCCCTTTCATGGCTTTTTCTATATATGTGGTGCTGAGGAATCGAACCCAGGGCTTCATGTATACGAGACGAGCACTTTACCACTAGGCCATATTCCCAGCACAATATGATTTTTAAATGCATGAATGCACCAACATATGTTAAATAATGAAATAATTCATTTGAGGAAATACAATTTTTTTCCTTAAAAAATAAATAATTGTGAATACTCCATAAATTAGCATAATAATATGAGATGCTAATATGGAAGTCATTCATAAAATATCACTAATATAACATTCTGATAGAAAACTCTGCCATCACTCCCCATCTTCCTTTTTCTTTTCTTTTCTTTTTTTTTTTTTTTTTTTTTTTTTTTGGCCAGTCCTGGGGCTTGGACTCAGGGCCTGAGCACTGTCCCTGGCTTCTTCTTGCTCAAGGCTAGCACTCTGCCACTTGAGCCACAGCGCCACTTCTGGCCATTTTCTGTCTATGTGGTGCTGGGGAATCGAACCTAGGGCCTCATGTATACGAGGCAAGCACTCTAGCCACTAGGCCATATCCCCAGCCCTTCTTTTTTTTTTTTTTGCCAGTTGCTGGGGCTTGAACTCAGGGCCTGAATGCTGTCCCTGGCTTCCTTTTGCTCAAGGCTAGCACTCTACCACTTGAGCCACAGCACCACTTCCGGCTTTTTCTGTGTAGGTGGTGCTGGGAATCCAACCCAGAGCTTTGTGCATGCTAGGCAAGCACTCTACCACTAAGCCACATTCCCAGCCCGCCCCCCCCATCTTTCTACTCTTGGTAATAACCATCAATCACATGGGCCTTATTCCCTGGCAACCAGTGGGCTATTAGATGACCCTAGAACTTGGCCACCACCCAGCAGCCCTTGCCCTGTCTGGCCTGTAGTTAGCCTCCCCGTCATTTGCATCAGTGTGGAGAAGAAAGGGAAGGTCTCTGTGCCCAAGCCTGTAAGCGCTTGCTGGTGCTGGATGGCAGACACCTGGCAGGATCTGCTCTGTGGTGGGGTCCTCCAGGGAGCGTGGTACCCCAGCCTCTGCTTGGGCAGGCTCCATGTTGTTTTCAAGTTTCACCTTTTCACAACCCTTCTGCTCCTCCATAGCTTCCACCTTCGTGAAGCCTGACAGGTCTGAGGCTGCCTCAGCAGGTGGGGTGTGGGCGGCTTCCAATGGCTTGTCCTGGCACTCCACACCTTCACCTGTGAGGTGCAACAGCAGTTCCTGCAGCTCCTCCTTCTTCTCCCTCTTCGCCTGGGACAGCTGATTGACACTCATCTTTCTCCTGATACAGCTCATCCAGGACTTGCATCTGTTCTTTATAGAAAACTAGGGACTCTTGGGTGGCTGCATTGATGGTGGAGTCATTCACTTGATTCTGGTGGTCCATCTTGTTGGACAGGTCATAGATGAAGCAGATTTTCAGCTTCTTGGCCACTTGTGTCTCCTTCCTCTCCCTAGGCATGCGTGGTTCCAGCTCTTGGGGAGGAGGGCCTGGCGCTCTACCTTTCTCTGGTACTGGGCCGCCAGGTTACTCAGACACCCGCAGGGGGCCCGCTGCTCCTGCAGCTGCCAGCTAAGCCTCACCTGCCTTGATTCAGCAATGGATAGTACTTGTAGGTAAAAATCCCACATGGTTTGTGGGTTGTCTATGTCCTCTGAAACAGTCATGTAAGGGGGAGTCGCCTTCTCACCCTTCTCTTCTTTGCTCACTCCTTCACTTTCCCTAGGGAAAGCCAGGAAACTCAGCTGGGCCTGCAGGTGTTCATCCTCCTATCTTGTTGCTTCCAGGCACTTCAGTGTATCCTGTAAGTTTTGAGGGACCCCAACTTGCTCTGCCCCTGCTCCTGCAGCTGGGTCTGCCTCAGCAGGAGCTGCGGCTGGGCCTCCTCCCCTGAGGTCAGCCGCTGATGGAAGGCCCTGTGCTGGTCACAGGTGGCTCTGAGCTCCTGCAGCTGGGCCAGGGACTGGTCACGCAGCTCCTGCAGATTGTGAGCTGCTTGGCTCTTTAACTCAGCCACCTCTTTCCACTCTTCTAACTTCTCCTGTAACTGCTCCAGCTTCTCCTGCAGATGTTGCTTCACCTGCTGCTCCGAGTGCAGGATGCTGGCGAGCTCCTCCTCAACATTCAGCCTGTGGAAGGCATCCTGCAGCTGGGCCAGCTGATCGTTGAGCAAGAGAGTGCATCTCATGGTCCCTTGTTCCTTTTCCATTGTCTCGAGGATCTTGCGCCCATTACTCCACCTTCTTCTCCGGTATCTGCAGCTGCCCCGGTTGCTCCACATTCTGGAGGCCGAGCCTCTGGTTTTCCTGTACCTGGATGTGACGTTGTTCCTCCAGGCTCTTGAGCTCCTCCTGCATCTGGTAGGCCTGGGCCTGCAGCTGCTGCTCAGCCTGGGATGGCCCTGCAGGGGGCTGCGGGGGATGCAGCTCCGTCAGCTGCTTTCTAGCTCCCACACCTGCCTCCCCCCCTGCTCTTTCTCCTCTCTCAGCTGGCTCATCTGCTCTAGAGCTGCTGCACTTTCTCTTTCCCCTTGGATCTCCACCCTCAGGTCCTCCCCAAGTGTCTCTCTCCACCTTTTATGCCGTCACCAACTCTTTCATGTTGTCCAGCTGTCTTTCCCACTCTGCCCTCTCCTGTAGTGTTGTAACTCCTGAATTTTGATCTTCTTGGCGGCTTTCTGTGTCAGGAGCACTTCCAGCCTCTCCTGCAGCTCTGCGTTCTCATCCTCTCCAGGTCTTCATTCTGGTCTTTTTCTGGAGCTGCAGCTTCACGCTATTCAGGTCTTTAATAAGCTCTATGCTGTTTTTGTCGGTCTCCTTCTGTGTGATGGAGACTGCAGACGATGCCATCTCTAGCTCTACGACACCTTGCTCTGAAGCCTGCAGGCAGCTGGCAAGACCTCCTTGCTCCAGTTCTCTTTCATTGCCCGCTTGCTGCATGTGGGCCAGGGCAGATTATAAATTGAATTTTTCTGAAGCCAAGTTCTGTATTGATAGCGTGTAGAGCTCCAGCTCTGTTTTCAGTGCTTCCTGCACACAGCCCGTCTTTTCATTCTCTTTCCCCTGCTGATCCTGCAGGTCTTTGTTTTCCTGCTGCCGTTGTTCAATCTCACTCCACAGCTGCTGGTTTTGTATTCCGCTGGAGTCCAGGGCAAGTACCAGGTGTTGGTAGCACCTTTCAAGGTCCTCGATGTTATTGGGACCACTAACACTCTTAACCCTGGCATCTCTGACTGTACCCAGTGGAAGGGGAGGCTCAGGGTTAACATGGACCTTGGCTACACCCTCAGTTAAATTACAGTCCCCCGTGGTGTTTAGATTGGGGTTACCTCCCTTTTTTTTTTTTTTTTTGCCAGTCCTGGGCCTTGAACTCAGGGCCTGAGCACTGTCCCTGGCTTCTTTTTGCTCAAGGCTAGCACTCTGCCACTTGAGCCACAGTGCCATTTCTGGCCGTTTTCTGTATATGTGGTGCTGGGGAATTGAACCCAGGGCCTCATGTATACGAGGCAAGCTCTCTTGCCACTAGGCCATATTCCCAGCCCCTGTTACCTCCCTTTTTAATGTTCTTCTTTGTCTTGGATTCTGCAGATCCCATCAGGACAATTCCTCTGCATATATTCTTGCAGTAGTTTCTTTCCTGCAGCTAACTTTTTTCATCTTGTTTGCTCAGGGATGTGGAAGGTGTGGGGGCCACATTCCCAGGCTGTCTGAAACCACCTCTGTTCTCCCAATCACCACCAACTACGTCTACTCCTCACTGTTTCTCCAAAATCACCTCCATTTGCTCACGCACCACTCCGCACCTCTACCTCCCTCAACTGCTGGTAGTGGTGTAAGCCAATAGAGGGGACACCAGTGCTGCTAGGCAGCACGGAATGTGGGCGTGGCCTCAATCCTTGCATCTTATTGGTCTGATAGAGAGGGGCGTGGCCAGACATTGTGATCCAGGCACAATAGGTGGAGTCACCATGAGAGCTGCTCCTGCAGCCCCTCCTTCCTACAACCCTGTCCAGCTCGATTGGGGGAGGGGTGGGACCTGCTCTAGCTGGATAGGTGCGCAGTTTTACAAGTCACCTTTCCTGGCTTCCATCACACAACTGTGGTCACCAGAGTTTCCACCAGAGTTCCACCAGCCCTCCACAAAGTGGCACCAAGAAACACAGCTATCTGTGCACATCCAAGGTCTTCATATTTTCACTCCGCGCAGAATTAGCTACTTGCTGACACTTGTATTCTGAACAGGGAGCCACTGAAGTGCATAATGGCCTTAAGGTATCCTGCTCCTTTAGTCGCTGTGGGACGGGAGGGTGCAGGGACAGCACAGGACGCCCCCGGGTCAGGGCTCCTCTCCATGAATACTGGCCATGCTGCATGCAACACATCTGGGCCATGCATAACACAGACCTTGTTCCACACACTTCGGCTGGTGATCTTAGAGGATTCAGAAACAGTCATGGGAGGAATGCTGCTGCAGAGTAAAGCCAGCCACATCTATATGATGTGCAATGTGTCCAGAATCAGGTCCCGGGGCTGCCATCCTCCCCTCCAGAACACTCAGACCTCTGTGTCAGCACTGGAGTGATCCGGTTGTCCTCCAGTGCTTGATGAGTTCATTTTGTGTGGCCATCTTTGCCTGCCCATGAAAACTCCACACTGGTTGTGGTGGTACACACCTGTATTCCCAGCATTCCAGAGGGTGAGGCAGGAGAACCAGGGATTCAAAACAAGCCTGAGTTACGTAGCAAGTTCAAGGCCAGCCTGGGCTACAGACTCTCAGACTGGAGATGTGGCAGCAAGGCCCAAGCATTTTTGCTGCTTCACCGTTTGCCGCTTAGACTCAACACTCTTCCTCACTCCCACGCGCAGTACACATCCAGCTTTTTGTTTTGTTTGTTTTTCTGTGCTGTTCCTGGGGCTTAAACTCAGGGCCTGGTCACTATCCCTGAACTTTTTTGTTCAAGGATGACACTACTGCTTGAGCCACAACTCCACTTTCTGCTTTTTTGGGTAGTTAATTGGAGTCTCATGGACTTTCCTACCCAGACTGGCTTTGTACTGTGATCCTCAGATCTCAGCCTCCTGAGTAGCTAGGATTATAGGCATGAGCCACTAGCACCCGGCAGTTGTTAACTTTTCTAAAGAAACTAACAAGGTGGGCTGGGAATGTGGCTTAGTGGCAGAGTGCTTGCCTAGCATGCATGAAGCCCTGGGTTCAATTCCTCAGTACCACATCAACAGAAAAAGCCAGAAGTGGAGCTGTTACTCAAGTGGTAGAGAGCTAGCCTTGAGCAAAAGAAGCTCAGGGACAGTGCCCAGGCCCTGAGTTCAAACCTCAGAAAAAAGAAACTAACAGGCCTTCCCTCCTCCTTCCTGCCATCCTCAGGCCCCTCCTACATCCGGGCCCTGTTACACTGTCCTCTCTCCCTGTCCAGAGCACTGCTTCCCTTCCCCGCAGGGCAGAGTGTGTACTCCTCAGTGCCTGGCTGAGGTTCCCACTGCTTTTTCTTTTCTGCAGATAACCATGCTGGGAATGCATGGAGTTCTGAGATGGTCCAAAGATTCCACGGACAGGATCCTGATCTCTCTACCCTCGTTGCCCCCCTCGAGTCTCCCAGTGAAGTTTGCTTGGACTGTGAAGCTGACCAACGTGAAGTGATGGTTGGAGTGCCAGGCCGGGCCAGGGGGCCCTGACGACTGGGCGCTGCTTTGACTTTCTCTTGTAGTGCCATCGTTGAATAAAGTAAACTTCTCTTCCCCACCCACAGGGGGATCTTCCCACACATCAAAGAAATGGAATATAGTATACTGATCATTAAAGTATGGAAGATCTGCGATCTGGGCGTGGAGGCGTGGCCCAGGTGGTGGAGCATTCACCCTGGGTTAAATCCCAGCCTCAAAGAGAAATAATAAATGAATAAATAAAAAGTAGTTAAGTCTCAGATCCATTGCAAAAGAAGGGACGAAACAGGTAGTTAGTTCCTTCCCACATGGGGATTCTCGTGGGAAGTCCCTTTATCACCCACAGAGAATGCGTCCCAGCATCCACCACTACTGTGAGAGGACATGGAACAGTTTTTTTGTGTGTGTGTGTTTTTTTTTTTTTGGCCAGTCCTGGGGCTTGGACTCAGGGCCTGAGCACTGTCCCTGGCTTCTTCTTGCTCAAGGCTAGCACTCTGCCACTTGAGCCACAGCGCCCCTTCTGGCCATTTTGTGTATATGTGGTGCTGGGGAATCGAACCCAGGGCCTCATGTATATGAGGCAAGCACTCTTGCCACTAGGCCATATCCCCAGCCCCATGGAACAGTTTTTTTTTTATTTATTTATTTATTTTTTTGGCCAGTCCTGGGCCTTGGACTCAGGGCCTGAGCACTGTCCCTGGCTTCTTCCCGCTCAAGGCTAGCACTCTGCCACTTGAGCCACAGCGCAGCTTCTGGCCATTTTCTGTATATGTGGTGCTGGGGAATCGAACCTAGGGCCTCGTGTATCCGAGGCAGGCATTCTTGCCACTAGGCTATATCCCCAGCCCCAACCATGGAACAGTTTTGATGGCCCAACCACATGCTTTTTAAAAAATTTTGGAGAGTACTGGGGTACTGGGGTTTGAGCTCAGGATCTTGCTCTTGCTTGGCAGGAAGTGTCTACATGATGACCCCAGTTCTTTTTTGTGTCAGTACTTGTGCTTAAATTCAGAGCCTTGCTACTGACCCTTTTTTGCTCAAGGCTGATGCTCTTATCATGAACCACAGCTCCACTTCCAGTTTTTTTTTTTTTGTTTTTTTTTGTTGGGTTTTTTTTGGTCAGTTGTGGGGCTTGAACTCTGGGCCTCCTGAGGAGCTCAAGGATAGCGCTCTACCACTTGAGCCCCTGCAAGCCACAGTGCCACTTCCAGTTTCCTGGTGGTTAGATAGAGATAAGAGTCTCATGGACTTTCTTGCCTGGGTTGGCTTTGAATGGTGATCCACAGATCTCAGCCTCCTGAGTAGCTAGGATTACAGGCATGAGCCACCAGCTCCCGGCACTTCAAGTTTTTTTGGTGGTTAATTGGAATATGGTTTCATAGATTTTGCTGCCCAAGCAAGCTTTGAACCTTGCTTAGTCCTCAGTCCTTAGCCTCCTGAGTAGGTAGAATTACAGACTGGTGCCTGGCTGCTTTGGTTATTTTTGAAGTAGCATCTCGATTTTTGCCCAGGCTGGCCTGTACCTTAATCTTCTACTTGTGTCTCTTCCTATAGCTGGGATGACAGACATTTGTCAACATGCTCATCTTTTTCTGTTGAGATGTTTTTCAAGCCTTTTTTTTTTCCTTTGACCTGGAACTGCTATCTTGCCCATCTCCACCTCTTGAGTATTTGGGATTACAGGAGTGAGCCACCATCATCTGGCCTCTCTCCTCTGTCTGTGTCTGTCTGTCTGTCTGTCTGTCTGTCTGTCTGTCTGTCTCTCTCTCTCTCTCTCTCTCTCTCTCTCTCTCTCTCTCTCTCTCTCTCTCTCTCTCTCTCTCTGCCAGTGCTTGGACTCAGGGCCTGTCCCTGGCTTCTTCTTCTTCTTTTTTTTTTTTTTTGCTCAAGGCTAGCACTCTACTTCTTGAGCCACAGTGCCACTTCTGGCTTTGTCTGTTTATGTGGTGCTGAGCAATCCAACCCAGGGCTTCCTGCATGCTTGGCCAGCACTTTACCACTAAGCCACATCCCCATCCCTATGGAAAGCTTTTTCATCTGGGTAGAGCTCACTCTTCAGGCCTCCCTCAAAGGATGCTCCCCTCTCTGGAATTCAATGCTCAATAATGTGTCTTCCCACACTTCCCAGACTAAACACTGGAAGCCAGAGATGTTGGCTTTTTGTCAGTCCATGCCCTTTGCCCCTCACTTTGCTTGTCACATGATGAGCACTCAGCTAATCTACTGAAACTGTTGGAATTGGGGACAGACAGGAAAAAAAAAAAAAGGCTGAGAATGTGGCTTAGGGGTAGAGTGTTTGCATAGCTTCATGAAGCCCTGGGTTCGATTCCTCGGCACCACATACACAGGAAAGGCTGGAAGTGGCACTGTGGCTCAAGTGGTAGAGTGCTAGCCTTGAGCAAAAAGAAGCTGAGACAGTGCTCAGGCCCTGAGTCCAAGCCCCAGGCCTGGCAAACAACAAGAAACCCAGAGAGGGCTGGGAATATGGCCTAGTGGCAAGAGTGCTTGCCTTGTATACATGAAGCCCTGGGTTTGATTCCCCAGCACCACATATACAGAAAATGGCCAGAAGTGGCGCTGTGGCTCAAGTGGCAGAGTGCTAGCCTTGAGCAAAAAGAAGCCAGGGACAGTGCTCAGGCCTTGAGTTCAAGCCCCAGGAGTGGCCACAAAAAAAAAAAAAAAGAAAGAAAGAAACCCAGAGAGGCAAGGAGCGGAGACAGGATTGGTGTCAACAGACTCCGCCCAGATGCGTGGCCACGCCCACTCCAGTCACGTGGTGCCCACAGCTGGGCGGCCGTGGGCGGTGCTAGACCAAGATGGCGAGCGTGCGGAAGGTGCTGCCGCGGCGAGTGGCGGGCTTGGCGTCCCTCCGGGCTGTAAGTGCCGAGGGCGGTCGCCCCTGGGGCACCGGGACCGTTCGGCTCCGGGGCTGGCTCGGCGGCAGCGCCGGCTGCGGCTCTCTGAGAGGCGGAGCCCGACAGCCCTTCCCGCGGGGGACGAGCGAGGCCCAGAAGTCTTGGACCCTTCTGGGCTGTGAGGAAACTGAGGCAGGCCGCGGTGATGCCACCCAGTCTCCGTGAACGCCAGCCTAGGTCCTTCCTGCCGGCCCGGGCTCTTGGCCCCAGACTCTCCCGGTGGTTGGCGAACCCCCTGTGCACCTTCCAGCTCCGGATCTGGAAGGAGGCCTCCCCCCACCCGCCCCCGGCCGCGTCCATTTCAGCCGCGGTTGATCTTAGGGACGCCTGGGGGCGCCGGGGGCTTGCCTGTGGTCCCCTTGCTATTGTATTTGGGACCTGTTCGTTCGTGGGCTCTTTGCCCCGCTTGCTCAGCGAGTGTAGGTGACAGCCAGCTGCTGAGGGGTGTAGCCAGTTGTGTTGGATGAGGTGCAGATCTGTGCTGGCCCAGTGGGTCAGCCGCTTTCTAGGCCGAAGGACATAGTTATTTACTCTCTCCGAACGCCAGTTGTCTCATCTATAAAGTGGATTACATTACCTCGGGGTTGTTTTGGAGATTGAGAACAAGTAGGTAAAAAGTGTTTGGAATTATTTTGGCTCTTAATTAGTGCTTTTTGTTGTTGTTTTGCTTTGTGTGGTTTTTTGTCTTTTATTTGTTCATTTGTTTTGGGTGGCTCTCAAAGCACTTTACCACTGAGTTTATAAAACTCAGCAGGGTTCGGCTGGGGGAAGAGATTAATAGTTGGAGAAATTACATTCCCCAAAATTAGTTCTCTTTCAGAAAACCACTTTAATATCTTCAGGCCACTCACCTCCACCAGTGTGGAAAATGAAGACCCTAACTTTGGTTTAAGAAGTTAAGAAAAATAAATGAGGGGCTGGGGATGTGACTTAGTGGTAGAGTGCTTGCCTAGCATGCATGAAGCCCTAGGTTTGATTCCTCAACACCACAGTACAGAAAAAGCCACAAGTGGTGCTGTGGCTCAAGTGATAGAATGCTAGCCTTAAGTGAAAGAAGCTCAGAGACAACACCCAGACCTGGAGTTCAAGCCCTAGGACTGGCAAAAAAAAAAAAAGAATATTAAATGAGATGGTAGATAAACCTCTGGATGGATGGGAGGGGATGGCATAATGAAAGTAGGTTTAGTGTCAGAACCAATCCAAGTCCCAGTCACTTTCCAGCTGTGTGCTGTGTGCTTTAGGGGTAATCTTTCTGAGGCCCAGTTTTCTGTCCTGGAGTTGAGATAAAGCGAGCCCCTGCTATAGTGTTTGAATTAGTTTTGTTGTTCTTTTTGGCCAGTCCTGGAGCTTGAACTCAGGGCCTAGGCACTGTCCCTGAGCTTCTTTTCCTCAAGGATAGCACTCTACCACTTGAGCCACAGCGCCACTTCCACCTTTTTCTGTTTATGTGGTATTGAGGAATTGAACCTAGGGCTTCATGCATGTTTGGCAAGCACTCTACCATTAAGCCACATTCCCAGCCCTTGTGTTAGTTCTGATGGAGATAAACTACCCAGTTCCTTAGCTCAGAACTTAATGTGGTTACAGAATGTCATCTCTGATGTTTTTGTTTTTTGTTTTTTAATTTAACCAAGAGAATAGGAGACCAGACCAAGGGCAGTGAACAGCTGCAGTGACATGAGCTTGTGCTCTAAAGCCACTCTGCCAGCTTGTAGTATTCTGAAACCCGTGAGCCATGGAACCTTGGGACACATTGTTTTTAGTGTCACTGAATATGGTTTCACAAAGCCTTGTGCTTGCTTGGGAAAACTTAATTTATTTTGGCTTCAGATTTCTTCCACCAAAGTGGAGATTATGGTAGTCCCTACCTAATAAGGTTATGAAGAGGATAATGTGGGTTAGTATTCAAGAGTGCCTGGATTATTGTGTTTTCAGGTCTTTTGTTGTTGTTGATCATTTGCACTGATCTTAGAGCTTGAACTCAGGCTGTGGGCACTGTCCCTGAGCCTCTTTTGCTCAAGGTGAGTGGTGTACCACTTGAACTACAGCTTTCCTTCCAGCTTTTTTGGTAGTTAATTGGACATAAGAGTATCATGGACTTCCCTGCCCCAGCTGGCTTTGAACTGCAATCTTCAAATCTCAGCTTCTTAAGTAGCTTATAGTAGATTATAGGCATGAGCCACCAGCGCCTGGCTCTTTGTTTTGTGCTGGCACTGGGGCTTGAACTCAGAGCCTGGGTGCTGTCCCTTAGCTTTTCTTAATCAAGGCTAGCACTCTACCACTTGAGCCACAGTTCCACTTCCAGCTTTTTAGGTGGTTAGTTGGTCCAGACTGGCTTTGAACTATGGTCCTCAGATCTGAGCCTCCTAAGTAGCTAGAATTATGGGCATGAGCCACTGGTGCCTAGCACAGTAAATTATTGTTATATGAAGTGCTGTTATGGAAAATGAAGTGAGTTTTAGTTTAACCTGTTTTAGAAACTTGGAAGCATGTTTTATGTCCTCTCAACAATTATGTAATTTATGGAGTCCTATTGTGGCTTAGGGCCCTGGAAATACAGCAGGGAACAAAGCAAAGTCCTCCCTCCCTGTGGCATGAGACTCAAGTGCCATGGAGTAAGTAATGTTAGTGTTCCGTACTGGACCAGCTACGGTGGGACATCCAGGCCTTCCAGCTTAGTGCCTGCCATGGGGAAGGAGAGGTGTTTACCTAGATTCCATGTGGTAAAGTGAAGTTTATTTGATAGTTGTTCAAAGGATGAAAGAGACAAAAGAAGCCATGTTACTTGGGGAGGAAGTGAGATTTGGAGCACACTTTACATAGAGGGGTTTTATTTTTGTGTTTCTTTGTTTTTGCCAGTCCTTGAGCTTGAACTCGGCCTGGGCACTGTTCCTGAGCTTCTTTTCCTCAAGGCTAGCACTCTACCACTTGAGCCACAGCGCCACTTCCGGCTTTTTCTGTTTATGTGGTACTGAGGAATGGAATCTAGGGCTTCATGCATGCTAGGCAGGCACTCCACCGCTAAGCCACATTCCCAGCCCTTTGTTTTTTTATTTTATTTATTTATTTATTTTGCCAGTCCTGGGCCTTGGACTCAGGGCCTGAGCACTGTCCCTGGCTTCTTTTTGCTCAAGGCTAGAACTCTGCCACTTGCGCCACAGCACCACATCTGGCCATTTTCTATATATGTGGTGCTGGGGAATTGAACCCAGGGCTTCATGTATACGAGGCAAGCACTCTTGCCACTAGGCCATATTCCCAGCCCTTTAAAGCCTTTTTTTAGGGATGCAGTCTCCTGCAGGCCCATTCTCCCTAGTACAGAGTCTTCCTAGGAACCCACTGCCGCCACAGCGCCAAGCTAACTGCTCTCCGTGATGGCTCTTCTCCTGGCCAGCTGTGCCCCCATGTATTATGGGATGTACGAGTCACTTTACTGAGTGCTACCATATACCAGGCACAGTGCTGGACAGTTGGAACAAAGACATGGAAACAAACAAGGCAGCAGAGTTTATAATCTCCTGGAGGAAAGGTGGCATAGGCAGTGTCCCCAGTGCTCTGAAGGAGATAAAAAACGGGAGGTGCGAAGGTGGACAGATTTGCAGTGGGTGAGAGTGGGATGCGAGGAGAGCGCAGCAGCCAAGGGTAGCCCAGCTTAGGGAAAGCAGGTGACGGGGGCTGGAGCAGAGCCATAGGGGCAAACTGTGAGAGGGGCTCTGTGAGAGCCACGTTGTACTGGGCCTGTGGCCGTGCTGTGCGTCGGGTTCCAGCTTAAGCAACAGGGCACGTGCCATGCCCTTTATACAGAGTAAAAGGTAAACAGTTCATGTCACATCAGGGAAAAAAAGCTGACTGGGTTTTTGTTTATTGGAGTTTTTTCTTTTGTTTTGTTTTTTTTTGTGGTACTGGGGGTACTTAGAGTCTTCTTGAGCCATGCCCTAGTATTTTCCATGCCTGTAATCCTAGCTACTCAGGAGGCTGAGATCTGAGGATCACAGTTCAAAGCCAGCCCAGGTAGGAAAGTCTGTGAGACTCTTATCTCCAATTAAATCACGGGAAAGCTGGAAGTGGGTCTGTGGCTCAAGTGGTAGAATGCTAGCCTTGAGCAAAACAGCTAAAGGACAGTACCCAGGCCCAAAGTTCAAGACCCACAACTGACAAGGAAAATAAAAAGAGTCCACACTAACTTTGGTTGGACTGGCCTCAAACCACAACATTCCTACCTCCCTAGTCCTATTTGCTGGAATTGTAGACATGTACTACCACACACAGCTTTGTTTTGTTTTATGTATGTACGTATGTATGCATGTATTTAAGTATTTGTATGCTTGTCTTGAGGCATGTGTGCTGTCTCTGAGCTTTTGTGCTCAAGGCTAGTGGTAGTGCTTTTACCACCTGAACCACGGGTCCACTTCTAGCTTTTTGGCAGCTAATTGGACATAAGAGTTACAGACTTTCCTGCTGGGACTACCTTTGAACCGTGATCCTCAGATCTCAACCACCTGAGTAGGTAGGAGTTTAGGCATGAGTCACTGGCACCCAGCTATTTCATTTTTTGGCTTCTTGTTTGTTTATTTTTGTTTCTTGTTTTTAGTTTGCCAGTCCTGTGGCATGAACTCGGCCTGAGCACTGTCCCTGGCTTCTTTTTGCTCAAGGCTAGCACTCTACCACTTGAGTCACAGCGCCACTTCTGGCTTTTTCTGTGTATGTGGTACTGAGGAATTGAACCTAGGGCTTCATGTATATGAGGCAAGCACTCTACCACTAGGCCACATTCCCAGCCCCAACTGTTTCATTTTTTGAGACAGGATCTTGCTGTGAAGTCATCTAGCCTCAAAGTTGCCACTCTTGCCTTGGTCTCTTTTTACAAGATAGGAAGGATGGAGTTAGATGGACTTTAGGATAAATTAGAGAGTTTGGAAAACTACTGAATTGGATGAGTAAATAGAGCCATGGCTAGGCAGCTGGAGGTGGGTCTGGGCTCTCAGGAGAGGACTATCCTGGGAGCTTGGGCCTCTTGTTCATTTCTGTTCCTGCCCCAAAGTACAATATGCTTTTTGGGTGTGTGTCTTATTTGGGGGGGAGGGTGGGTTTTGTTGTAGTTGTTTATGTTTGTTTTTGGTGTATATGCTAGTACTGGGACTTAGGAACTCTGGGCATCACAGTGAAGTGTAGCATTTTTACTCAGGGCTGGTGTTCTACCACTTGAGCCCCATCTCCACTTCTGGCTTTTTTCAGGTTAATTGGAGATAAAGAGTCCTAAGAAGCCAGTGCTGGTGGCTCATGCATGTAATCATAGCTACTCACAAGGCTGAACCCTGAACATTCTCAGATCTGAGGTTCAAAGTCAGGCTGGCAAAGAAATCTGTGAGACTTCAATTAATGGCCGAAAAGATGAAAGTGGAAGTACAACTCAAGTTATAGATCAAGAGACATGAGTGAAAAAGCAAAGAGAGAGCATGAGTCTCTTGAGTTCAAGGCCCAGTATTAGGGATCCTGGGGGCGGGGGTGGTTCAAGAACTTTTCTGCCTAGGCTGTCTTCAAACTCTGATCCTCGGATCTCAGCCTCCTGAGTAGCTAGGGGTATAGGCATGAGCCCCTGGCACCTGGCTTTCAATATGCTTTTGGTATTAATACTAGAGGAAATTGCCTGTGCATTCAATAATGAGAAATACCACTTGTCTCAGCATTAGCCAAGATGTACCCATCCTATGAGAGTGCTCTATGAGAAATGTAACCATGTCTCTCACTCTTCTTTCCTCTTAAACTAAAGGTCAGCACCTCATCTATGGGCACCTTTCCAAAGCAGGTGAAGATTGTGGAAGTTGGCCCCCGAGATGGTCTACAAAATGAAAAGGTAAAGATGGAAACCAACCAAAAGAGATGCTTCAAGCATCTGTACTATTCCCTATGGTAGGAAAAATGGGTCAAACAAATTATGGACTTTTGATGAAATGGAATATTATGAAGCTGTTAATATAAAAATATGTAACTGGGTGCTGGTGGCTCACACCTGTAATCCTATCTACTCAAGAGGTTGAGATCTGAGGATCATGGCTCAAAGCCAGCCTAGGCAGAAAAGTCCCCATGAGACTCTTATCTCCAATTAACCACCTAAAAACTGGAAGTGGTGCTGTTTGTTGCGCGCATATACACACACAAAGAGTGTGTTGTTCATTTAAGGTTGTAAAATAGTCTGTTTGTTGGGTGTGTGTGTGTGTGTGTGTGTGTGTGTGTGTGTGTGTGACCTTTAACAGGACTGACTTGAACTCAGGTCCTGGGCACTGTCCCTGAGTTTTTTGCGCTACTACTTGAGCCACAGATCCACTTCTGGCTTTTTTGGTGGTTAATTGGAGATAAGAGTCTTATGGGCTTTCCTGCCCTGGCTGGCTTCAAACTGCCATTTTCAGATCTCATCTTCCTGGGAGCTAGGATTACAGCCTTGAGTCACCTGCACCTAGCTTAACACTCATAATGGAAGACTTGGAGCAGGAAGGTGGGAGCGTCTACGTACTATGCATTGGTACAGTATGAGTTAAGCAGGATAACCTTGAGTGGGAACTCGGGACCCATAGAATCTGGTGAGCAACCCAATGACCAGAGAGGGATAAAAGCAGTAGGCTGAGCCTTGTGAGAATAAAGTCCTGTGCCAATTGAGAACAGGAAAGAGGAGGAGGATGTGATCCTTTGAGCAGCCTGCATGGGCAGAAATGACTCCCCACCCATTTATGCTGGGTCATAAATGAACAGACATTCAGCTCAGGAACAATGTGCATGGCAGGAAAATGTGCTTTCCCAGTACCTGTGAAACAAGTGAGAAGCTGCTTCCTCCACAAGACCTCTGTGTATGTGAAGACAGGCAAAGATTTCATGGCAATTCCTGTTCGCATTTGGAGGCTGAGACATGACACTGAAGGGCCTGCTATAGCTAAAGCTTTGAACTAACTAAAGGCAGCGTCTGCTGAGGCCATTTCCGTACCAGTGCTGCTGACCTATCTTATGCTGTCCCATCTTGCTGTAGAGTATTGTACCTACTGCTGTGAAGATCAGGCTGATCGACATGCTTTCTGAAGCGGGGCTCCCCGTCATAGAAGCCACCAGCTTTGTGTCTCCCAAATGGGTTCCTCAGGTGAGCCACAGCCTCCGGTGGGAGTTAGTCAGGAGCACGGGTTTCCAGGCCCCTGGCTCTGAGAGACCTTACACTGCTCTGTGGGCACTGAAGGACATGACTTGGGAGCTGGAGTGTGGATTCGTTCTGGGGCCTGCCCCAATCTACTGGTAGGTTCGTTAAGGTTGCTCCCACTTGCATGTTAGAGTTGGCTGCTCAGGTCTTCTCTGGCCAAATGACAAGACTCTGTCTATGGTATCCGTGTGTGTACAAGGACACAACCCATGACCCGAGTCACAGATAGGTGGGTTAGACAGACCCTGTTACAAAGTGCTAGAAATGCAAAGGGTGGGGCCCAGGGAGGTACAGCTTACATAAAGCTGACAGTGCTGGGCTGGGAATATGGCCTAGTGGTAGAGTGCTTGCCTGTATACATGAAGCCCTGGGTTCAATTCCTCAGCACCACATATATAGAAAATGGCCAGAAGTGGCGCTGTGGCTCAAGTGGCAGAGTGCTAGCCCTGAGCAAAAAGAAGCCAGAGACAGTGCTCAGGCCCTGAGTTCTAGGCCCAGGACTGGCCAAAAAAAAAAGCTGACCATATGGAGAAATGGGAGATGGCACCCAAACCCCTAGGCCTCCTGACCCTTCAGTACGGGAGCAGATAGCAAACGCCCTGGGCAGACTTAGCCCTAGAGAAGGCCTTTTCCAGGACCTACAGAACAGAGAGTTTGGTGAAAGATTTTTCTCTACCTGTGGTGCTCTCTGCCTGCTTTGGTGATTAGTTGACAATGACTCCTTTGGCTCTAGATGGCTGACCACACTGAAGTCTTGAAGGGCATTCAGAAGTTTCCTGGCATCAGCTACCCAGTCCTGACCCCAAACATGAAAGGCTTTGAGGCAGCGGTAAGAGGCTCACTTGGTGGGGTCCCTGTCCTAGGATGTCCCTCTTCAGTGATGGCGAGCACTTGTGGCCCTGCCACTTCTCTGTGATTACTCTGTGATCTTGACATGTTGCCTGACTTCTCAGAACCTAGTCTGCCTACGCATGAGTGCTAATGAGTTACCCACATGTGAGTACCTACCTTTGTGATGGTTTCAGAATGTGGAGTGCACATAGACACCTAGCCAGCGCCTGATGGGAGACCTGTTATTACTGTTTACTGTTTATTACTGCTTGGACTCAGGGCTTACACTCTCACTTGGCTCTTTCAGACAAGGCTGGAATACTACTACTGGAGCCACAGCTCCACTTCTGGCTTTTTGCAGATAAGAGTCTCAAGAACTTTTCTGGTTGGCTTTTTGAACCTCAGTTCTCAGATCTCAGCTTCCTGAGTAGCTAGTATTACAAGTGTGAGTCACCGGCACCTGACCTCTACTTGTTTGGGGAAGGGGGTGGGGTGGGGGTTGTTTTTTTGTCATGGAGCTTGAACTCAGGGCCTGGGCACTCTAAGCTTTTTTGCTAAAGGCTAGCATTCTACTACTTTGAGCTACAGCACCACTTCCGGTTTCCTGGTGGTTATTTGGAGATAAGCCTCAGGAACTTTCCTACCAGGGCTGGCTTTGAATCATGATCCTTAGATCTCAGTCTCCTGAGTGAGTTGCTAGGATTACAGCTGGTGGTGAGCCACCAGCACCCTGCTTCAGCCTGTACTTTAGAGAAAATAACCAAACCCTCCACACATTTCAGTAATACTTGGCTAGCATCTGTGAATTTCTTTGTTTTTTTTTTTGTTTTTTTTTTTTTGGCCAGTCCTGGGGCTTGGACTCAGGGCCTGAGCACTGTCCCTGGCTTCATCTTGCTCAAGGCTAGCACTCTGCCACTTGAGCCACAGCGCCACTTCTGGCCATTTTCTGTATATGTGGTGCTGGGGAATCGAACCTAGGGCCTCATGTATATGAGGCAAGCACTCTTGCCACTAGGCCATATCCCCAGCCCCTGTTTTTTTTGTTTTGTTTTGTTTTTGGCCAGTCCTGGGGCATAGACTCAGGGCCTGAGCACTGTCCCTGGCCTCTTCTTGCTCAAGGCTAGCACTCTGCCACTTGAGCCACAGCGCCACTTCTGGCCATTTTCTGTATATGTGGTGCTGGGGAATCGAACCCAGGGCCCCATGTATACGAGGCAAGCACTCTTGCCACTAGGCCATATCCCCAGCCCCATCTGTGAATTTCTTAAAGTTTAGATAACAGCATCTTCGGAGATACGGGTTCTTTATTTAGACAAAAAGCTTCTTTCAGGAGTGGCACCCAGCTGGGCTCAAGAGACTGAAATCTGAGGATCCCAGTTCTAAGCCAGCTTAGGCAGAAAAGTTTGTGAGACTCTTACCTCCAATAAACTACAAACAAACAACAAAAAAAAGAGCTGTAAGTGGAGCTGTGGCTCCAATGGTAGCCTTGAAGAAGCTCAGGGATAGTACCCAGGCCTTGAGTTCAAGAGACACACACACACACACACACACACACACACACACACACGAAACAAAAAAATCAGTGGTGATTTCCTTGGGGCCATCAGAGTTGTGTTTTGGGTATTTTTGTCCCTCCTGTGCTGGGGATGGACCAGGGTCTTGCACTTGCTGGGGAAGCTCTCTACCACTGACTACACCATCAGCCTTGGGTTGTTTTTTTTCTGGTTTTTTTTTTTTAATTGAGATACGATTTACCCTGTACATTTCTCAGAGCTGCTGTGGGAAAGTGTCATAGAAGGAATGACTTAAAACAACAGAACTTGGGGGCTGGGGATATAGCCTAGTGGCAAGGGTGCCTGCCTCGGATACACGAGGCCCTAGGTTCGATTCCTCAGCACCACATATACAGAAAACGGCCAGAAGCGGCGCTGTGGCTCAAGTGGCAGAGTGCTAGCCTTGAGCGGGAAGAAGCCAGGGACAGTGCTCAGGCCCTGAGTCCAAGGCCCGGGACTGGCCAAAAAAAAAAAAAAAAACAACAGAACTTGGTTTATTATTTCACATTCTGGCAGCTACAGTCAGAAATCCAGATGTTCTAAGGCCTCTGTAGAGCCTGCCCCCTTCCTCGCTCTAAGCTCTGGTGATGGCGGCCATCCTTGGTGCTTTGTTGCTTGTAGCAGCTTCACTCCAGTCTGCCTCCATCTTCACACGGCCTCATCTTCCGGGGCCCGATTTTGTCACACAGCTGTTATCTTCTAAGGCCCAGGGGCCCATCCTGAGCCAACATATGCCTTCCATGGCCCTGTTACCAAATAAGGCCACGGGGCTGGGAATACGGCCTAGCGGTAAAGTGCTCACCTTGTATCCATGAAGCCCTGGGTTCAGCTCCTCAGCACCACATATATAGAAAAAGCCAGAAGTGGTGCTGTGGCTCAAGTGGCAGAGTGCTAGCCTTGAGCAAAAAGAAGCCAGGGACAGTGCTCAGGCCCTGAGTTCAAGCCCCAGGACTGGCAAAAAAAACCCAAAACAAACCAAATAAGGCCACATTCAGAAGGACCGGGGTTAGGACCTCACCACATCTTTTTATAGGGGCACAATTCCCATACTGTACATTTCGCCAAGAGACAGCCAGTGTTCTTGAGGAAAGCTGATGTCTTTGCCTGGGTGTTGGCAGGTGGCTGCCGGAGCCAAGGAAGTAAGCATCTTCGGTGCTGTCTCGGAGCTCTTCACCAGGAAGAACGTCAACTGCTCCGTAGCCGAGAGCTTCCAGCGCTTTGACGGGATCATGAAGGCCGCTCAGGCCGCCAACATTCCCGTGCGCGGGTGAGTCAGCCCGGGGCTCTGCCTCAGCCATCCTTCCCACCTGGGTGGGTCAGCCCAAGCCCCGCACGTCAGCACCGCTTCCCAGGTAAGTGTGTCAGAAGCACTCTGAAGCCTTTCCCTCAATCCTAAATGGGGCCCTCTCCACAGATGGCCCCCTCTAGCTGCTCCTGTTGCTTTTTCCTGTAGTTCTTCATGGCGCTCACCTGATCTCAGCTGATTGCTCAATTGCCTCTTTATTGCCTAGTCCCAACTTGAAAGGGCACATGAGTCATCTTAGTAAGATACAGCGGAGTAAAGGAAGGAGTGACTCCTCTGGCCACCCACTAGAGCAGCTGATTGCTTGGCCCTCGGACCAGCCCTGTCCGGTTCTGACTGATACCCACTCCTGTTCTCATCCTTGGTCTTCTGCGCACTGGTCCAGCGAGGGAGCTCTCCAGGACTCTCCACTGCGTCTCCTATGCTAGGCCCCACCACCTGCCTTCCCGAGCTGGCCCTTTGCCCCGGCCCTGCGCCTCCTCGCTTCAGGTCAGGCAGCCACCCTGCCTCAGCCCTGCTGGGGGCATTGATGCCATCACTCCCATCTTCCCACAGGTACGTCTCCTGTACCCTTGGATGCCCTTATGAAGGGAAGATCTCCCCGGCTAAAGTGGCTGAGGTGTGTGTGGAGTGGGGTGCTTCGCCCATCCCTGCCTGCACAGGTGCCCTGGTCACTGACAGCATCTGTCACCCAGCCCCTTCATTAAGCCACTCCAGGCCTCACTTGATCTCTGCAGGCCCCTACCAGCCAGGCCACTGCCCAGCCTGTAAACCTCAACTCAGCAGCCGCCGGCCATCCCTGCTGGGTGAAGTGGTAGCCCGAGGGGGCCTGCCCAGGGGCTGCGTAGGCACATCCTTGGCAGCGGCTACAGTGCAGAGGAAGCAGTGAGCACATCAACACTGGAAAACTTGGAGTAGGGTTAAGTTTGAGCAGTCCAGGAGCTTATGTCACTTTGTCCTCAAAACTCCGCCTCAGATTCTCATTGCTCCATTTGACATGAGAGGAACCAGAACTTGCTGCCCAGGGTGGACCAGGCCTCACTTGTCCTTTCCTAGTATGTGGAACACCCAGATAGGAAGAAGGACCACTTACTGAGGGGCTTCGGGGCCTCATCGTACCCTCACACAGCTGCCATTTTTCACCCTAGCCCTCCCTGCAAGTGGCCATTGTCCCTCCAGAAGCAGAATTTAAACTCAGAGAAGTTACACCCCTTAGCCAAGCTCAAGAACTTTCACCTAGCATCACGTGACTCCGAGGCCTCTCCCTTCCCCGTACCTGCCCCTCCACCCTTGTCAGCCCTTACCCTGTTGCATGCAGGGAATAGGGATGTCACCATGTCACTCATCTAGCTGATTATTGGTGTCATCCTTGTCTCTTGTCTCACACAGCCTTGCCCTGTTTAACTTCCAGGTATGGGAGTCTCTCCTCGAGGAGAGGCTCCAGCTGTGCCGTGACCTAGGGCTTCTGGAAATACACAGTAGCATCCCAGACCCAGGATTTCATAGCAGCTGTTTTTCCAGGGATGAAACTACAGTACAGGAATTGGTTTTGCATCCCAGTAGCCTAGGCTGACGCTGAATGTATAAAGGGCTGAAGTCAGGGAGCAGAGGACTACCCCCATGACTAGGTGTGCATCCGAGTCACAATTTCCTGTGGGAAGGGTGAAACTAGCACACAGAGTTGGCAGAGCCTAGGACCCAATAGGAATTTAGCACCCCAGACATGGAACATCTGCCTGGCCCAAGAATCCCTGCTCCTCCCCCCCCCCCCCCCCCCCGCCTCACTGGTGGCTCTGGAGTCCTCTAAGCGCCTCTTGCTTCCCCAGGTTGCCAAGAAGCTGTACTCCATGGGCTGCTATGAGATCTCCCTAGGGGATACCATTGGTGTGGGCACCCCGGGGCTCATGAAAGATATGCTGTCTGCTGTCATGCACGAGGTGCCTGTGGCTGCCCTGGCTGTCCACTGCCATGACACCTATGGCCAAGCCCTGGCCAACACTTTGATGGCTCTGCAGGTAATCAAAGGCACGCACGCTGGCACATTCTCTCCCTCTCTTTCCCTCTCCCCCCAGAGGACATAGGTAGGGACATGGTTTTATGTGTTTGTTTCTTCTTACACGATAGGCAAATTAATTAATGAGAATGTTTAGCAAGCCAGGTGTGGTGATACACTCCTTTAATCAGCACTTTGGAAAGCTGAGGCAGGAGAATCACATAGTTGAAGCCAGCCCAGGCTACATAGTAAGACTC
Source organism: Perognathus longimembris pacificus (assembly GCF_023159225.1). Classification (NCBI taxonomy): domain Eukaryota; kingdom Metazoa; phylum Chordata; class Mammalia; order Rodentia; family Heteromyidae; genus Perognathus; species Perognathus longimembris. The sequence continues at coordinate 14,436,523 of NC_063167.1, read as the reverse complement.
TTATCTCAAAAACAATTTGAAACAACTCTCTTTATCTTAAACAATGTAATAGATAAAGAGGAAGCAGGGAGGGAAGACAAGTGGGGATTGAGAAAGAGCGGTAAAGAGTGGAGGGGAAAGGTCTCGGAACGTAGTCCTAGACACGGAACGTAGTCCTAGACACGCAGTGTCGCCTTGCTAAGGAAATGGAAACAGTTTAGCACAATACTTAAACAAAAGGCAAGCTAGGGGCTAGGCTGTGGCCCTGATCCCATTACTACCACAACAAAAACAATTTAAAACAACAAAAACCCACAAGCAAACATGCTTCTAGGAGAAAGAGAAGCTGACTTTCCTATCTGCCTATAGCTCGGGGCGGGGGGCAGGCAGCCAGCTCACCTGATACAGCCCCTGGTCTGGGCTGCACCGCTGCGTGGGTAGAAGAGCCGCGTGGATTCCTCCTGACAAAAGACCTCTCTGAACCAGAGTCAGTGAGCCATTCTCCGCTGTAGAGTCTGCAGTGGCTCCATGAGCCTCCACAGTCCTGGGAGCGGAGCCTGGTGGAGCCAGCAGCGGAATACTCATTGGAACTCAGAATCTTGAGAAACCTGGAATTGCCTTTGTAGCTTAGGGTGGCTTTGATAATGCCCTGGACATGAACATCCAGAGCGGCGGTACTGACTGCCATCCAGGGCGTGGGCATTAGTAGTGAGCACTGCCAAGCTGCCAGGAAGTGGGATGGGGCCTTTGTGAGGGTGAAGGCCCAACTGTAGGAACAGCCACAAGCTTGTGCACAAGCACACACGTGTGTAGACATCAGTAAACAATCGGCATCTGAGGGTGGAGATCTCAACAGTGGGAAGGATTAGTTGGTGATCTAGAAGGGCTTCTCAGAAGAGGTGGCCTTTCAGCCAAGCCCTGAAGGGAGAGGAGTGAGCCGAAGGGGAATGGTGGAAAGGCACTGTGGCGAGGAGACGATGCAGGCAGTTCCAGGCACCGAGACAAGTGCTGTCTTGGTGGGTTTTTCACAGTTCAGAATCATAAGCCGAAGGGCAGATGACACGGAGGATTTCAGGCAGTAACTGATGGGAGGTTTCCAGGACTGCAGCCATGCATCACCATTGTTTTGATTCCAGATGGGAGTGAGTGTTGTGGACTCTTCTGTGGCGGGACTCGGAGGCTGCCCCTATGCACAGGGGGCATCGGGGAATTTGGCCACTGAGGACCTGGTCTACATGCTCTCGGGCTTGGGCATTCACACGGTAAGCCCGCCTCCACCTGGTAGTGACAGCTCGGAGCTGAGAGGGCTCCGCATGGAGAAGCCACAGGCACGTGTGGGGTGGAGGTGATGAGGAGGGGGGGGAGGCTGAGCCTCAGGTGGGGTTGAACCTGGCTGGCGTCTGGACACAAGAAGGCTGGGGTCTCAGAATGACATCCATAGTCATGTCTTGGAGGATGGAAAGAGTTCAGAATGGCACTGGGTTCCTAGACTTCTCCTGAGCTTTTGTTTGCTCTCTGTGAAATGTGGGCGGCAGTTAGCTCCTCCCATGCCTGCCGTGGGCTCTGTGAGAGCCTACAGGACCCCAGTGGCAGCATGGAAGTCACACGACATAGATGCTTTGAGAGTCTATGCAGCTGAGTCTAAACCCAGGCCCGATCTTTTTTTTTTTTAATTAATTAATTTATTTATTTTGGCCAGTCCTGGGCCTTGGACTCAGAGCCTGAGCACTGTCCCTGGCTTCTTCTTGCTCAAGGCTAGCACTCTGCCACTTGAGCCACAGCGCCACTTCTGGCTGTTTTCTGTATATGTGGTGCTGGGGAATTGAACCCAGGGCCTCATGTATACAAGCCCTCTTGCCACTAGGCCATCTCCCCAGCCCCCAGGCCCGATCTTTATACAAGCTGCTGACCGCAGACACATTATTTCCTGTCTCTAAGCCTGAGAAATGGGAACAATAATAGTAGCACTTATCTCATTAGGCTATGAGGATTGAGTAAGAAAATGTATAACTGAGGGTGTAAGGTGCCTAATTAGCATGTTTGAGTGGACTCCTAGCACTGAAGAAACAAAACCAGACAAAGTGTATAGAATACTTAGCACAGAGCTGAGCACACAGTGCACATCAGGAAAGAACAGCAGCTGTTGTGTTGCACAGAGCTGTCTAAGGGCTGAGTGGTTCATTGCTTGCCTAGCATGCACTCTGGGTGTGATCCACTCACAAGGGGTAAAAAGCAGGTTGTGAGCCAGGCTCTGGAAGTAGATACTGAGACTAAAGAGGTCCCTTCCCTGGCAGTATCTCCCCAAACTATACAAGGGATTGTCAGAATAACCCCAGAAGCGGAGACACCTCACAGGCAGCCACATCCCCCTGTCGGGAACAAAGGGTCTGTGTCCCAGTTGTCTGTCAGTCTTCTGTTTCCCCGGATGTTGAAGGCATGTTATGACTGACTGCATCCTCTTGTTTCTCCAAGGGTGTAAACCTCCAGAAGCTCCTGGAAGCTGGGGACTTTATCTGCCAAGCCCTGAACAGAAAAACCAGCTCCAAAGTGGCTCAGGCTACCTGTAAACTCTGAGCCCCTTTGTCTACTGCAGCCCCTTGGACTTTGTGGAAGTAGGACACACATGGGTGATTTCTGAATGAGGAAACGGAAATGATTATAAAATAAAAAGGAGTGGGTATTTCACCAGCAGCTCCGGGCAGCTCCGCACTGAGGTGTCTCCTGGCAGCAAGGGGGCCGGGGTGCTGCTTGGCCCGCAGGCCCTCCCTGCCAGACCTGAAGCGCAGTGGGGCCTCCATTCACCAGGCCCCGCACACAGAGCGGAGTGCCGAAGAGCCAGGGGAGCCTGGTTGGGGTGGTCATTGAGTCAGCTCCTGGGAGTCTGTCAGCTAGACAAGCTAACCTGCACACAGCCCCCCCTGACATGACCCAGACCACTGCTCACTTCTGGGGGCAAAGGGCATCGAGGTCTCCCTCAAGCTGGCAGAGGCCACTTGCTGAAAGGGGTGAGGGCTGGGCTTCTCTGGTGGGCATCTGCCAACCCCAGTATCTTGGGGAGTCTTCACACTGCTTGTGATTTTGAAAATAACTCATGTAATTAAAGATTTAGTTTTCCAGTATTTGTGGTGAGGATGTGTTTATGGTTGGAGCACTGCGCTGGGAGACGGGAATGAACACTTAAAGACGTGTTCGTAGTCCCTGGATTGCTTCCCTGGTGGCCCGCCTGAGCCCCTGGTCCAATAAATGGGAGTCAGGACTTCGGACTGGGATCTCTGCGGTGCGGCCGGCGCGGCCGGAGGAGCTGGGCTTAAGCCCAGGGACGGCTTGCGAGCTCCCCGGTCTCTCCGGTCCTCTGACCCCGCTGGCCCCGTGCCCACACCAGCCTAGGGGTGCTGGCCTCTGGCCCCGGCTCTGCTGGCCGCCCCGGAGGTGGGAGGGCGCCGGCGTCCCGGGCTGCTACGCTCAGGGTTTCTCAGGGCGGCCCCACGGGGCGGCGTGGGCTCGGAGTCCGGCACGCGGCCGTCCCTGCTGCCTCCGCCGCGCCTTCCTCCCCACCCCCAGCCCGCGCGGGGCCCCAGCTTCCTGCGTGCCGCGGCGTCGGGCGTTTCGGAGTGGGGACCGGGCTTCGCTGCGGGACCGCCCACTTCCGCCCTCCGTGGGAACGCGCCGCACGGCCGCCCGACCGCTACTCGGGCCTTTTGTCCCCACGGGGCTCCCGTAGCCCCACGACACGTGTCCTTGGGGGCGGGGCGGGGCGGGGCGGGTGGAACCGGGCTGGGCTGGCAGCCCTTAAAGGGGCCGCCGCGCGGGGCGCGGGAGGCGGCGCCGCAGGAGCCAGCGCAGGGCGCGCAACGCCGGCAGGTTCGGGCGGAGGGACGCCGGAAAGGAAGGGCAGAGCGGGAGGTCGGCGGGGAGCGGGGACTTCCAGGAGCGCCCGGCGCCCTCCGGGCCGCTTGGGCTCTCGCGTCGTGCTGTGGCGGCCCGTGTGCACTGGATTCATTCATTCCCGGCCCGACTCCCAGCTGTCCTCGGCGGTACCGCCCGGCACGCGATCCTCTGCATTGTACAGATTGGGGAAACTGAGGCGGCGGCAGCCGACCGAGGTCATCCCCGGGTCGGGATGGCGCGGGCCTTGCGCCAGCCTCGCTGCCTTCCAGGGCGGGCCGCGGCCGCTGCGGGGCTCGGCGGGGAGGCGTGGAGGGGGCGGGCCGCGAGCCTGGACGGCCGCTCCCGCCGGGCCCTCGCCTGCGGGGGCATGGCGGGCGAAGGACTTCGCCCCGCGGGTCCCGCACCCTTCGCCGTAGAGCCCCAGTAATAACACCCGGGAAGATAGCGCACAGGCGGGGTGCGAGCCGGGCACGCGGCGGGCGCCCAGTCCCGTGGACAGGACCTGGATGGGCACAGAAGGGGCTTACGGGGGCCAGGAGGAAGGCGGCCGCCGGCCTGGTCGCGGGAATGAAAGGCCGCAGTGTCCGGGGCTCCCGCCCCGCCCCCTCGGCGGGCAGTTAGTTCAGGGCGGGGATGCACACCTGGAAGTGGAGCCCGCGCCAGGGCCACGTCGACACTGGCCCACCCGGTGGCCCTCGAGGTTGGGCGGCATCCGTAGTTCCAAGCTAAGAGTGGGGCTGGGCTGGCCCTGGCATGGCAGCCCAGCCGCTGCCCTGGGGTGGGGCAGCTGGGCAGCTGGACGCCTCCTGTCTGGCTGAGGAGCTCGCCCTTGAGGTCCTATGCACAGTGCATTTCCTGCTTCCTCTAAGCTGACTCCTGAGGCACCGGGAAGGAGGGAGGGGGACGCTGGGAGCTGGAGGCATTAGTCTGGAAACCCGGAGCCAGTTGACACCTAGTGAGAGGCCTGAGCTGAAGGGACAGAACCTCTAACTAGAATGCTGGAGCCCCAATGCTGCTGCCATTTTCCCTTCTGCCCAGACTGTCCAGTCTCTAGACGTTGGTGCTGGAAGTATGGATCCTCACAGTCCATCTCTGGGTCAACTGGGACTTGAAAATATGGTACCCAGCTGGGTACAGTGGCTCACACCTGTAATCCTAGCTACTCAGGAGGCTGAGATAGTAGTCCCCAGGCCAACCTAGCCAGAAATGTTCACAAAACTCCATCCAGGGCCCTGTGTTTGGCCACAGCTGACACTGTGTCCTGGGCCAGGTGCAATGGCAGAGAAGGTTCTGGTCACAGGCGGGGCCGGTTACATCGGCAGCCACACCGTCCTGGAGCTGCTGGAGGCAGGCTACTCCCCTGTGGTCATCGACAACTTCCATAATGCCATCCGTGGTGAGCGTGGGGGTGGGCGCTGGGGCTGGAGGGTGTGGAGAAGGAAAGCCCTGCGATCTAGCTAGCACCCCATCTCTTGATCCTCACTGTCCTCTGCTGTCCTGCCAGGAGGGGGCGCCCTGCCTGAGAGCCTGCAGCGGGTACAGGAGCTGACTGGCCGCTCTGTAGAGTTTGAGGAGATGGACATCTTGGACCAGGCAGCCCTACAACGTCTCTTCAAAAAGGTGGGTTCTCAAGGGGTTCCTGGGGGGCCTTCTCCAGAAGGTGGGATCTGGCAGAGCTGGAAGGGAAGCAGGTGAGCAGGCAGGTCCTTTCATTGCCAAGGGCTAGGCCCTTCAAGCTGCCTCCAACCCCAGCTTTGCCCCCACAGCACAGCTTTAAAGCTGTCATCCACTTTGCTGGGCTCAAGGCTGTGGGCGAGTCAGTGCAGAAGCCTCTGGACTACTATAGAGTTAACCTGACAGGGACCATCCAGCTTCTGGAGGTAAGAGGCCTGGGCTGCATTGGCCAGCAGCGGATAAGCCCCAAGCTGCATCATCTTGGACACGTTTGTCCCTTCCTCCCAGCCTCAATGTCCCTGTTCGTAAGTGCCAATCACCTTATACCCTCCCAGCGATGGGGGCGGCAGGTGGAACCGACATGTGGCACAGACCACTCGCCTTCCCTTCCCCTGGCTAGATCATGAGAGCCCACGAAGTGAAGAACTTGGTGTTCAGCAGCTCAGCCACTGTGTATGGGAACCCCCAATACCTGCCCCTGGATGAGTCCCACCCAACCGGGGCTTGTACCAACCCCTACGGCAAGTCCAAGTTCTTCATCGAGGAAATGATCCAGGATCTGTGCCGAGCAGACAAGGTGAGAGCCCCTTGCCCCAGCCCTGACTTATGAGCTAGAAGATGGAAACCTGAGCACCCTCCACCCCAGAGAGGAAGCTGAGGCTTAGACACGGTACTGCTGAGCCAGGTGCGGTGCTTTACGCCTGTAACCCCTGCTACTTGGGAGGCAGAGATCGGATGAGTATGGTTCCCAGCCAGCTTGGACAAAAAAAGGTTTGGGGACTTAGAGCCCATTCTCCTGGGCAGTCATCATCCCAGCGACGCAAGGATGTATAAATAAGAAGCTTGCCAGCCTAGACGTAAAATGCAGCTCTGTCTTCAAAGTCACCAACCCCCAGACTGGCCCTGCGGTAAGAGTATCTACTTAGCAAGTACAAGGCCCTGAGTTCAACGCCCAGTGTCACAAAAAAAGAGTTGAAGTGCTGTGACTCGTCACAGCAGGGAGGGAGGCTTCCTTGCTCATTTCTAGAAACTGACAGAGGTGAGGCAGAGAACTGTGGACTCAGCTAGTACCCATTGCCTGCACCCCTGCTCCACTGTGCCTGCACCCCACAGACCTGGAATGCAGTGCTGCTGCGGTACTTCAACCCCACGGGTGCCCACGCCTCTGGCCGCATCGGCGAGGATCCCCAGGGTGTTCCCAACAACCTCATGCCCTATGTCTCCCAGGTAGGGGCAGCGAAGGGCTGGCGGGGTTGGTCCAGGGATAGAGCCGAGGACCTGGAAGGAAGCTGACCCGATCCTTGTCTAGGTGGCCATTGGGCGGCGGGAGGCCCTGAACGTCTTTGGTGATGATTATGCCACAGAGGACGGCACAGGTGAGCCCAGGACCAGGACGGTCCAGAAGGGGGGATGTCAGGAGAGACAGGTGGGACAAACTCCCCATCCCACCTCCTTGTGCTCGGCAGGGGTCCGGGACTACATTCATGTCGTGGATCTGGCCAAGGGCCACATTGCAGCCTTGAAGAAGCTGAAGGAACAGTGTGGCTGCCGGGTAGGGAGAGTAGAGCAGCCAGGGAGGGAGGGGCACGGAGGGAGGAGTGGGGAGTAGGGCCCGCACAGTCTAGCCCATCCATGACCCCTGTTCCCCGGGGCAGATCTACAACCTCGGCACAGGCACGGGCTACTCCGTGCTGCAGATGGTCCAAGCCATGGAGAAGGCCTCAGGAAAGAAGGTAGGCCCTGCCCAGCGCTTAGCAGTGAGGAGCCTGGGCCCTCCCCTCTGCCCACCCACTGAGCACCCAGCATACCCAGGACCCTGTGGCAGCCTAGCTCTTCCGTGGCAGGTGCTCAGTGAAACGTCTCCCTCCTCACAGATCCCTTACAAGGTGGTGGCACGGCGGGAAGGCGATGTGGCAGCCTGTTACGCTAACCCCAGCCTGGCCCATGAGGAGCTGGGCTGGACAGCAGTCTTGGGACTGGACAGGATGTGTGAGTGCTGACTGACCTGGGTCAGTGGGGGAACAAGGGTGTCTTATCTGGGCTGCCCTCAGGGCAAGCCCTGACCACCCACACCTGTCATAGGTGAAGATCTATGGCGCTGGCAGCAGCAGAACCCGTCAGGATTCGGGGCGCAGGCCTGAGGACCTTCCCCTACCATGGACCAGGAAAGGAAGAGAAAGAAGCAGCTGCCTGTTCTGCAGCCTCCCAGCCTCCTGCAGGACCACACCACCCTGAAGCTCTGGGGCCAAGCTGAGGCTATCCTACCTCAAACTGAAGCAGGGTCCATTTAGCCCTCCAGGCAAGAGGCCGCAGCTCCACTGACCAGGAGCTGGGGCAGCACCCCTTAGCTCCTACAGGGCCACCAGACTGGCAGAAGAGGCGGGGCTCCGGGACCACGCCCCTCCTCCCAGGCGCTGATGGTAGACAGCCACAGGGGGGCTTCCCAAAGTGTTTTAATAAACTTTTTCTTATGCTGAGCATTCTCCTAGATCGACTCTGCACACCTTGAACAGAATCAGGCAGGCCTGAGAGCTGAGGAAGCAGTTTCTTTAATTTCATTGGAATCTAGGACACAAGAAAAACGCCCAAAACCACATGGAGACAGAAGACATGGAAACACAACTCCTCCCCGGCCTCCCTAGTCCTAGAGTGGGGACATGGTGGGGTGAGACAGCCGGGGGAGGGGGGGGGAAACCTTGTGCCCCACTCCAGCCTGCAGGCTCCAGGCCTGTGAAGGTGGAGGGCAACGGGGAGGCAGGGCCCAGCCCCCAAGTGGGGGACCAGCTGAGGGGAGGCCTGCGGACTCTACTGCACCAGCCGGCCGCGCGGCAAGCGGCCCACGGCAGCAGGGGCCGGCCCAGGGACACATTCATGATTGAGAAGCAGCTGCAGTGAGGCAGGAGACAGACACGATTATCTGGGCGGAGTTGCTGGGTGGGGCCTGGGAGGGCCCAGGGGCCGAACCCTGAGGTCGCAGGAGGGGGCCCAAAGCGGGGCTAGTGAGTGAGGTCCTGAGTGAGTGGGTCAGCGGCTGGGCCCCTTTCTCCCGCTGCCTACAGCCCCTCCAATACTGCTGCCGGGGGCCCCGCCTCCGGGACATGGGGAGAAGAGGAGCCCACTCCTGCTGCACACTGCCAGGTGGCAGAGGATGGCAGGGAAGGCCTGGCCGGGCCTCGGCTGCCCGCCCCGGAGGCCGGGGGGAAAGAGGGCAGGGTGGTGGGGAGGGGACAGGGGCTCGATCAACCGGCTCAGATCCAAGACAGTGCGGTGCTTGCTTGCCAGGTCTCCCAGGAGCTGGGGGCTGCACTGGGGCCAGCGACTCCGGTTAGACTGGCGGCAGCAGCTTTTCAAGGAATTCCTTCACAGCTGCCATCTCCTGGGGTGGGAGAGGATGGTGAGGCTCTGGGCTGCAGGGAGGAGGGAGGAGGGGTAACAGGCTGTCCCCTACTGACCTGCGGGCAGGAGCTGTGCATGACACCTGGGTAAGTCTTGAACTGGACCCTGGCGGGTGTGACAACAGACCGGAGCTTCTCAGCTGTCAGGGCTCCAAACCGAACAGGTACCATGGGGTCCAGCTCCCCATGACACTGAAGGATGGCCAGGTCCTTGGCACTGCCGTTGGCCGCCTGTGAAGCAGACAAGGAGCCGTGCCAGGCTGCAGCGCCACGCTCCCACGGCTAGGACGGCCAGGGCCGGAGGGCTGCGTGACAATCACCTGGGGGAAGTTCCGGTGCAGGGGCAGCCAACAGCTCAATGCCACGATGCCAGCCAGAGGGTGGGGGCAGGTGAGAGCCGTGTAGAGGGACAGAGCCCCACCCTGGAGGAAGGACACAAGGACAGGTCATGAGGGGACAGCTCACCCGCCCAGCCCCGCCCCCTCGCTCCTCCCTCACCTGTGAAAAGCCACCCAGGACGATCCGATTGGCGGGGATCCCGTTCTTCATCTCGTGCTCAATCAAGGCCTTGACTAGGGAGAGGGGCGTGCCTGGGTGAGGGAAGTGGCTGGGGGCCCCCCCACCTAAGGGGCCAGGCGGGCACTGGACAGAGCTTCCTCAGGACAGGGAGGGAGGACGCTGGGCAAGACGGGGGGCTTACTGTTCTCAGCTGCCTTCTTGATGCCAGCCTCATCTTCTGGGGCATCTGGACTCAGTCCCATCAGGTCAAACCTGGGTGACCAGAGGCGTTGGAAGCAACTGGACATCTCAGCCAGCCCCCTGCAGCTCCCAGCTCCCCCCAAACTTACCAGGAGGGCATCACCATCTTCATGTTGAGTGTCACAGGGATCCTAGGCCTGGGAGGGAGAGCCAGAGAGCCATGATGCTTAGAGGGATAAGGAAGCCACAGCAGAGAAACTGGGAGGGGACAGAGCAGCCCCTGGAGGCTCCTCCCCGCAGGCAGGGCCTGTGTTTAAGGTGTTGCCAGGCAACCTGCCACGTGGGGCTGGAGGCTGTGGTTGGAGCACTGGAAGTGAAGGAGAAGAGCCATCTAACACGGTGACCGGGTGCCGGGATTCCAGAGCGGTGGGTGAGTACGTGGGGAAGGGGCCCCGGAAAGCCCTGGGTCCAGGAGGCCTGGGGTCTAAGCCCCTGGGGTTGGGGGTAGGGGCACATGCTGACTACTCGGCACCACAGCCCAGGAAGCAGCTGGTGCGAGAACAGGCAGGCGGGCTGGGGACCACAAGACCCCCCCCCCCCCAGCCCTTCCCTAGCTGAAATGATACTTACGCATGGGGACAGATGTACTTGACGTGAGGGAGCCTGATGGTGGAGAGGGCGTCAGCCCAGCTGTGCCTGTGGGAGGGCGGGGAGAAGAGGCGCTGTTGTAGGAAGGGGCAGCCCTGCCTGGGGGGCCCTGCCCCCCCCCCCCCGGCCAAGGAACACCCCACCCTGGCTCTCACCCTGTGTCTCCGAGTCCATGTAAAAAGATAACCTGGAAAAGAGCGATAAATGGGGAGGTGGGAAGCTCCCTGTTTCCATCCTCAGCTTCAGCTTCCCCCTCCCCCAGCCCGGTCCCCTCAGGGAGCTGAGACAGGAGCCACTAGGTTATTAACCCTGAAGCCTCCTGGCTTCAGGCTACTCCCTCCTCCACTGCCACCTCCACGTTTCCCACACCCCTGGAGTCCACTGCCCTCTACCAGATCTGTTCCAGGGCCCTTACCGCAGCTGTTTCCCGCTCAGCTCCAGACACGGTGGCAGCGTCAGTGAGCAGGGGCACAGACATGGTGTTACCACACATACACTGTACGAGTCCCTGCAGGCTGGGCCTGGAAGAGCAGGGGCAGGTGGTCCAAAACACAGCGAGGCAGGGACAGCCTCCTGGCTCAATGAGCCCACACTGGCCAACAGCACCCCACAGCACCCAGGTTCATTTCTGGGCACAGGAAGGGCAGGCAAGAGGTCCAAGCCAGCCAGGCACTCAAAGCTCATGCCTGTAACCCCAGCTACACAGGACTCTGAGTTGTGCAGATCATGGCTGGAAGCCAACCTAGGCTCAGGGCCTGGGCACTGTCCCTGAGCTTTACTGCTCAATCAAGGCTAGTAGCACTCTACTATTTTGAACCACAGCCCCACTTCTGGTTTTCTGGTGGTTAGCTGGCGATAAGAGTCTCATGGAGTTTCCTGCCTGGGCTGGAAGATCCTCAGTTCTCAACCACCTGAGTAGCCAGGCTTACAAGCATGAGCCACTGGTGCCCAGTGAGACTCTTCTTATCTCCAATTAACTACCACAAAGAGCTGCTGTATGTGTGCCGGGCACCCACGGCTCACACCTGTAACCCCAACTACTCAGGAGGCTGCAAGGTTCAAAGCCAGCCCAGGTTGCAGGCGCTTATCTCCAATTAGTTACCAGAAAGGCCAGAAGTAGAGCTGTAGTTAAAATGGAAGAGCAATAGAGCAAAAGAGCTCAGGGACAGCGTCTAATGGACCAGCACCAAATTGGGGGGGGGTGGGGGGTGAAAAAGCTAAGGGACAGCTCCCAAGCATTGAATTCAAGTCTCAGTACTGGTTAAAAAAAAAAAGTCAAGGACAGAATGAAAGAAACTGGCCTCCATTTCCAGCACGGAGAAGCAAAGGCGGCCACCCTAGTGGTCCAGAACTCATCCCCTGGTTCTGGCTGAACCCCAGAGGGTGAGCTTACTCTAGACAGCCAGGGGACAGGGGTTAAGAAATGGGAGGAAGTTGATAACTCCCTCACTGCTAACTGCCTCCTCCTTGGTCTCCAAGTATCCCTTCTCTAGACCCCTGGGGTCCCTCCTCCCCAAATCCCAGCACTTGTGGAAAACGAAGGGGAGAAAAACGATAGGGAAATATGCTTCCAGCTCCCTATCACCATCTTCTCCATCCTTCCCTCCAGCCCCCACCATCATCATAGCAGACTCTGGCTCACCCATTCCCAATGCCCTTTGAAGGCTCTGAGAGCCTAAGGACTCCCATCTGCCACCCACCCCGCAAGTAGCGCTCCACGCCCCGGGGCGAGGCTAACCTGCTGCTGCTGTTGAGGCTGCTGGTGCTGGGGCCAAGTGACTCTAAATGGGCCCCCAGCTGAACAGGTTCTGGGACTCCCAACACCCCAAGAACGTCAAGCCCGCTGGCCCCTCCCCGCGCTTAGCATCCTCCAAAGTCCGGAAGCTGGCCCCACCCGCCTCTAAGCGCCCACCCCTCCCGGGGCGCCAGCCCCCCGGCCCGGCTCCCACCCTCCAGCTCCGACCCGTCCGCTCCCCGCCCCAGCACGGCCCTCACCAAGCTGGCACCACTACCCCCGGGCTCTCCGCCCTCCGCGGGGCCCCCTTCCGTCCCCACCCGCGGGGCGCCCCTCCTCTACGCCCTGCCTCCCCTGTCCCCCCAGTAAGACCCGGGTTCCCCCAGCTGCCACAACTCCCGACCGGACTCAAGGTGGGCCCCTCCCTCCCCACCAAGGGGCCGTCACCTTTGACCTGCGGAGGCCCCCGCCCCTCGATGGCATCCGACCTCCCTCCTCCGACCGCGAAGCCCCGCTCGCCCCACGCGCGCAGCCCCCCCCCCCCGCCCGCGCCCGGCCGCGCGCGCTCCCCGGGTCTTCGAGGCTGGACGGCGCGGCCGCCCCCGGTGCCCCGGGCCGCCGCCCCCCGGGGCCCCGCACCTCACTCCCTGGGGCTGGCGAGACCGCGGGCTCGGCGATGCTGCCCGTCCTCCCGCAGACACTGTGCCCCCTCGGCCGCCCCCGCCGGAACTTCCGCCCGGGCCGCGGGAGCCCCGCCATCGCGCTGCCGGAAGTGGCCCGGCCGGCCGTACGGAACCCGGAAGCGAGGCCGGGCTTCCCGGGCGGGAGCTGCCATGCTGCGGGCGGGCGGGGGGGGGGGGGGCGTCCCCGCGTCCCCGCGTCCACCGCGTCCCTCCGTCCCGCCCCGGCGGAGCGGAGCCCGCATCCCTCTCATCGCCACTCCTCGCTGCGGCCTCCGGTGCCCGCCACTGCGGAAGCTGCTTTTTCCCCCCGCGGCAAGAACAGCTACAAACCCACTCGGTTGCAGAACTCCCGCCTACAACTGCTCACTACACTCGCGTGGTCGTTAGATCTGTCCGCGGTTCATCCTCGACAACGGTTTTCATGCCCTATTCCAAGATCAAGGATGGAATCACACCCTCTGACCCGAAGGGACCTGGCTCCTCCGGTCTTATCTTAAAGATGATGAAACTGAGGCCCAGGGAAGATAAGTAAATAAACATCAACCTCAAGATCACAAGAACTGCCTTTCTTGACCTGCTTCCTAAGCTATAAAATTATAATGACTAACCTGCAGGTGCAGAGCTTGGCTCTTAGGCTGCAATGAGGCCATGTGGGCCTGCCTCTTTATACACTGTAAAGGCAATGCAAGGCCTTAATCACGCTGGAAAGGACCTGGGAAACCGCACAGGCCACATCAGGACAGCTTGATAGGCATCAGCAGCGCTAGCACAGTTCCAGACTGGCAGTGCCATGCAGGGTGCACAGAACACCACCAAATGAGCCAACAGAAGGGCTTCATCTGGCCACCACTGAATCACCCTTCACACTGGTCGATTTGAAATGGGGACCAGGGCCCACAAAGGCTGGGAAGGCAAGCTGAGTTGGGAGGCTAGCTCCCTGAATGTGTGTGGATATGCAAACAGGAAATGAGTCATGCTGTCCCATCCATTCTCTCACCTTAACCTAGTCTTTTCTGTTAACTGGGGAAAACTACAAACTTGAAGCTCAACAAAGCACTTTTCTCCAGGCCAAGAGGAGTTCTGACTTTTAGTACTTAACATGTCAGAGATAAAACCTTAAAACCAGGATTCTGGCTGTGTGTGGGTGGTTCACACATGTAATCCTAGCTACTCAGGAGGCTGAGATTTGATGATTGAAGTCCGAAGCCAGCCCAGGCAGGAAAGTCCATGAGTCTCTTATTTGCAATTAACCCAAAAAGCCTAAAGTGGAGCTATGCCTCAAGTGGTAGAGCTCTACCCTTGAGCAAAAGAACTCAGAAAAAGGAGCTGGGGATGTGGCTTAGTGGTAGAGAGCTTGCCTAGCATGCAAGAAGCCCTGAATTCAATTCCTCAGCACCACATAAACAGAAAAAGCCAGAAGTGGCACTGTGGCTCAAGAGATAAGAGTGCTAGCCTTGAGCAAAAAGAAGCCAGGGAATAGTGCTCAGGCCCTGAGTCCAAAAGCCAGGACCGGCAAAGAGAGAGAGAAGAGAGAGGGAGAGAGAGCACTGAGGGATAGTGCCTTGGTTCTGAGTTTAAGCCCTAGGACTGGTATATGTATATATATATACACACACACACACGATTCTGGACAGAAAAACTGTGGGCAGAGAGTTACAGGAAGCAAGTAACCACTGGGTGTTTGCTAGAGTAAAAAACAAAAATGCCCCACTCTACCAGCTGTACCCTTGCTGGCTGCCATCCCGAGACAGCACAGCACAATTCAGTAAAGCTTCAGATGAGGCCCAGTCCTAAGGGCTAACGGCCAGTCTGCCCTGAGACTCTGAGATTCCCCCTTCCGTGGCCCATGTAAAAAATTTTCAATTCTCCTTTAATCCTCAATCAACTGGAACAGGTTGTGGCTGAAGAGTGGGTAGAGAATGTGGTACACAAAGGGCCATATATACATTCAGTTGACTTCAGCTGCATTTCAGGATTCTGAAACCTAACAAGGCCTGGGGTGGCAGAATTTATTTTTTTATTTTTTTGGCCAGTCCTGGGCCTTGGACTCAGGGCCTGAGCACTGTCCCTGGCTTTTTTTTTTTTTTTTTGGCCAGTCCTGGGCCTTGGACTCAGGGCCTGAGCACTGTCCCTGGCTTCTTCCCGCTCAAGGCTAGCACTCTGCCACTTGAGCCACAGCACCGCTTCTGGCCGTTTTCTGTATATGTGGTGCTGGGGAATCGAACCTAGGGCCTCGTGTATCCGAGGCAGGCACTCTTGCCACTAGGCTATATCCCCAGCCCCCTGGCTTCTTTTTGCTCAAGGCTAGCACTGGGTGGCAGAATTTTTAAGGACCAACTAGAGAAGTGACTCCATCCACTTAACAAGTGTGGGCCAAGCCTCCTGGGGAACTGCAGGGGGATCAGATACAGCAGTTGCCCTTACCAACTCTGTCTTCGGAAAGGGAGCATACTTTTCATACTTAAATTCTGTTCAATTGCTATGTTGACTTTCAAATGAAAGCTGCAAGTCTCTGGGTCACTTTTAGGTGAAATGTCCTCAGCTTGATTTTGATGCTCTCCAGAGCTTGATCTTCCTTCATGTGTGCCCATGTTGCCCCACAGGTTACTCCCTTGTGAGAAATAGACACAGGTGAACCCCAGCCACCTCTTCATATAACGGAGGAAGAGGAAGTGTTTTTGCCACATTATACAGAATTAAGCTTGACCTTTCCTGAAGAAAGCCGATCTACTCTTGATTTAATTGTGGCATTTATGATCTACCTAAATCAATACAGCAAAAAATGTCAAAGTTCAATACAGTTGCCAGGAAAGTATTTCACCAGTACTACCAAGAACTTAAAAGAAAATACAAACATTAAGTCTGGCAAGGATTTATTAGGAAGCTTATTAGTCACAGTGAATAAAAGCCATGAACAGAGAACTCAAAAGATCTCCAAATTCCAGCAATGGACTAACAACACAAGTTAGAAGCTAGCAAACATTAGGGAGGCACAAGGGGAATCTGAACTAAGTCTCAAACTCAGTCCAAGCAGTTTACTGCACACACAAAAATGATTCCCATGCTCTCCCCGACAGCTTAGCTAGGTAATGAGGAAGAAGACCTTCCCAGGCGACCAAGCACCAGGAAACTCCTTCCTGCCTTTCCAGCTATTGCCACAGGACACTGCATGTCAGACGACGCCAGCTGGGCAACTTGACAAGAATGCCAAGCAATGACAGAGAGAAAGGACAAGCAGGGACACGTGTCTCTAGGTAGAGACCCTCATGATGGCAAAAGAAAGAAAACAAAACCACAAACCAGGGGCTGTGGAAAGATTCCTGCAGCCCAGGAAGTTTCCATCATAAAAAAAAAAATACTAATCAATCACACAAAAATTCTGCCACAACACTTGGGATCCCATGGCCACACTGACTGGAAAAGCAAGTGTTATAAGTGACTGCTAGATGCCACCTGGCCTAAGACCCACGATCTGCAGGGCCTTCAGAGCCATGGTGGACTCAGCACCCACGCCACTCCTCAGGCCAGGTTTCTGCACAACCCCTAAGACGAAGCCTGGCCGGGGCGTAGCAGAAACTCTCACTGGAGGCTCATCTTCGTCCTTCCCAGCAGGCGGTCACACGTGTCCTCTGGAGGCGTCCGGGGAGCCCAGGCAGCCTTAGGAAATGAAGTGTGTCTGGGGGGAAACCTGATGGACCCGGTGGTCTGCCGGGTTGGCCGAGGCTTCATAATTGCAGATGGTCACCTCGTGTCGGCGAAGCTGCAAGGCAATGGGAGGCCGGGTCAGCGGCTACAAGAACCACTCTCTCAGGGCTGGGAAGGTGGCTTAGTGGTAGAGTGCTTGCCTAGCATGCATGAGGCCCTGGGTTTGATTCCTCAGCACCACATACACAGAAAAAGCCAGAAGTGGCACTGTGGCTCAAGTGGCAGAGTGCTAGCCTTGAGCAAAAAGAAGCTCAGGAACCATGCCCAGGCCCTGAGTTCAAGGCCCAGGACTGGCAAAAAAGAACCACTCTCTCCCAGTACACTCTGAAGGGGTCCTTTTCCGTAAAGCTCCCCTCTGTTGACGCCAACGTGAGAAACCTGCAAAGGCCATCACCAAGGGTTCACAGCAACTGAGAAGACCCATCCCTTCCACTACAGTGGGGTACGTGAGAAGAGGTCTTGTCTCACTCACCACCTTGACTCTGGGGGAAGTTCAGAATGGTGAACCCAACAATTCTAAATACAGCAAGTGACATCTCACTTGCTCTCTCGCGTCCCTCCTAGCTCACACCCCCATGATGTAAAAACATCTGTTAACCCTCTTACCTCAGTCCATTCTCCTCTCAGGCCAATATAAAAGACCTTTGTGGTATCTGCTCCAAAATTTTTAGAAATATGAATCGAGAGATGATAGACATTTGAAAAGCGGGAAATTCTAGAAGATGGCAAGGAAGGAGAAAAGACACGTTAATATTTAGTGAACATTCCACTACTAAGGCAAACAACAGTACAGCTCCAACATGAGGTTCAAGCCAGGCAAATCAGAGAACATGCTTGTGTTCTTTCTCCTTTGGACAAGCAATAATTCAGTAAAGATTTATCTGCCAGATCTCCACGATAGCAGAGAAAAAGAAGTAAACAAACACAGCTCCTGCCCACAGGAACAGGAAGAAGAGTATAACCAAACAGACTTCTAAAGTGGTACTGACCTCACCCATAGGAAAAAGGGAAAACTAATGACAAGGTGATGTGGTCACTTAGAACTCGACCTACTCACTAGAAACCCACCACAGAAAAAGGAATTCTAAAAACATGGTTCCTGAGACTAGGACAACATCCAGATCTGCCAATTGCTTATAATTTAACAAGTCTGTGGCTTGCACTGAACCTCTACCAAAAGTTTCCAAGATGCCAGGCACTGGTGGCTTACAGCTGTACTCCTAGCTACATAGCTCAAGTGGTAGAGTAGTAGCCTTGAGCAAAAAAAAAAAGCTCAGGGACAGGACTCAATCTGAGTTTCACACCCTAGGACCAACACATACACACACATACACATACACACACAAGTTAGATTGGAGGGGTGGCTTGAGTGGTAGAGTGGGAGCCAACAATGAAAACATCACACAAAAACTTGAGGGTAGCCAGGTGCCAGTAGCTCACACCTATAATCCTAGCTGCTCAGGAGACTGAGATCTGAGGATCACAGTTCAAAGCCAGCCCAAGCAGGAAAATCCATGAGTCTTATCTCTAATTAGCCACCAGAAAACCAGAAGTGGCACTGTGGCTCCAGTGGTAGAGTGCTAGCCTTGAGCTGAAGAGCTCAGGGACAGTGCCTAGGGACAGAATTCAAGCCCTACAACCAACCAAAAAAAAACTTGAGGGCAAGTTCAAGCCCTGCTTATAGCACGCACATGCACACACATGTGCGTGCACACACACACACACCCCTCCACACACACCTGTGTGTGTGGAGCCAAGCCAAAGATCAAGCCTCCTCCGGTTTTAACTCATTTCCAATGCTAAGAAGACTGGGGGACGAATAAGAGAGCCAGTCAAGCTCTATACATGCCGATGCACACATCACAAGCTCATGGCAGGTGAGGGAGAAGCCATAGACCTGCTGGTGTATGCCTGCAATCCCAACACCAGGAGGCTGAGACAGGAGGATCGTGTAGCCACCCTGGCTACATGGTGAGACCCTAACAAGAAAAACTTCAAAAAGACACAGAGAAGGAAAACAGGTCCCGTGCTTACTTTGTAGCATACTCTAACTCCCCGGTAGGATCCCGGTTCAGACTAAAGGTTTGATCTGGCTCTCTTTCTGTATCATCAAATGACATCTGTGGAATGTTCTTGTACCTGAGAAAGGAAAGTCAAAAAGTCAAAATACATATAATCAAAATGTTCTGTTTGTCTACACTCCTGTTCACCTGGCTTTAGTTCCATCGAAAGGAGATCAAAAAGTGGGGTCAAATTTTAGAAAATCTTTAAGCCAACAAGAAAATTGTTGATACCTGGGGTACATAATGGCACAAGTCTACAGTCCAAGCTATCTGGAAAGCTGAAGAGGCAGGATTACTTGAGCCCAGAATTCAGGGCCGGCTTGGGGAACACAGCAAGACTTTGCCTCAGACAAAAGAAAAGAAAAAAGAAACCAGTGGCATCTTTGAGCAGGCTAAGATCGCATGACAAGCAATGCACAGAGATGGCTAGGTCACGTGCACCAAATGACTGGAGAGAACCAGCAAAGCAGAACAAAAGCAGCAGCCCAGCTGAAGATGAGAAGTCAGCTGGAGAACTCAAGGAAAACAGACTCTGGCAGAAGCACTGAACCCTGAGAGAAAAGATCAGATGACCCAACATGGATTTCTGATGTCCTCTCAGTATACTCAGTCATCATGATTACAGATCATATGGTTATGAAGATAACACAATTTGGGGATTTCCACTTTGAAAAAGCATGTAAATTTGCAAACACACAAATAATTTTTGGAAAGTCAAGGTGAACCTTCTAGAAACACTAGTCCTTATCACCCACAAATCCTGACGCATCAAGCCACATATCCCTACCAGCTCCAGGATGTTTGGTTAATCTAGGCACAAAAGAGGCGCCTAGATTTCATTCATTCATTCATTCATTCATTCATTCATTCATTTATTTATTTGATTGTGGGGCTTGATCTCTGGGCTGGGTGCTGTCCCTGAGCTCTTCAGCTCAAAGCTAGCACTCTACCACTTGAGTCACAGCACCATTTCCAGTTTTCTGGTGATTAACTGGAGGTAAGAGTCTCGTGGACTTTCCTGCCTGGGCTAGATTTGAACCTCGATCCTCAGACCTCAGCATCCTGAGTAGCCAGTATTACAGGGGTGAGCCACTGGTGCCCGGCAGCACATAGATTTTAGATGCAGCAAAACACACATAACTTAAGAGAGCAAATGTTGGCTTCAAAATGTTTCTAAGAATGATGGAGAGAATAATAATAGTGGCCTTTTATGAGCAACACTTACAAAGCAGTGCAGCAATAGTTAAAAGCAGTGTCTCAACCTATAGAACAGAAAATAGTTCTAACTTGTTCATTCAACACGGGATTAATACTCACAATATATAAGTACTAGAATAGATACTGGTGGCTCACATATGTAATCTTTGCTATTCAGGAGGTTAAAATCTCAAGACTTATGTTCAAAGCCAGCCCTACAAATTCAAAAACAGGAAAGAAAGCAAAAACAAACAAAGAAACAAAAAAAGCCAGAAGTGAAGTTCAGGTGGTAGAGCTCAAGCTGTGAACTCAAAAAGCCAAGTGGTAAGAACGAGAGGCCCCCAGTTGAAGAACCAGTACCAGCAAAAAGAAAGAGAATCAGAATATACACAGAACTCAAAGCCAAGCTGTGGACCACACCTGCAAACCCAGCACGTGGAAGAGGATCACCAGTTTGAGGCCAACCTCAAACTAGTAAGACCCCATCCTAAAGAGCCAAAAAGGAAGACTGGAGGTGTGGCTCAGTGATAAACTGAAATATAAGGCTCTAAGTTCAAACCACAAAAACATTAAAAATTAAACCCACAGGGGCTGGGAATACGGCCTAATGGCAAGACTGCTTGCCTCATATACATGAAGCCCTGGGTTCGATTCCCTAACACCACATAGATAGAAAATGGCCAGAAGTGGCACTGTGGCTCAAATGGCAGAGTGCTGGCCTTGAGCAAAAAGAAGTCAGAGACAGTGCCCTGAGTCCAAGGCCCAGGACTGGAAAAAATAAATAAATAAACCCACAGTGAAATATCTACTCACTCCATTAGGATGGCTGTTGTCAAAAAGGTAAGAAACACTTGGTGAGAATGCAAATTAGGACAGTCACTATGGCAAACTAAAGAGAATCTTCAAAAACAAGGAACAGAACTGGGTGCTGGTGACTCATGCCTATAATCTTAACTACTCAGGAGGCTGAAACCTGAGGATTTCTTTCAAACCAGCCTGGGCAGGAAAGTCTGTAAGACTCTTATCTCCAATTAACCACCAAAAAGCTAGAAGTGATGCTGTGGCTCAAGTGGTACAATGCTAAAAGCCTTGAGCAAGAGAGCCAAGCTCAAACCCAAGGTCAAGTTCAAACCCTAGGATAGACAAACAGACAGACAGACAGACACACACACACAGAGAAAAACACCAACACCCCTCCTATCTGCTACTTACTATGGCACTACTCACAATAGCACAGATACAGACTCATGAGTGAAAGAATAAAGTGGCATATATATACATACATACATACATATATATATATATATATATACTGTGAAGTATTGGTCATAAAAAAGCAACTTTTGTCATTTGAGACAACATGGATGAGCCTAGAGGCTCATATTAAATCAGTAAGGTACAGAACAATAAAAACTGGGCTGGGAATATGGTCTAGTGGTAGAGTGCTTGCCTCGTATAGATAAAGTCCTAGATTCGATTCCTCAGTACCACATATATAGAAAAAGCCAGAAGTGGTGCTGTGGCTCAAGTGGTAGAGTGCTACTAGCCTTGAGCAAAAAGAAGCCAGGGACAGTGCTCAGGCCCTGAGTTCAAGCCCCAGGACTGGCAAAAAAACCCCAAAAAGACAAAAACAGAACAATAAAAACTATGTCCTCACAAACGGAAGCTACACAAGCTGATCTCACAGAAACAGAGCATAAAATAGTGCTTAGGTCAGATGCCAGTGGCTTACACCTACTTAGGAGGCTGAGAGCTGAGGATCAAGGTTCAAAGCCAGCCCAGGCAGGTAAGTCTGTAAGACTCTTATCTCCAATTAACCAGAAAAAAAAGCTGAAAACGGAAGTGCGGCTCAGGTGATAGAGAACTAGCCTTGCACAAAAGAAACTCAGGGTCAGTGTGCCCAGGCTCTGAGTTCAAGCCCTAGGACCAGCACAGTAAATAAATGTTCATACTGCCAGGTACCAGTGACTCAGGCCTGTAATCTGTAATCCTAGCTACTCAGGAGGCTGAAATCCAGAGAAACAAGGTTGAAAGGCAGCATGGGCAAGAGAGCCTACAAGACTCTAATCTTAAATTAACCAACAAAAAGCTGGTCTGGAGCCATGACACAAGTGGTGAAACACCAGCTGAGCAAATTCAAAGCTTTGAGTTGAAAACCTCAGTACTACCAGGTGCCGGTGGCTCATACCTGTAATCCTAGCAAATCAGGAGACTGAGAACTAAGGATGACAGTATGAAGCCAGCCCAGGCAGGAAAATCCATTAGACTCTTACCTTCAATTAATCACCAAAAGGCTGG
This sequence comes from Perognathus longimembris pacificus, assembly GCF_023159225.1. Classification (NCBI taxonomy): domain Eukaryota; kingdom Metazoa; phylum Chordata; class Mammalia; order Rodentia; family Heteromyidae; genus Perognathus; species Perognathus longimembris. The sequence continues at coordinate 14,414,559 of NC_063167.1, read as the reverse complement.
AAATGGAGCTGTGGTTCAAGTAGAATACTAACTTTGAGCAGAAAAGCTAAGGGATGGCATCCAGGACCTGAGTTCAAGCCCCAGAATGGCACATACACACAAAGATGTAAATAAACCATTTTATCAAAAAATATTTCAGTGTATGTGTACATACATATAATTATATATATATTTTTTTTTTTTGGCCAGTCCTGGGACTTGAACTCACAGCCTGAGCACTGTCCCTGAGCTTCTTTTGCTCAAGGCTAGCACTCTACCACTTAAGCCACAGTGCCACTTCTGGCTTTTTCTGTTTACGTGGTACTGAGACATTGAACCCAGGGCTTCATGCATGCTAGGCAAGCACTCTGCCACTAAGCCACATTTCCAGCCAAGTATACACTTCTAAAAAGTAATAATTTCTTTAAAAGAACGTATCTGAGGCACATGTCAACAGTAATTCCTTAATATCATCTAACACCTAGTTTGCACATTTCCCTGACTTGACTGTCAAATTTCTAAATATGTCAATGCCAGGCCGTAGTTAAATCCAACTATTATTTCTCCCCTCTATTAACTGTACATAAAATGATGATGCATTTGCAATCAGTGACAGCTTGGGTTTGCTAAAATGTAATGAAAGAATGTACGAAGTAATTGGTAACATAGGTTTGCCCAGTTTTGGATGAACACGTACAAATACTTAACAGTTCTGAGCATGCTACTACGTTTCAGTGCCCAGTCATCCTCAGGGCAGACTTCCCTTGTCTCACCATGGTCTCATGAGATGTACATGAGAAAATCAAAGCAGAGTAACATCCCAGAGTCATGCAGCAGCTAGCAATGTACAGCCAAAATATGAACCCAGTTTACTTCAGAGGCCCAACTCTAAGAAACAAATTTAAAAGAAATTTCCTACACCAGTTGCTAGTGGCTCATGATTGTAATCCTAACTATTCAGGAGACTGAGATAAGCAGACAACTCTGGAGACTTTCATCTCTAATTATCTAGCAAAAAGCAGGAAGTAGAAGCATGGCTCAAGTGGTAGAGTACCAGCCTTGAGGGAAAGTTAGCCCTCCCCCCTTTTCTGGCGCGCGCACACACACACACACACAATTCATGTAAAGTTCTAAAATTTGTTCCTCCAGCACTCAGAGGTTTTTTTGTTTTTGGCCAGTCCTGGGGCTTGGACTCAGGGTCTGAGCACTGTCCCTGGCTTCTTCTTGCTCAAGGCTAGCACTCTGCCACTTGAGCCACAGCACCACTTCTGGCCATTTTCTGTATATGTGGTGCTGGGGAATTGAACCTAGGGCCTCATGTATACGAGGCAAGCACTCTTGCCACTAGGCCATATCCCCTGCCCTCCTCCAGCACTCAGAAAGCAGTTTTCTACTTTAAGAAAGGCTAAGGCTGGGAATGTGGCTTAGTGGTAAAGTGCTTGCCTAGCATGCATGAAGCCCTGGGGTTTAATTCCTTAGTACCACATACACAGAAAAAGCACGAAGTGGTGCCGTGGCTCAAGGGTAGAGTGCTAGCCTTGAGCGCAGAGACTCAGGAACAGCCCCTTGGCCCTGAGTTCAAGCCCCAGGACTAGTGAAAGAGAGAGGAAAAAGAAAAGAAAAAGGCTATCCCATAATAAGGTAAACTGTCAAGGTAATACTAGTGATAAGGGGGCCATGGGAATTCGAATTCCTGCAGTAAATTCCATGCTGGGGGTGACATGGGCCACTGACAAAAGCCCTACCTCCAGAACAGACTCATCTTCAGAAGGAAGACTATCTCCACAAGCATGCTGCCTGGCTTTTGTTCATCTTTTGTGTAAGTTGTTTCAGGGAGAAATATTAAGAGCTCTCCCTCCACCCTCACAAATTCACTTTTACAGCACTGTGTTTTGTCTTCTATCTACCTACCTATCTACCTATGTGGTACTGGGGTTTGACTTTAAGGTCTTGACTTTGCTTAGCTTGCTTGCCAGACTGACACTACCTTTGAACCAAATCTCTAGCTTGGTTTTCTAATCATTTTCTGCTCTAACAGCCATCCTCCAACTCTGACTTCTGAACAGCTAGGACTCTCGGTGGGAAGTCCTGGCAACTGCCTGTCATTTTCTCTTCATTCAGTTAAGTGTTTGGACCCATAACACCAGCTCTGGAGGCATTCACAGATGTAATTTTGCAAGAGGTACATAGAACCTTGGTAACTGAAGTCCACAAAAACTCGACTGGAGAAATGTCACACCAACACAACACATGCAAAGATGACTACTGCATGAAACGGCAAGAGAAATTTTGAAGCTTCCTCCAAGTGTCAAATCATGAAGAACAATGGAGATATGCAGCTGGGTTAAGAAAAGTGCAAAGTCATCAACAACTGGCAGTTACTGAATGCTCTCTGAATGGATGGTGCCACAGTGAACACTTTGAAAAAAAAAAACCAAGACAAGCTTTTGGCTCTCAAGATGCTTCATCTTGCCAGGGGCCAGTGGCTTACGCCTGTAATCCTACTCAGGAGGCTGAAATCTGAGGATCGCAGTTCAAAGCCAGCCCAGGCAGGAAAGTCTGTAAGGCTCTTATCTCCAAAGAACCACCAGAAAATTGGAAGTGATGCTGTGGCTCAAGTAGTAGAGTGCTATCCTTGAGATGAAGAGGTAGGGACAGCACTCAGGCTAAGTCCAAGCTGGATGACTGAACAACAACAAAAGCCTCATCTAAAAGCTTCAACACCAGGCTAGGAATGGGGCTCACGGGTACAGTGCTAGCTTTAGTGCATTTGCAAGGCCCTGAGTTCCATCCCCAGCACAAGAAAAAAAAATTTTTTAATTAATGCTGGAAGAGATGAGAACTAGAACCATAGAACCTAGTAAAAGAAAAATCGGGCAGGGCACTGGTGGCTACTCAGGAGGCTGAAACATGAGGATCGTGGTTCAAAGCCAGCCCCAGTAGAAATGTCCCCACGGGACTCTTGTCTCCACTTACAGTCTCATCTCAGAGGGATGTGAATCATCATCCTCTCCCATTATAATGATGCCTTTGAGTTTGACGTTGCCCGTAAATCTGCCAAAATACAAAAGGAAATGTTGTCAATTTGGGATTCAGTCCTTGCTAAGCTTTGACTCCCCCTGTCCCCTGCCCCCAGCAAGACCCTTCCCTTTCTGACCTCAGTCTACTCATCTGGCAGACTTCTTCTACCAGATTATTTCTAAGATCCTGTCCATCTCTGGCAATCTGAAATTACCAAAATTGTCCTCAACTTCTCGGCTACCATTCAATAAATACACCTGTTTACAATTTGCACGGAGAGCCAAGATGCTTTCTTCCTCAAGCCCACCAGAAATAATTTACCCTATTTCTCGAAAACACATGTATGCTCTAGACAACCAAGGACAGAAGCAGAAGGAAGAGGCAGCTGGGTATTGCCTTAGCCTCAGGAAGGCACCATGGGGTGATACTTACGGAATATTAAACAGAAGTTCTTCATCTGCATCACTTTCAACAAACTGGGGAGGAGGGGGGAAAGAAAGCAACAAACATTTGCTGAGAGGCCACAATTTCAGGCATCTCCCACTCTGTTCTAACAAACTGGGTACAATGCAAACAGACTTCCTCGTCTTCCAGGATTTATTAGCTTGGAGGAGCTAATTTATTGCATCCACAATGCTCTTAAGACACAGACCATCCAACTAGAGGGTTCCCAATGGGGGAGCCTTTGGATCGCGAACTGCAAGACCGGTGTTTGTTTCCGTGCCTTCTGGAGAGAGGATCCTTGGCCACCAAAAGGCTGGAGGCTCAGAAACACCCATCACCTCCCCAGGGCTGCTCGGGCAGCCTTTGGGCCCAGGGAGGGTCCAACAGAAGAGGAAACGCTTTCCCGGCCACCCTCCCTGCCTCGCCCTCCCAGGCCCGGAAGAGCTGCGTAGAGCCGGAGCGCCCGCCTGGCCTCGCTGGGCCTCAGTTTCCCTGAGTGGGGATGGATGGGGAGACTCAACCCTACTCGTTTCCCAAATGGCTAGCACGAGGGTGGGCGCAGGAAAGCGCCCGGCCGCTGGGCTGGCCGCGGACCGGGCCGGGCCCACCTTGGAGCGGTCGGCCCGCTCCTCCCACGGCTTGAACACGCCGCGGCCGCTGCCCTCGCGGCTCTCGTTGAGGCACTGCAGCCGCTCCAGGTCGATGCGCAGGTACAGGCCGTACGCCAGGCCGCGCTGCTCGGGTGGCTCCTCTCGTTCGGCGGCGCAGCGACAGCCGCCCCCACCGTGGCTATGGCCGTGCGACATGGCGATGCGGCCGCCCCGCGCGTCTCGCTGCCCCGCCGCTCGTCGGCGCCTCAGCTCGCAGCGCTCCGACCGCCAAGCGCCGCCGCGTCCGCCGCGTCGTAAAAGGCGCTCCCGCGCTGCGCAGGCGCCCTGCCGAGGGGGCGTGGTCTTCTCGGGGGCGTGGCCTTCCGGGATTGACGTCTGATCTGCGCCTGCCGCGGTGAGCGTCGTCGCTACCCACCCTTCACCCGGAGACGCGTGAGAGCAGCTGCCTGGGGTCAGAGCAGCCGCCCGGGGTCAGAGCAGCCGCCCGAGGTCGCCGAGGCCAAAGTCTGCGCCCTCTTCTTTGACTACCAAGTTTCTTCGTTCCTTCTGGGAAGAGGCGTCGTCGCTGTTCCCACGTGCGCGCTCACCGACCCGCCTCCCTGACCTCTCTGACTGCCACCCACCTGCTTGGTCGGTGGGCGCTGCCCGTGCCAGGATGGAGGCCCGTGGCTGACAGGGAGGTCAGGGAGGCGGATCGGCTGGCCCTAGACGCGAGGCCCCGGAGAAATGCGTTTCCTTACGTCTGTAAAGTGAAGAACGGTGTCTGCCATCAGGCCCTCAGCAGCAGTGAATGAAATCCAGCTATTGGAGAACTCGGCGCGGGCGTGGTGGCCCAGGCCAGGCTGAGGGGGGAGGATCAGGAGTTAAGAGGACAGCCTGGGCCACACAGGGGGACCCCATCTCAAAACCAGAAAATGGGCCACCAACAACAAAATACCTCAGGTCAATGCCTGAGACAAAGTAGATATCTTTTATTGTCATACTTGCCAGTCCACGCACGGGCACTTGCTTAGCTTTAGGGACTTGGGCCAGTGCTTAAGTCTTTTTGAAGTTAAGCTTATCCCCGGTAAAGTGAAAGGGTGCGAACTAAATGATCTTTGTGTGTGATCTCAGCCTCCTACTGAGTAGCTAGGATTGCAGGTGTGAACTACCACCACTCAGTTTAAATGATCTTTATTCCTTACAATGACATTTCAGAACTGTTCTTTCAGATAGCTGGCTGTGGCCCATTAATAATTACTTAGTAGCAGCACTGGTGCTTGAACTCAGGGCCTGGGCAGTGTGTGTGTGTGTCTGTGTGTGTGTTCAAGGCTATCACTCCACCATGTGAGACACAGCTCCACTTTCAGCTTTTTGCTGGACAATTGGAGATGACGTTCACAGACTTTCCTGCCCTGGCTGGCTTTGAACTTTAATCCTCAGATCTCAGCCTCTTGTGTAGCTAAGGATTAAAGGGCGAGCCACTGGTGCCCAACCTCCATTCAGAAATGTTTTGATGCCAAATATCTGTGAAAAAGGTAAGCTTAGTTCTGCTTCAAAGTGACTCAAGGTCATTAACTATTTCTGCTTTCACATGTGGTAAAGACTTAGCCAATGTTGTTTTTATTGAATGATATATACTTCTTAACCTTTCTTTGGAAAGGCTAGCTCCCATTGGAGGACCATGGCAGTCCTTATATAGGACATGTATACACTTGAACTTCTTCTCTGTCATCTCCATCATTATCCTTGATGATTTATGGAGCTCGATGGGCAGGCATTGTGCAATACACAATGATTATTATCTCAATTGTCACGTGAACTTTAAGAAAAAGGTAACTGAACTGTAACTTGAACATGACAGACATGGAAGCTAAAAGAGGTGAACTGGGAAGAGATCAGATTCGGTTAGGAAGTAACCAGGCTTTGGAATCATACTTTAGGGAGGAGCTCTTCCCTTAGTTTCCTGGAAGATGGAGTTGGGGGGCAAAAGACAATGTTCAGGAAGTAAATGCACTATATCAATTGGTTGATGCTGTGTAAAATACATTCTAAACCTAATAGCTTTAAACAGCAAACACTTATTATTTTTCAGTATTGTGGACTAGTTGAGTAGTAGTTCTTTCCGGGGCCAGTTCCACATGGGCTGGTTGACATTGTCCTATGGAATGATGGGACCAGTAGAGCACCTGAGCTTAGATGACAGTCACCAAGTTCCAAGGAACACAGCTGGGTTTTTTATATCTGGAACATTTTTGGTTTGATTTCTAGGTTTGTTTTCTGAGATAATCTTGCTATGTAGTTAGGGCCAGCTTGGAATTGTGTGTGTGTGTGTGTGTGTGTGTGTGTGTGTGTGTGTGTGTGTGTGTGCTGGTTCTAGGGCTTCAACTCAGGGTCTGGGCACTGTCCATGAGCTTTTTTGCTCAAGACTAGTACTCTACCACTTGAGCCACAGCACCACTTATAGTGTTTTGCTGGTTAATTGGAGATAAGAGTCTCATAGCCTTTCCTGCCTGGGTTGACTTTGAACTGTGATCCTCAGATCTCAACCTCCTGTGTAGATAGGTTTACAGGCATGAGCCACCAGCCCCTGGCTGAGTTGGAATTCTTGCTTCTCCCATCTTAGTCCTCTGAGTGCTGGAATTATAGGTGTGTACCATCACTACCAACTGAGCACAAACATTTATTTATTTATTTATTTTGTTGGTTGTCAAGCTAGAACTCAGGACCTGGGCACTGTCCCTGAGCTCTTTTTGTTCAAGGCTGATGTTCTACCACTTTGAGCCACAGTGCCACTCTGGTTTTCTGGTGGTTAATTGGAGATAAGAGTCTCATGGACTTTCCTGCCCCACTGATTTTGAACCATGATCCTCAGATCTCAGCCTTCTGAGTAGCTAGGATTACAGGCATGAGCCATTAGCACCTAGCATACAAACACTTTTCAATAGACTTCACCTCTGAGTTAGAAGAATGATGGCTTCTGCCACCTCCCTTCCATTCTACCTGTGCTCCTTTTCTTTTGTTGTATAACGCATCATTCCCAAACTTACTGGCTTCACACAAGAATTAATATTTACTGTCTCATAGTTTCAGAGAACCAGGAATTTGGGGAGTGACTCAGCTGGGTGGTTCTGACTTGGGGTTTCTCAGAAGCCTGAGTGGATCTGCAGGATCCAGTTCCAAGTTGGTATACTTCCATGGCACAGGTTTGTGTAGGCCATAGGCAGGAGGCCTGGCTTTCTTGTCATGTAGACCTCACTCCAGGACTGTCTGTGTACTCTTATGATGTGGCAGCACTGGCTTCTACCAGAGCAAGTGATCCATAACAGAGCAAGGTAGAATGTCTTTAAAAGTCCTGTCAGCTGTGCAGCAGCCCATGGTTCTATAAGTCAGCCAGTGTGAGGGGAAGAGATGAGACAAATACCAGGAAGTAGAAATCATCTTGGAGATAGGCTGCCACACAAACATACATACTAAGTGGCACCTGAAATATATTTTTTCTACTACGTGTGTGTGCTGGTGCTTGAAGTCAAGGCCTGAGTGCTATCAGGATGCTATCCTTGAGCTAGTGATCTACCACTTGAGCCACAGCTCCACTTCTGGCGTTTTGGGGGTTGGTTGAAGAGTCTCATGGGTTTTCCTGCCCAGGCTGGCTTCACACCATGCTCCTCAGATCTCAGCCTCCTGAGTAGCCAGTATTACAGGCATAGCCAATGCACCTGGTCCTTTCCTTATTTTCCAAATGGGGCCATGAGATTATCTACCCCACAAGACCCTTGTGGATAGTGAATGTTGGGGTCAGCTGCACCTTTAAGGGGCCACAGCTGACCTCAGCCTGTCCCTCCCCTTCCTGTCTTTAACCGGAAGAGAAGGAAGTCTGACATCACTTAAGGGACAGCTCCTTGGGACCAATCAGGGGCCCCTCTCTTGTGCCCGCCTTTAGGGTATATCTGGGGGGTTCCTCATTTGAATAACAAGAAGCCCTAATGGCTTTCTCCAGGGGCCCATGCGTCCATGTCATTCTTGGCGGCTTTGGGGCACCCTGCGACCACACGCCACCGAGGCTACCCGTGGCCATCGCTCCCTCGTGAGCGATCATGGACCACCCGGGAAGGGGCGGACAAGCCCCTTCCCCCCCCAAGCGAGGGGAAGTCGAGAGAGAGATGAGGCTACCTGTGGCCATCGCTCCCACGTGAGAGCGATAAAGGGCCAACCCGGGAAGGGGCGGACAAGCCCCTTCCCCCCCCCAAGTGAGGGGAAGTCGAGAGAGCCCACAAGTGAATACAGGTGAACAAGCAGGTCAGGTTAGTCCTCCCTGGCTGTGGATTGCTCCATATTCCAGAACCTAAATACAGGTTCCCATCTCAGCAAATGTTGTGTTGAATGAATAAGGGACCAAGGACTGGCTTACAAACTCCAGATACAGTCATCCATCAGGCTGTTATGTTTCATAATTACCTTCAATGCAACTTCTTGAGGTCCAGTAAAGAATTGTTCATATCACAGGCTGAGAATGCCCTCTTTAGGAGGAGAGCTGCTAAGAAAACTTTGATAGAGGTTTGGTGTAAGATCCAATGCCTTCAATGGATGCAGGCTAAAGCAGTGCATGCTCAGCAAATAAGATTTCCGTGGTGTCCTTGGGGCCTTCTAAATGCTGACTAGTCTTTCTGCCCCATCCCCCACTGGTGTTTGAACTCTTCAAGACTTGAACTTGCTAGGCAGGCCCTGGACCATTTGAGTCACTCCACTAACTGGTTTTGTATCATTTTCCTGATGGTATCTTTTTTTTTTTTTAATAATTATTTATTGTAAAAATGATGTACAGAGGGGTTAGTTTCATGCATAAGGCAGTGGGTACATTTCTTGTACACTTTGTTACCTCCTCCCTCATTTACTCCCTCTCCCCCCCACCCCATGAGTTGTTCAGTTGGTTTACACCAAATGGTTTTGTAAGTATTGCTTTTGGAATCGTTTGTCTTTTTTTTTTGGCCAGTCCTGGGCCTTGGACTCAGGGACTGAGCACTGTCCCTAGCACTCTGCCACTTGAGCCACAGCGCCACTTCTGGCCGTTTTCCATATATGTGATGCTGGGGAATCGAACCCAGGGCTTCATGTATGGGAGGCAGGCACACTTGCCACTAGGCCATATTCCCAGCTCGTTTGTCTTTTTATCCTTTGTCTCTCGATTTTCCTGATAGTATCTTGATTTAATGCCTAGGCTGGCCTGTACTGCAATCCCATTTGTACTTCTCCACATCACTGACAGATGCAGTGTCTGTGCCCAGCTATTGTGTTTCCCCTTAGCTGGGATAACAGATGCACCACTGGTTGGAGTCTCTCCAGGATGACCTTGAATCTCCCCCAATCTTGGCCTCCCAAGAAGCTAAAATTATAGGCTTATTCATGATGATGATCTTGCTAAAGACTGAGGGGACACCTGGGGCCATCATGCCCCCTCAGACAGACTAAAAGCAGAAAGAGTGCAGGGTTTCAAATCCTCGCTACAGATGAGCCAGGCAACATGGACATTAGTATACCTTTGGGCTGTAGTTTCTAACTGTACATTGCACTTAGCTCAGCCTCAGGGGCCGTGTGGGTCCCTTACACCTGAGTCACACCGCCCCCCTTTTGCCCTCTGGTTCACCATGCCTAAAACTCCACTCCCCTAATCTTCCTGTATTATCAACAGAAACCCAGCTTCCTCTAAGGCCAGGCCCCTAGACTAAGCACACTGCCTCAGCCCAGGAAACAAAATGTTCAGAGACTTCTATTCCTTGGCCAAACAAGCAAGAAAGAGTCCAAAAGGTAGAGTTTGTTCTTTATTTAGACATGGGGTTTCCCTTTTGGTATAACTTATCTAATTAAAATATTCATCTTCATCATTGCCACAAAAAAGTAACATAGAAAATTGTATTTACATTTCAGGACCAAAATACAAATGAAGAGCAGGATGAGATCTTGCCTCTCCCGCCTGGACAACCTGAACGAAGGGTCACAAAAGACTAATTTGTAATTTGGTAGTTTGTATGTAATGTAGTAAAAAAAAAAAAATTGTACATTTTCAGAGACTAAAAATTCAACATTGTTATGTTTGCTTGGCCATCATTTCAGTCAGCTAGGTGAGCAGATCGTGAGGAAAGTCAGCATTTTTCTCCCCGAAACAGTCCTGGACGCACACCCCTGGAGAGGGAGAAGAAGGTCCAGGAGGGTCAGGCTTGTGTGAACAGGGCTCACAGGAGATCTTTACGTGCCCAACCTGGATTTGATGTTGGATACACAAACATGTCCTTTCTTCACTTCCCACCAAAAGACTCCTACACATGGAGTGAACCTGAACTATGAAAAACTGGAAACACAGCTACAAGACAGATGGAAGGTGGCACTTAGAGGAAGCTGTTGCAGGCAACAGGTGCCTGGGCTCCGATCTCAGTGTTCATCCGGCTTCAGGTAAGAAGCTCGCTAATATTGGATTTGGTAGGTAGATCAGGCTGAGAGATAGAAGAGCAATGGTAAACAAGAGAAATAGTCTTTTACTAATTCAAAAATACAGCAAATCAAAACATTGTAATACTTGTGTCCCGTTGTCCCAGGCCTGCCCCGCCATGCACACCGAGGACTGAGGAGCCCTGGTTGGGCGGGTTTCCTGTGTTGCCTAAGTGAGGTCTCCAGGATGGTCGGCAGAGTGGATTCCACCTGCCAGGCTTTGAGAACTCGTGGGGAGGGCTGATGAGCAGGCTTGCGAGCCAGCGCTCCCTCTGCTTTGCAGGTTCCATGGGGTGTAAGTCTCAAATTCATAGCATCTATTTCCACATGGGTTCCAACCTGGAAGGCAGAAGGAGCTGATGTGGCCCTTCTTGTTGTCATCCTGCTCCATGTCAGCTCGGAAGGGAGAGGCTCTATCCAGCTAGATGGATGCGCCCTGTGGTCCCCCTCCTCAGACACAGTCCCCAAGCCACCCCTTCCCTCACATCCTGGTTGGCACACTCAGAAGGCAGAGGGCAAAGTTCTCTACCAGACACAGCACACTGCTGTGCGCTTACACCAACGTCATCTTTCCTTTTAAAGAAAAGGCAGAAACAAGCAATTTCCAACAGAGCATTCCAACTCTCATGACTTTCCACCATTCACTTCTAGTAGCAATTCATAGGAAGCAAGAGATTAAAGTGCTAGCTTTTAAAACTCCAAAGCCAACGCAGAGCTACAAAAGCCCTGCCAGGTCTGTGTGCCCCCCTCCCATGCTGGTGGGCAGAAGGAAAGGTAAGGGAGGGGGGGGAAACACCTAAAATTTGAACCAGAAACTACAAGTTAAAATTGCTGAGGTTCTGTGCAAATTGACTTCTCAAAGTTCTGTGTCTTCTTAGTGAGCCTTAAAAAAGAAGGGGGTGGGTGATTTGCAAAGAGGATTGGGAAAGGACAGAGGCATTTACAAACAGCCTCCCTAAATAAATACTCTTGAATGGGTAGGAAAGAGGTACACCTGCATAGGGGCGCGGAGGCGGGGCTCCATGCCCGCCTCCCCTGGGGGCAGAGTGCGCTCTGCCTGGCCCACACTCCTGCCCTATGTGCAACCGCACACAGGCCGAGGCCCCGTCCTCCACTGGACCACAGGCCACTCCAGAGCTGACCTGAGGCAGGAATGGCTTTTGCTAGGCTTTCATCTAAAGGACCTGAACAATACAAGGCTGTGTGTGGTAGAGAACAAAAAAAACAAACAAAAAAAAAAAAACAGAAAAACCTGGGGTAATATAAATACAATCTGGGGCAATATTTATTCATTAAAACTATGTCTTATAGTTTACAAAGATGCTAATCAGCAACAAAAGTATAAGTGACCTTAAAATCCTCAGTGAGACTGAGGCTTCACATCGTGCTCGGAAGGCTGGCGTGTGCTCCGGGCAGGGCGGGGCCGTGGCGCTCAGGGGCCACCTCTGTCAGCGTGCAGCACTCGCAGACCAAAAGGTTCCACACAGCGAAAGCTGGATGCCAGGCTCCTTTGCAAGTCCCCTTCCCCAGCCCTCCGTATCCCTGTATTCCTGCCCCCTCAAATTCCATCTGCAGGGCAAGTCCTCAGTCTATCGTCGGGAGAATCTGTTCTTGAAAGCTTTAATTGTCTTGGCCATCATCGGTGCAATTTCTGTGGAAAGAAACAAGGCAGTTGTTTCAGCCTGGCGTGGTAGTCAAAGCCAAGCCAAGTCGTGCTGCTCTTGGCTGTGCATCACCTCACGAGGGATACAAGCAGGAAGAATCTGCTGACACGAATTGCCTGTGACACTGTCAGAAAGCAAGAGGCACTTGCAGACGCCCGCCCAGGGCATAGCATCACCGTCCCTAATCTAACCCCTGCCTCACAGCTCAGGAAGGCTGGCCACTGTGCACATGGTGTGCACTAAGGGGCAGGTAGGGAAGCCAATCCTCACCAACCCCAAGGGCCACTCGCCACAGTGTGTAACGGCATCACAAACATGGAAGGCCACCACCCACATCTTTCTATCGCTAGGTGAGCTATGCAGACCACATCAGCAGGTTCATGTTGCCATGGACCCAGCAGGGTCGGGGGCTGACTGTGCCACCGGCAGGTGCCAGGCCTCCTGCGATGCTACATTCAACACAAGCCGCAGCGATACTCGAGGGGTTCAAAAGCGTTTTGAATATCTGAGCAGACATCCAAGCTACTTACTCTTCACAGCAGGTTTTCGAGGGTCATAGCACACACTGCTGCTGACCACCGGAGCCAAGTGGGCACTGCTGGTGCTGGGGCCGTCGTAAGCTGGCTCCTCGGGGCTGGCGGTGAAGCTGTTGCTGCTGCTGGCAGGAACATGGCTGCTTCCTGACGTGTACGGGGCTGGCTTAATCCTGTAGCACAGAACAAAGCTGGTAGCACCAGTGGAAGAAATCTGCCTCCTGAATGCACAGCCAAAAGCTGGCCTGCTGTAGACAGACTCAGCAGCGGGCCTAGCAGCCACTGTGTGAACCTCCTGCTAAGAACAAGCCTCGCAGCCGACCTCTGTTGAGGTGTCAGACTGCACTGAAACCATTTATGTGGTTTAGGAGAAACAATCTGGTCACCCCAGAAATCTGTGTTGTCTAAAAGCATGAGGGAGCATGTCCTATGGCCTGGGCCCCACACAAGAGATGGGAGTCATCACCCACCCATGCTACCCTCCTGGAAGCTAGGGCTCAGGGAAGCCACAGTTGAGGTCTACATCCCAATCTCACACTCCACGCTGCCTGCGCGCCCTTGCAGCCCCCTTGGGGCAGCCCTGCCAGCATAAAGCCCTCACCTGACTTTCTCCGCGACAGCTGCCCCTCCCGTTCCAAACTTCTCCTGCCTCCGTCGAACATCGCGAGGTGGCTTGGCCACGGAGTTAACAAAGGCCATCTTTGCTTGTCGGCCTGTAGAGAAACGTGGATGTTAATGTCTGTCTCGAGCAGAGGCATTGCTGCTATTTAATTGACAGCTTTTTTTTTTTTGCCAGTCCTGGGCCTTGAACTCAGAGCCTGAGCACTGTCCCTGGCTTCTTTTTGCTCAAGGCTAGCACTCTGTCACTTGAGCCACAGCGCCACTTCTGGCCATTTTCTATATATGTGGTGCTGGGGAATCGAACCCTGGGCTTCATGTACACGAGGCAAGCACTCTTGCCTCTAGGCCATATTCCCAGCCCTGGACAGGCTTTCAAGTGCTCCAAAACCACGGGCTTATGAGCGTCAACAACCCCACAGTGTGGCTGCAGGACTGTAGCTGAAGACACACCCAGCTCTGCCTACCTACAAGTGCAAGAGACCTCTTTGTCCCTTACCCTTGGGTTTGTTGGCGTGTGCAGATCGGATGTTCTTGGTTAACAATCGTAGCCGCTGCTCTCGAGCATCCTGAAGCCGCAGGTACATCTCCCGCCAGGACTCATACTCTTCTGGTCTCTCTTCCTTAAAGTCTCTGTGGCAATGAACTTTCCATAATTGGTCTGTTTCTTCAATTAATACCTGAAGTCAAGACAAAACACATCACTTACATGAAGCACTCTTATATAATCTTGTTTCCATCTAGAAGCAACAATGCTCTAAGGTTTTTTTAGTCTACCTAGTAGCCTATAGGGCGGCCTATTTCCCACAATGGTAGTTGTTATGGGGTTTTAATTTTAAACATGTAGAAACTGTTAAGTGTGAGACCCTATGCCAGCGGTTTCTGGGTAGCTGTGGATGGGGTTGGGGGCTCCCCCGGCTACACACTGAACTGTTGGGCAAGGTGGCTGCAAAGAGGGTGCCACAGTCAGATGTCTCCGAGCAGGGACGGCTGACTCAGTCAGGAAAACTCATCTGCATGAAAGGAAAGGGACTGCAAAGTTCAGATGCCTCTAAAGAGATCCTCAGCCCGTCTGAGTTCTTCCTATCCACCAAACACCCAAGGCCAGAGGCCAGCACACCGCAGGCGCTCCACAGCGGCTGTTCTCCCGTGACCGTGACCTTGGTGAGCAGGCAAGCTCCAGAGAGCAAGGAAATGTTTTTCTCTCCCAGTGACTCCCACCTAGATTCTAGCCCCAGAGGCCAGCTTAAGCAGTCAGGAACAGGTGCTAGAAATGCCCTGAGGCAAACCAAACATGCCCAGAACAGTAATCTGACCTCTGACCTGCCCTTCAGCCCTTGCAGATCCAGAGACACAGCTACTTCTAAAGACAAAGCCTAAAGACTGCCCTCTTCACACCCAGCGGGGACACTCACGTGATTGCATTCCTCTATGCGGTAGAGCTGCTCAGGTGTACACCTCTCCAGAACGGGTTCAAGAACAGAATAGGGGACACCTCCCACTTCAAAGATGGCTGCAGAAGAAAAATCAGAGGTCAGAGTGCTGACTAGCAACCAGGCCACCCAGTGACAAGGTCGCCAGTGGAAAGCACTTGAGAAGAGCAGGCAACTACTCACAGTCGATGTTGTTTTTAAGCACACGGATGCACTGCTGGTGCAAGGTCATCATTTTGGGGAGATAGGCACACTTGGAACCGGAATACACCTGCATCTTGGAATTCATTCTGCGCCCAGTGAATCCAGCTTCTTCTTCTTCCTGGGGTGAAGAGAATGCTACAGGGCAAGAAAAACCAGAGTGTCACACAAGCCCCAACCACATCGTGACACTCTCCGTCCACCCTGTGCTCAGCCTCTTTCCCTCTCTCAAAGACAACCAATGCTACCAATTCCTATACATCCTTCCAGACACTTGGCAAAAATAAGCCCATGTGTACCTTAGTATCATATTCACTATACTCTTTTCATTTACATGGGAGCAATCATTCCATGTCTGTACATTTACACTGGCATGAGAGGCCACCATGTGGGTGAGTTGTGATTCTGTTCATCACCTACTGATGGACACATATAGCGCCTTATTTTTGTTTATTGCTGGTCCTAAGGCTCAAACTCCGGCTTGGGCGCTGTCCCTGAGCCCCTTTTTGCTCAAGGCTAGCACTCTACCACTTGAGCCACAGTGCCACTTCCAGCTTTTTCTGTGATTAACTGGAGGTAAGAATCTCACAGACTTTCCTGTCCAGGCTGGCTTTGAATTGCAGTCCTCAGATCTCAGCCTTCTTATTAGCTAAGATTACCGGCTCGAGTCACCAGCACCTGGCTCAGGGGTTTATTTTTGTGCTATTCAAACTCGATATTTTTGCAGGGTCTCAGTAAAATATAAAAAAATCACCCAAAGGGCTGCTAATAACAGCAGCAGCTAGGGTTTATTGAATGCTTGCTATACGAAAACTCTGGAGCCAAAAGCTTTATTAGCATTATCGTGTTTGGATTACCATTACTATATTAGTCAAATATCACTATTGCTCCTAGTTATGGGCTATAATACTGAGGTTCAAAGAAATGAAGATACTACTCAAAGTCAGACACCTTGTACAGACCAGTGCTGGGATTCCACCTGAGCTATCAAACTCCAGAATTTATGTTCACAAAATCTGATGAAACACTGTCATAGAGCACGAATGAGATTTATACCACCACCCTGCCGCCCCCATTTGAAGAGGAGATGTAGAAAATCACCTTTCCGTTTGGGCTGGAAGGAAGAGATGAGTTCAAGGGAGGGAAGGGGGCGGTAATTGGCCTGGATCACGGGCAACGGCAGGTCTGGCAGCACGGGCACGGCGTCCCCAGGAACCTGTGAGAGAGAGTCATCAGAGGCCCTGCCATCGCGCATGCTCTCACAAGGCCATCCCAGGAGCACTACAGCATGACACACCTCAGGCGGAGCTGGGGTGCCAGAGCCATGGATGACACCAGCTAAGCCAAGAAACAAATGCAGATGAACCAACCAAAATATTTTGTGTGCTGGGGGCTGAACATAGAACTTCACATACATTCAGCAAATACTCTACCACTGACCTACATTCCCAACCCAGAAAATGGCCTTTTTTAATTGCCAGTCCTGGGGCTTGAACTCAAGGCCTCGGCATATCCCTGAGCCTCTTTGTGCTATATAAGGCTAGTGCTCTACCATTTGAATCACGGCGCCACTTCTGGCTTATTCTGAGTAGTTTATTGGAGATAAGAGTTTCACGGGAACTTTTTTACTGGGGCTGCCTTTGAACCACAATCCTCAGATCTCACCCTCCTGAGCAGCTAGGATTACAGGTATGAGGGCTGGGAATGTGGCTTAGCGATAGAGTGCTTGCTAGCATGCACGAAGCCCTGGGTTCAATTCCTGAGCACCAGATATACAGAAAATGCAAGAAGTGGCACTGTAGCTCAAGAGGTAGAGTGCTAGCCTTGAGCAAAGGAAGCCAGGAACAGAGCTCAGGCCCTGAGTCTAAGCCCCAAGACAGGTCAAAAATAAAAGGATTACAGGTATGAAGCAAAGGCACGTGGCTGAAAATTGCCATTTTTTTTTAAGGTGGTAATGGGATTTGGACTAGGGCATCATACTTGCTAGCAAGACCCTCTATTATGGGAGCCTCCCCAGAAAATTACCATGGGTGCTATTTACATGACAGCTAGTGAGGAAAGGGGGCCAGGCAGACCCATATCCAGCTTACCTTTCTTGGCTTGGCTGAATCAGCCCCAGCCTGTTGCAGCTTCTCTGATTTGTTTTCATTCACCTTGGGCAATTTCTGAACTGAGTCCAGGTTTTTACTAATGCTTTTAGATTCACTTTTTTTCAGCCCTTTTTCTCCGGGTGCTGTGGTGGAAGTTTTCACGATCTTCTTCTTTTTCTTCCGGGGCTGGTCATAGCTGAGGTATGATTCGAAGGACATGGTAGGCTGTTCAAATTCATCATCCATGTCTGCCTCCTCCTCTTTAGGGAAGGAGCTCAGGGACTTCTTACCTGAATGAGAAGTCTTCACCTTCCCTTCTTGAGCCTTTACGTTGTTAGAGACCTTTTCCTTTGTTTTGGGCAACAGGTCTCCAGCCCCCTTCCCGATGTCTAGCCCATCCACACTTGGCTTAGTCTTGTCAGATTTGGTTTTCTCCAAATCCTTGTGTTTTGTTTTTTTAAGGAGGTTGTCGGAAGCAACCTCCAGGGTGGATGGAAACTTCTTCTTCAGACTGCTGCCTTCTCTTTCCTTCTCTTTCTTGGCAGCACCGGGGGGTTGTTTCTCCCTAACACTGTCCCCTGAGAGTGGCCTTCGGCTTCCCTCTTTGGCCAGAGCCTTGTGTGATTTCTCCCTGCTCAGAGCAGGGGCCTTCTCATCCCCCCTGGCGTCCACAAGGCGCTTCTCCTTGTGGGAAGATTTGTGCTCCTTGTTTTGGTTCATAACCCCTTTGCCCTGGGGTTCCTCCAGGTGCCGTTCCTGACTGACCCCCAGTCTGTCCTGAAGGGCATTACTGTGGCCTCTCCCAGGCTTCTGGTGCAGAGTGATGGACTCGTGGTCCTCCTCTGGGGACCTGTAATGGTTCATGAACACCTGAGGGTGATGGGGACTTGCAGGCGCTGGGGGGGACTGAACATGGCCATAGTCAGAAGACTCGGGGTCTGAAGAATAGGGTGGGGACGCTCGGTGGCACTTCTTTCTCTCCTCTCTCCGCTCATGGCTGTGAGTTACTCTGTGAGGTCCTTCGAGCTCGGGGAGTTTTCTGTGTTTCTTCGGTCTGTGCTCAGGGCTGTAGGAGCGGCTGCCGGAGGCTTTCCAGTGTTCCTGGTGGCCCTCCTGCATCTCCTCCTCCCTCTGAAGAGCATCCCGAGGGCGCTTTCGGGAACTGCTCTTCTCAAAGTCCTGTTCATCAGCGTCACTGGTCCTAAAATAGAAGGAAAACCAGATATACACATCAGTGTGATCCTTGTTCAGACACAAGTTCAAATCGTACTACTGGCAAAAGAAAAAGAAAACAAAAGCCAGGTGCCAGTGGCTCACACCTGTTATCCTAGCTACTTGGAAGGCTGAGATCTGAGGATCGCAGTTTGAAGCCAGCCTGAGCAAGAAACTACGAGACTCTCATCTCCAATTACTCACAGAAAGAGCCGGAAGTGGCGCTGTGGCTCAAGTGGTAGAGTGCTAGCCTTGAGCAAAAAGGAGCTCAGGGACAGGGCACAGGCCCTGAGGTCAAGCCCTAGGATTGGGGAGAGTTGGGGGGAGAGAGAGAGAGAGAGAGAGAGAACAAAAATGCAGTATGTTTGTGGGGTTTGGTTTTTTGCTATTTGTTTTGTTTTGTTAAATAGCTGGTTACAGTAGCTCATGCCTATAATCACAGCTTCTTGGGAGGTGGAGATCAAAGCAGCTAGGCAAAAAAGTTCTTGAGATCTCATCTCAACCAATGCACTGGGCAAATGATACATACCTGTCATCTCAGCTTTAAGAGTCTCATGGACCTTCCTGCCCCAGCTGGCATCAAACTGCAATCCTCAGATCTTAGCCTCCTAAGTAGCTAGGATTACAGGCATGAGCCCCCAGCCCTGGCTTATAAGACTCTTATTTCCAATTAATTACAGAAAAAGCTGGAAGTGGCCCCGTGGCTCAAGTGGTACAGTACTAACCTTGAACAAAAGGCGCTCAGGGACAGTGCCCAGGCCAAGTTCAAGCCCCAGGACTGGCAAGAAAAAAAAAAAAAAAGGAGGGGGGGGAGAGACTAAAATGATACCAGTATGTAATCCTAGGCATGGTGAAGACTGAAATCTGAGGAAGACACTCATGCAAACAAAGCCAATCTTATCTCCAATGAACCAGCACAAAGACAGGAAAGAAGGTGTGGCAGAGCTCCAGCCTCACATGAAGAAGACCAAGAATGTGAGGCTGAGTTGAAGCTATAGTACAGAAAGGAAAGAAAAAAGAAAAGTGAAAAGAAAAAAGGAAAAGAGGGAGGGAAGGGAGGAGGAAAAAGAGGTTGGAAGAGTTGGGATATAGCTAGGAGCATGAATGGCAAGACCTTAGGTTTCCATCTCCAGAACAACTAAAGTTACCACCACCGCAACAAAAAAGCCAAAAATGTTCATGCTTATCTTTAAATGACAAATTAGAAATTTTTATTCTTATCTCCATTCTAGACACTAACATTCTGCAATGATTGTGGATTCTATTTATAATGATGCGAAACAGGCATTTTAAACACAAGGTTGGAGGAGGAATACTAAAGCAAATTATAAAGCTTCTGGGTATTGGTGGCTCACAGCTGTCATCCTAGCTGCTCAGGAAGCTGCGATCTGAGGATCTCTATTTAAAGCCAGCCTGAGCAGGAAAGTCCTTGACACTCTTCTCCAATTAACCACTAAAAATACCTGGGAGTAGACTCAAGTGGTGGAGCACCAGCCTTGAGGGAAAAAGCTAAGGGACAGTGCCCAGGCCTTGAGTTCAAGCCTCAGGACCAGGATATTTAAGAAAAGGAAGGAAAGGAAACAGTGAACTGGGCAAATTTAAAGAGAAACATTTTTACCGTTCCACAGGAACCAGCTTCTTCCACTGGGCCACTAGGTCCCTGGCAAAGCTTCCAACTTGCTCATGTTTCCGAAAGCTATTCACCGTCTTCCCAACCCCAGTCTCCTGCAAATGGCAAATGGAATGCAGAGTTGACAGAGGAAGGAATGCAAATAAGTTACACATCCTCCTTGTGCCATCCAAGGTAGGTCAATATAGTGTTACTTTGTTGCCTTCTAGCAAAGTCTCTAATGATGCATAGTAACAATATATACAAACTCAGAGGAACATGTCATTAACTAGAACTTTAATAGTATAGATATGACAGGTCTGAGGGACCCAGCCAAAGCTCTTCACAACCCTGGAGCAGAAGTCAGCCTCACAGGATACAGACACAGGGAAGGGGACAGATTCGAATGCAGATGCCAAAGCCAACCTTCTTTTCATTCATAATCTTAATTTTGAAATACAATTCACATCACTAGGTGTAGCTAAGTGTAGAGTATTTGCCTAACATTTCCAGCATACAGGGTTTTCTCCCCAGCCCTGCAATCAATCACTATTTTATTTTTTGCCAGTCCTGGGTCTTGAACTCCAGGCCTGAGCACTGTCCCTGGCTTCTTTTTGCTCAAGGCTAGCACTCTGCCACTTGAGCCACAGAGCCACTTCTGGTCATTTTCAAAATAATCATGCCTTTGCTGAGAAGCACTGACTTCTTACTCGGGCCCACAAACAGAAGGCAGATAGAAAGCTTGGAATTCAAGCCTCCTCCATCTTGTATCTGTGTCCTTTGCCCTGAGCTATTCTCCTCTGCATTCACTACACAGCCATCTTGGAAGCCAGTTAGAAGCTGCCAGCTGGCCTGACCAGCTGCCAGGCATCAGTGGCTCTTGCTTGGGATGGTTGGACTATGCATACCTTTCTCTTGCTACCCCTCATTGTCTATTTAAACCTATAACTTCTGCCTGAACCCAGAGGGGGAGAGAAGAGCTCACATGCTGCCTTCCTGTGGCAGCCCGTGCCATGCAATAACTCTCTTTTCCCTGTCTCTGTATCTGGCACATAGGGCACAAATGGCTGGACCCGACATGTGGAACTCCTGGAGCTGAGCCTGAGTTTAAAACCCAGGTTTCCTTATCAGGACACTTCTACCACACTATGAAGATCCCTGTTCCCTCCAGTCCCACCAGCCCCAAATAACTACTCACCTACTACCTGTCTTTGAATTTGTCTAGACTGGACAGCTCATATAAACAAGATCATAATTATGTAACCTTTTGTATATATAGGGTTAGTTTCTTTGATTTCCAAAGCCTATCCTCTAAATTTCCCCTACACTCTTCAGTAGCAAGGCTATGTATGGGACAGAGTTTTATAATATTTAAAGTTGCACAGTTCTTACCGCAAGAATGTCTACTGTAATAGGCAAAGTGGAGAGTTTCTTCAAATATTTCAATAGCTGCAGAGAGAATAAAATAAACATTAGCTTCAATAAAGTCACGATCACATTCATAGGAGTGAACAAGGGTATCTGATGGGGGCTGGGAATGTGGCTCAGTGTCAGAGCGCTTGCCTAGCATGCATGAAAGCCCTGGGTTTGATTCCTTGGTACCCCATAAGCAGAAAAAGCCAAAAGTGGTGTTGTGGCTCAAGTGGTAGAGTGCAAGCCTTAAACAAAAAAAAGCTCAAGCCCCAGCATTGGCCAAAGAGAGAAAGAGAAAGAGAGAGAGAGAGAGACAGAGACAGAGAGACAGAGAGAGACAGAGAGAGAGAGAGAGAGAGAGAGAGAGAGAGAGAGAGAGAATCTGTGGTTCACTGCTCAGGCAGTGCTACACATTTTCCAGGAATGAGTATGGCGACTATGGCGTTCACAAGTGAGAACAGGCTCTGAAAGTTTTGTCACTAGCCCCAGGACACAGGCAGGGTTGACTTAGTGGAGTCCTTAGCTGCAGACTGCCCTTCCAACTGCTCAGCCACACCAAGGCAGAGACAGGATACACAAAACCCACCTACTCTGCTAGTCACTGGCAACTATATCTGCTTCATTCTGACAGAGATTGGTGAGAAAGGTACCACGTTTAGAGGAACTTCCCATGGGCCTGGCAGAAGATGGCAGAGAGGAGAGGCCTCTGCAGGAAGACAGTAGCAGCATGGTGCCAGCACCACAGTGTTCACTAGTGGGAAGCCAAAAGTGATCCTGAGCAGCCAGAATCAGAACCTCGCTGTGATTGTGTACTGATGTTGAACACAAAATGCCTGGGTGGTTAGAAAGGAAATCTGGGTTTGGCCACGTTTCCTTTATTCAGTCCTGAAAACTAGGTCAAACTCAGTATAACAGAGCTGTTAAGATGGAGTTCCGGAGTCAGAGAAGCCCTCACCTTCTAACCAGGTGATCTTGGGCAAGTCAGTAACCTCTCGGAACCTGTTACATCACCTGCAGGAGAAACTGGATCCTGTCTCTACGTCACAAGCAGTGAGGTGCTCTGTCATAGTTTCTGTGATACTGTTAAGGCTCGTCATGCTTACTGTTACTTCACTTGTTACTTACTTATCAGCTGACAGCTCTAATGTGGATCCTCAACCAGACATTGCTCAGCTCTGTCTACCAAGAGCTGTTCTCCAGGAAATGTGGGTGGGCACAGTTGCCATACAAGGAGGGCTGCACAGTTAAGCAGTTCAAAGTAGGTAACTGTGGCTATCCTTACACTTAACCATTAGATAACAAGACCCATCCATTCTCTCTCCCTAGCCTAAGCTAGGCTCTTAACTGCTGTGCCATGTTGCTAATAGGTGGGGTAACAAATACGTTTTTCTGGTCATTCTACTTCCATAATTACTTAACAAGGCAGAGCAACTAGAATATAGATGGTAATCTTGTTTAACTAGGACTAAGAGGTCAAGTGGTCTGTCTGGGCAGTAGTGTCAACTTCAGAACAGAGTGAAGGGCTGGGAATATGACCTAGTAGCGAGAGTGCTTGCCTCACATACATGAAGCCCTGGGTTCGATTCCTCAGCACCACATATATAGAAAACAGCCAGAAGTGGCGCTGTGGCTCAAGAGGCAGAGTGCTAGCCTTGAGCAAAAAGAAGCCAGGGACAGTGCTCAAGCCCTGAGTTCAAGCCCCAGGCCTGGCAGAAAAAAAAAGAACAGTGAAAATTATCCTCCACTCAAATTCTACCTCCACTGTAATCCAGCTTAAGAAAAACTGTATTGCCTTTTTGCTTGATTCTTTGAGACGAGACGTTTGCTGTGTAAAGCAGCCTGGCTTTGAATGCCTGGTCCTCCTGCCTCAGCCGCTGAGTGCAGGGAGTCTCGTGTGTACCACCATATCTGGCTATATGCATATTTGTCACCCAAGCTCTAGGTACAAAGACTAGTGCCAATTTTCTACCTTCCTTTCTTTCCTTCCCTCCCTTCTCCCTTTCCTTTCTTTCTGGGTGTGCAGGTGCCATTACTGGAATTGAATTCTGAGCCTTGAGCTCTTTGCTTAGCTTTCTTTTTCCACTCTAGGCTGGCACTCTACCACTTGAGTCGTACTTCTGGCTTTCTGCTGGTTAACTGGAAATAAAAGTCTCTCAGATTTGTCGGCCCAGGCTGGGCTGGCTTTAAGCCTGGATCCTCAGATCTCAGCTTCCTCCTGAGTAGCTATGATCGCAGGCATGAGGCACCGTGTCCAGCTTGCTAATTCCTTTTCTTCTTTTACTTTACTTTTTTTTGTTGTTGTTGTTGGTCATGGGGCTTGAACTCAAGGCCTGGGTCCCTGAACTCTTTTGCTCTAGGTTAGAGCTTTACCACTTTGAGCCACAGCTTACCACTCCCAGTTTTCCAGTGGTTAAGTAGAGATAAGAATCACCTGTACGGGCTGGGGATATGAGGCCCTGGGTTCGATTCCCCAGCACCACATATACAGAAAACGGCCAGAAGGGGTGCTGTGGCTCAAATGGCAGAGTGCTAGCCTTGAGCAAAAAGGAAGCCAGGGACAGTGCTCAGGCCCTGAGTCCAAGGCCCAGGACTGGCCAAAAAAAAAAAGAATCACATGTACTTTCTTGCCTGGGTTGGCTTTGAACTGTGATCCTCAGATCTCGGCCTCCTGAGTAGCTAGGATGACAGGCGTGGGCCATCCCTAAATGCATGGGATGTGTTTACGTACATCCAATGAGTGAGGCTGCTCTGCCAGTTCCTTCCAGGTCTGACCTCCTTTTTTTTTTTTTTTTGGCCAGTCCTGGGCCTTGGACTCAGGGCCTGAGCACTGTCCCTGGCTTCTTCCCGCTCAAGGCTAGCACTCTGCCTCTTGAGCCACAGCGCCACTTCTGGCCGTTTTTTTGTATATGTGGTGCTGGGGAATCGAACCTAGGGCCTCGTGTATCCGAGGCAGGCACTCTTGCCACTAGGCTATATCCCCAGCCCAGGTCTGACCTCCTTGACCCTCCCCATTTGACAGATAGTGAAACTAAGCAGTGATGGTTGATAAGTGGCTTCACAAGCAGAGAAGCACTCAGCGTAACTAACACTGTCATTAGGAAAACAGTGCATATGCCCAACTCAGGCCTGGAGGAAAGCAGAGGAGCGGCTCCTCGGCATTGTGCTGCCTGACAGATCACAGTCCACGCGTCCACGTGACAGAGGTCACCCACAAGACATAGTCCCAGGACCTCTGCAAAGGCAGCACAGGAGAAGGGCCCCAGAAGAGCAGTGGCATGCACCCCCACACCCAGCACTGCCAGACATTGTGCAGGGCACAGGGTGGGTGTGCCTCCATGCCTAACACTGCCCTGACTACTTTCTGCCTTTCTGCTTGACTTCAGGTGAGCAAGAATGAATTAACCAGAAAAAACTCAAACCCAAGACTTTGAAACTAATCTAGCCCAACACAAGAAAGGACTTCCCGTCCCCACCATCCTCAGTCAATTCCAAGCAATAAGCAATGACACAGCAATCAGTATCCTCAGACAGATGGAAACTTGCTGTTATCAAACCAATGTACCAGGGGTACAGTTTTCTAAACACTTGTAACCAGAGATTGAGAAATGTCAAATGTGTGCACATAACATGCGGAGAATCTCAGTTGCTTTAACACCACCATCAACTGGTGTTCTCTGTATAGTCACATTCAAGATTTAACACGGGACAGTCATGAAAATCAGTTCCAGTTCAACAGCAGGAACAAAAGCCAAGTGATGTGGGGTGAGCTGGTGGCTCACCCCTGTATTCCTAGCTACTCAGGAGGCTGAGATCCGAGGATCAAAGTCCAAAGCAAGCCCAGGAAGGAAAGTCTGTGAGACTCTATCTCCAATTAACCACCCCAAAAAAAAAAAAAAATCAGAAATGGTGCTGTGGCTCAAGGTGGTAGAGTGCCTATCCTTGAGCAAAAGAGCTCAGGGACAGACAGCACCAGGCCCTAAATTCAAGCACCACGACTGACAAAAAAAAAAAATTAATTAATTAAAAAACGAAGTGAGCTGCTTGGCTTAGGACCTCTCCCAAGCATGGCTAGACTGCAGACGAGAACAGTTATAACTTGAATCCTGATGTTTGATACCAGAAGACTCATGAACACTAGTATGGAATCAAACCCTTTGGCTCACAGTGGCGTGAAAGCGAGATCTGGTTGCACAGTCAATGCAGCTCTATAATCAGGCACAACCTGTGGGAGCTTGTTGGATTCACTGAAGGCTGAGAGGAGGAAGGCCAGGGTGCCAGCCTGCAACTTTCCCTGGCATTCACTTTCGAATGCCAACTATTATGCCCTTTAAAAAAAAAAAAAAAAAAGGATCTCTCACCAGGCACTGGTGGCTCACACCTGTAATCCTAGCTACTCAGGAGGCTGAGAGGGACCTGAGAATCAGGGTTCAAAAACCAGCCCAGACAGTAAAGTTTGTGAGACTCCTATTTCCAATTAACTAGCCCCCTTCCCCCCTTCCCCCCAAAAAAGTTGAAAGTGGTAGAATTTGGTAGCCTAGAGCAAAAAAGCTCAGAAACAGCATCCAGGCCCCGAGTTCAAGACCAGCACAAAAAAAAAGGAAAAAGAAAAGAAAGACTGATTTTCTAACCTTCATAGTAGTTCCCAGTGCAAAGCTACAAGTTCTCAGAGATTTCCACCCCCACTTTTTAAGTGTTGGGGATGGAGCCAGGGCCTCATTCATACTAAGCAAGCAAACTGCCAATGAACTATACACCCCTGGTCCTTGTGTGCTTCTTCTGGTCAGAAAAAGCTCAAACACATTTTTGTTGTTGTTGTTAATCAAATCACTAATATTTCAAGTAAATGTACTGGAGCCCTTCCCCGACTTGACGCTTCATGTTTAACAACTACAGTACCAGAAAAGCTACTGCAGATTTTCTATTCTGGGGGGGGGGGGGGGAAATACCTTTAGGTGCTGCATACGGCATTGAAAGAAGAAAAGATAAAAATAAAGTCCAAATGGGGGTGGTTACAACAACACAAAAAACACACACACAAAAAAAACCCTGCTTTTTAAAATTTTAAACAGTCACAGATCTTACGTTTGGGGAGGCAAACCGGTACTCGGGAATAATGACCATTTATTAGGTGTCCACAAAGAGTTATTGTAAAAAGCGACTTGTAAATACGCCTGCCCCCCCACCCCTAGATTCTGAAGCTCGGCAGAAATGTAACACCGGACGGTTCGTTGAAAGCATTTAAGCTTCCCAAGATTCTTGATAACTGACAGAGCTTCCTGAAAAGTAGTTCTCCGCGCTGGGTGTGGAGGAGGGAGATGGGCGAGGGGCCGTGGGGGGACCCGGGGAAGGAGGGAGGAAGCCTCCGGGTGACTGGCTAGGGCCGGGGTGGAAGGAGCGCTTCCAGAAAAGCTGGAAAATGGCGATCAGGTCGAGCTGACCCTTCGGGAAGCGGCGGGGGAGGAGAGCGGGTGGACGGGGGGGTCGACCCCCGGCTGGGAACGCCGGGGACGGGGACCCGCGCGGGCGGCCGCCGCCTCCGAGTCCCGGGGTTCGCCTTTGGGGACCCCGCGCGGCGCCCCGCACCGCCCCACCCGGCTGGAGGCCGGCGGCACGAACGCCGGGAGGGGGAGGGCGAGGGGGACAAGTTTCTCAGCGGAGCCTCGGGGACTCCCGGGACCCCGCTCGGGCGGGGGGGGGGGCCGCCCCTCGGACCCCGAGAAGCGGCGGCGCGCGGCTCCCCACGAGGTCAGAAGCTCTCACCACAACTTCGGGTCCCCCCCCCCCCCGCCACTTCACAAGACCGAACTTGGTGCGAGCGCTGCCGGGCGGCGCGAGGCCGCGTCCCGTTCGGTTCTGGGGGGCTCCTGGGGAGCGCGGGGTGCCCCGCTCCGGCCGGGCCGGGGGGGGGAAGCCGGGGGTCGCCCGCACCGGGCCGTCCGGGGGCCGCCCGGGGCCACGCAGATGCGGAGCGCGCGCGCCCCGCGCCCACCCCGAGCTGCTGCCCCGTCGGGGGGCGCCGGGGTCTGGGGGGTGGAGGGGGCGGGCCCGGGGAGGAGGGGCGCCCGCGGGACCCGCCGCGGGGAGACCACCCGGCGCCCGCCGGGCCCCGGAGCCGCTCCCCCCCCCTCCCGGAGCCCCCAATGGCGACGCCGCCCGCGACCGTTACCGGGCCCGCGCCGCGCCCAACGCCCGCCCGCGCCCGCCGCGCCCCGCTCACCTTCTTGGGGTCCGGGTTCGCGGCCAGGCGCGCCTGCAGCTTCTCCACAACTTGCAGCGCCGACTCCGCCGCCATCGCTGTCACTGGCGCGGCCTCCTCGCCGGAACTGGGCTCGCGTCGCGTCCTCGGGCCGAGCTCCGCCCTCCGTGTGGCCCCGGCGGAGACGGAAGCGCGACTGGCCCCTTCCGGGCCTCGGCCGCGGGGCGCGCGGGGCGCGCGGGGCGCGCGGGCGCGGGGACGGCCGCGCGCAGGCCTCGCCCGCAGCCCGGGGTCGGGGTCCCCCCGCAGCCCCGGCCTCGCCCGCAGCCCGAGCGCCCCGCGTTCCGGGATCGCAGCCTGGAGCCCCGCGCTGGCTCTCGGGACGCCGGCCCTGCAGAGACGTGCCGCACAGCCTGGAGGAGTCCACCGAGTACTGAGGCCTCGGCCTCAGACCCGGAGTCTAAACCCTCGCCCCCCGACCCCGCCCTCCGGCCCGCCCGCCCCGCCCGCCCCGCCCCGCCCGCCCTCCGCACCTGAGGGTGGGCCCGGGGTCGCTCCGAACCCACAGTGCTCACTAACTACCCTAAGTAAGTGGAACGCACTAGGCGCCAGGAGACAGCCTTAATTACGATCTCATCGAAAGGATGACTCCCACTTTACAGGGGAGGAAACTGAGGCTCCGCACCCGGATAACTGTGCAAGCCGCCTCACCACACCGACCGAGAAGGAATTTGAATCCCTGAAGTCAGGCGTGGTGGTGCTCTCTTGTAATCTCATCACCTGCGAGGCTGTGGCAAGCCAGTCTCAAAGGAAAAAGAAAACGGAATAGGTTCAAAATTTGAGGACCAGAGAAAGAAAGGAATTTAATCAAAAGTTAAGCACCGGGGCTGGGAATGTGGCTTAGTGGTAGAGCGCTTGCCTAGCATGCATGAGGCCCTGGGTTCAATTCCTCAGCACCACATAAATAGAAAAAGCCAAACGTGGTATGTGCTGGGGCTCAAGAGATAAGAGTGCTAGCCTTGAGCAAAAAGAAGCCAGGGACAGTCAGTGTTCAGGCCCTGAGTCCAAGCCCCAGAACTAGCAAAAAGAAAGAAAGAAAGAAAGAAAAGAAAAAGAGAAAGGAAAGAGAGAGAGAAAGAAAGGTTAAGTACCTTAATTCCTGAAAGTAATAACCACCTGCTCACTTCACAACAGAGTTCCTCCAAAGGTACCAGGTACTTCTTTATTCGATGTGTGGGTAGCTATGTCCTCTGAGGACCTGCCGGCCCATCACCAATACATCCCAGATCGTGATTGGTTTATCTCCAATTAACCACCAGAAAGTGGTAGAGCACTAGCCTTGACCTGAAGAGCTCAGAGACAGCATCCAGGCCCAGAGTTCAAGCCCCATGACCGACAATAACAACAATAACCAAAAAAAAAAAATTGACAAAACATCTACATCAATTAGATCTTTCTTGACTAGGTCAGATTATGTAGCTCTTAGCTAGATCTCCAGCAGCAAATGAGCAAATAAAGCAAGTAGCTTTAACCTTTCCTGCAAAGGAGAGAAGCCCAGAGACCCACCCACAATCCAGCTCCAGAAGAAAACAAAAACGAATCAGGAAACTGCTTCTTCAAATGGAAATTCATTCACTGTGCAGGGAGGCCTCCCCTCTCTGTCCCCCTCCTCAATTTGGAGACATTCCCCAAACTCCTTCAGCAATCAACCCTTGCCCCAGTGTAAATCATCAGTATATTGATCTGCCTTGTCACTGGGCTGTTGATTTATCAAGTTCAACCTCTCCAGCTTTGAATGTCTGAGGCCTAGTGTAATCCAGCCATATAGTCAGCATTGGAAGAAAAGCCTTTACAAGGGCTGAGGCTGCAGCTCAGTGGTAGAATGCTTGCTTAGCACATACAAGGCTCTGAGTTCTGCCCCAGTGGGAGGTGGGGGAAGGGAAGGTGTTAGGAGGGAGCCATTGCAGCATGAATGACCACCCACTTTGTATGGAAAAGATGTGTGGGAAAAAAAAGGAATTGGATTCTAGTCCTAAGCCTTGAGTCTCTTCTGCACAGCTTTTACCCTTTAAATTCCATTTGAACATGTTGTATTGGTGTCATGGAATGCAGGCAGATTCTTGAGGCAGAATTGCTGACTAACTGAACCTGGCCCATACTTAGGACACAAAAACATTGCCAATATTCCCCAGGGAGGCCTCAACAATCAAAACAAAGACAAATGTAGGAGTCAAAGATTGGGAGGACCGAGGTTCTGCCTGGGAAAGTCAGGGAGACCCCCATCTGACAAACAAGGCCTGATGGAGGTGCCTGTAAGAGGAGCTACTGGAGGGACAATTCAAAGTCAGCCCCCGGCAAAAACGAAAGTCTCTATGGAAAAAAATAACTAACGCATAAAGGGCTGGGGCTTGGCCCAAGTGGTAAACCACTGCCTGGAAAGCCGGAAGCCCTAAATTCAAACCCTATTTTTTTTTTTTTTTTGGTCAGTCAGGAGCTTGAACTCAGGGCCTCGGCACTGTTCTTGAGCTCTTTTGCTCAAGGCTAGCACTCTACCACTTGAGCCACAGCGCCACTTCTGGCTTTTTTTTGTTTATGTGATACTGAGGAATCGAACCCAGGGCTTCATGCATGCTAGGCAAGTACTCTAGCACTAAGCCACATTCCCAGCCCACCTGAACTAATTATTAAACATAAAGCTAGCTTCAATTTCCATCTGGAAATCTGAGAAAAGTCCTAACCAACTTATAGAGCTTTGAATGAGAACAATTAAGATTATTATAGCTGAGTGATGGTGGCTCACATCTGTAATCCTGGCTTCTCAGGAGGCAGAGATCTGAGGATAGCTGTTCAAAGCTAGCCCCAGTAGGAAAGTTCATGACTCTTATATCCAATTAACTACCAAAAAGCCAGAAGTGGAACTGTGGCTCAAGTGGTAGAATACCAGCCTTATGTAAAAAAAAAAAAAAAAAAAAAAAAGCTTGCTACCCAGGCCCTGAGTTCAAGCTCCAGGATCAACATTAAAAGAAAAGAAAAGAGAGGCTGGGAACGTGACCTAGTGGTACAGTGCTTGCCTCGCATACATGAAGCCCTGGGTTCAATTCCTCAGCACCATATATATAGAAAAGGCCAGAAGTGGCGCTGTGGCTCAAGTGGTAGAGTGCTAGCCTTGAGCAAAAAGAAGCCAGGGACAATGCTCAGGCCCTGAGTTCAAGCCCCAGGACTGGCAAAAAAAAGAAAAAAAAAAAAGAAAAAGAAAAAGAAAGAAAGACTTCACTTTACTGGTGGACAAAGATGAGCAGGGACGCCGTCATCTTCTGGCCTGCACACTGTTGTTATTGTTTAGGTTTGTGGAACAAGTACTGTCTCTGTTTATAAAGAAAGGAACTTAGAGATATTTTAACTTTGGAACACAGCAATCCTAGAGTGGTTTTAGGATGACTCAAAACCCTGGAAGACAAGTAAAAATAGCAACAAAAATAAGTCAACCATCAATAACAAAGAAGCGCTCAGGGCATTCAAGCGACTTCCTAGGAGCTGGGTAGACTTTATGCTGAGAGAGGGACACTGGTTTGAGAGAGCCTTCCTCCCTCGGCCTCTGCCACTGTATTTTTAGCAAATTAGCAGCATCTGAGGCTACCTGGATTATGGTATAAAGAATACAGGGTGGGGGCTGGGAATGTGGCTTAGCGGTAGAGTGCTTGCTTTGCACGCACAAAGGCCTGGCCAGGTTCGATTCCTCAGCACCACATATACAGAAAAAGCCAGAAGTGGCGCTGTGGCTCAAGAGGTAGAGTGCTAGCCTTGAGCAAAAAGAAGCCAGGCACAGTGCTCAGGCCCTGAGTTCAAGCCCCAGGACTGGCAAAAAAAAAGAATACAGGGTAGGGGAGCAGCAATAACCCCCAACTTCACCATGTTAACCCAGGCTCCTGATCGAGATATTAAAATAACTGAAATGGTTTCCTTCTACTTCCTAGACTTTTGAGGAGACAGATTGTATGTGAAGAAACTGGCATAAAGCCATGTTCCTATCAACCAGTAATTGTTAGGAAGACACATAGCCATGTAAACTGGTTCTTGTGCTTTTGCCCGGCTGTGGCCACTGTGCTCCTGGGGGGCTCAGGTTTCTGACCTGACTCCACACTCATCTTTGTCTCTGATGCTTCAATCCTGTTCAGTCAGTTATTTGCTTAGGGGCAGCTCTTTCCTAAGGGAAGGGACTCATAGGATGGCTTTGCCCTCTTCTAATGTTGTCATGGAGATGGCCCAGCAGCAGGGAGCAGTAAGCGATTCAACATCCATGCTTTCCACAGAATGCCTTGAACCTGCAGTGAACTTCGTCAACAGCATCCTGCACACTCTGGAGCTCAGCATCTGGAAAGGATGGACGGGCATCCACCCACGGGAGAGCTGGCTGTCCATGGAGAACCTGTAGCTGTAAACCATGAAAAAGTAAAAGCAAGATCTGAGGATCCAGGTTCAAAGCCAATCCAGGCAGAAAAGTCCATGAGACTCTTAGCTCCAATTAACCAGCAAAAAAAGCTCCAGTGGTACAGCACCAGCCTTGAGCGAAAAAGCCAAGAACAAGAACTGAGTTCAAGCCCCAGAACCAAATGGGGTGGGGGGTGGGGGGGGAGAGAGACAGACAGAGAGAAAGAGATAGAGAAGCAGGGCTGCATGTAGTAGACCACATGCTTGATACAGGAGGATATACACATACAATGTAACAAGTACCATTGATACTTTCAAAGTTTCTATTATATATAAAATGTATCCATGTAGTAATTACATATTCTGTTAGTTCTTCATCTTGTTTATTTTTGGTACTAGCAATTGCCACAATTTGAAATGACTTAATTTAGAGGGTCCTGTACTTAAGTCTCCTCTGTATATGGAATCTAGTAGATGCTCAGTAAACACTGATCTTTCGGCTTTGTACAGGTTAAATGAGATTATAGAGAGAGCTGTCTCCCTCCATCATCACTCCTGTTTTACAGATAAGGGAACAGATTGGAGGATACAGTGAGACCGACTCTACTCTTCATCCCAGCTCTCCACAGGCTGCAATGGTGCACTCCTGTCCTCCAGCCTCAGCCTCAGCCCCTCAGCCTCTGCACAGGCCCGCAGCACCCGGACTAGACACCCCTCCCCCAACACACACTGGTGTGTCACCTGCCAGATCCTTCCAGATCAAGGCCAAATGGATCCACTCCACAGCCACCTGTCATCAGGTTGACCTGGCCTGCCTTTGCCATAGCCACTCATTCATTCATCCCCTCATTCATTCATTCCATTACTGGTTTTTGCAGTACTGACATGAAACACAGGGCCATGTGCATACAGGGCAGTGCTGAGCCACTGGGCCGCACCTGCCCCTTCACTAGCTCCTAGCTCATCAGAGGAGAGGAAGTCCAAGACAAAGATGAGAAGCTGGGCGCTGGCAGCTCCCACCTGTCATCCTAGCTACTCAGGAAGCTGAGATCACAGGTGAAAGCCGGCCTGGGCAGAAAGTCCATGAAGACTCTTATGTTCAGTCAAGCAGCAAAGTGCCAGAAATGGAGGTATGGCTCAAGTGGTGGAGTGCCAAACCTGAGCAGAAAAAAACCCTCACGTGACAGTGCCCTGGCCCTGCGTTCAAGGCCCAGTACTAGCACATGCCCCCCCCCAAATATATATATATATATGTATATATATATGCATATACATATATATATATATGAAAGAAGGCAGGAGTATGTGAAAATTTGAGAGGTTAGGAAGTGTGCCTACAGCGTGGGAGAGGTCATCAGTTGCAAAGCCCACACTGCCCTGAGTGCTAGTCCCAGCCACACACCCACCTCCGTCTCTCTCCCCCTGACTCAGGCCAGGCCAGCTCCTTCTCCATTAAGGAAGATAGATGAATAGAGGATGGATGGGAGTGCAGAGAAGAGAGCGGCTCTGCTGACTCTCCAGTACTTACAATGTGCCAGGCTTGTGCTAAGCATTAACACTCAGCGCCACCCTTAATCCCGCAACAGAGATGCGTAGTCTGCATTTCACAAAGAGAAAATGGAGCCCCACAGAGGACGTCTGACCTACCCCAGGAAACCCAGCCTGCCTGACATCAGAAGTTTCTGTACCTCCTGTTGTGAAAGAAGCCACCTAGCAAGATGCAATCCAGTGCCTCATTCATTCATTCACTCATTCATTTTTTTTTCCTGGGACCCTTCTCTGTCCTGCTATGACTCAGCAGGTTAAGAAGGACTTTATTGGCTCATGCTAGGATTTGAACCCTGGGGCTCTTGACTTCACTTGACTTTGTTGTTGTTGTTTGGTTTTGTTTTTTGTTTTTTTTTTTTGCCAGTCCTGGGGCTTGAACTCAGGGCCTGAGCACTGTCCCTGGCTTCTGTTTGCTCAAGGCTAGCACTCTGCCACTTGAGCCACAGCGCCAGCTCCAGCTTTTTCTGTTTATGCGGTGTTGAGGAATGGAACCCAGGGCTTCATGCATGCTAGGCAAGCACTCTACCACTAAGCCACATTCCCAGCCCTTCTTTTCCTTTTCTCTTCTCTTCTCTTTCTTTCTTTCTTTTTTTTTTTTTCCTGTGCCAGTCCTGGGGGCTTGAACTCAAAGCCTAGATGCTGTCTCTGAGATTTTTTGCTCAAAACTAGCACTCTGACACTTGAGCCACAGCTCCACTTCTGTTTTGTTTTAAAATTCACTTATTTAGGGCTGGGGATATAGCCTAGTGGCAAGAGTGCCTGCCTCGGATACACGAGGCCCTAGGTTTGATTCCCCAGCACCACATATACAGAAAACGGCCAGAAGCGGCGCTGTGGCTCAAGTGGCAGAGTGCTAGCCTTGAGCGGGAAGAAGCCAGGGACAGTGCTCAGGCCCTGAGTCCAAGGCCCAGGACTGGCCAAAAAAAAAAAAAAAAAAAAATTCACTTATTTATTGTCAAAGTGATGTACAGAGGAGTTACAGTTTCATACGTAAGGCAGTGAGTACATTTCTTATCAAACTTGTTACGTCCTCTCTCCCTTTTCTCCCACCTTCCCCAATCCCTAATTCCCCACCCCCAACCCCAGTTGTACAGTTAGGTTACAGAATATAGTTTTGTGATTTTTTGTTATTTGGTTTGTTTTTGCTACTGGAGATAAGAGTCTTCATGGACTTTTCTGCCCAGGCCGGCTTTCACCTGTGATCTCAGCTTCCTGAGTAGCTAGGATGACAGGTGGGAGCCGCCAGCGCCCAGTTTCTCATCTTTGTCTTGGACTTGCTCTCCTCTGGTGAGCTAGGAGCTAGTGAAGGGGCAGGTGCGGCCCAGTGGCTCAGCACTGCCCTGTATGCACATGGCCCTGTGTTTCATGTCAGTACTGCAAAAACCAGTAATGGAATGAATGAATGAGGGGATGAATGAATGAGTGGCTATGGCAAAGGCAGGCCAGGTCAACCTGATGACAGGTGGCTGTGGAGTGGATCCATTTGGCCTTGATCTGGAAGGATCTGGCAGGTGACACACCAGTGTGTGTTGGGGGAGGGGTGTCTAGTCCGGGTGCTGCGGGCCTGTGCAGAGGCTGAGGGGCTGAGGCTGAGGCTGGAGGACAGGAGTGCACCATTGCAGCCTGTGGAGAGCTGGGATGAAGAGTCGGTCTCAGTGTACCCCCTTAATCTTCATGAAAATGCTCCACGACTGCTAAACCTGTCTCCTGGGAGGAGGATGCTTCAGATGCTTCAGTGTTAAACTGGGTGTGGGCTGACGTAAAGCAGCTGCAAAGCCGGCCACATGGAACAACTGTGCTCAAAGCAGCATGACCACCTCAGCCCTCCAGGAACCAACTCTCTAGAGAAGTGGCCCTGAAACCAAGCAGCAGAGCCTTGCACCAGATACAGGGCAGGCTTGACAGAGAGCAGAGTTGCCTAAGCCAGGGAGATGGACACACCTTCCCCACCACAGCAAAGCCCTCTGGCCCACGATGGTGAAGGCCAGTCGTCTCCAGTCATAGCATATACAAAGCCAAAAGGAAGCTCAGCACTGCCGGCAGAGGCGGAGACTTCAAAGGTTAATTCACTTCAAGGGCAGCCTTCACTTTGCTATTTCACAGAAAGACAAATAGAGGCTCAGTCCAGTAAGTAGAACCAGTGGGGCTGGAACCTTGGCCTCAGGCTGGCTTTCTGATTCACCCCAAGAGTGTCATGTGTATTAATGGCAGGTGGGGGGCAATGTGACTTGGGGCACTCAGATCTTGGCCTCCTGTTTGAGTAAGTTCTATGCAGTCAGTTACAACCATCCAGTGCTGCCCTCTCTTTGCCTCCAGGGCCTGCCTCTCCCTCCCCTTTCTACTTCCTGGTTTTCTCTTCTCTTTTCTCTTTTTAGGTCCTAGACTGGGACTCATACTCCATATCTACCACTTTTGCCCATTGGCTATAGCTATACCAGTTTTTTTGTTTTTTTTTGGTTTTTTTTGGTTTTTTTTTGGCCAGTCCTGGGCCTTGAACTCAGGGCCTGAGCACTGTCCCTGGCTTCCTTTTGCTCAAGGCTAGCACTCTGTCACTTGAGCCACAGCGCCACTTCTGGCCGTTTTTTTCTGTATATGTGGTGCTGGGGAATTGAACCCAGGGCCTCATGTAGTGGCAAGCTCTCTTGCCACTAGGCCATATCCCCAGCCCGGCTATAGCTATACCAATGGAGCCACACCTCCAACCCTTTTACTTCCTGGTTTTAATGGAGCAGGACAGAGAAAAATCTTTGCCATTTTTTTTTTTTTTTTTATCAAAGTGGGGCCCTGTGGTTGTTGAATAAGCTCACAGTTGAGTTGATAATACTAGTGCCAAGAACTGAAGAATAAAGAAATATTATCCGGGGCTGGGAATATGGCCTAGTGTTAGAGTGCTTGCCTCACATACTTGAAGCCCTGGGTTTAACTTATCAGCACCACATATATAGAAAAAACTAGAAGTGGCGCTGTGGCTTAAGTTGTAGAGTGCTATCCTTGAGCAAAAAGAAGCCAGGGACAGTGCTCAGGCCCTGAGTCCAAGCCCCGGGATTGGCAAAAAAGAAAAAAGAAAGAAAGAAAGAAAGAAAGAAAGAAAGAAAGAAAGAAAGAAAGAAAGAAAGCAAGCTTATCCTCTTGAAATAGGATTTGATTAAACTTGTTTAGGGTTTTTTTCTCCACCGTGTTTCAGGTAGATTGCCTTTTGATTTTAGTCATACTGAGGTTTGAACTCAGGGCCCTGCTAGGCTGGCACTCTACCATTTGAGCTATCCCCTCTAGTTCTGGCATTTCAGTGGTTAATTGCAGATAAGTGTCTCCTGGATTTGTCTGCCTGGGCTGGTTTGATCTCAGATCCGAACCTCCTGATCAGCAAAGGATTATAGGCATAGTCACCGGCATGCAGTTTCTTTTCTTTTTTTTTTTGTAGGTCAGTGGTGGGGCTTGAACCCTGGGCCTGGGCACTGTCCCTGACCCCTTCAGCTCAAGACTAGTACTCTATCTCTTGAACCACAAGGCCACTTCTGGTTTTCTGGTGATTAATTGGAGATAAAAGTTTCATGGGCTTTCCTGTCCAGGCTGGCTTTGAACTGCGATCCTCAGATCTCAGCCTCCTGAGTAGCTAGGATTACAGGCCTGGCCACCAGCGTCCAGCCATATGTAGGCTTTGATGGGCATTGTCCAGATGCCCTCTGTAAAGGCCCTACTATGCCCATCTCTATCCACACTGTGCCTGTTCTCCACAATCAGGTTCTTCTGCCTATCTCTCTCTACTACACTCAAGGTGCCTTGCTCCTTGTATTACCAGTGATTACAGCCTTAAAAGGCCCTGGAGCCTCACTGACCAGAAGGCTTATGTGGGCATGATACCAGTGACTAACACATGTTTTTGAATGGCATTGCTTTCACAGCTGCAAAGAAATGTTCTCTGTGTTCTGTTTTAAAGCCAGGCATGTAGTGTACACCTGAAGTCTGGTTACTTGAAAGGCTGAAGCAGGAGGAACCTTCAAGCCCACAAGTTTGGGATCCGCCTGGGTGAGACCTCAAGGCAGAAAGAGACAGAGAAACAGAGACTCCTGGGGGCCAAAGGAGTTCTGTCTTCAAGCAGCTTGGAGGAGGGGTACTGTGGAGCCGGCTGGGTTGGTGGCATCCTGCCATCCCACACTAGCTGATAGAATGGCCAGGCAGGTGGTAAAGGAGAACTGAAAGTTCTTGGAATCACTCAAGGTTGGGCTTCACGGTGGCCAGCAGAGATCTGACAGCTGCTCATGGAGAAGTTAGGGTTTCTCTGCCCACATTTCCCCTTCAAGAAAGGCACTGCGAGATGGGCACCGATGCCTCAGGCTTGTCATCCTACCTGCTCAGAGGCTGAGATCTGAGGATCAGAGTTCAAAGCCAGCCCGAGCAGGAAACTCTGTGAGCCTCTTATCTCCAATAAACTATTCAAAAAAGCCAGAAGTGGTGCTGGGGCTCAAGTGGTAGAGTACTTGACTTGAGCAAAAGAAGCCCAGGGACAGCGCCCCAAGTTTCAAGCCCCAGGACAGCCTCCTGTCCACCCCCTCCCCCCCAAAAAAAAAGAAAGAAAAGAAAGGCACTGCCATTCACCAGGCTGCCTGGGTTAGATTGCAGGGAGCCGTCCTGGACTCTTCCTTAGTAGAGTCCACTGTGACTTCCTCTCCAAAGCTACTAGTTTCTTCTCTCACCTTCTTTGTTTTCTTGTTTTTGTTGCCAGTCCTGCAGCATGGACTCAGGGCCTGAGCACTGTCCTTGGCTTCCTTTTTTGCTCAGGGCTAGCACTCTACCTCTTGAGCCACAGCGCCACTTCCAGCTTTTTTTCTATGTATGTGGTAATGAGGAATCAAACCCAGGGCTCCATGTATGCAAGGCGAGCACTTTACCACTCAGCCATATTCCCAGCCCCCTTCTCTCACCTTCTTAGATGGGACTCCTCAGCCCTCAGAGCCACTTCTGTCCACCCTCATCCCACACATCCTCCCAGGGGGCTGAGCGGCTCTAGCGTGAATCCCCTCCATGGCTCTTGTGGCTTGCAGCCTCCGTTCTCAGCCCTGGCTGCGCCTTACACCTGAGGAGCTCAACCCTGAGTCTGCACGCCCTGCGATCTGAGACCACGACTTCTCACTGGCGCTGAGGCTGCGGGGAGGAATGATTTAAGCCCCTCGAGGATCCTGCGGCCTGTCACCATCAACATCTCACTTCTGCCTCCTGTCTATTCTAGTTGCCAAGATTCATGTGGGATTACCCCAATTTGCCTCATTGTGGCTTTAGGGCCTATCTGTCAACCCAAAATTCTAGTCCTCAGCTTCCTGGCCTAGTTAAGGCTCAACTTGAGAGTCACTTTCTCTGGAAAGCCTCCACTAGCCATCCTCCTCCTCTCACCAGACTGTGCCCCTTGAAGGCAGAGACTGCGACTATACCATCTCCAGAGCCCTGGTAGAGGAGCTAGCCAGGGTTTGGTGACTGTAGAAAGGCCTGAGGAGGGTCTGTGTGAGGCAAGGTGTGTAAGGGGACTGCAGCTTCATTAAGTTGGGGAGGCAGCCCAGGCTGGGCCTGGAGCAGAGTGATCTAGCCAGCCTGTCACAAGGCCCTGGGTTCCACAGGCAGCCTCACCTCCCCAACCCCAGCAACCAAAGAAGTAAATAAAACCCTGAAAAGAAGCCAGCAGGGAGGCAGGCAGCGATAGACAGTATCAAAGTGGAGGCCCTGCCCACTTCCCTTGAAGTGGCCTTGTAAGCAAGTAAAGAGATCTATGCTATGGGCATGGCTTTGGGTGAAGTCCTTAGAGCTTTCAGGGCCAAGGTCAAGAGTGGGAGTGACAGGGAGTGAGGGAGACGGGGTACATCATATGCAAGTATGGAGATGTCACAGGGAAACCTTCTTGTATGTACAACTGTTTGTTAATAAAAATGGGGGGGAAAAAAAGAGCACAACATCTATAATCCTAGCTACTTAGGAAGCTGAGATAGGAGGATCACAGTTCAAAGCCAGCCCAGGTAGGAAAGTCCATGAGACTATTATTGCCCATTACCCACCAGAGAACCAGAAGTGGTACTGTAGGGGCTGGGAATATGGCCTAGTGGTAAAGTGCTCACCTCATATACATGAAGCCCTGGGTTCGATTCCTTAGCACCACATATATAGAAAAAAGCCAAAAGTGGCGCTGTGGCTCAAGAGGTAGAGTGCTAGCCTTGAGCAAAAAGAAGCCAGGGACAGTGCTCAGGCCCTGAGTCCATGCCCCAGGACTGGCAACAAAAACAAAACAAATAAACAAACAAACAAAAGTGGTACTGTGGCTCAAAGTGGTAGAGCACTAGCCTTGACAGTGCATAGGCCCTGAGTTCAAGCCCTACAACTACCACCACCACCAACAACAACAAAGAGCCAGGTGCTGGTGGCTCATGCCTGTAATTCTAGCTTCTAGGAGGCTGAGATATGAAGCCAGCCAGAAATGTCCATGACACTCTTATCTCCAATTAAGTACCAAAAAAGGCAGAAGTAAACCTGTGGCTCAAATGGTAGGGTGCAAGCTTTGAGCAGAAAAGCAAAAGAACAACACCTAGGTTCTGACTTCAGATGGAAGCCAACATATCTAAATATTCTGATGTTATGAATGAAACTAGCAAACCAGTAAATATATTGGTCTTTCTAATCTGTTCTCTTTTTTTTTTTTTTTTTTGCCAGTTCTGGGGCTTGAGCCAGGGCCTGGGCACTGTCCCTGAGCCTCTCTGTGCACAAGGGGAGCTCTCTACCATTGAGCCACAGTGCCACTTCTGGCTTTTTCTGTGTATGTGGCACTGAGGAATCAAACCCAAGACTTCATGCATGTTAGGCAAGCACTCTACCACTACGCCACATCTGCAGTGTCTAGTCCATTCTTTTACCTTCACAGACATACTTCATAAGTTGGA
The DNA here is from genome assembly GCF_023159225.1 of Perognathus longimembris pacificus. Classification (NCBI taxonomy): domain Eukaryota; kingdom Metazoa; phylum Chordata; class Mammalia; order Rodentia; family Heteromyidae; genus Perognathus; species Perognathus longimembris. Next base: position 14,374,180 of record NC_063167.1, on the reverse strand, counting down.
AACTAGGTCTGAACATAGAATGCTCACATTTCTTTCTTTTTCTTTTTTTTTTTTTGCCAGTCCTGGGCCTTGGACTCAGGGCCTGAGCACTGTCTCTGGCTTCCTTTTTGCTCAAGGCTAGCACTCTGCTACTTGAGCCACAGCGCCACTTCTGGCCGTTTTCTATCTATGTGGTGCTGGGAAATCGAACCCAGTACCAGGGCTTCATGAATACCAGGCAAGCACTCTTGCCACTAGGGCATATTCCCAGCCCCAGAATGCTCACATATCTAAGAGTTCTTGAGAATGTGGTGAACTAGCCCCTGACCTTCTCTTCACACCTGCAAGACTCAGAATAATGTCCTCCAGGTGCGCATCCTTGACCTGGGAATGTCTCATCTGATGTGGCCAGGGAGATTAAGATAGCTAATAAGCTGATCTGAAGATAGAAGGATTATCCTGGACCCCTGGGGCAGCACCACGTGATCAGAGAGAGCCTGTTCGGTGAAAAAGGAGGCAAGGTCACTTGGAGAGGACGACAATATTTAATTATAGCCACTGAAACCCATTTTGGATATTGACCTCCAGAAATGTAAGGTCATGGGCTGGGAATATAGCCTAGTGGTAGGTGCTCGCTTCATACACATGAAGCCTTGGGTTCAATTCCTCAGCACCACATACATAGAAAAAGCTGGAAGTGGTGCTGTGGCTCAAGTGGCAGAGTGCTAGCTTTGAGCAAAAAGAAGCCAGAGACAGTGCTCAGGCTCTGAGTTCAAGCCCCAGGAATGGGAAAAAAAACCAACAAAACAAAACAGAAATATAAGGTCATGAATGTACAATAATTTTTATGCAGCAGCAGTAGGTTAACTGGAACACTGGCCTTGCCATTTCCCTGAAGTAGATGTGCAAAGTCACACCAAGGCTGCCCCTCTGGCTGGGGGCACACAAGTGCTCTTGGAGGAGTGATCAGGAAAGGGTTTGTGGGAAAGAGTCAGGAGGTCTGGGGGCGTGTACTTCCAGCATAGTCTAGAGGGGGCATGTGCTCAGGGTCAGCGCTATTCTAACACCCCATGGCCTCCTCATCTAGCTACTGGGATCCAATGACTTCATATTCTCAAACCTCATCTGTAAAATCAACCATTGGATCATCACTGAATCCCTCATTTGTGCCAAATATGCTTATTGTAAAGGTTGGATCCCTATCAAGGAATAAGGTAGGAATAAACCCTCTATCATTTATCTATCCATCCATCCATCTAGACACTATGTAGCCCTAGCTGGCTTTGAATTCTGTGTTCCTGCCTTAGTCTCCTCACTGCTGGGATTACAGGTATGTGCCACCATAGCTGACTCCAATTGACCTCCTAATTCTACCCAAGAAGGGAATGAGAGGTAAAGCTACTGGCACACAGTAAGTGCTCTATGAACTTTAATTTCCTTCCTTTTCTACTTACTCTCAATCAAATCAATACATTTACAAGTTTAAAAAAAAATTCCAGGACTAGGGGTATAGTAGAGCTGGGTGTGAGTGTTTGTCTAGTATGTGCAAAACAATGGGTTCCATCTCCAAAAGAAAATAAAAATTCCTCAGCTGGGCACTGGTGGCTCACACCTAGAATCCTAGCTACTCATGTGACTGGGATCTGAGGACTGCAGTTTGAAGCCAGCCCAGGCAGGAAAGTCCGTGAGACTTTTATTTCCAATTAGCCACTAGAAAACCATTAAGTGCAGCTGTGGCTCAAAGCGGTAGAGCGTTAGCCTTGAGCAAAGGAGCTTAGGCACAGCACCCAGGCCCTGAGGTCAAGCCTTACAACCTATCAGGGAAAAAAAAATCCCTTGCTAAACCAAGAAATGGAAACATAGGTTTTTATGTTGGTGGTAGTGTTGTTTTTGCTTTGGGTTTTTTTCTTTTTTGGGGGGGACAGGGCAAAAAAGGAGCTCAGAAAGGGAGGGAGGAAGGGTGAACACAAGCAGTTGAGGTATTCACTATGCAACTGTGGGCAGGGACTGGAGGGGGAAACTGGGGGAGTGAATGAAGGGGTGACACCATTTAAAAAAGAATGTACTCATCTGACTTATGAAATGGTAACCCTTCTGCATAACACCTTAATTAATAACAAGAAAATTGCATTTTTAAAAGTCTTTGCTCAAAATCGCCAATGGATTCCATTTGTCTCTAGGAGGAGCCACCAGTGCCTGGCTGCCAATGTTTCGTTTTGTGCCAGTCCTGGAGCTTGAATACAGGGCCTGAGCTGTTCCTGAACTGCATTTTGCTCAAGGCTAGCTCTCCACCACTTGAGCCACAGCTCTACTTCCGGCCTTTTCTGAGTAATTCTTGGAGATGAGTGTCCTGGACTTTCCTGCCAGGCCTGGCTTTGAACCACAATCCTCAGACTTCAGCCTCCTGAGTAGCTAAGATGACAGGCATGAGCCACCAGTGCCAGTGTTAATTTCAAGCTTGGTTAAGGTGCTTCATATCTAGGCCATCTAAAAGAACGAGGTGGGGAAATCTGCATTTACAGTAACTCTGGAGAGTATACGTCACACACACTCCATTCTACTGAGCGCCAATACCTTTGAGAGATATGACAGGTTCGCTTTTGCACTTCCTCCTTCCATACAGTAACTCTTTTGTAGTTCTTTTCCCCTACTGAGAAATCTGGTTCTTATTATCAACAATGTATTTAGTTATGGGTCAATCCTAGAAGTTTCATGATTATTCCCACTTCTCCCCTCTCCTTCCATCTTCCCTACTTGGACAAACAAATTTGCCAAGTAAAATAGTGTTCTTGGGCTGGGATGTAGTTCAGGGGCAAAGTGCTTGCCTAGCAAGTGCAACATCCCGGGTTTGGTCCCCAGTACCAAAAAAGAAAAGACACACACACACACACACACACACACAAGGAGGTGGGGAAAAAATGAGGTAGGAGGTAACAAGTTGGATAAGAAATGTACTCACTGCCTTGCATATGAAACTGTAATCCCTCTGTACTTCATTTTGACAATAAATTAAAAATGAAAGTACAAAGTTTTTCTGCAATTCTTTCTGTCTTTAGCTAGTACCCAAACAATCATTATTTCCCATAGTTACTTAGGTCAAAAAAAGTAACTTTTTTTGTTTCCTCAAATCCTGGGGTTTAAACTGAGGTCCTGGGCACTGTCCCTGAACTTTTTTTTTGCTTAAAGCTAGTTTGCACTATACCACTTAAGCCACAGCTCCACTTTGGGCATTTTGCTGGTTAACTGGAGATGAGTCTCAGGAAATTCCCTGCCTGGACTGACTTCAAACCTGTCCTCAGATCTCAGGCTCCAGGGTAGTTAGGATTACAGGTATGAGCCACAGGGGCTGGGCCCCCAGCTGAGCTTTTTACTGGTTATTTTGGAGAGATGGGAGTCTCAGTATGTCTGGAGTGATCCTGACCTTTTTTGAGTTTTTACCAGTAAGGGAGTTTGGACTCAGGGTCTTAGGTTTGCTTCAACTTGCTTGCTTACAGCTGACAATCTACCACTTGAGCCACACTTCAGCTGGGCGATGTATGTGTGTGTGTGTGTGTGTGTGTGTGTGTATTTGCGTGCATGGTAGTCCTAGGGCTTGAACTTAGAGCCTGAACACTGAGATTTTTCACTCAAGGCTAGCAATCAAACACTTGAGCCATAGCTCCATTTCTGGCTTTTTAGTAATTAATTGGAGATGAGTCTCATGGGCTTTCCTGCTGGGGTTGGCTTTGAACCACAATCCTCAGATCTAAACCTCCTGAGTAGCTAGGATTATAGCACTGGCCACTATTACCCATCTTTATCTTCTAAAGAATCCCTCTTCCTCTCATTCACTTGCACTGCTAAAAAGTATCTCATAATGTTGTAGCCTAATCTCAATCTTGAAATCCTCCTGCTGCAGCCTCCCAAGTTGAGACTACTGGCATGCACTGAACACCAGCACTTTTCTCCTCTATTTCAGGGCTACTTGGATATTTGTTCCGTTTGATTCCTTGCTACCTATGGGGACTTGGGGAATAAAGATTAGAAAGGTAAGCATTTTATTGATTGGTCTATTTAATCTTAGAAGTGGCTTACAGAAGTCTACTTCAAGGGACAGATAGGTTCGCTTTTAGTTATAAACCTGCACTGAACCTCAGCAGGCCCAGTCTTAGCCTCGTCCCACCTCCACTACTTGTGGCATTCTCTAAGCCGGTGTCCTTATCATTAACAGCCACCTCAGGGCTGTGAAGATCTGCAGTAACACAGACCTCAGGGAAGAATCACCACTAGTGCCCTCTCCCTAGCGTGCCTGGCGTGCAAGGTCGACAATTATTGCACTATTTTTTCCTAAAGTAAGAATGGGAAAACAATGTTCACCTCATATACATGAAGCCCTGGGTTCGACTCCTCAGCACCACATATATACAAAAAGCCGGAAGTGGCGCCGTGGCTCAGGTGGCAGAGTGCTAGCCTTGAGCAAAAGGAAGCCAGGGACAGTGCTCAGGCCCTGAGTCCAAGGCCCAGGACTGGCCAAAAAAAAAAAAAAAAGGATGAGGGCCTGGGTTCCATTCGTTGGTACCACATAAACAACAAATAAAAGAAGCTGGATGCTGGTGGCTTACACCTGTAATCCTAGCTACTCAGGAGGCTGAGATCTGAGTAAGGATTGCGATTTGAAGCCAGCTGGAGCAGAAAAGTCCCTGTGAGACGCTTATCTCCAATCAACAACTCAAAAGCTGACGTGGTGCTGTGGCTCAAGTGGTAGAGCACTAGTTGAGCACAAAGAAGCTCAGGGGCAGTGCCCAGGCCCAGAGTTCAAGCCCCAGGACCAACACCAAAAAAAAGAAATAAAAGGAAAGCATTATTTCAATGTGGTCACCATAGTATTCAAGTGGTTGTCGTGTAATCAAAGCAACTCAGGAAAACTGAGGCAGGTCTTGGAAATTCACTTGTGCTTAAGTTGTTGAATGCCTTCCCCTTTCAAGTTTTCAGGTTCCAGGTAATTTCTGAAATGTTCACCACAGACAATGACAGCAGTAGTGATAAAGAGTTACGTAACAAACCAAGATCAAGTTACATAAAGGCCCTCATCAGGTACAACTGCAACTCATATTTTTGCTCACTATCTGTGAAAACACATTTGTGTTTATTTCCCAAGGTTCCTGCACCCGTACCTCCAGGAGTCAAGTTTAGTCCTCCTGGTGCCCCCCGGGGTGTGTCAGCCTGCATTCCCCTCTGACAACCACACCGCTGTTTCCATAACAAGCTGCTCTGAAAGTGGTTCTGTAACCTCAGGCACCACCCTGGTCCCCAGTGGCTGGCAGCTCACACTATTTGTGGGTCGTTTATGGGCCCTAGCAGCTGAGGGCCCGCCTTAACCCCTTAGGACTTGGACCTCTTTAGTAATAGTTAGCTTATATGGTCTTCACCCCCAGCACTCAACTGGGCTTACTAGCTAATTGTGAAGCTGCAGGAACCATCTCTATAAAGTGTCAGAAATGCTGCCACATGATGTAGTATTTGCCCAGGTCATAATGCTGGCCAGGGAAGCAGCCCACATCTGTGAAAACCAAAGCAGGTAGAATCTTCTATTTGGTGGGATTCCCATAGTTCGATACAACTTAACAGATCCTACTGGGAATCCTACAGACCAATGCTCCTGATATTTTTGCCAGTCCAGGGACTTGAACTCAGGGCCTGAGCACTGACCCTGGCTTCCTTTTTGCTCAAGGCTAGCACTCTACCACTTGAGCCACAGCACCACTCATTTCCCCCACTTTTCTACAGCAGCCAGAGTCTGAGGGTCAGCTCACTACACTCCCTGTGACCTGGCCTCACTATCCTAGTTCCTTCCACCTTGCTTTCTTTCTTTGGTCCTGGGGCTTGAATTCAGTGCCTAGGAGCTATCTCTGAGCTTTTGTGCTCAAGGCTCTCTAGCACTCTCATCACTTGGGCCACAGCTCCACCTGCGACATTTTAGTGTTTAACTGGAGGTCAGAGTTTCACAGAATTTCTTGTCCAGGCTGGCTTTGAATTGCAATGCTTGGATCTCAGCCTCCTGAGTAGCTAGGACACAAGCATGAGTCACCAGTTCCCTGCTTTTTGTTGTTACTTGGGTTTGACTCCAAGAGTCATATTCTTGATCAGCTTTTTGCTCATGGCTAGCACCCTACAACTACTTAAGCCACACCACCAGTCCATTTTTTTTGGTTGTGTATGTTTTCTTCCTGGTGGCTAAGTAAGACAAGATTCTCCTGCATTTGTCTGTCCTGGCTTGCTTCAAACTGTGATCTCATCTCAGCCTCCTGGACTGAAGCAAATTTCTCATTCAAGGTAACTTGGCAAATAAAATCCAGGGCTTGGAAGCAAATCTAGATAATCTAGATAACTGCCTCCTTACTCATTTGCACTGCCTCTCAGAACCCTATAGAGTCTAATTTTTAAAGTCAACTTAAGTTTCAACAGCTAAGCAAAAATCTCACAAGTTGGGCTGGGTATGGGGCTTAGTAGTAAAATGCTCACCTAGCATACATGAAGCCCTGGGTTCAATTCCTCAGCACACCACATACACAGAAAAAGCTGGGAAATGGGTGCTGTGGCTCAAGTGGTACAGTGCTAGCCTGGAGCAAAAAAGAAGCCAGGGACAGTGTTTAGGCCTTGAGTCCATGCCCCAGGACTGGCAAAAACAAAACAAAACCAAATCTCACAAGTATCACAATTCCTTCAGTATACATGCCAAGAAGCAGTGGCATCTGATCTAGGGAAAAGAGGGCCGTTACCAGCTATCCCATCGAAGCTTTAAATGGCTTGAGATCCAAGGACTTGAACAAGGGCAGGCTCCTTTCACAAAGCACATGACTCACAAATTTCACTGAGAACATTTTATTGGCCTTTGGATAGAAACAGGGATTTATTTGCCAGGTAGGATGATCCCATCATACTGAAAAAGAAAAGAAGAAATTTTTTTTTCAGAACAGAAACTATCAACAACTGCAGCAAAGGCTAAAATCTGGGAATTAGGAACCTCATGTTGTTTCTAGGTCAAATGGAAAATTGGCCTTTAACAAGCACTCCTTGTGCTCACCTGCAAGATGACTCAAAGAGCCACCTCCTTCTCCTAGCCCCCCACATTTGTAGACCCGGGTCTTTTAAATTACCAATCTAGGAAGTCCCGATTTGCCCAAATGTCCAAATATCCTGTCTTTACTATAGTATTTTATAACTCCAGACCCCAACACGATGTACCACCACTTGAGACAAATCAGCTTTACCTTCTGCTGGAACCAGCGCATGGCCTCCTCTTTGCTGATTCTGTGTTTGGCCCCGATGCAGCCTGTCCTGCGCTTCTTGTCTGCGATGCTGAACCCTGGCCTGCCCAGCACCTGTCCCAGGAATAATCAACAGTCACCTAACCAGCCTAGTCACGAGCAGATGGACAAGACTCACACATTGGAGACTCATCTTCAAGAGTCACCTGGCAACCAAAAATGGATTCTGAAGCAAGACCCAGGTTTGTTCAGGTGCCTGCTGGATCTGTCACTATAACTCCCAAACCCAGCACTGTACTCCAAGTGTGCTCTGCAGTTTGGATCACTCAGCACCTTCCTCCTTCCCACCTAGCTTCCAACGCACACAGTGCCAAGGATCCTCCACCACTGTCTTTAATCTCCAAATCACCTTTGTTTTGGTGCCAATACTAGAGCTTGAACTCAGGGCCTTGTGCTCTCCCTTTGCTTTTTCACTCAAGGCTGACACTATACCACTTGAGCCACACCCCACTTCTGGTTTTTTGGAGGTTAACCCACAATAGGAATCTCATGAACTTTTTGCCCAGGCAAGCTTGAACCTCAATCCTCAGTGAGTAGCTAGAACTATAGGAATAATCAACCAATGTCAGCCACACTTTTCTTTTTAAAATAACATTTAAGGTTGTGAGACAGAATGATCCAAGAGGTGACACCGACCAACATGCCTTGTACTCATAAAATTCAATAGGAACTCCTTTGTAAAACTACTTAAATTTAAAAAGTGGTAGAGCACTAGCCTTGAGCACAAAAACTCAGGGACAGCTCCCAGACTGAGTTCAAGCCCCACGACCAACATCAACAAAATTCTTGCAATGTCATTCAAAGAAACAGGGTTTGTGCATGTGAGACTGTCTTGGGGCTTGAACTTGGGGCGTGGGCACTGTCTTTCAGCTTTGGTGCTATGAGTCACGCGGCACCACTTGAGCCACAGCTCCACTTCTGGCTTTTTTTTAAAGGCTTAATTGAAGGTAAGAGTTCCACAGATTCTTTTTGGTCCAGGCTGGCTTTGAACCGTGATCCTCAGACTCTATGCCTCTTGAGTACCTAGGGTCACAGGCGCTCTGAGCCACTAGCACATGGCAACATGTCTTTTAATTTATGCTTTACTAGTATTTTTACATTCGTGTTTCTCAAGCAATCACATTGCTGAAAATATTGGTTGAAAGCCATGTGTAGCACAAGAAATAATCAAATTAAGGAAGAAATTTCAGATTGCATATCCTCTCCTCTAATATCCAATTAAGGCCCATAATAATTAAGTGTACAAAAAAAGTACTTTGGTGGGTGACAAGGAAGTGTGCTGTTTTCAGTGAACCTAACTCAAAATACCAGGACAAGAAATGAGGCCACTTATCCCACACTCCACGTAGAACTGTTCCAAAGGAAAAGATTACTTTGAAGCCTAGTGTTTCCACTAGCATGAAATAAAGAAGTGGTTCCCAAAGGATGTGGAATTGATTTGCATATGGTATAAACATGTGGAAGCTAAATATAACCCAATAAAAAATAGATCTGAATCCACTGAGGCCCCCAAACCACTCAGGCTCCATGCTATTCAAGACTACTCAGCATAAACAAATGCCCATTTCTCCATTAAAAATTCCACCCTGAGCATGCATACATACACTTGCACCACCCAGTCCCATCTCTGTCTTCTGGACAGAAATCACAGGTTCCAGAGCCCAAGGGAAGGAGCTGGGAACAGCCTCAGCCCATCCCACCACACATCAGGCAAGAACAAATGCAGCAGCACTAATGCTACAGAGAATTACAACTCACTTTCTTTCACCCACCTTACGACATGGCATTTGGTAAGCCCAGACCAAAGCTTTATAACCGCAGGGACTTTGTCTATCCTACTCTGTACTGTGCCTCTACACCCTCCCTTCTGAAGGGAGGACACACACAATATGCAAAGCTTCAATCCAACACCTGAACATCAAGACAAAGCACAGGAAGTAGCAGATTCCTCTCCCCTCACAGATCAGAGTGGAAAAGGCTAACTATTCATACCACATAGAAGTCCAGGCCGTAGATACCAATGCTGGGGTCGTATTTGATGCCCAGATCGATGTGTTCCTGGATCCCAAAACCAAAGTTTCCAGTGTCTGAGAAGTTATTTTTTCTTAATTCATATTCCCGCACCTAAGAAGAAAAATGCAGCAATCACATTGCTTGTCATTGCTTACCCTCTCCTCCACCACCCATAATGGGCTCAAAATACAGCATTCACCATCCTACAGCAAGAAAATGCAGTGAACATAACCTGCCTTGAACAGTCTCCACTCCACCCAATTATTTAAGGGAAATTTACCAGCTTCCCAGGGCAGAGAGGCCCACCCAAAAAACACAAGCACCAAAATGATCACTAGGTAGGTCACTGTGTAAACTACCAACTAGCTTATCCTTGCTGGGTAAAAATATCGTTTTAGAAGCTAAAATGAACACAGACACACGTGGCATCAAAAAAACATTTCATTAAATCTAATCACTGTCACTACAATTATTCATAACATTGCTGAGTGCCTACTGGTATTACCCCTCAGGAAGCTGGGTCTCACCTTCAGACCTTTCTCCAGGATTTCTTCTGCTTTAGCCCCACGGACTGTGCAGTGGACAGCAATCTTTTCATTTCTCCTGATACCAAAGGATCTGACAGTGTATCTAGCTGCAGACAGAGTTAACAAGGAGTCAGGTGTTGTCATATTCCCCTTCCCCAGAATGGCATCTCCACAAAATCCCCACTCATATCCTAAGAGGTGTTCTAATTTAATCCATGTCTTCCAAACAGAAAATAAAACTAACTTCCAGCCATGTTTTACCAACTAAGAACTCACTGATCTCAGAGAAGATACTTCCATGTGTTACTCATAAGTGCAATGCTTTTAGCCCCCCCAAACAGGCCTGACAGCAGTTCGGTTTAGAAGTGACCAAGCCCTCAGCTCTTGCCAACCCAGCCTCCCTCCCTAACTCACCTTTGGAAAACACTGGGGTCTGCCCTGTGAGCTGCTCCAACACCTTCGCTGCCCGGGTCAGTCTGTCTCCACTCTCCCCAACACAGATGTTGAGGCAGAGCTTGCGGATTCGAAGCTCCCGCATGGGGTTCTCCTTTTCACCTTGATCCTGCTGCAACAAGACCCAACAGTCAACACAAAACCCACCACAGCTGAGAGCGCAGGGTTTTTCTACATTTGCATGCTCACTTGCTTTGGACCACCCTGAAGAAAGACCTTGGGGTGTATAAGGTCTCATTCGGGACCATGTCTCTTCCTTCTCACACGAGATGAATGGGTCAACAGAAACCCAGGACAGGAATTGACACGGGGGATGAACCCCGCAATGGGCTCAATGTGGAGGGTGACGAAGAGAAGGCCCCGTCCGTGGCCTTTTAAGAGGAAACAATAAGCCGAACTGCTAGGGAAACACGTGGTTATGCGACTTCTTCCACCCCATTCCGAAGCTGTCTGCGGGCTGGGGCCGTTCCCTAAGCGGAGGCCGGCTCGTTTCCTACCACGGACCGAGCGAGCCTAAAGTCTCCGGGGCCAGGAAAGGGTTTGGCTCCAGGGTCTCGGAGAGCTCCGCCCGCCCCACCGGTTCTCGAAGCGGCCGAGGCCGGGCCTCTGGGCCGCTCTCTGGGGCGCTGTCCTAGGACAGGACGGAAGGCGACGGTCGAGACCCGCGCCCCCCTGCCGATTCCAGTACGACCAGCGCTGCGGGCTTCGTCCCTCTCGTGCTGCGGGTGATGGAGGTGCCGCGGACCCGCTAGCCACGGATGGAGGCGGATGAAGGGGAAGCAAAGGCAGAGGCCAGGGACTCACCGCCATGATAGAGACAGGAAAAAGAGAGCAAAAGTTCCGGCCCAGGGCCTTATGGGACAGGAGGCGGGCTCTTTCCCCAGGCTAACCAGAGAGATGACAGCGGGGAAGAGAGGCCCGCGCACAGCGCCGGCGTTGCCCTAGTGGACAATGCTGGAAACTGCAGGTGCTGCTAACGGAAGCGGAAAGTTGGACCCGAGTTTCAAAAAACAAATCAAAACAAAACCAAACAACTGGGCTGTCATATCCTTGAGTTCCTGGGCTCAGTTGAGGTCTGCCCTTCCCTCACAGCCTCATTACCTGATGGTGCTTGCGAGATAACACTGCCCAAAATACATTAAGTCAATTTTACCAATTACATCCACCTGTAACAATGTAAACGACACATACACAAATGGACCCCAGTAGTGATTTAAGAACACTGAGCTTTTGCCCCGCGCTGTTGATGCACCTCTGTAGCCCTAGCTACTCAGAAAGCTGAGATCTGAGGATCACCATTCAAAGCTAGCCCAGCCCAAAAAGTGAATGACTCATAAAAAGCCAAAAGTAGAGGTGTGGGGCTGGGGATATAGCCTAGTGGCAAGAGTGCCTGCCTCGGATACACGAGGCCCTAGGTTCGATTCCCCAGCACCACATATACAGAAAAAAAAACGGCCAGAAGCGGCGCTGTGGCTCACGTGGCAGAGTGCTAGCCTTGAGCGGGAAGAAGCCAGGGACAGTGCTCAGGCCCTGAGTCCAAGACCCAGGACTGGCCAAAAAAAAAAAAAGGAGACAAAAGTAGAGGTGTATCTCAAGCGACAGAGTCAGCCACCAGGGGGAAAAGCCCAGAGAAAATGTGAGACCTTGAGATCAAGCTACACTACTAACACACACACACACACACACACACACACACACACACACACCCCACAACCTCTTCCCTCTACTGCTTTAATTCCCTTTTTCTAATCTGCATAGCAGATGTACTCTCCATGTTTTGTCCACATGGACAAGAGGGCACTTCTGAGCCGGTGCTGGTGGCTCACACCTGTAATCCTAGCTAATCAGGAGGCTGAGATCTGAAGATCATGGTTCAAAGCCAGCCCAGGTAGGCAAGTCGCAGAGATTCTTATCTCCAAATGACCACCAGAAAAACAGAAGTGGAGCTGTGGCTCAAGTAACAGAGTGCTTAGCTTCAAACAAAAAAAAGCTCATGGACAGTGCCCAGGCCATGAACTCCAGCCCCAGGATTAGAAAAAAAAAAGTATATTGGTCACTTATCTTATCATGGTAGCTAAAACTGGACTTGTTTGAGTCTCTCTCATTTCTTTCCCTTTTTTTCTTTATATTCTTCATCATTTCTGGAGATAGTCTCACTTTGTATCCTAGGCTGGCCTTGGAACTCAGGATCCTCCTGCCTTTCCCTCCTGGGTGCAGGGACTACAGCTGCATCAGTAGATAAACTGAAACTTAAAAAAACAAAAACCTTTTTTTATTCTGCTTTCTCCCTCTGCTCAGCTCACCAGCTCACACATTGTCTTTTCTAGAAGAAGGTGTTGCCTATTCTAGAATTACAAATAAAAGGCAATTAAGATCTTTAAGCTAAGGCTGGGAATGTGGCTTAGTGATAGAGTGCTTGCCTAGCATACATGAAGCCCTGGGTTCAATTCCTTGGTACCACATAAGCAGAAAAATTGGGAAGTAGTTCTGTGGCTCAGATGGCAGAGCACTATCCTTGAGCAAAAGAAGCTCGGGGGCAGCTTCCCCCCACCACCAAAGAAAATGAAAAGATCTTTAAGCTAACTTGTTGCATTTTCAATGTTTTCTTTTCTTTTCTTTTTTTTTTTTCTGTAGAAGAATACAAAGCCAGGTGCCAGTGGCTCATGCCTGTAATCCTAGCTACTCAGGAGGCTGAGATCTGAGGGTCGAGGTTCAAAGCTAGCCCAGGCAGAAAAGTCCATGAGACTTTTATCTCCAATTTATCACTAGAAAACTGGAAGTGGTGCCTCAAGTGGTAGAGTGCTAGCCTGAAGAGCTCAGGAGCAGCACCCAGGCCCAGATTTCAAGCCCTATGACTGACAAAAAAAAAAATCCACCCAGAGCCTTGCACAAGCTAGGCAAGTGCTCTACCACTCAGCTGTTACTCACCTGCCCTAGCCCCTTCCATTTCTCTATTGTGCGACAGGATTTTTTTGAACTTCTGATCTTTCTGGTCCAACTTCCCAGCTAGCTTTGTATCGTGTGTGCCACCACATGTAGCTGCAGTTTTGCCATTTGACCCTTCTCTAGAATTCTCCTCTCAGCACGTGTCACCATTGGCTCTATTATCCCTCCCCAGGAGACTGTTTGCACTCCTAGAGCAGAGGCGTCTCCGTTGCGGTGGCACCTCAGGACCATGGACAGTGCCCAGCAGCTCCGAACACAAATCACTGCATCCAAACATGCAGCTGGACGCTGTTCTGGACTTTCTCCAGAGTAACTAGACAACATGTATAGTCAGACTTCAAAGTAACACCTGCTCTTCATCTCACTAGGAGGGTATTCCAATCACATGATCAAGAATGCATCCTGGGGCTGGGGATATAGCCTAGTGGCAAGAGTGCCTGCCTCGGATACACAAGGCCCTAGGTTCGATTCCCCAACACCACATATACAGAAAACGGCCAGAAGCGGCGCTGTGGCTCAAGTGGCGGAGTGCTAGCCTTGAGCGGGAAGAAGCCAGGGACAGTGCTCAGGCCCTGAGTCCAAGGCCCAGGACTGGCCAAAAAAAAAAAAGAATGCATCCAAACGCCAGGTGCTGGTGGCTCACACCTGTTTTCTAATGGTTAACTGGAGATAAAGACTCTAATGGACATTCCTGCCCCGACTGGCTTTGAACCATGATTCTCAGATCTCAGCCTCCTGAGTCGCTAGGATTACAGGTGTGAGCCACTAGCATCCAGCTCCAAATATTTCTTCGACAGCAAGATTTAAAGTGTCCCAGAGGGGCTGGGGATATGGCCTAGTGGCAAGAGTGCTTGCCTCCCATACATGAAGCTCTAGGTTCAATTCCCCAGCACCACGTATACAGAAAATGGCCAGAAGTGGCGCTGTGGCTCAAGTGGCAGAGTGCTAGCCTTGAGCAAAAAGAAGCCAGGGACAGTACTCAGGCCCTGAGTCCAAGGCCCAGGACCAGCCTAAATAAATAAATAAATAAATAAAAATAAAATAAAGTGTCCCAGAGCTGTTCATGATGTACTTGTAAGGGGCAAGTGGAGGTGATCTGCCCTCAAGTTCCTAATAGCCTGTGCCTGCTGCTGCTTTAAGCACTTGCCCATACATTAAATAATTTCATTCTTGCAGTGACTCAATAAAGTCTTATTATCTCTATTTTTTTTTTACAAATGAAATAACAGAGAAACAAACTAACTCAAGATAGAACAGCTAGAAAGCAAGAGCAGCACAGCCACAGTTTGATTCCCAGGCATTAAACTCAGAGTTCAAGTTCTTGACCTCAATCCTGTGGCAAATGATAGCTACAACTGATCATTACCCTCCAGATCCTGGAAACAGTGAGTCTTGTTTGAGAACTGTAGAGATGAGGCTACTAAAGAGGTCAGTAGCATATGTAGGTTACCATATTGTTGTCATGTCTGTTCTTCTCCTCACCAGCTGAGAGATCGTGGGCTTATGTCCATTTCAGCTGTTACCAGAGTCTTTTTCAGGCCCCGAGGGCATGATGGAGGACAGGAAGGACCAGGAACCAGATGGCTTCCTCAGGAAAACTAATTAGAGAATGATGAAAGGGGTGACATTGATCAAAATGCATTGTACTCACAAACTGGTATGTTGAATAATAATAATAGAAAACCAATTACCTCATGAGGAGATAAGTCTGGAACCCAGGGGTTCCATCTTGGGCCCCGACATAAACTTTCATAAATCAGCCAGAGTTTGGAATATACAGTAGGTAGCCAGGCAGCAGTGGCTCACATCTGTAATCCTAGCTACTCGGGAGGCTGAGATCTGAGGATTACAATTCCAAACAGGCAGACAGATCCCTGAGACTCTTATCTCCAATTAACCAGCAAAAAGTCAGAAGTGGAGGCATGGCTCAAGTGGTAAAGCATCAGCTTTGGGCAAGAAAGGCCAAGGAAGAGCTTCAAGGCCTCGAATTCAAGGCCCTGTACTGGCACACACCTACCCCTCCTCCCCCCAAAAAAGATCCTGTTATGTTCACCAGTATATCCCTAGGGGTACGCCCAAGACCTCCGGCAAATGCAAACAAGTCTCTCTCTTTGGTGGGGAATGTGGGACACTTTTCCCCGAGACACGGCATGTACAGCTTCATCACACACTCAGGCAAGCTACTTAATCTCCATTTGCATCACCGGCACATCACCTGGCACGGAGGGCACCCCCAGCCCCGCAGGTGCTGGCAGGAGTGTGCTATGTCCTCCCTCACAGAGAAAACCTTCTCAGGGCACCGAGGCCCTGGGGAAGGGGGGACGCGCGGGCACCGGCGCCTCACCTCCGCCCCCAGCCCATCCACGGTGCTCTGGTCCGCTGACCGCAACGTGAACGCAGTGGGTATGCTCCTTGCCACGGTGGAGGCGGCCAGGCAACGGAGGTCAGGGAGGGAACCGACCACCCCTCCCCGCCGCCCATCTTCCTTGGACTAGGGCCGCGTAGCCAAGGGTGGCGGGAAGGGAAAGTAGGGCGCTCGGCCACGCCCCGGCCTCGGTTGACGCCCCGCCCCTCCTCTCGCATCCCTTCGTCCTGATTGGCTCCTGCCGCCCTACGCCAGCGTGGGAAAAATCAGCGCCTCCCAGAGGTGGGCGTGGTCTCAGCTTCCGGGTGACCTGAGCTTGGGAGTCGACCGTGAGAGGGTGGCTCGGGAGAACTGAACCTGGGCACTTGGAAGTGGCCCCAAGAGTGAAAGGCAGGGGTGGGGGGGGGCGGGGAGAGAAAGCAGAACCCTGTCCCGGGACTTACTGTCTCTGCGCATGTGCCTTCTGGGCTTGCTCAGGTAGGCGTTTGCAGATCTTTGGACGCAGAGGGAACAGGGGTGGGTGAGCGCGTGTGTGTGCACGCGCGTGCGTGCACGAGCATTTGCTGGTATTGTGGCTGGAACTCAGAGCTGGGGCGCTGACCCTTAGGTTTTTATGCTCAAGGCTAGTGCTCTACCACTTGAGCCACACCTCCACGGCTGGCTTTTTTGATGGTTAATTTAAGATAAAAGTCTCACAGACTTTCCTGTCTGGGCTGGCTTTGAACCACGATCCTCAGATCTCAGCCTTCCAAGTAGCTAGGACTACAAGCATGAGCCCATGGTCCCTGGTTTAAAGTAATTTTTCATGATTGCCTCTTTCTGGACATTTCCAACCACGTGATTCCTCTGCATCCTGGGGCCAGCACAGAGTCTGATCTGTGACAAATCTTACTGAGTTTATTGAGTGAATGACTGAGTGACTGCTTACCACTTTCCAGGCCCTGACTGTGTGCTCCTCTAGGCCTTCAGTTTCTCCACGCTACTACTAACTTCATCTGAAAAATGAGTGACTGCTTGTGATCCACAGCTCATGGGCAATTGAGACAGAAAGATAGAACATTCTAGAATAAGGGCTGGGAATGTGGCTTAGTGATAGAGTCCTTGCCTAGAATTCATGAGGCCCTAGGTTTGATTCCTCAGCACCACATAAATAGAAAAAGCCAGAAGTGGCACTGTGGCTCAAGTGGTAGAGTGCTAGCCTTGAGCAAAAGAAGATCAGAAGATGGTACTCAGGCTCTGAGTTCAAGCCCCAAGACTGGCCAAAAAAAAAAAGAAAAGAAAAAAGAAAAAAGAAAGGAAGGAAGGAAGAAAACAAGTTAGTTCTAGAACAGCCTGGGCTACATGGTAAAGTCCTCTCCAAAAAGAGGGGTGGGCCTGGGGATGTAACTTGGTATATATACAGCACTTGCCTGACATATGCAAGGCCTTAGGTCCATCTCCAGCACTGAAAAAAAAAATTACTCTGGAGCAAGGGACAAGCAAGTAGGAGAAACAAGTTGATTCATAGCTGTATGTTGGTGGTTCATATCTTTACTCCCAGCTACTCAGGGGGCTGTGATGGAAGGATCACATCTCACTTTGTAGCCAGCCTGGGCAGGAAAATCCAAGACACTCAGTTTCTTCTTTTTGTTTGTTTTTGCTAGCCCTGAGGCTTGAACTCTGGGCCTGGAAACTGTCCCTGAGCTCCTTTAGCTCAACACTACTGTTTTACCACTTGAACCACAGCTCTACTCCCAGCTTTTTTTTTTTTTTGCAATTAATTGGAGATAAAAGTCTCCTGGGAGGGAGAATAGGGACACTTTGTACAAAGAGATGGGAGGGACGTCAGGCCTAGGCTAGAATGGTAATCCCTCCCTATTCCAGAGCTCTAAGTCACAGGGACCTTGCCTGCTAGCACCACAATGGAAGAGCGCTCCTGATCCAGACTCCCCATTTCTATCTACTAGGAGCTAGAGAGTAGCTAGACCAGAGGCTTGCTTGGGTCAGAGTTCAACAGTTAGGAAGACCCAGTTCCTGAGGAAAAGACAGTTCAAGAGGGTTCTGAACGTGAGAAAGAAGACTCCCCTCTAAAGATGACGGCCTCTGCACTCAATGGCCCCACAGCAGCAGAGCAGCTCCTTGCCTTCCACACTGCCCACCTCATAGTTGTAGTCCCAAGTAAGTTCGGTCCCAGCTCTGATTCTCTTGCTGGCAAAGAAGGCGACCCAGGGGAAGTGAAGATCGTGGGTGTCCACGAAGACATTCTGGACAAACAGGTTGGGACTGCAACTGTGATTGAGGTCGCAGCCCAGGTTTCCTTCCAGCTTGGCGTCAGTGATGTAGCAAGACTCTTCACCATCATAGAATTGGTGTGTGTTCTTTCAAACAGGTGTACTTTCTCCCTTTTCCACAGAGGCCATGTTGGTTGACTTAATGGCAATTCCATGGGTTGACTTAAGAGCGAAGCCTCGGGTTGATTTAACCGCCACCTGGCACTTTGTTGGACCAGACATGTTCTTCTTGTCCTCAAAGTCCTCCCCTTCCGAGCCAGAGGAGATGGTTTGGATATCATCACTGTCAACGAGGTCTGCCCAGCAGTGGGCTTGCGGCTGGTGCCACCTTCCCCCTCACCTTCTGTGCTGCTGGACAGCGTCAGGACATCATCAGGGTTGGAATGGGCAGAGGCCATGTGCCGCCGACTCTGGTGCATATTAGTCTGGGAATATGGCCTAGTGGTAAAGTGCTCGCCTCGCATACATGAAGCCCTGGGTTTGATTCCTCAGCACCACATATATAGAAAAAGCCGGAAGTAGTGCTGTGGCTCAAGTGGTAGGGTGCTAGCCTTGAGCAAAAAGAAGCTAAAGACAATGCTCAGGCCCTAAGTCCCAAGCCTCCTGGCCAAAAAAAAAAAAAAAAGAAAATAAAGAAAAGGTATCTTGCACTTTCCTGCCTAGGCTGGCTTCAAACCATGATCCTCAGATCTCAGCCTCTTGAACAGCTAGGATTGTAGGCATGAGCCATCAGCACTTAGCTCCATGAGACTCTTATCTCCAGTTAACTATTAAAAAGCCAGAAATGGCTCAAATGATAGAGCACTAGCCTTAAGCAAAAAATGTGAGGCTTTGAGTTCAAGCTGGCACTTTATAAGACTTTGTTAAGAAAAACAGCTAATAGCTAAGCTCATAGTGCTGAAAAATATCATTAACTCTGAGATTGAGCTATGTGTTATTAGCTGTTATTAGCTCCTCTGTGTGTGTGTGTGTGTGTGTGTGTGAGAGAGAGAGAGAGAGAGAGAGAGAGAGAGAGAGAGAGAGAGAGAGAGAGAGAGAGAGGTCATCTTGAATGGTCAGACTGGAGCTCAAGGGACCATAGATCAGCAAGATCCTGCTGTATGTCACAAGCTATTCTGTGGACACCTGGGGTAGAGGGCGTGAACCCTGTCCACATCTATAGCACACTTCTCAGCCAGCAGGCTCCCCAACTCCACGCCATGATTCATATCTGAAGACATATGGAGAACCAGGCACCAGTGACTCACGACTGTCATCCTAGCTAGTCAGGAGGCTGAGATCTGAGGATCATGGTTCAAAGCCAGCCAGGGCAGGAAAGTCCCTGAGACTCTTTTTTTTTTTTTTTGGCCAGTCCTGGGCCTTGGACTCAGGGCCTGAGCACTGTCCCTGGCTTCCTTTTGCTCAAGGCTAGCACTCTGCCACTTGAGCCACAGCGCCCCTTCTGGCCGTTTTCCGCATACGTGGTGCTGGGGAATCGAACCTAGGGCTTCATGTATGGGAGGCAAGCTCTCTTGCCACTAGGCCATATCCCCAGCCCCCCCCCCCCCCGAGACTCTTAATCTCCAACTAACAACGTAAAAACCAGGAGTGGAGCCGTGGCTCAAAGTGGTAGCAAAAACAACTAAGGGATAGTGGCCCTGAGTTCAAGCCCCAGAGCACACACAGGATCTAAGACTGAGTTAAGGCAGGAGGTCTGTCCTTACAAACCTCAGTAACCACACAAACAAAAGACCTAAGACAGTTTGGGAACACATGGGGGCGCTCTCATCACAGGAGAAAAAGAACATTCTTCATACCAGGGCAGTGTGTGCGTTCCTCCCAGTGCCCGGCGCGCTCCAGTCTGGCCAGCAGGCGGCCAGCGAAGCGCGGACGTCTGGGCTCCAACCCAGGCTACCCCTTAGTACCTTGTGACTGGGTAGCTCGTGTGACTCCCCGTTTGTACCTTGAGGATAGCCCTGCTCAGTGATCAGCACGGTCCCCTTAGGGGCCCTCCAAATCCACCCTAGCTCTGGTCCCCATTTTTCTCCTGCACTCCCCTCTATGACTCATAGCTTCCTTGAAAACTGGATAATTGTAACCCTACTTTTTTTTTTTTTTGGCCAGTCCTGGGGCTTGAACTCAGGGCCTGAGCACTGTCCCTGAGCTTCTTTTGCTCAAGGCTAGCACTCTGCCACTTGAGCCACAGCGCTACTTCTGGCTTTTTCTGTTTATGTGATACTGAGGAATGGAGCCCCTCTACATTTGTTTTCAAAACTTTAAGATATAACATAAATCATAAAATCCCATACACAATTCAATCTGTGTGTGTGTATGTGCGCGCATGCGTGTGCGTGCGTGTACTGATCCTTGGGCTTGAACTCAGGGCACTGTCCCTGAGTTATTTTGCCCAAGACTAGCACTCTACCACTTGAGCCACAGCTCCACTTCTGGCTTTTTGGTTAATTAGAGATAAAAGCCTCACAGGACTTTCCTGCCCAGGTTGGCTTTGAACTGAGATCCTCAGATCTCAGCCTCCTGAGTAGCTGGGATTGCAGACGTGAGCCATCAGTCCCAGGCAAATTCAATCATAGTTGGTAATTTGCCAAACCCTGCTCAAGACTTGATTTCCAAAATCCTGTATTTCAAGTTCCACCTCTACAGGGAAGCTCAGAGCACTGGTCCAGCTGTGCACAGGATGTTGCTGCTTGACTGTCCAGCCCCTTCCCCTGCACCCCACAGCTCCCCAGCCCAAAGCCCCAGAGTCCTCCCTGCTTCCCCTGCCTCCTGCAGATCAGCAAGCAGTCCTATCGTGTTCTGCACTTTCAGCCCTGACCCAGAGTAGGTGCTCAGTAAAGGTTTGCCGATCTTACGACGTTGTTGTTGCTATGGTGTGTGTGTGTGTGTGTGTGTGTGTGTGTGTGTGTGTGCTATTTTTGGCAGTGCTGGGGTTGAACTCAAGACTTCATGTCTGCTAGACAAGTGCTCTATCACTTGAACCACATCCCCAAACCTTTTTTTTTTTCTTTTTCTTTTGCCAGTTTTGAGGCTTGGACTCAGGGCCTGAGCACTGTCCCTGGCTTCTTCTTGCTCAAGGCTAGCACTCTGCCACTTGAGCCACAGTGCCACTTCTGGCCGTTTTCTGTATATGTGGTGCTGGGGAATCGAACCTAGGGCCTCGTGTATCCGAGGCAGGCACTCTTGCCACTAGGCTATATCCCCAGCCCCTGGCCATTTTCTATATATGTGGTACTGGGGAATCAAACTCAGGGCTTCATGTATATGAGGCAAGCCCTCTACAACTAGGCCATATTCCCAGCCCCTCCCCAAACCTTTTTGCTCTGAGATAAAGGTCTTGGTTATGCCCAGACTGGCCTGGACTGCGATTGTCCTCTCTATGCTTCCCACCAGAGCTGAGGTGGCAGGATAGTTCCACCATGCTCGGCTTTTTATGTTAAGATGATGGTGGAATGAGCTTTCTGTCTGAGCCGGCCTGGAACCTTGATCCTCCAGCCCTGTGTCCCCCAGACAGCTAGAACCACAAGCCTGAGCCACCTCAGCAGTCCCTTTGCCAAGTTCGATGCCCCACATCCCACCGCCAGCACGGTTGCATCCAGATCTGGATGAACCTGCCTAGGCCCTCCCCACCCCCAAACATTGTGGTAGGGGCTGTCTGTGTCCCCTCTACCACCTCAGCCCGGTCCTAGGGTTTGAACTCAGGGCCTGGGCACTTTCATCCAAGGCTGCTGCTCTGCCGCTTACGCCACCCTCCACTTGCAGGTTTTTAGTGGTTAATTGGAGATTCGAGTCTCACAGCCTTCCCTGCCTTGGCTGGTTCCAACCACAATCCCCAGCTATCAGCCTCCTGAGTAGCTGGGATTACAGGCGTGAGCCACCGTGCTCTGCTCCCCTCTGAAAACCTTGATTGGAGATCTCAGTTGGGTCACTCACCCTCAGCTACAAGGCAGAAGGGGGCTCCCCTTGAAACCCAAAAGCAGTAAATTTAAGACCAATAAGGGGAAGTTTTGCTTCACAGAGGGGGGACACTGGCTAAAAATACTAGTGGCTTGAAGTAGTGAGGTGAAGTCATAGACAGTCCATCGCGGGAGCAGAGTGATTGTTAAAAGACCTCAGATCACAGCATTTTGCTTTCCAACCCACCAGCTGCCTCCAGAACACAATCCAGACTTTGACTGTGGTGCTTCCTCGGCCTCTCCTGTCTTCCCCAGTCCCTGTTCCCCTCCCTGCTCCTGACTCACTTGGCCCTGGCTGGGCTCATCTTCCCAAAGTTCCTTGAAAGTCAATTGACTCCTGCCTCAGGACCTTTGCACAGGTACCTCCTCCTCCATTGGCTGCTCTATTCTGTTCTTCACCCAGGTGGCTCTTCCTCATTTTCTACACCTCAGCCTAGATGTCACCTCCTCCAGGAACTTTCTCTAAATGACCACTGGAGTGAGTGCCTGGCCACTCTCTGTCTTGTTGTCTTGTTTGTTTGTGTCTTCTTTGCCCTGATCCCAAGCCTCGTTGCCCCTCGATTGATTTATCTAGGGAGAGGGCTCCCTGGAGTCTTTGCTCTTAATCATGGCTCTGCATCCCTCACAAGGCTCCACAGACTTCAGTAGCTATCAGAGGGATGAAGGAAGGAGAGGCAGAGGTACAAAGGGCCTGGGACATAGAATGGAAGAAGGGCGAACAAATGAAGTCCTATGCAATGTACATGACATAAAAACTGAACTATGCCAGGCGCCAGTGTCTCACACCTGTAATCCTAGCTACTCTGGAGGCTGAGATCTGAGGACTGCGGTTCGAAACCAAACAGGGCATGATATACTTATCTTCAATTAACCACCAAAAAAAGGTGGCAGTACAGCTGTGGCTCAAGTGGTAGGGCACTAGCATTGAGCAAAAGAAGCTTAGGGGCAGTACACAGACCCTGAGTTCAAGCCAGGACTGGCACATGCATACATACACACACACACTGAACTATGTAACTTGAGAGTAGGAACAAGAAAGGGAATATGGGGAGAATGATGGGAGGGGTGACACTGATCAAGAAGCAGGCAGGCGCTGGGGGCTCAGGCCTGTAATCCTAGCTATTCAGGAGGCTGAGATCCCAGGCCAACCCAGGCAGGAAAGTTCATGAGATTCTTATCTCTAATTAACCATCAGAAAGGTCCAAGTGGAGCTGTGGCTCAAATGCTAGCCTTGAGGAAAAATGCTAAGGGACAGTGGGCCAGGCCCTGAGTTCAAGCCCCATGAATGACAATAATAATAATAATAATAACAACAACAACAACAACAACAATCTTTCCTCCTGTTAGGTGAGAGGTAGGGAAGAAGTCTGACAGCGCCCCCTGTTGCCCAGGACCTGGAGCAAGCGGAAGTCACCCTGGGCAGCCCAGCAAGAATGGGATGAGCCGACAGCAGGGGCTCTTTGGGCAGCATAGAGCAGCAACTTGCACAGCTGAAATGTGCATTTGGAACACTCACACCTAGAGTCATAGTACTGCATATGCCGTCCATGTGTACCTTAGAGAAACCACACATGTACACGAGAGATCTGTATAAGAATAACTATGTCAGGGGCTGGGGATATAGCCTAGTGGCAAGAGTGCCTGCCTCGGATACACAAGGCCCTAGGTTCGATTCCCCAGCACCACATATACAGAAAACGGCCAGAAGCGGCGCTGTGGCTCAAGTGGCAGAGTGCTAGCCTTGAGCGGGAAGAAGCCAGGGACAGTGCTCAGGCCCGGAGTCCAAGGCCCAGGACTGGCCAAAAAAAAAAAAAAAAAAAAAAAGAATAACTATGTCAGTCCCACAGATGAGATGGAAAAACTGGAAACAACCTGAGTACTCACAAATTAGAGAATGAGCCATGGAAAGGTTTACAACGGGAGTGCTAGGCAGCAGAGAAAATGAACGACAGCTAAGAATGCAAAATTATGTATAGGAAGTGAAAACAACAAAACACATGGTGTAGGATCTCCCCCTATAGGCTGAGACTTATTCCCCTCAAAGCCAGGAAATGATAACCACAAAGTGGTCATCTGAAAGACACTGGGGGGGAGGGGGGAGGTGTACAGCCCACAAAGCTGCAATGATGGTCCCCAGTTTTGAATCCATAATTCCTTACTTTAAGCATCCACACATTCACCACACTATTCATCAAAAATTACAGAATTCAGGGCTGGGAATGTGGCTTAGTGGTAGAGTGCTTGCCTAGCATGCATGAAGCCCTGAGTTCGATTCCTCGCACCACATATATAGAAAAGGCCAGAAGTGGTACTGTGGCTCAAGTGGTAGAGTGCTAGCCTTGAGGAAAAAGAAGCCAGGGACAGTGCTCAGGCCCTGAGTTCAAACTCCAGGACAGGCAAAAAAAAAAGAAAAAAAGATTACAGAAGTCATCAAAAATTGATCAACTATGGCTTTTCCTTAGGGTTGTTGTGGGCACCAAATGGCTGTTGTGGCTAGATTCGTATCTTCAGTCAACAAACATCGAACATGTGCTAGTCGTTCCCTGAGCCAATGGGGAAGATCCACAGAAAGGAGACGAGGATCCAGTTGGGAGGAAGAGGCTTATGATCAGAGCAGCTGACTGCCAGCTTCAGAACCAGAGAAACCTTGATACCCAACACCATTCTGCTACTTCCTTGCCCTGTGGCCCTGGGCACTTTACCAAACCTCTCTTCCCGGTTTCATCTCTAAGTCAAGACTACGATGCCTATGACTGCTCGAGGCTGCATCTACAAGAAGAACCAGGCCTGTGGCCCTGAGCTGGGCTGGGCCCCTCTGAATGGGAGGTCAGATGGTGTGCTGAAGGCTTTCAGGAGCCACAATCGTTTGAATTTCGGAAAGGCTGAAGATTACCCCTGGCTAAAGTGAGATTACAAAAAGAATTCCAAACTGAGGAGCCAGGAGTGCAGAGGGATGGAGGGAGGGAAAAGAGATTGTCTTTGGAGTTCCCAGTGGCTCATGCCTATAATCCTAGCTACTGGGGAGCCTGAGGTGGGGAAGATCATGGTTCAAGGCCAGACCAGGAAAAAAAGTTCTCAATACCCAGTCTCAAAGCCAGGCATGGTCAGATGTGCCTGTCATCCCAGCTACAATGAGGAATATAACAGAGAATCATGATCTAGTTACTGGCCCAGGGTGAAAAATGAGATCCTATCTCAAAATAGCCCTTGTAAAAATGGTGTGGCTCTGTGGCAGAGCAGCTGCCTAGCACAAGGTCCTGAGTTCACACCCCAGTTCTGCCAAAATAAATAAATAAACAAGATTGGACTGGAGTAGCAAACGATAAGGAGAAGCTGCATGCAGGTGGTTCACTGGTGGTTCACACCTACCATCCTAGCTACTCAGGAAGCTGAGATCTCATAGTTGAAAGTCAGCAGGAAAGTTCATGAGACTTTTATTTCCAATTAGCCACTAAAAAGCCCAAAGTAGAGCTGTGGCTCAAGTGGTAGAGCACTAGCCTTGAGAGGAAAAAGTTCAGGTACAGTGCCCAGGCCCTGAGTTCAAGCTCCAAGAGCAGCACACATGCACGCGCGCAACCCCCCCCCCCACACACACACAGTGGGGGAAGGGCAACGGGTGGCAGGTGAGGGGATGAGTTTGGAGCTGGTCAGCCGAATCTCCAGGGGGGTCGTCTAGGCGCTGCTGCATTAAGCATGGGCAATTCAGGCCAGAAGTGAAGCTGGAGAAGGAAGCTGGGAGGGCCAGGCTGCCCAGGAGGCTGTGGGGGGCCCACATTGGGCCCAGGCACTGAGATCTTCCTGACAGGAGATCACCATGGGGTTGCTAGAGAGGAGGAAGCACGCGGGTGGCAGGCCCTTTGTGGGAGAGATGAGATGGCCCAGAGCCTGGATGTCAGAGGTCACCAAGGCGGAAAAGGGGCCAGGAGATCTAGCCATCAATCAAAGCCCTGGGAGAGAATGGCTTCCTGGTGCCTTGGGCATGGAGCTCTGGAGATGTCAAAGTACGTGGATGAAAGGATGGTGGCTTCCGGGGTCCTGATCCTCTCTGTACCCCAACTCCTAGTGTGTCACATTCCTCCAGTGTCTGCCCCTGGTGGTGTCCAAATTCCATAAGTGATGGTCATTACCGTGCTAGTGCAAGCTCACAGAAGCCTCCTTCCTTCCTCCCTTGCTCATTTCTGCCTCCATTGTACAACAGCAGAGGCTGCTGGAGACTCACCTGCATTGGGTTTTTGGAGGCTTCTTGTTGGGGTGTGTGTGTGTGTGTGTGTGTGTGTGTGTGTGTGTGTGTGTGTGTGTGTGTGTGTGTGTGTGTGTGTGTGTGTGTGTGTGTGTGTGTGTGTGTGTGTGTGTGTGTGTGTGTGTGTGTGTGTGTGTGTGTGTGTGTGTGTGTGTGTGTGTGTGTGTGTGTGTGTGTGTGTGTGTGTGTGTGTGTGTGTGTGTGTGTGTGTGTGTGTGTGTGTCCTGGGGCTTGAGCTCATAGCCTGGGCACTGTCCCTGAACTTTTTCCACTCAAGACAGGTGCTCTACGACTTCAGTCACTTCCAGCCTTTTGGTGTTTCCTTGGAGAGCTGAGTCTCACAGACTTTCCAGCCTAACCGGGCTTCCAACTTGGATCCTCAGATCTCAGCCTCCTGAGCAGCTGACAGGTGTGAGCCCCTGGTGCCTGAGCAGAGGGTGGTTTTGGAGCACACCCACCTCGTGGGAATGGCAGTATCTGAGCGTGGCCATCTGCCCGGACATCACCTGAGATTTCTGCAGATCCACAGGCCCTGCCCTATGGGAGCGGCCACTGGACAGGTGGGGATGTCTGGGGAATTCTGTTTAAGAGCATCAGGGACAGTGTGCAGGGGACACGGGCGGCCCCCTGAGGCTGCGGCCTTACTCTTGGGCACAGGTGGGGCTTCAGGCTTTGAGGGGTCCGGACCCCCCCCAGCGGCTGGTTTCTGGCGATCAGTTGGGGCTGGGGCTGCAGCTGGGGGAGGCCTGGGGTGGAGATGAAAACAAGCGGAAGCTCGGCTTTTATTAGCCCGGGTCGTCGCAGCTGCAGGTGAGTAATCTGATTTCTGTGGCGTCCTGTTTTCTCCGCTGCCTGGCGGTTCCTCGACACCCACTCACCTGCCACCCGCCACGGGGAGAGAGGGCGGGCAGGAGGGAGGATGGGCGTGGGGACCGCCCGCCCGCCCGCCCGGCTCGCTCGGGCCGCCCCCGCCGCCCGCCGCCGCCCCTGCGCACCTGCGTGCGCTCGCTGCCTGCCTGCGGGGACCGGGGACCGGGGCCGCGCTGTCACCGCGCCGAGGGCGGCGCGCGCCCACCCGCGGCCCTGCGCCCCCGCTCCCCCCGCCGCACCCCGGGGTTCCGTGCACACCCCAGATCACAAGGCCCGTTCCCCCACCTCCTCCTGCGCACCGAGAGGGGGCTCGGCTCCCGCCCTGTGTCCTCGCGCCACTCCAAGAGGGAAGCAGGTCTCCCAACCTTCCGGTGCCAAATGGGGAGGAGCCACCCTCCCTCCTGCGAGGTGGGGAATTCTCAGGGACTCGGGGGACACTGCACGGTGAGAAAGGGCAGGAGAGCCGGCACCCGGTGGCTCACACCTGTAATCCTCGCTATTCAGAGGCTGAGATCTGAGGATCACAGTTCAAAGCCAGCCCAGACAGGAAAGTCTGTGAGATTCTTATCTCCAATAAAACTACCAAAATGTGTACGTGCAGCTGTGGCTCGAGGGATAGAGTGCTGGCCTTGAGCAAAAGAAGCTCAGGGGCAGTGCCCAGGCCCTGACTTCAAACATTCAGACCACAGGACTGGTACAGGCAGGCAGGCAGGCAGGCAGGCTGGAGCTGTCCTTGTACTTATTGTCACTGTGGCTTCCTACTCCGGGATGCTGGCTTTCCTCCCATCTGGGACATGAGGAGCTTGGACCAGTATCACACTCTGAGCCAGTGTGCCATCTGCAAAATGTACAGAAATGCAACAGGACAGAAATGCACAAATCAAATGAGGAAATAAACTCAGAAATGCTTGGCAGACTGTAAGATGCTGTCTACCTGCAAAGAATTAGAATTCTCTTCCTCCTCCTCCTCTTCTTCTTTTTCTCCTCCCTATCATCATCATCACCATCTCCTCCTTCTCTCCCTTCTTCTTTAGTGGTACTAGAATTTGAACTCAAGAGTTTCAAATTTCCTGTACTGGTGCTCTACCACTTGAGCCACTCCTCCAGCCTTGCTTTTTTGCTGGTTAATTGGGTAGGGTATCTTGCAAACTCAGGGCCCAGATCTAGTTAACCCTAAAGTCCAGGCCCTGGTGTCCTGGGAGCAGAGAGGAGAAGAGACTAGACTGCCTTGGCGTGGGAAGGGCTGAGCTTCTGAGGAGGAGGCAGTTTGGGTGGGGTGAGGGTCAAGGCACACCTCTGAGCTGGGACAGATTCCAGTAGGAAGGTGTAGGAACAAGAATAGGAAGGCCTAAACTGGGTGCTGATGGCTCATGCCTGTAATCCCAGCTATTCAAGAGGCTGTGATCTGAGGATCAGGATTCCAAGCCAGCCCAGGAGGAAAAGTCCCCACGAGACTCTTCCTTCCTTCCAATTAACCACCAGAAAACTAGAAAGTAGTCCTGTGGCTCAAAGTGCTAGCCTTGAGTGCCCTGAGTTTATCCCCAGAACCGACAGAAAGAATAAGGAGGTCTAAGGACCAGAAAGCATGTAGCCGAAAGCAAAGTTACTCATTACCTGACTCATGTAACTGCAATCCCGAGGTACATCACCTCTATAATAACAATAAAGTTAAAAAAAAAAAAAAAGCATGTAGCATATTCAGTGAAGGGGTATGAAGTGGAACCTGGGTCACCTTGGGAGCTCAAACTTTCCTATGGTTGATGAGGCCATGTGGGCTTAG
This sequence comes from Perognathus longimembris pacificus, assembly GCF_023159225.1. Lineage (NCBI taxonomy): Eukaryota > Metazoa > Chordata > Mammalia > Rodentia > Heteromyidae > Perognathus > Perognathus longimembris. The sequence continues at coordinate 14,345,480 of NC_063167.1, read as the reverse complement.
AAACAGGAGAGCACCTAGCCAGGCATGACTTCTGGAAAGATCTTGGCAGTAACTGTCCTGGATAAAGGAAAGCATGAGGAAAGGGGAGAACACGTTTGTTGCAGGTGACCTCAGTCAAGGGAATACCATGGAGAGCCTGAAAGCCAATCTTTCCCAATAGCGCCATATAAAGTCCCAAGAAAGATTGATTGGTTCAGCTTGTATCACATGCTCAGGCCCAAACCAGTCATTATATTAAGAAAAAAAAATGTCGCAGGGAAATGGTCAGAACTTGAACAAATAATGTTGAGTAAGACAAGCCTAGAACACAGAGAACAAAGGGGCATGGTCTCTTTGATATATGACTGTTAAGGTGGGGGGTGGGGGGGGGGAACAGTAGAGACCAGGTCTGTGAAACAAAAAACTTCTTGTCAAATGGTATTTCCACAGGTTTGGGTCAGCGACCTTACATTATGTATCTAAAACCAAACAACTACTAAACATAAAAAGGTCTAATGTAGACCTCTCAGTGGATCACAATAGCTCAACAGCTAGGTATGTATGATCATATAAGACAAGGATAAGCAAACTCTATTGTTAGCATTATAGTTAAAGTTCTAGGTGAATTTCCTTTGGCATATACCACGTGGCTACTGTATATGATTTTGGTACATTGGGTATTATATATATGCCTACCTGATCTAGGGAAGGGAAAGAAAAATGAGGGTGTAAGATATCACTAGAAATGTACTCACTGCCCTATTATGTAACTGTACCCCTTTTGCACAACACCTTGTCAACAAAATTTAATTAATAAAAAAAAAAATGGGGCATTGTGATTGGGCTGCTTGCCCTTCCCAGTAGGTGGAGCTCTGCAATGAACATCTCACCAGTCCATATGGATAAGAAATGAAAAGGAATGGGTAAACTTGTTAGACAGAAGAAATAAAACCAGTCCCCACTTCAGTTCTCAGCCAGGCTTAAGGGATGAACTTTGGGGATGGCTGATATATCAGGGTTGGACTGAACTTGGGGAGGAGACTGAGCAGGGTGAGAGATTCTGGGTCTTCAAGGGAAGAGAGATGTTCTACAAGAAGGGAACAGTCGGAGGCCAATGCTGGGAAGGGTGACTCCATCCCTCTCACAGGCTAGGGTTAATACCCAGCATCAGTGACTTTGAAGCAGGTGGGGGAATCTTGTCCCCACCCCATAGCTGCCTTTGGGAAGAGATGAGATCAGGTGAGCTGTAACAGCAGAAGGCAATGAGCTTGTCATGAGGGAGTGACAGGTCTAATAGCAGCCGAACATGTCCCCTGAGGGCAGGCTGCCAGGCTGGAATTCTGTCCTGCTACTTCCTCTCTCTGCATTCTCAGGCAAGAGCCTCAACTTCCTCACCTGTAAAATGAAGACAATAAATAACTGGCCTACCTTCCTGGGAGGCTGGGTGAGATGAGTATGTGGCAATATACAGCTTTTTTATTAAGGTGTTGTACAGAGAAACTACCATTTCTTTTTCTTTCTTTCTTTTTTAAATTTTTTGCCAGTCCTGGGCCTTGGACTCAGGGCCTGAGCACTGTCCCTGGCTTCTTCCCGCTCAAGGCTAGCACTCTGCCACCTGAGCCACAGCGCCACTTCTGGCCATTTTCTATCTATGTGGTGCTGGGCAATCAAACCCAGGGCTTCATGTATACGAGGCAAGCACTCTAGCCACTAGGTCATATCCCCAGCCCGCACAATATACGACTTTTAAATTTAGCACCACTGAGGCATCATTCATGGATCTACTCATTCACTTATTCATTCACTCTCCCTCATTCACTCATTCATCTACTATTCACTCATTCATTTATTCACTCCACCTACTTCATAAATGCAATGAATAGGTCGATGAAGATGCTGCCTCTTATCCCTGTAGCATTTAGCAGTGACAGTCTCCTGTGACCATTGGCACTACTATGAACACTTAGGGGGTCTTGGAGTGGCCCCCTGGCCTCTGTTACTGACCAGTAAGGTGGTCTACAGCTTATAGGGGGATGGAGCCTTGGTGTCTCACTGGTATGTCCTGGTACCTAATTTGTATTTGCAATCACGAACAGTGCCGTTGAAGGAAATCCCCCTGGCCCTGTTGTACAAGCTCTACTGCTATGGTACAAAGCCTGGCCTGCCTGTGTGAGCTACGAGTCTGGCCTCTTCGGTGCTCCAGGTCCTATCTGGTAGGGAGGAGAACACTCTTGTTCTGACGAATGAACGCAAGCATGTGGATGGGCTCATAGTCCATGCACAATGACCCTTGTCTTAATAAATTTCCAGCTAGGAAATCTAAGTGCTGGGAACTCGTGTGTGTGTGTGTGTGTGTGTGTGTGTGTGTGTGTGTGTGTGTTGGTTGTAGGATTTGAATTCAGGGCCTAGGCACTGCCCCTGAGCTTTTCTGCTCAAGGCTAGTGCTCTACCACTTTAAGCCACAGTGCCACTTCCAGTTTTCTGGTGGTTAACTGAAGAGTCTCATGGGAACTTTCCTGCCTGGGCTGGCTTTGAACCTAGATCCTCATACCAACCTCCTAAGGAGCTAGGATCACAGGTCTGAGCCACCTGCAAGTGGCTTTGTGTGTATTATTTGATTATATTTACTTTCACAAGGCTCTGGAGGGGTGAATGACATGCCCAGGGCAACAGGTCTAGAAGCCATGCTCTTTACCTCACTGCTGCCTCAACCTCCTTGGTTTATTAGGACCCCCAGTGGCTGAACCTGGAAGTCTCAGACCAGTTCACTCACACCTCAGACCAGTCCAGTCGAGTCTCCAAGGCCCTGGTGACTGGAGGTAGCCCATGAGGCCTATGGCCTGGAAGAAAACCCAAGTCCATCTGGGCCGAGGCCCTGCCACATTTGTACCTCGTTCCTCCCGCTGGTCCCCTTGTGCTTCCGCTTGAGCCCCTATCACCAGAAGCCCGGGCCCAGGTGGAGTGGGGGCCAACGGGTGACAATGACAGATTTAGAAAGTAAAGTTGCTTCTCAAACAAATAAGAAAGAAGAGGAAAGAAAGGCCGGGCCTGCCCGCTTCCTGCCCCACTCTCTCTCCAGGCACCTGGGGTGCAGCTGCAGGTCTTCTGGGCTTGTTTGCGCATCCTGCCAGGCGGCTGGGCCTGGGGAGCCTCGGCACGCAGCCCTGCTCCTCCCTCCGCTCCGCAGCCAGTGGAGATGGGCTCCCTGGGTGACGGTTGTATTGTCATCATCTTGAGCATTGTTTGGGACAACAATACCAATAATTATCCTACTCCCAGCTTCCTGCGGTGAGGGGAGGGGGTTGAAGCTCCACGGGGAGCTGCCTTCCAGACTCGCAGCTGCTTCCCCAACTCCCGCAGACCAAGCCGGTCACTGCTTCTCTCTGGGCCTCAGTTTCCTAGTCTGTAAAATGGAGATGGGATAATAATGATGGCCGGATGAGGCAAGCCTAACATAGACAGGAAGCACAAAGCCAGGTACTAGTGCCTCACACCTGCAATCCTAACTACTCAGGAGGCTGAGATCTGAACATCTTGGGTCAAAGCCAGTCCTAGTCAAATCAGTAAGATTCTTACCTCCAATGAACAAGGGACACACACACACACACACACACACACACACACACACACACACACACTGCATGGCTCCAGTGGCAATTAGTCAAGGCTGGGCAGGATGGCTCATGCCTGTAATTCCAACTATGTGGGAGGCAGAGGTAGGAAGATCAAAGTCTGAGGCTGGTTTGGGCCAAGAGATAGAGATAGATAGAGGTAGGTGGGGGGGGGTGGAGAGAGAGAGAGAGAGAGAAAGAGAGAGAGAGAGAGAGGAGTATGTGTGAGAGGAAAGTCTACCTAAAAATAGTAAAAGCAAAAAAAATGTGGCTGAGTACAGCGCCCGCCTAGCTCGAAGCCTTGCATTCAAACCCCACCCCAGTGTAGAGAAAAGAAAAAGCCAAGTGTACACAAGATTTTGTTGCAATCACAGCCTTTCCTGTTTCTGCTCCTGTTTTAAGCGTGTGTGTGTGTGTGTGTGTGTGTGTGTGTGTGTGTGCTCATCCTCTGTGCTGCAGCCATGGGAAGTAGAGCCCACTGTCACCCGATTTTACAGAGGAGGACCCCGGGGACAGGGAGAAGTGACCTGTCCACAGTCAGCTCAGCTGGGCTGAGCACCAAATCAGTGCTGCGAGCTGCGGTGATTTGCTCTGTGACCGTGGGTAGGTCCTTTTCTTCAGAGTCCTAGTTTTTCATCTGGGATGAGCGGCTCATCATAATAGCTGCCTTCAGGTGCCGGGCTGGGCTCTCCTCAGCAGCTGGATGCTGGGATGGGTGACGGGTAAGGAAGGCAGCCACCCAAGCAAGCACTCAGGAAGCCAGGGCTGAGGCTGCTGTAATTATCATCAGTTTTCAAATCACAGGCCAGAACCAGCTGAGAGGATGCTGAGGCCTCTGCCCAGCCCTGAGCGTCGAAATCCTGTGGTTGCAGCTGCGGACATATTCCGGGAGGTGACTGGTGGGACATGGCTCCACCCATTCAGTTAAAAAAAAAAATCCCTGAAGTTGCCACTGTGCAATGTGCCAGTAACCTGCTCCAGTTAATGTCACTCCCCAACCCTGTCTCTTGGCCTTGGCCTGCAAACCAGTGCCATGACCTGTGTGGCTCCTGGAGAAACCACATAGCCTCTCTGAACACTGACCTTGTGGTGTGGTTTCACATGGAGAGGCCCTAGCAACACTCAGCTAGGAGGCTGAGACCCTGGCTACAAGATGAGTTCCAGGTTACCCTGAATTTCATAGCAAGATTCATGTCTTTAAAAAGAAAAAATGAAGTGCAGGGCACTGATGGCTCACACCTATAATTCTAGTTATTCAGGAGGCAGAGATCTGAGGATTGCAGTTCAAAGCCAGCCAAGTTCATGAGACTGTTTTGTTGTTTTTTTTTGTTGTTGTTTTTAAGCCAGTCCCGAGGCTTGAACTCAGGGCCTGGGCACTGTTCCTGAGCTTCTTTTGCTCAAGGCTAGCACTCTACCACTTGAGTCACAGTGCCAGTTTTGGCTTTTTCTATTAGTACTGAGTAGTACTGAGGAATCGAACCCAGGGCTTCATGCATGCTAGGCAAGCATTCTACCATTAAGCCACACTCCCAGTTCCTCTTGAAACATTTATCTCTAGTAAACTACTCAAGAAAAAGTCAGAAGTGGCACTGTAGCTCAAGTGGTAGAGCACAAGCCTTGAGCAAAAAGAAACTCAGGGACAGCACCCAGGCTCTGAGTTTAAGCTCCAAGACCAGCATATATATATATATATATATATATATATATATATATATATATATATATATATATATATATATATATATAAAATCTCATGGACTTTCCTGCCTGGGCTGGCTTTGAACCTCAATCCTCAGATCTCAGCCTCCTGAGTAGCTAGGATTACAGGCATGAGCCCTCAGTGC